>NC_091951.1:65361982-66045337 GCF_031021105.1 Erythrolamprus reginae | reverse complement strand
TACTTGGCGTGGAACAATATAATTGGGTTTTTTGAAGTGCAAAATATCTGTCACCGATCAGCAATTGTATGGATTCAATTATGGCTTCTGTGTGGCTGTGCAGCATCAGAAATATTTTGTGTACTTGTGCAAACATCTGACTGAGGACATGGAATAATATCTGGAATTCCTTGTTATGTTTCAACTCAAAGAAAGAGGGATTAATTTGGAAATTATAAATATGATAACGTTTGGCATATAATGAACGACCATTGAGTTCAATATTGAACTTGGGTTAGTTCAGAAGATAAAGCAAAATATTTCCATCTGATCTAGTATTATATTGATTAGCATTGTATTCTTTCTCAGTATTAGAGCCTTTTGCACAAAGAAATAGAAAGTTCTGACCTTCCCACCAAGTTTATAATGGCTATTCTATACATTGTTTATTTATTTAACATAACACACACACACACACACAGAGTCTTCTAAAGAATGCTTGAAATTACCTCTGCATAGAGAGAGCGCTTATTTTTGTGTGTGTTTTCATGGAAGGGATTAGTTTTATGTTCTAAGAATGTTGACTATAGTTTCCAATCTGCAGAATCACATATGCAGTTCTATAGAGGAAAACTAAGGGGAGATGGAAACTGTTGAAAATTTAGCAGCTACTTGGTTTTTTCATTGAGCCAGAAACTTGGCCTGACAGTGGCAGATTACTGCAGCAAAGTATTAAAAAATGCCCGTCTCTGTAGACAATATTTATCGTAAGGTTTTGGATAAGTTTGTGAGCCTTAAAATGGGCTTCCATCTTTTTCAGGCCATAAAACCTTTGTTACAAAAAATAAATAATAATTTTTAAAAAATCCCAGAACCCCTGCTGCTTGCCTTTGAAAGCTACACATCATTAGGCGAGGGGGGCGTTCGCCCAGGTTTGCCTGGTGCACCAGTTGCGACCCTATTTGGACCGGGAGTCACTGTTCACAGTCACTCATGCCCTCATCACCTCGAGGCTCGACTACTGTAACGCTCTCTACATGGGGCTACCTTTGAAAAGTGTTCAGAAACTTCAGATCGTACAGAATGCAGCTGCGAGAGCAATCATGGGCTTTCCCAAATATGCCCATGTTACACCAACACTCTGCAGTCTGCATTGGTTGCCGATCAGTTTCGGGTCACAATTCAAAGTGTTGGTTATGATCTATAAAGCCCTTCATGGCACCAGACCAGATTACCTCAGGGACTGCCTTCTGCTGCATGAATCCCAGCGACCAGTTAGGTCCCACAGAGTGGGTCTTCTCCGGGTCCCGTCAACCAAATAATGTCGCTTGGTGGGACCCAGGGGAAGAGCCTTCTCTGTGGTGACCCTGGCCCTCTGGAACCAACTCCCCCCAGAGATTAGAATTGCCCCCACCCTCCTTGCCTTTCGTTAGCTGCTTAAAACCCACCTCTGCCGCCAGGCATGGGGGAACTGAGATACACTTTCCCCCTAGGCCTTTAAAATTTTATGCATGGTATGTTTGTATGTATGACTGGTTTTTATATAATGGGTTTTAACTGTTTTTAGTATTGGATTATACTGTTTTGTTACTGTTGTTAACCGCCCCGAGTCTGCGGAGAGGGGCGGCATACAAATCAATCAATCAATCAATCAATCAATCAATCAATCAATCAATCAATCAATCAATCAATCAAATAAATAAATAAATAAATAATCAGGGGCTCCTAAACATCCCAGAGGGAGGGTACAGTGGATTTTGAATGTCAACTGATATATTCCAACTGTTCTGTTCTGTTGTACTGCAAACTAGTATGATGCCTCTCAAACACTCATTCATTCATTCATACTCTCTTTCTACCTCCCTCTCTCTCCCTCCCTTCCTCTCTTTGCAAACCTTAAGGTGCTTTGGAACACAGTTTGAAAACTCTGTTCTAAAGACAAGAAGGGAGCAGGGGAGATTCTGCAGAACTGAATGTAGTGGCAACTAGTTTTAGGTAGAATTTTCTATTCTGACTTTCTGTTCAAAGAACAGCTTTGTCTCTCATTTTAGACTTGGGTGGAGCTGTCCTATATATTATTGTTCTATAAAAAGAAATAGGCAACTTCTCTCTGACATTTCAGTTTGTCATTTTCAGTAATATTTTAAAAATAAAATAAAATGGCAATTGATTTTATTGACAGTGTTGACAAATATTGAAGGAATAACTATCCAATTGATTCTTCCTGAACATGTAGTTTTACATTTACTACGTTTTGTTAATGATCTGCTATTTTTCAAATATTCCAAGAAATAAGTACCATGTTTTCTCCAAAATAAGACACCTCCTGATAATAAACCCAATTGGCTTTTCAGTGCATGGCAATAAGGCCAAGTGCTTATTTCATGGCTCAAAAAAATATAAGACAAGGTCTTATTTTGGGGAAAACACGGTACTTGGATCATGTGATTAAGAAGCTAATCAGGTAAGATAGAATTTAGATAAGTCAAATACTTTATTGCTGAAGTTATTAACTGCTATGATTTGAGAACGTAAGTGTGAACAGACTAAAGCAGGCAGACAATCATATCATCAAACTGTCCAATATTTTATTTGGCACTGAACACTCAAGAAGTCTCCAACAATTACTAATAATAATATTTACCCCTCCAACTCTTTCAAAGTGATCTCCATCTTTTTCAAAGTCTATCAGACGTCCATTAAATGACCAAGTAAAGACAATGTCTAGTGGATGATCATGAGATACTTGGCAAGGCAGAAGAATACTTTCACCAGCAGTGACATCCATGCTGGTAGGTGCCACCACAAATCGTGTTGGATCTATAAATAATATCAAAGAATAAAAGATCAGATTTTCAAAGTAGGGTTTAAAAGGCTGAAATAATACTTGCATGATATTTGGTCAGCATAATTTTTAAAAGCAAATTTAATGCAGTTGTCTTAACTAAAATATATATTTTTGTCATCTTAAACTTTAAGAAAGTGGACAATCATAGTATTTCTAGTAATCACAGCAGAGAAATATAGGCATATTTTTCCATGTTAGACAGTAGATAGCACTATCAAGTTGTTTCGCTCTGCTGCAATGTATCTGCCTATTTGCATGTGAGTATTTAAAATAAAATTTTAAAAAAATCTTGAAGAATTTCAGAAATGATTTCATTGTTGTCGTTTCCATACAATGAAGAACACCTAGGTTAGGAATCTGGGGGACAGAAGTAACATTTCATTACTTCTGGTATTGGAATCATAATGATATTGTGTTAAAGAGCAAGAATGTAAAGCTTCTGGTTCAATGACAAAGAGGAGATGTGTTGTGGCCTATTGGCTGCTGGCCCTCCCAGCAGCTGAGGAGGAAGCAATGGCATGGGAGTCAAGGTCAGCATCAGGGCAACCTGGGGCTCCAAGGGGGAAGAGGAAATGGGAGCTGGGAGAGAGAGAGAGAGAGAGGAGGGCAAAGCCTGGACCATCCATCAGCCCTCAGATGGAGAGTCAACAGGTCTCAGGTAGTTGATTAAGAAGAGGAGGGACAGCTGGGTCCTGTGCCTGAAACGCAGCTGCACAGAACGCAGAGAAGAGGAGAACAGTGAAAACCCATGGGCAGATCCTGGGGGGAAAACCAGCAACCACTACTAGTGAGGGATAAAAGCAGGGGGCGGAAATGAATAGGTGTGGAAGACAACTATTCATCTTCCGGCCGGCCAGACTTGTTAGCCTGCGAGAGACACTTTTTGCCAGGGCTGCTGGCACTTCTAATAAAGAATTATTTTGAGTTCACACCAGAGGTTTTGTTGTGTTTGGGGAGCTGGGTCAGAACAAGATGAAGTCTAGAAATGAGGTACTTATGCCAGCTTTATTTCTAGCTGGATTTTGGACAGAATTCAAGAAGCTTAAAGTGGCAGTATGGAAAAGCTCCAAGAGCTTCTCCATTTATCATCAATTATTAATGAATTAAATGAAACGTTGGGAGAAAGTGCTCACTGGATTGTTTTGCTACTAAATGACAGCTCTGTGTTAAGTTGACTTTTCTTTAATTTTGGTCCAACATCCCTAAATTCATCAGTCTGCAGATCTCTCCCACCCTGCAAGCAACAGCTGGAAAGCATAGTACACTTACAATGGAACATCTGGGTCCCCATCCACTTTTCTCAAACCACACTTCTTTTGTACCTGAATTTTTTGTTGTAGTAACCCTTTAGAGGCTTCTTCTTAGTCAGAATTACAAACCAACATTAACCAATTTGATATGTTTTAATTACACTACTTATAAATGAGCAGTGAAAACAAGAAAAATGTCAGTAAGAATTCTTGAATATCAACATCCTCATTCAAGTTTAAGAAAATGTAAGGACAAATATCCTGATGAATTCAACTTTCAAATATTTCGTGATATAACTTGCAGCAAATATATTAAATGTATAATTTCACCTGTACCACAAAAAAGAGACAGTTAGCTATCTAACATGATTTAACAATACACATTTAATAAAGCATGACAGAGTAAGAAACTTATTTAATGAATTGGGAAAACTCAGATGACTTAATCTGAACACACCAAAGAGAAGTAGCTGAGAATTCGATTCAGTTTAAAAGTTTTTCAACAACATGGCTGATCCAGATGTTGGTCAATTATTGTTACAGGGCAATCTCAACTTTCACTTTTTCAAACATTTTAAACTTTTTCCTAGTTAATATGAGCCACCCATTCTTTATTAAGGGAAAATGTCATGGTATCTTGTACTGTTTTGCGACCCCAAGAATTCTGTCCATTCTAGTGTTTAGAATAAGATATTGCAGGTTAACTTTGCCCATAGCCTGGAGTTCAATCCTGATAGGGTTCAAAGTTAACTCAGCCTTCCATACTTCCGAGGTTGGTAAAATCAGGACCCAGATTGTTCAGTAGAATAAGCTGACATTGTAAATCATCCAAGGAGTGCAGTAAAGCACTATGGAGTGGTATATGTCTAAATCAGGTGTTCCCAAACTTGGCAACTTTAAGACTTGTGGACTTCTACTCCCAGAATTCTCCAGCCAGATAAAGGTTGAAGATCTCTGGTCTAAATGCTATTTTTTTCTCTTCCTCAGAATTAAAGAGTTGTCTCAATGTTTTCATGGGAGCTATTCTAAACATTTGCATTTCTAATATTGTATATTAAAAAGTTGAAAACTGTCCTTAGGCTGAGTCAGCCTATTTTGGGGGATATAATGCTGCATGTTTCTATTTTTTCAGAGGAAGGAAATACTGTACAATATCTTCTTCTGCTTTTACAGTTAATTCTGACTTTCTTATTATACATTTAAATTTTTAATTGTTTGTTTCTACGTTGCAAGCTTTTTTCCTAACACCTTTATTGAGTTACACACATTCTCAGTCTTATTATTTAAGTTTCAAGAATGTGTCTTAAAGACAATTTATTTATTTCGGTTGCTGATTGCAACAATTCTAACTCAGGTGTTTTATCCATGGTTTTCTGACAGTACAAGTATGTTCTTCCCTTTTCATTATTTGTTACATGCAAAATATTGAAACCATTCTGTCTTTGAAAAATTGGTGCTGCCTTGTTCTGATTGCATTTTTGTTTGGATTTATTCCCTAGAGCTTGCTGCCTAGATGATATAATTTTTCTCCCAATCCCAGAAATCTGTCTCTGTTTCAATCATATTTTCTCTCACAAAGCTACATCAGTAAATGGTTAGTCTTGCCCAGCTATCACTTTGTCAAATTTTGACCTTTGCTAAAGCTTGCATATTCATCTTCTCTTGTTTTCAACACTATGTATTTCCACAATGTATTTTTAAAAATATGAGTCTATACAATACCCATGTTTATGATAATATTGTCTGATTTTTTTTCTTTTATTGAATGTTCAAATCCTTCAGATTTGAATAGCAAATAACCCACTCATTTAAATGAATTCCATTTATCCATAACTATGTTAGTCTTTGGTTCAGACTTCATTTAAAAGTATGTCAGTTAGTATTGATATGTCAGAAAGATATATTAAAAAGCATAAATTAAAGCTATCTACATTGTTCTGATTGCATATGAAAATAGACATCTAAAGGCAAATGATAGTTATATGTTATGCTCCAGTGAGCAGTGTTAATTGAATGATCAGGGATGAGCTGTTCCAGGTTTTGAATGAATGAAATCCAGAAGAAATAGATTGCATGAAAGGATGGGCAGGGTTGATATTAGAAAATAAGAGGGTCATTTGGAAACTTAAGAATTTTGATATTTTAGTGACTGGATATTTAGAAAAAAATCTGCTTGTTTTGAATATGTAATTTAAACTATGTCTACTAATACACCCATGTTGAAATATTGAGAGATTTAAGTAAATTAAGTACAAAAGTAAGTAAAAGATACTAGGTTGAAAGTAGAATTAATCAAGGAATCCTCTATGGAAAAGTGTTCGAAACAGATTTGATCTCCTAACTGAATGGACAAAAAGTATTATAAAGAAGAACTAGAAGAAGCGTGAGATGACTGTGTCAGAAGCATGTGCAGTTATGCTAATGCAAAATATAGAAGCGTTTGTTTGGTGGAATGAAGAAGTCACGAATGAGAATGACGAACAAAATGCATACAAGAGAATGATAGCTGCAAAAACTGGAGATGAGAGAAAGATCCTGTATGTGCAAGAGAAAAGATAGCTGCAAAAAATAAGCGTGAAGATTAAAAGTGGGAGAGGAAATACAGAGCTATTTTGGGGGGAATAAAATATTGCTTGGGAAATGGATGAAAAGTGCTAAACAAGCCGGCTTCAACACAGTGAATGGAATTAAAAATAAAAGTGATGAACGATTCTGAATGAAACTGAAGTGAGGGCATGCTCAAAATAGTAATTTGATTTGAATGAGAATGATAGTGATATTTCAAAGAGCGGAATTGAAATGAATGCTATGAATACAAGTAGCCAAGAAGAACCTGGAAAAAGAAAGTAAAAATGATGTGCAAGTGTAGATTTGAGCAAATATGGAACTGAAAGCTGATTGTGAATAGAGCAATAGTCTATATGGAAGCAAGGCATGCATGAAAATAAAAATAAATGAGATGCTTAGCAAGGGATTCAGCATTGAACTTTAAGTAAGAAAATAACGATGGTATTTCCTTAGTTGTTTAATGGCTTTCTGCTGATATGTAGAAGGAACGCTTGTAATGAGTAGTCTGTGATCCGTTGTGAGGAATGAATGTCTATTGAAATAGGGAAATAGCTTCCATTGTATATGTCTTTCTGCCCAATTTGTTACATGGAAATAAGAGCTGTATATGTGAAGAGCAATATAACAAGAAGTGGAATGTAATGATCCCAGGGCACTTAAGTGTATGTTGTAGAAGAAAGAAAGCGATGAACAAACGTGGAATACACAAAAATGAATTAACAGTGGAACAAAAATTCATCCAAAATATGCTGAGATGGCTTGGTCATATGGGACAATAAATGAAGGTCAAATTAATATAGGAGAATATTTGTAGTCCAAGGTTGAACTGTAGAGTCCTTGAATCTTCTGCCTGCCTGTTCTACATAGCAGCTGTTACAGTATGCAGAAGAGTGCATCCATAAACATCTACAAGCAGCTGGAAGATGCGATGACAATTCCATAATTTCACAACCAACATAGCCATCATTTCAAATGGGAAAATGTGAACATTGTAGATGAAACTATAATGAAAAACACTAGAAAATTTCTAGAAACAGGCCCATAGAGGCACACATTTATGTACCATCAAAAGAGAAAATAAAAAAGGAAACAAAAAGACCAGAACATGCCCCCACCAATAATCAACACCCAGACAAATAATCAAACTACAGTGGTACCTCTACTTAGGAACTTAATTCGTTCAGTGACCAGGTTCTTAAGTAGAAACGTTTTTAAGTAGAAGCAATTTTTCCCATAGGAATCAATGTAAAAGCTTTGGCAGTCCAGAGCGAACAAAGCATTTTCCTTTCTCTGGGCGTTTGAACAGGGAATAAACCTCTGCCAGTGGCCAGAGAAAAGAAACGCTCCCTTCACTCTGGGCAGCCAAGGAGTCACCACAGCGAAGGAAAGGCGCCGGCTACAAAGCGAGCGAACAAGAGGAGAGGGGAGCCCTTCAGCATGGGAAGGAAGATGCAGCAATAAATAAAGAAATAAAGAAATAAAAGCTCGGAATTTGGGTGGGAGGAGGAGGAAGAAGAAGAGGAGGAGATGAGTCGCTGCCGAAGGAAGAAGGTGAGGTGAATCAAAAAAATCCAAAACTTTAAGGCTTAAAAAAAAAAGAGGGACTCTGAGGCGGCGAGGAGGACACGCCTCCCATACACCCGGCGCGAGGCTGCCTCCCATACACTGGCTGCTGCTGCTGCTACTTGCTGCATCTTCCTTCCCATGCTGAAGGGCTCCCCTCTCCTCTTGTTCGCTCGCTTTGTAACTGGTGCCTTTCCTTCGCTGTGGTGACTCCTCGGCTGCCCAGAGTGAAGGGAGCGTTTCTTTTCTCTGGGCGCTGGCAGAGGTGTATTCCCTGTTCAAACGCCCAGAGAAAGGAAAATGCTTTGTTCGCTCTGGACTGCCAAAGCCTTCTTAAGCGCCACCAAAAGGCTCCTCTGGCAGCCCAGATGGCCGGGATTAAAGGCAGAATGGCAGGAAACTGGCCAGGCCTTCGTGCCGCTCTCAAATTTCCTGGGAAATTTTTCTGGGCTCAGGTTTTTAAGTAGAAAATGGTTCTTAAGTAGACGCAAAAAAATCTTGAACATTCGGTTCTTATCTAGAAAAGTTCTTAAGTAGAGGCGTTCTTAAGTAGAGGTGCCACTGTATAAACAATACCCTAATCATAGAACTACCAAACAAGCATTTTTTCTTTTCCAGTGAGACTGGTTTACTAGGACAACCTAGTCTATCCAATTATGGGATAGAGCATACTGCTTTCACTTTTCAGGCTTAATCCAGGAGCCTTCACAGGCAATTGCTTTCACAACGAACTATTTTTGTGCTGAACTGATATTTTGCAGACAAAGCATCCTTTAATTTTTTGTCAGTAAAACATAAATTTAATATTAATAAGCAGCAAACAACAACACAATGAAGGGACAACCAAAGAGAAAACACAGCCCTACCAATTCTGATGGGACAACACTGCAAGATCCAATAAGGTTTAGGCCCTGGAGGCTGGGATTGGAAGTTTTGTCTTCTGAGCTTTTGGACTCATGCTGGAGTCCATCCTCAGGGAAGCTCTGGGTTGTTATGTGTGTGGTATTTATATGGTAGATGTTGCGTATTGCTTTTTAGATGTAAATTGTGGTATTGATGGCTAGCTGTTTCTAAAAAGCTACATACTTTTTAGATGTAGCCACCCATCAATACCCCAATTTACATCTAAAAATGGCTGGCTACATCTAAAAAGTGTGTAGCTTTTTAGAAACAGCCAGCAACCAACCCCTCAATTTACATCTAAAAAGCTGCACACAACAGCCACCATATAAATACCACAACATAGAACAGCCCGAGGCACATAGAGAAGTTCCCTGGGGATGAGTTCCGGAAGATTAGAAGACAAAACTTCTGGTTCTAGGGACTGAGCCAGATTGAATCCTGCAACATTATCCTGGGAACATAGAAGATTTGAAACTTTTTTTAAAAAGTATGAATCTGAACATATCCAACATGCCTCCCTCCTCTTATTTTACCCACAACCACAACCCCGGATGGGCTGAGAGAAAGAGTAACTGGCTCAAGGTCACCCAACTGGCTTTCATGACTAAACCAAGACTTGAACTCACAGTATCCCACTTTCTAGCCTGATGCCTTAACCACTAGACTAAACTGGTCCTCTGGAGAGTGGAATTGACTGAAATTAATTATTTTCCTTGTTTTTTTGCTTTCTATGTCTCTAATGCTCTTTTTATTATTAAATTAAAAGATTTATTTTAATTGATTTATCATAATTATGTAATTAATTATTTTTATAAATTTGACATACTCTTTTCTCCCCAAAAGGAAATAGAATGATGGGTACATTTGTGTGCCTATGTGTGTATATATTTATGTACATATATTTATATACTTATTTGCTATGTTTTTGCATATATGTAAATTTATTCATCAGGAAAATATGTTAAACACAATCTGTGCATCCCCTAAAGTTATATTGATTTTGGTTGTAACAGAGAAAAAATAATCAATAATATTTGCAAATATTGCCAATCTTCTCTTTTAAAAAAATTATGAATGAGCCTTGAAACATCTCATCCAATTGAAATCCATAAATGCCCATTATCTGGAAAAGCATCATTTTTTAAAACCAATAATGGTCTGTAAAAAAATCAAACAAACCAGGGATATACTTTGGTATATTTTATTCTGTGAGTGGTTGAAAATAATCTGATAAAAAATGACACCCAAATGCAACTCCGATGAAACTTTTTCTAGCTATATTCATCATGAGCTTAAGCCTGCTGCAAAGCAATTTACAAATCACCTCCAAGGAGAAAGCTTACTAATCTCTTTTCAAGGACTTCAAGAAGTGAAAAGTTCTATTTAATGACATTATTGCAGCAACAAGTGAAAAGTGCAGTATAAAAAGATACTCTGTTGGCAAATGGGCTGCCTTCCTATAATGAAACTGATTACCAGTGGAACATATCCAATCTGAATTGTCAAAAATGTTCCTTTAATTATAAAATCAGCTTTCATTAGACTCAAGATGTTATTTCCTATTTTCCAAAAGTGCTTAGAAATAGAAATATCAGTTAAAAAAATACATGTACATGCATACCCATATTTAAAAAAGAGTTTAATACATATACATTTTTGGCTTAAGAAGCAGAGGTGAGAGTCAAGGTTCCAGGAAACTTCTGAACTAAATCAGAGTCCAAGTCAAAGTACTCCTCCAACTTCCAATTCATTTCCAGAGCCATCCTGGCACCTACACTGGGAAACCTGAATCTGAGTTTCCCACTCAGTTGAAAGTTCACATCTCTTGTCCCCCACCCACAAACGTGCCACGTTGCCCACTCAGATTGTGCCAGCATGGCAAATCTTTCATTCGCTTCTGCCCAGATGGGTGGGCATAGGAGGTCCTTGAACCACTTGAAAGGCTGCATCTGTTCCCTCGTGGAAATCACCCCTCCCAAGTTCCCATAAGCATAAGGTCTTCTCTAGATAATGTGGCAAGCCATTAATTTCTCACCATCTTCTGCACCTTCTTGACAGGGAGATTCAGCAGGTTCTGACCCATTCTGGAGAACCGGTAGTGGAAATTTTGAGTAATTTGGAGAACTGGCAAATACCACCTCTGACTGTTCCTGCCCCCCAGTTGATCAGGAGGAAATCAGGATTTTGCAGTAAACTTCCCCTGGAGTGGGGAGGGAATGGAGATTTTTGCAGTATCCTTCCCCTGCCATGCCCATCAAGCCACATCACTCCCACCAAGCCACGCCCACAGAAACAGTAGTGTGGTTTTTTTTTAATTGCACCCCTGTTAGGAAGGCTTGATAATTTGTTTGGCATTCTGTATGGCATTAGGCATATTTCAAGACTTCAGAATATACTTCTTAGTAGAATCGCATGATCTACCAATACATAATAGCTCAGGAAATAGACAGAAACCTGGAGGAAATTTCTGAGCACAGTTGTACATAATATAGAATTACTCTCAAAATACAAATCTTTCTTCTACTTCATATTGTTTTGGATCTGGCAGTGTAATTTATTCACGTTTCAGAAGTTATTTTAGTTGCTGCTATTGCTGAATGAATGACAGTCAGCAGTTCTTGGTCTTCCCAACTCTGTTCTGTCAGATGTATGATTTGTTCTATGCCCTCTCCTCCCCCTTTTCTGAGCATATTGCAAATAATATTTAGGGAAAATTATGTTTTAAGTAAGCATGAATAACTTCAATTGTTCAGAATATAGTGCAAGAACTGGTATTTCCTGTGACGCTCTAAGGAAGTAAAGTTGGACTTAGTGCAACAAAACAAAGAAATTGATCATTGAACAAATCATCCCAAAGCTAGTACTTAAAGCACAAATGACCAGGCTGAAATGATCCTATTTCGGGACACATTTCATGAAGAGCGTAGTTCTCTGGAGAAGGTTCTAATTCTGGGAAAGAAAGAAGGAAAGAGAAAAGTAGGATGACTAGTACCAAGGTGGATGGGACTCACTTACAGTGGCAATGAATGTACATGGAAAACCCGAAGGATTAAATTAGAGATCAATTATCATGGGAAAAAATCTATGTGATCACTAAGAGTTGACCCTGCCTTGATGGTAGATCAGAACATCAAATACAAGCCAGGCGGATGCCTTGTAGATGACCTGCACTCTGTCAAGGACCTGGGAGTATTCTTCTTAAGCGATCTAAGTGCCAGAACTCACAATAGAATAACTTATGCCACCAGGCTTGAAATTTTGGGCTTGGACAACCTACAACTATACCGCCTACGGTCTGACCTAAGTGTAGTACACAAAATGCCTGCTACAACGTCCCATTGGTTAATGACTACTTTAGCGTCAATCACAATAATAAATGAGCACAAAATAGATACAAACTCAAGGTAAACCAATCTAAACTTAATTGCAGGAAATGCAACTTCAGCAACACAGTGGTCAATGCCTGGAATGCTCTACCTGACTCTGTTGTTACTTTATTAAATCCCCGTAACTTCAACCTTAAACTGTCAATCGTGGACTTCATTCCATTCCTAAGAGGTCTGCAAGGGGTGTGCATAAGGGCACCAGCATGCCTACTGTCCCTGTCCTACTGTGCCCATTATTTGTATCCATTCCCTGTGTTCATATTCATGCTTATACTTATACCTGTTATCTTGTACATGCATGACAAACTAAATAAATAAAACTTTAACTCTGTCTGCATAACTTTCTGCCAATCAGATTACCCGTGATCTGTGGGTTCTCTTAAATTGATAGTTTCTGATGAAAGAGCAGATACCAGGGAGCTTTTGCAAAAATTTAATTTATATTTCTAATTTACTCTTCCTTAGATTTGGACATTGCTAATGATCACTCATGCCTTAATCAGTTCCTGATTGGATTATTGCAATATGCTCTATATGGGGCTGCCCTTGGACAGCATTCAAAAGCTGCAACTGGTCTAGAAGGAAGTGGCATTGGCAGCAATGGGAACACCACAACCCTTGCAACACCCCTATACTGTGCGCTACACTGACTCCCAGTAGGTTTGCAGGTTCAATCCAAGGTTCTGATCATTAATGGCATATATGGCATGAACTAAGAATACTTCTACCCCTGGTGGCTTCTGCCCATCCTACCAGAGCTGGCAGCATGCTCTTGCTTCAAATTATCATGAGTAGTGCCACATGTTGGGCCTTCAGAAATATACTTTCTTTTTCATGGCATATCTCTAACAGAAGAACTTTCCCCTAGAGATATGAATGGTGCAATTTGTTAGCTTTCAAGAAAGCAAGGCTTCCTCTCAGGCACTGAGATCAAAATGTCGGTGGAGTAAATTTTAAGTAAATTATAGTTCTGTTTCTTGTTCGCCACCCTGAAATCCATCTGATAGATGGATGGCTATATAAAGTCAAATGAGTGAATGAATGAGTGAGTGGGTGAGTGAGTGAGTGAGTGAGTGAATGAATTGTATTTTATCTTAAATAAAAGTACATTCATAACCAAAACTATGACTACCAAACATTTTGTTATCTTTATCTATTGCCACAAAATTTTTTATTACTGTATATGATTCTCAAGGTGTATGATGCTTTATTATTGTAATAATATTTATTTACTTTTTACTCATAAATACTTGCTTTAAATAGACATACCTAATTTTACTTCACTTTGCTACAGTGCACTTCATAAATATTGTGGGTTGTTTCCCCGCTCTACCACAAAACCCTATACCAGGAAAAGAATTACAAATTTACTGAAGGCTCTGATTAGCATTTTTGAGCAGTAAAGTATTTCTTTAATTAAGATGTATATTTACATTTAAGACATAATGCTATTACCCAATGAATGGACAACAGCACAATGTAAACCTAACCTTTATATTCACTGAGAAATCCAAACATTCATATGACTCACTTTATTGTGATATATTTGCTTTATTGTAATGATCTGGAACCAAGCCCACAATATCTCAGAAACATATCTATTTAAAATAAAGTACCTCCTTCATAGGGTAAGCCAGAATCAAGCTGACAATTTCCATTTTGTAAAAATAATCTGAGGCATTTTTAACTGTAGGAGTCACTACAAGATCAGAGGATAGGGATTTCTGTTCCTATCAGCATTTTTTTTTGTACTGCAGCTGTAGTTCTTTTCCTGAACAAGAAACAAAATGACTTTTGCTATTTGGGTATGTAGCAGCACATGAACTGAATATCTGCTGATAGCAATGAAGCCTGAGATCTTTCAAGCAGGCATTACACATTACTTCTTGGCAAAAGTCACGACTTTGTTGCTATTATAAATAGGCATATAGACATGGCAAAGGAAACAGCAGCATTGCAGAGGGTCCTTAATACATTCTGCATTCTGAAAAAAGGATGTGGATTCTTTCATCTTTTTCTCAATTTATTTTGATATCATTAATCCAAGGGTTGGGATGATGTTTAGTCCTAGGACTGCTTCACCATCCTATTTTTCACCTTATGTCTTCAGGAAGCTTCAGTGCTATGCCTATCTAGCAAAGGAAGACATACAGACAAACTGATTGGTGAAATCTTATTCTCCATTTTACTCAGCTTTCTTCCAAGTCTAGTGTGAAGATGCAGCATTTTAGAGTATATGCACAGACTTAAGGCAAAACCTTTTGGCAAATTTAAGAAAATGTTTGCATTCGTCTCTGATTACAGGTTGTCCTCAATTTACGATCACAATTGAGCCCCCATATTCTGTTGCTAAGCAAGACAGTTGTTAAGTGAGTTTTGCCTGTTTTGCAACCTTTCTTGCTACAGTGAATGACTGTAGTTGTTAAGTTAGTAACATGGTAAGTGAATCTGACTTCCTCATTGACTTTGCTTGTCAGAAGATCACAAAAGGTGATCACTTGATTTCAGGACACTGCAAACGGTTCTAACTATGAACCAGTTACCATGCACATTGAACATTTGACCATGGGGATGCTGCAACAGTCGTAAGTGTGAAAAACGGTCATAAGTTACTTTTTCTCAGTACTGTTGTAACTTTGAATGATTGCTAAATGAATTGTTGTAAGTCAAGGACTACTGGTAACTTTAGGATAAATCCAGAAGAAAATGAAAGGGTAGCAGATAAGGAGACAGAAGGTCATTTAAACTTATTTTGCCCAGCAGATGAACTCACGTCATCCCTGAAAAACACAAGAGAGCAACCTTTGGACTTAGAATTGTGCCTTATCATTGCATGTATCAGTTTTTACCCAACATTTGTATATTTCTAGATTGCTCAATTAGGTTTGCTTAGCTTTGTCAAACTTTTGTTTTCCAAAGTGCAAAGAGTGGGTTCTCTTTGCCACAATGTTGTCACAAAGCTGTAAGAAATGTTTTAGAATTTACAAGCTATTCAGCTGCATATGTCTTTGCATAACAAATTATCCCATTTGAAAACAAAACCACCCTGATTTTTTATTGATTGTGTGTCCATTAGGATCCATTGTTTTCAACAAGCAGCTCAGCACTGTTTTATTTGCTTGTAGATTAAACAATGTCATGTTGTGTCATGTTAATCTAGAGTACATGATACAATGGGACACTATCTGCTGTAGCCTGAAATGAAGCAACATAAAATAAATTACAGCCTGACAGTCAAAAGGCAGATGGCATTTCTTCCCCAATCCAACTTTAAAAAAATGCAATTTTAAAAGTGAATGAATGAAAAGCACGCACCACATATATCTAGGAGGAAAGAAGATATAAAAGACCTGTAACAAAGCTGCTGTCAAATTTTAGAGCATGATAAACAGTGAATTTTTTTTTTGTTATAGTCAACATTCTTTCTGATTTACTGTCTAGTTAGTAAGATTCAGGAAAACCAGGAACACAGAATGAACAGATTGGACAGCTATATGTCTGAAAGGTATAGGGTCTCCTAGTTGATGAGATTACCTTCAAGGTCCCTTCCAACTCTGTTATTCTATATTCTGTAATGATGGGGAAATATTCCTAAATATATTTTACTATTTATTTTATGGCTGCTTTTGTTCTGCCATAGTTTGAACAGCTGATCTTTGGACTGTGCTTCAATATTTATCAGCTTCAAATATGAACCTCTCTCCTCTAAATCTCATTTTATTTTTCAATCATGGTCCAAATATTACTGGTGGGATGCAGAAGTAGTCTTGGTGAAATGCAAGATCATCCCCGAAGAATGAGCATTGCCAGTCATTCAAATCTGGGAAGGTTAATTAGATTGATTTTACTTGAAATGTTGGAACATCTAGATCTTCTGTGCCCATGTTTAAGCAACTCAAGTACTGTTTGTAAACAATTGAGAAAACCAGGAAAAGCTCCCATTGTTTTTCCTGTTGGATTTCTTGCTTCTCACCACTTTTCACATAACAGGAAAAAGGAAAAGGAGAAGCCTCCCTACTTTATATTGTTGACCCAGGAACTCCCTGGGGGAAGAAATGGCAAACTAAATTTCCAGGAAAGAAATGGCAAACTGAAGACAAGCTTCGTTCTCAGTGGACCAGCTCTTTGGGATTCTTCTTTGGACAAGGAGAACTTGGGATTGCTCACAGATGCTCCCAACAGTTGCTCCAAATGATAGAAAGACACTGGTAGGTTAGAATTATGGGAGATGAGGGAATGTAATTTTTACCCAAACTATTGTTGAAGCCTTCAAAAGAAAAGCCTTCCTTTTCTAATTTTGGAAATTGCTTATTAACTGCTTTTAAGACATTAGGAAACTTCAGATACTCAAGTTATATACCACAATGTATATTTATTTCAATCTTTAGCAAAGAACTTTTAAACACAAGTTTAAGTACTTTTCTTTTTTTCTTTTTTTAATAAACTGCAAAATAATAATTAGAGGACAAGAGAATAACAGAGTTGAAAGCGAACTTGGAGATCTTCTAGTCCAACACCCTGCTTAGGCAGAAAACCCTACATCACTTCAGACAAATGGTTATCCAACATCTTCTTAAAAACTTCCAGTGTTTGAGCATTCCCAACTTCTGGAGGCAAGTTGTTCCACTGATTAATTGTTATAACTGTCAGAAAATTTCTCCTTCATTCTAAGTTGCTTCTCTCCTTGGTTAATTACCATTCATTGTTTCTTGTCCTACCCTCGGATGCTTTGCAGAATAGCTTGACTCCCTCTTCTTCTTCTTTTTTTTTTAGTTGGGGCAAATGTCTTCTGGGAAATATGAGCCAGGGTGGCACAGCAGGTAGAGTGCTGTACTGCAGGCCACTGAAGCTGACTTGTAGATCTGAAGGTCAGCGGTTCAAATCTCATCACCGGCTCAAGGTTGACTCAGCCTTCCATCCTTCCGAGGTGGGTAAAATGAGGACCCGGATTGTGGGGACAATAGCCAAGCTCTGTTAAAAAAGTGCTATTGCTAACATGTTGTAAGCCGTCCTGAGTCTAAGGAGAAGGGCAGCATAAAAATTGAATAAATAAATAAATAAATAAATAAAATAGCAATCTCTGCTACCCCATCTTTTTAAAAAAATATAATTTATTAGTTTTATAAAAGGGAAGGGGGAAATGGGAATACAAAATCAAAAGGGGGGGGGAGAAGAAGAGTACAAATATGAGTTTAAAGATAAAATTTAAAAGAAATTACCAAGGTCCATTATATTTCTTGATATACATATCGTTATTATATAGTGACTAATATTATTACAATAGTTCTATTCATATTTCATTCTTATTTTACAGACTCCCTCTTTATGACAGCCTCTGACATATTTGGTGGGTTGTTTTTTTTTGAAAAAAAAGTTTTTCAAAAGTTACAAGTGGACTAAAGATAAAAATGGATTTGAAAAAATATTTTGAAATTACTTATGAAAATCCTTCCCATCCTTTCCCATGGGAAAATGTTATTACTTTAAACATTTCTGCCATAAAGAAGAGGAGTCAAGCTATTCTGCAAAGCACCTGAGGGTAGGACAAGAACCAATGGCTGATAACTAATCAAGGAGAGAAGCAACTTCAAAATATGACAGGATGGGACTTTAAAAGTTGGACACTGGGAGGGAACCAAAAGGAACTAAAGATTAAACGAGAAGATCATTTAAATATGATTTACTAATCCAGAATGGAACAAAATGGACATTGGACATATTGAAGGATATTTGTGAACACCAGACTCAGAAGTTATTATAATACTCCAATATTACAATTTATGGAATTATCGGTGTACGTGAAGATGTGTTAAACATCTAATCAGTTAAAGAATTCCAACTGCTGAGGTCCAGGTAGACAGCCTATTCTGCCATCCAAACTTTATCATGTACCATGACATTTTTTTGCCTTTGTGGGCCTGCACATGATGCCTCCAGCCCGAGGGTCACCATTTGACACCCCTGGTCTGAAATATTCTTCTCCCAGAGGTGAGACAGGCCCTGGCTCTCCTAGCCTTTTGGAAGACTTAGTTCTTCCAACTTTCATAACTCACACAATGGCATGCAATCCTGGGGATAATTATGCCTTTTTAATGTTTAACTTATTTTATCTCCATTTTTACAAGTTCCCATTTTACTGATATATTTTATTTTTACATATTTTTCATGCTTTTAATGGTAAACCATCCAGAGATACTTTGAATATGACATGGATGGCAGCTAATTGGATAAATTAAATAAAAAAATTAAACCACCTTAAAACATTACCTGCATACATTTTAGCTTACGTGCACTATACTTAAATTATTTTTGGCACATCTTGTAGCCAAAAAATACTAAACTGAAAATAGACAAACTGGATAAATATTTTAAATATAAGGATTTATTATCAGCATGGACTATAGCATCTTTGTTAATTACAGAGAAGGGTAAAAAATTGCTTATTTTCATTTCCACTATATAAACATTTCTGTGCATCAACGTGACACTGTATTTAGAAATGCAGAATGGAAATGTGTCTTTGTGGGGGGCAAGGCAACAAATGCAGTGTGCTAAGAGCATGCAGTGATTGATCCTAATGCAACGTAATGTAATAGCATATGACAATTTATTCTAATTTATCAAAGGCCATAGATGGTTTCTTCTGTATCTGATTAACTTTCTCTGTAAGATGACCATCATTTCTGTAATGACAACAGATTTATTCCATTCTTAAAGAGATGGATATTGGCTGGGTGTAATCAATAGCTTGCAAAGGATGATACTTTGAATCATCTGGCTACTCTTTTTATCTGCTTTTTTAAAGCAAGCAATCTTAATTTAATGCTGTTTTGTTGCTAAATACATTGTGACACAGAATGGTAAAACTGCATTTTTGTAGAAAAATCAGATAGTGCAGCTGCTATAAGAGACCAAATAAAAGTTTTGTCAAATGACAGATTTTATTGCCGCTTCCAGAGTCTATTTTGATATTAATCTTTTTGTCACATTACTGTGGGGGGGAAACCTTGATTTAATAAAACTGCAATCTATTTTATGAAGTGGTGATTAAAACAAGACATTATGCTGCTGCTGTTTATGTGGGAAAATAAACATTTTCCCTTCTCTGTAAAGTTGATGAAATTTTATTTGTTTAGCCTTCATGGAACTTCCTCTGAGCCTTCCCTCCTGACAGCTTCTGATGCCATTTCATTTCCGAATGTCTTTTTCAGTTCAATTAACCTTCATTTCATTATTCAGTCTGAGAAAGGACAGGTACTTTAGCTGGCAGGATTGGTATCTGTTGAGTGAAGCCTCTGGGTTTTTTTGTGGGATCTGGTTTCTTGGTGGAAAAGCCGGTGTCACTGACTTATTTGTTTTAAAGATCTGCACTGCAAATTTCCATTTTCCTCTGATGTGCTTTTTAATAACTGAACTTCAACAAATGGAGACATGGAAAGTCTTTTGATGTATAATTTTTAGCAAGCTAGAACAAAAGGTGGCTTGGCATTGATTTATTCAATGGAGGAAGATTCTACCACATGTCATGTACTGAAGCCTTGTGCATATATTTAGGCGATTTTGTAGTAATAACGTAGATCAGATTTATTGCTGTGAGCAATAAAGTCTACGGAGAGGGGCAGCATACAAATCTAATAAATGAATGAATGAATGAATGAATGAATGAATGAATGAATAAATAAATAAATAAATAAATAAATAAGTGAGTGATGGGAAACCTTTTCGGAACCAAGTGCCCAAACCAGAATACATGTGAGCACATGCATGCACTTGCACCAGAGCACTGGAAACCCAAAGTCCAGACGGCTGGTACACGCATGGACACAGGACACCTGGTTTCTGGCGCAAATGCTGGTCTTTGCATGTGCAGAAGTGCCAGAAACCCGAAGACCAGATAGGTGGCGCATGCATTCATAATGGCCAGCTGATCTTTGGGTTTCCAGCCCTGTGGTGTGCACAAACATCAGCTGGTTGGCACACATGTGCATGCTAGAAATCAGAAGAACAGCTGGAAAGCAAAAGAGCAGTTCATAGTATGGACTGATGCCTTGGATGTGGCAGCAGGAACGGTTGTCCTCTGCGGAGAGAAAGAAAGGTGGTTGGATATACCGCTCTGTGCCTTTTACTCAAAGTTGTTTCTACTTGAAGAAACATTTTCAAGTCATGACTCATGGCAACTACCTGGACGAATATCAGTGGTTTCCTTGGCAAGATTTTTCTGTGATTTCCAGTACTGGTTTGGGCGAACCAGTCCGAACTGGCAGAAAACTACTTCTGATGTCAGATCTAATTTTTCTCTGAATTACAACTTTACTAGATTGGGAGAAAGCCATGAACAGCGAGCTTTGGACAATAATGTCTATGGAGGATGATTACATGTATCCAGAGGTGGGTTCCTCTCGGTTCACTAGACCTGGTAGTAACTTGGCTGCCTGGTCATTAGAACCGGCAGTGACCCAGGCCTGCCATGCCCCTGAGTCAGTTCTCTTGGCAGCCATCTTGTTTTTTTGCCTCTGCACATGCAAAGCTTTGTTTTAGCACTGTGCATGTGCACGCAGGCAGCATGTCTTGAGTGAACCGACAGTGAAGAAAACTGGAATGCATCTCATATATTCAGTATGCAGAACAGAAGATTTAGAGGGGTATGATAGCACTCTTCAGATATCTAAATGGTTTCCATACAGAGGATTAAGTGGACTTTGTCTTTTGTTACTCTCAATCACAGGATCAGTTTTCTTCATGAAATTATATGTTCCCATTCACAAGAGCTCCTTAAATAGAAACTATATAATCATCTATCTGTAATGCTTTAGAAGAGCCTGCACTGAACTGAGAATGTTGAACTATATGATCTCAGTGGCACCTTCCTACTCTATGAATCTATAATTTACAGAAACAGCCCTATCCAAATGGTAAGAGGGGGGGGGGGATTAAACTCTAAGGCACAACTAAATAAGTTCCAAAAATGGAAATTGCTTGTTGTATCTCTACATGATTCACTTTTGATCTATGCAAGCCTTCCATTAGGAGTAGTAAATCTTCTATTATCTCTATCAGATTAGATCATTAATGAAGCTGAAAGTCAGGAGAATGCTACCTATCACAGAGGAGGGTATTCAATGCATCATTACCTTTATTACTATTCTGGGACTGATTTCTTCCAATAAAAAAGCACAAAGTCAGAACAACTTCTCTTATCTAAGTACAAGGGATATGGAAATACGTGTCTGAGGATTTTTTAAATATTCATTAAAATAATATTCAGAACCTATCTGTCCTGAAGAGACCAACACTTCTGTGTGCAGCATCGGTGATTCGGGGGCTCTAGAGTATTAGTGTGCTTAGATAATATCAAAGGTTTGTTCACTAATGCATTTTGTCAGGCTGCATTTTTCTTCACGTACTAACTCTGATAAATCTGAGTCATCCACCATTTTTGAACTGTATATTTTGCTCTCCTTAAGAAGGCAAGTTTTCTTGTTTGTTAGTTACATCACTGAAATTAAAAAATACTGCAAAACCCACCACTAGACATAGTCCTTTTTTTGACTAAACACCTAGCTAGATTCACATGTCACTATCATGTAAAACCTATTAGTTAGGTGATCTTCAAATAGCGCCAAACTTAAAGTCCAAAGATACATATTCTAATTTGTACCCAATTTTTTTTTGCAGAAACTCTGTTCAGGCTCCTGTCTCTGTTGTAATGCACTATGCCAATGATGGCGAACCTATGTCACGGGTGCCACAGGTGGCACGTGGAGCCATATCTCCTGGCATGCGAGCCGTTGCCCTAGCTCAGCTCCAATGTGCATGAGTGTGCTGGCCAACTGATTTTTGGCTCACACAGAGGCTCTAGGAGAGTGTTTTTGGCTTCCAGAGAACCTCCGGGGGAATGGGGGAGGGTGTTTTTACCCTCCCCTGGCTCTAGGGAAGCCTTTAGAACCTGGTTAGGACAAAATACGAGCCTACTGGGCCCACCAGAAGTTGGAAAACAGACCATTTCCAGCCTCCAGAGGGCCTCCTGGGTGTGTGTGTGCGTGCAGGAGAAGCTGTTTTTGCCCTCCCCAGACATTGAATTATGGGTGTGGGCACTCGTGCATGTGCAATGGCACACTCACATGCTCTTTCGGCATCCGAGGAAATAAAAGGTTCACCACCACTGCACTATGCTATGTTGACCTGACTATTAATTAAAATTCTCCCTGAGTGTGATTGCTACCTTTCTTAGTTCCTACCTTCTCCTTTTATTTAGCTATTTTATCAAAACCTTCTCGAAATGCAAAGAGTATAGATATTGTGCATACAAGCACACATAAACACACAGAGCCTTTGTGGTCACAAATTGTTGTGCATAAAAAGTGTTGTCTCTTCTGTGGTTTAGGCAAATAAATTTGAAGTCCCTTCTTTTAATTTTGGTCCTATTATTAATATGAAGGATAGAAAGATTTGGAAGTTAATTTTTACCAGAAGGGTTTAAAGGCAAGCCTCAAAATATAATGGTGAAAGAAATTCATTAGAACAAAAACAAACTATACTATGTGGATAATCTTTCCATATCAGTAGCACTTATTTTTCTTGAGAAGGCAAAAAATGGTGAAAAGAGCATTTTTCAAGTTAAAACTTGCAGCATCTTTCAAGATGTCCCCAGTATATTATACTTTATAATTCACAGCTTTAAAATGAACAGTACCAAAATGAAAACATGCCATTTCTGCAAGAGTTTGTAAAACCCTCTTAAATGGTAAGTGGACCATTAGGCTTCACTGATTTTTTTTTACTATAAACCAAATTCTCTGTGTTGTTAAACAGCTTGAAGCTGCAAAGGAACATACCAGATGGAGCGCAAAAGAAAGAGAAATAAACCTATTAAAGAAAGGGGAACCCAGTTACTTCCCATCAGGGGAGAAAATAACCGTATTTGTTTTCTGAGCAGAATGTCAGCACTTTTGCTGCTGGTTGAGGCATTCTGCTTGCTAATTTAGTAGATATGGGAATCTTCACCATTGCCCTGAAACCAAAGTATTTCACTAAAAGCAACAGCTGTCCTGGTATTGTATAATGAAGATACATATATTAAAAGTGCAATTTAAGCTTTCCCTTAAACTTTCATCTCTTAACAACGTGCAAGCTCCTTGAACATTTCAGTAGCAACAATAATGTAATTTGCAGTTGTTGCAAATTTGCTTTGATGCTAAACAAAAAGATACCGGTTTGTAGTTACATAGCCACTAAAATAAGATAGTAGGAGGTCACAGTGAATATTTGTTGGCATGATAGCATTTTAGGCTTAAATACCAATACTGTCATAAAGTACAACATGTCATAGTCGCAAATATACTATCAAGTATAGCACTATACTATCAACAATGGAAAGTTTATTGTTGTTTATCAGCAAATTAGCTTTTTTTCATTCTGACATGCAGCTGAATTTTAAAATTTAACATTCATTTAAAATGAATTTCTTCGCCAGATGTTAGTACCTGTTTATGACAGTTAATCATTTTGATTTGTGGAGAGTTTATTTTGGCTTTCAGTTTTTTGTTAACAGTCACCCATGAAAGTACTTTCAGATACAGGATTTAAGCATTAGATATTTTAAATGCAGGGCAGACCACCTTTTGGTTATATCGAGAATGGATCTTGACAAAAAATATTAGCGGAACACCCCTGAAAGAAATAAGTATGAAAAAAAAATGACTGCAGAAAGTAAATATATAAGTCATAGAAGGTGAACTATTAAAAAATAAGTTCATCTATCCAATTAAAAGAATGAAATATGGACATAAAAAGTGGATATTGGACCCTGGAATTATAAATAATTACATTGCAGCGTGCCAGATGGAAGTGTGTGAAGTTACACAAATGGTATTTATAGAAAAGATTCTTGGTGGCATGATAAATTGCAGGAGACTATGGAATAGAAAAAAGGCATGTAAGAAAATGCAAAAAATGAGGAAAACATAAGGTACTGCATATATTGAAAAACTATAGTTGCAAAAAGCAATGTAATCGAAAAGGAACAGTTTACGTTTAAAAAGACAATGCAAATGCAGACAATACTGGTGGAAACAGATGATTGATGAAATTGGCAAAAAGGAAGTCACAAATGTTCTAAAATGATAAGGCTGGAGGTGCTGATTATGAAACCAGAAAAATCTTAAAATATGGATTGGGTTTGCTGTAGAAGAGCTGTGTGATTTGTTTAATGTGCCTATGAATACTGTTTCTGCACAAAACTGGAAGGATACTATTATTGTTCCCTTTCACAAATAGGAAAGCAGCAAGAATGCATAGGGACATTTCAGGGGGATTATTTTGCTAAGCATAAGTGAGAAAGTGTTGAAAGAATTCTGAGAGAAAAAAATATAAAAAGTGATGAGGAAGAAAATTTGGAGTATGGAGTGATGTTTTATGTTGGGACAAAAAGTTGGAAAATATATTGTGTATTTGTTGATTTATACAGGAGAGAGATAAGAAAACATACGATCCCTAGAATAAAATGTTTCTTTCTACAGGGAGTTCACACATTTTAAAAAGATAGCGTTTTGTCATATTTTTTCTAGTGAAACAAATATTTCTTTTTATATGATCAATTGCATCCTTCAAAACTGCTTCATGAGATAAATAAAACATGAAATTTTAGCCTTTTACAGATTATTTCAGAATAACCAGTTTCCCATTGAAAGGGGTATCTATAAACTAGTTAACAAATGCGGTGTAAGTAAATACTATGAATCTCTGTATTAATTGTAAATTCAGCTTTTATATCTGTATAAACTAGGCATTAAATTAGAGATATGTTCTGCAACCTTCAGAAACTGTAGGTCAGAGATGTATGCTTTTTAATATCTAGTTGCTTTTCAGCAAAGCTTTCATCAAATTAATGACCAAAGTGTACTGTTTGCAAAATTGTTGTAATGAGATAATTAGTAAAGCCAATGACAAACCACGGAGAATGAAACGAACGAGCAATTCAATACAAACCAGATGGATATCTTCAATATATTTCTTGTTATCTGCTTATGGTTTTATGCTAAATTGCAGTGAATCAGTACTCAGGAAAATCAGTTGAACAACAACAAAAACAAGACTGTCTGTTTCAAATATATCTGGAATAGATTTGACCAGACAATGTTTGGTCAAATCTATTTGAAAAGAAGCATCATAGACTTTTGAGATTAAAACATAATCCTATCCATGTTCATACAATACAGATTCTTCTGTAGTTCCAAAATAATGCAGTGTTATTTGCAATAATATTTTTAAAAAATCTATCATGTCCATGTGCAGTTTTATACATTTTTAAAAATGTTTTTAAACTTATTCTCTCTCTCTCCCTCACCCTTTTTTTGGAGAACCTCAATTCCATCAAAATAATTTTTAAATTGCCTTCTTCTCATTTCTCAATCTATTCATTTTTTGTCATATATTTATTTTTAATCTAGTTCTCGTTTATTCTTTCTTTCTACATGGCTAGACCAACTCAGTTTTCTTCATCAGTGCTGGTCATGCGCTTGTATTCAGTATACCTTCATTCATTACCCATTCATTCTTTAATATATTTCAGGTAGTCCTCAGTGATTGCTCATTTAGCAATTGTTGCAATAGTACTTATGGTTGGTCTTCAAAGTTGCAGATGTCATAGTGTAATTGTCCAGATTTCTGGAATGTCCAGTGCTCACATAATCATGATTTGTGACTTTCCCTATTAGGTTGCCACAAAGTCAATGTCATGTGTGGTGACATTAACAGCCTACAAGATATTTGCGTAACAATGTCTAACAACAAGGGCCTGCCAGAACTGCTTATCTAAGCAGTGTGATTAGTACTCTACAACCAGATTGCTTTGTAACAGAAATTTCAATCCCAATTATTATTGTTAAACAGAGACTAGCTGTAATTTTCATACACCTTCACTGCATCATACAAACAATCTAACATTGGCTGCAAATCCTTTGCATTTCTTTCAGCCGAAAACATGATAGGCTTACACACACACACACACCAGACCTCTAATCATTACCAAAACATTTCTTAACCATTCATTCAGAAATACATTAAGAACATAGGAGATGTTTTACATAAAATTATCTACTGTAGCTTGAATAGACTTCAGAAATTATTAGGTTCACTCTCTTGTCATATCCAATGTAAAATCTGACTATCTTCCTACAATATTTCTGTTGTGTTTGTTTAAAAATATTCGCAGAAAATCTGCGATTGGTTAAGACGCGGCTATTCAGAAAATAGCCGCGAAAGTTAAATGTGTATCAGTTGGGAAAAGCCCGCGTTTTTAAAGAGTATAAAAGGGCAACGGGTTAGCCGTTGCCCTCATTCCGGCAAATCTACCGTTCCAGTGTGTTGTAATCTCTCTTGCTATGAATAAACCAGTTTGATTTAAACTACCGGAGTCCTGACTTTTTAGTGGCGACGAGGAGGTCGAACTCCCGCTAACGCAGCCATGAACTCGGCCATGGCTCCACCGCCGCCTGTATTCAACTCCGAGACGGAAGCTTGGACCTCGTACATGTCCAAATTCACATTTTTCCTGAAAGCGAGCAATCTACATGACGCCGATGACGAGAGGAAGAAAGCTATATTCCTCGCTTATTGCGGCACAGAAGTCTACAGCCTAGCCTCTACACTCGTTGACCCAGACACCCTGGAAACTGTCGCATGGTCAACTCTACAAGCAAAACTCGCCGCTCATTACCAGCCGACGACTCCTGTCCGCGTATACCGCCATCAATTCGCTCAGATGAGGCAAGCGGACGGAGAATCCACCAACGATTTTATAACTCGGCTACGCGCACTCCTTCCGAAGTGCAAATACAAGGATCCAGAGGAACAATTGATTGATCGCCTTATTTTCGGTCTAACCAATATCACGCTCCAGAAGAAATACTTAGTTGATGAGGATGCCTCTCTCCAAGACATTCTTAAGGCAGCAAAAGCCTCCGAGGTATCTGAAACATCTGTTGCCGAAATTAAACGCGCAACCTCCACCGTTCATCACATTCCTGATGAATCACCTTGGCACGCCTGCTCTCCTGATGAAAAACATTCGGAATCCGCTACTCCTGACGACACCTGTCTCCAAATCCGAAGAGCCTCCGACCATGACGCCAAAGAAGCCTCCCGTGCAGACAGATGTGCCGGCTGCAACGGAAATCACCCTCGTTTTCGCTGCCATTTCAAGGACGCCTATTGCCGCCGTTGCCAGCGCCGCGGCCACATCGCTGAAGTCTGCCGCGCCGCCAACCCAACTCCAGCAACTCAGCAGAACCAACGACCCTATTTTTCACCGAGGAATCGACGACCACCGTTTTCACGCAACGTTTCTCGCCCGGCTGACAACTCGCCCTCTTCTACCCAACGAGGTAACTCCCCTTCTTCCGTAAACTGCAATTTCCCCGCTGCGGAAAACAAACTATTTGTTTCTCTTTTCCTCAACGGCCACCCCTGCCAAATGGAATTAGACACCGGTTCCAGACATTCCATAATGCCTTGGGAAAAACTTAGATTATATTTACCTCGTGTAAAACAAACTGACTTGCAACCTTGGGAACCGGGTTTGAGTGATTTTCAGGGCCATTCAATTCCAGTATTAGGATGCTTAAATGTTCCTATTGCGTTTAAAAAATTTCAAGGGTTTTTACCTCTGTTAGTGGTTGACGGTCCTAAACACACATTATTGGGGCTTAGATGGTTACAACCTTTAGGCATTGAAATTTCAGGGGTTAACAATGTATGTGACTCTTTTGACCCAAATGATTTGTTGAAAGAATTTCCCGAAGTTTTTTCTAGCACTCTGGGTAAATATACAGGCAGCCCCATATCGTTTAATCTGGACCCAAATGTATCGCCTATCCGATTAAAGCCCCGCAGAATTCCCATTCCACTTTTGCCTAAAGTGGATGAACAATTGGACAAATTGATAGCTCAGGGCATTTTAATTCCCACTGATCATGCCAAATGGGAAACCCCTATTGTAACGCCCGTTAAGCCGGATGGCTCTATTAGAATTTGCGCAGATTATAAAGCCACGATTAATAAAGCACTACAGCATAATGCCTATCCAATCCCAGTAGTGCAACAACTCTTGCACACCTTAGGAAATGGGTCCATCTTCGCGAAGTTGGACCTGGCACAGGCATATCAACAGCTTACCGTAGATCAAGACACCTCTGAGGCCCAGACAATCGTAACTCATAGAGGTGCCTTTAAATGCACCCGGCTCCAGTTTGGAGTCTCTACCGCCCCAGGTATCTTTCAGGGTCTGATGGAACGCATTTTAAATAATATTCCTGGGGTCGTCCCATATTTCGACGACGTATTAATATCAGCCACATCCAAATCTGAGTTATGAGACAGAATCAGGCGCGTTTTGACTAAATTTAAAGAAACAGGACTCCATTTAAAAGCAGACAAATGTTCTTGGGCTGTGCCCAAAGTTGAATTTTTGGGTTTTACAATAGATCGTTTTGGAATTCACCCCACAACTGACAAAGTTGATGCCATAAAAAATGCCCCCACCCCCTCAGATAAGACAGATTTACAAGCATTCTTAGGACTCCTTAACTTTTATTCCGTCTTTCTTAAACAGAAAGCGACGGTGGCAGAACCGCTTCATAACCTCCTAAAGAAAGACTCTGCCTGGACGTGGGGACCAAAAGAACAAGCCGCTTTCACAGCAGTAAAAAATTTACTTTCCTCCAACAGTGTCTTAGTACAATATAATGTAGCTATGCCCTTGTCCCTAACCTGCGACGCTTCACCGTTCGGCATAGGAGCCGTTCTCAGCCATAATTTTCCGGACGGCACAGAAGCCCCAATAGCCTATTATTCTAAAACTCTTTCGGCAGCTGAAAGGAATTACTCCCAGCTCGACAAGGAGGCGTTAGCCCTTGTCGCTGGAGTTAAACGATTTCATTATTATCTTTGTGGTCGGCCCTTTACGTTAATCACCGACCATAAGCCGCTTTTAGGTATTTTGGCGGGAAACAAACAAACTCCCGCCTTTCTTTCCCCTCGCATGACTCGGACTATTTTTCTGGCCGCTTACAATTATACATTAATCCACAGGCTGGGGAAAGAGATAGGAAATGCTGATGCATTAAGCAGGTGCCCCCAAACAGAATTAGTCAGTGATCCAGCCCCTGCCTCAAGCGTTTTATTAATTGAAACTAGTAAACAAACGTTATTAACAGCAACAGACATAGCCAATCAGACACAAGTAGATCCAATTTTGAAATACATTAAACAATGGATATTAAAGGGATGGCCAATTGAACAACAACCAAACCAATTTCAACCTTTTAAGAATAGACAGTTTGAATTGAATGTGTTAAAAGATTGTATATTATGGGGAGACAGGGTTGTTATTCCAAAATCCTTACAGAAGCAAGCATTGCAGTTATTGCATATAGGTCACCCAGGAATAGTCAAAATGAAGACTATTGCCAGAAGTCATTTATGGTGGCCAGGGTTGGACAAGGACATAGAGTCATGGGTGGGTGGTTGTGTACCCTGCCAGAGAACAAGACCCAACCCACCAAAAGTCACACCATCAGAGTGGCCAACACCAAGAGGGCCCTGGTCTAGAATACATATTGACTTTGCAGGACCGATCAGGGGCCAATCCTTTTTACTGGTTGTGGATGCATACTCCAAGTGGCTGGAAATTGAACTCATGGCATCCACAACTACTAGCGCAACTATAAAGGCATTAAGGAAAATGTTTGCCACACATGGTATTCCAGATATTTTGGTATCTGACAACGGGCCTCAGTTAACAGCCCGTCAAATGGAACTATTTCTTGCAGACCAGGGCATAAAGCATGTGCTCACTCCACCTCATTTTCCCCAAGCTAATGGGCAAGCAGAACGAATGGTTAGAACCACAAAGGAAGCATTAAACAAAGCACCATTAGGAGATTGGCAACAACAAATTGATGAATTTTTAACCATTCAGCATATTACGCCGTCAGCGTCCACAAACAAAAGCCCGGCAGAACTTTTAATGGGCAGAAACCTCCGTTCTAAATTAGACAGAATTCACCCAAATTACCAGAATGACCAAAAAGAAATAAAAGTACAAAGTGAGAGACAGTTTAACATCGGGGATTTAATTTATGCAAAAGACTATGATTCCAACGACAAATGGAAAGATGGAACAGTACTAGATAAAACAGGTTTAAAAACATACATTGTAATATTAACAGATGGGCGCAGTTGGCATCGGCATGTCGACCAACTACGCAAGAGAATGAAGACTAACCCAGACATTTTGCCTACTGTAGACAAACCAATAGAGGACTTACCAGAACCACCTCGAGACTCCAGCGATGGCTGCTTGTTGCCCCTGGCGGCCGGCGAAGATCAAAATGCATCATCGCAACCAGGCCCGTCAGAGACTAGCCTTAGCGGAGCAACGGAGCCAGCCGTCCAGGCAAGCAGCTCCCAGCAAAATGAACTGCGCAGGTCCCAGAGATCTGTAAAGCCACCAATCCGCTTGCAGGACTATGTGACGTGGATTAACACGTAATCATGGTCTCAGCCAAAGAGGGAGGGGTGTTGTGTTTGTTTAAAAATATTCGCAGAAAATCTGCGATTGGTTAAGACGCGGCTATTCAGAAAATAGCCGCGAAAGTTAAATGTGTGTCAGTTGGGAAAAGCCCGCGTTTTTAAAGAGTATAAAAGGGCAACGGGTTAGCCGTTGCCCTCATTCCGGCAAATCTACCGTTCCAGTGTGTTGTAATCTCTCTTGCTATGAATAAACCAGTTTGATTTAAACTACCGGAGTCCTGACTTTTTAATTTCTGTACAAAACTCTACATGAATTCTCTAGAAAAAGAGATCTAATGTAGCATCCTTATAGTTTTAACCCACTGGCTTCTGGTTCTAACCCTTCGGGCAATAGAAATCAAGTTTACTACAACTTCTAGGTAATAACTGTTCAGATATTTGAAGACGATTATCATATCTCCCCCCAGTTATCCCTTTTCTAAGTTATATATACCCAGATCCTTTAACTTTTCCACGATTCCATTCTGTATTTCTGTAAAATTTTATTTTCTTAATGGTTGTTCCTAATCTACAAATGCACAACAAACTAGCAGAAAAATGAATCTAGCAGAAAAACATGACAGCAAGTTACAAGAAGGTTAAAATTAGAAGTATAAAAAGACCTAGACAGCAGGAAGTAGAAACAGCCATCTTAAACAGAGACATAAATAAATAGTAAGAGAAGACAGAAAACCTTATGGCATAAGAACATAAGCTGCTGCAAAATTAATGAGCTGAAGGCTACAGTCTTGGACAGAAACTCTCTGGAGCCTCATTTATGAATGGGGGTAATCAATATATATTGAGTAGCTCAGAGATCTCAACTTGGGCAACTCTGGTACTCTCCAGTGAATATTTTTTATGTATGATGCCATAGTAGATGCTATATTTCGAATAAAGGTTGCAATAAATATGTATTTTAGAGAAGGCACATGCTTCAACTGATTGAAGTACAGAGGACTGAAAGATATACAGTAGAATAACCTTCCTGTGACATATACTAGAGCCTTGGTGATGCAGTGGTTAGAGTGCAGTATTGCAAGCTACTTCTACTGATCACTGGCTGTTTGGCAGATTGAATCTCAGTAGGCCCAAAGTTGATTTAGCCCTCCCTGCTTCCAAGGTTGGTAAAATGAGGACCCAGATTGTTAAGGGCAATATGCTTACTCTCTGTAAACTGCTTAGAGAAGGCTGTAAAGCACTGTGAAGCGGTATACAAGTCTAAATGTTATAGCTATTTGTTTGGACCAGAGAGTTCTTTATAATTTCCAAATGACAATTGTTGCTGAAAGAATGATTAGTACGTTGATGTATCAAACACTTAATCTTTTTAAAAATGCATGATAAGTTATCCATCATGTAAATAATTCCATTCATTTTTTGACAGAGGAAAGAATTTCAGAGAGGAGCGTAGGATGTTTGAATTGTCACTGACATCATGACGGATCTCCTGAATAGCAGACATACATATCTGCATTGTGATATTCCAATTCATTTGAGGGAATAACAGGTAGTTTTAAAGCCACAATATATAGTACGATTGTAACACTAAAGTAATATTCATGTGTTTAAAACCTAGAGGTTTCCTCTGTCCATTCATATGTGACACTAGGGGTAGTGCTCACCTCTGATTCACAGCCAAAGAGTAGCATCGTTCAAAGATGCATCTGCAGTTATGTGGCTGGCATGATTATAAGCCACGATGCACAGAACAATGTTACCTTTTATTTATTTATTTATTCAATTTTTATGCCATCCTTCTCCTTAGACTCAGGGCGGCTTACAACATGTTAGCAACAAACAGAGTCAGCATATTGCCCCCACAATCTGGGTCCTCATTTTACCCACCTCGGAAGGATGGAAGGCTGAGTCAACCTTGAGCCGGTGATGAGATTTGAACTGCTGACCTTCAGATCTACAGTCAGCTTCAGTGGCCTGAGTCAGCTTCACCTTCTCACTCAAGTGGTAGCTATTTTTCTACTTGCATTTGCATGCTTTTGAAAGTTCTAGGTTGGCATCATATGTTGAACATTCATTTAATCAGAATCTGCTTCTGAGTAAAAATTGGTCAACAGATGGATGGGTGGATGGAGAGAGATTACAATTCATATCAGGAGTGGGTTCCTCTTACCTCGTCCTACTAGTGTGCATTGCTACGCTCGCAATTTTGCCTTCACGCATGAAGAGAGGGATGATTTTCCTTCTGTGCACGTTCAGAGAGCCGAAAATCAGGAAAAAAGATGGCGGCGCACACAGATTGGCAAAGACAGACAGCATGGAGCCGTCACACCAGAATTGCATCATCGGTGGGCCATTACTGGAGCGGCGCACCGGACTACACCGGTAAGAACCAACTTCTGGTTCATACGTTATCTGCACTAATTTTTATTTTGTCAATATTTTAACTATTCAGTACAAGTCATCAGCAGACTTGAATAAGAAACCATTAGCTCATGCTCAATTTCTCACTCTTTCACATGAGTTTCTCTTCTTGATTCTGTATTTGATCAAAGCTGTTCATAAGAGGATGAATGTTTGGGTCTGGCTAGTTGCTAATTCTTCCTTGGGGAAAGGAGCAGTCCTGCTGGCTCTTAAGAAGGCATTGGTACTTCCAAGGCATCATCACTTGACCCAACTAATTTGGACAACTTTCATTCCGTTTATTTTAGGGCTGTAGAAAAAAGTCATTGCATGGCAGCTTCAAGGGACTCTGGAGGAAGCAGATTATCTGGACTCCTTTTGATCAGGATTCAGGCCAGGATATGGGATTGAGACAGCATTAGTTGGTAGGAGCAAGATGAGGGTCCATTTAAAGGGTCCTTCATGAGACCAGGTTACCCGAGGGACCATCTTCTTCCATCATTTCATCCAATTTGCTGGCTTTTCAGAAGGCTTTGAAAACTTGATTATGTGCCTGGGTCTGGAGTCCTGAATGTGTTCAAGGGACCCATTTTCTGCTTATGTTGATACTGACAAGTTATAATATGTAAGATTTCTATTTGTATTCAATATTTTTGTGCTTTAATTGTTTTGATTGTTTTTTATGATTGTTCACCATGAGGGTTACTGAGCAGATGTATAACTGAATGAATGACAGCATGGATACAATACTTTTAAAGGTTTTTTTTTTAATGCATTCTCTGTTTGCTTTTCTTAGTCTTTGAAAATGAGTGACCAAATGGAGTATAAAATTTAATACATTTTTTAAAGTGTTCCACAAGGATAGGTAACAGTAGTTTAAAACAAAAGATAGAATTCCCCAAATTTGATTTTAATTCCTTTGGGAAAAGAAAACAGCTTGTAACTGAGTTTGTTGTGCAGCTTAATTCGAGTATCTTCTGCTTGGATTCTGGAGATGTTTTCTACTCACTTATTATATAATATTTGTAAATTGTTTCTATGCATTGTCAGCATGCAGTGTGAAAGGGATATGGAGTTATCTTTAAAGTGCTGTAATATCTTATTAGCCATCAAAACCAAAATACACTTTCAAGTCCCTAGTGCCTTTTTACAATAAAACACATAATTCCTCTAAAAATCTAATCAAGCAATTCAACAGTTATATTTTGAACAGCTATTTGAGTGAAATTATATACCATAAAATCCAGGAATGTATAATTTTCATCTTTTTTTCATTTATATCATTGCTTTATTTTTATGTATTTTAAATAAATTACTTTCATTGTTGAATTACTCATTTATGATAACAGGTCAACTACAAATAAATACAAAATAATATTATAGAAGAGGAAACTGCAGTTTTCTGTCACAAATGCAATTTCAATTGCATGTTGAATGTATGAGCGTAATTGTCGTAAACATAATAATAATTTTGTTGTTAGTTGCAAAGTCACATCTGACCCATCCCAACCCCATGAACAGGCCTTCCTGTTCTTTAGCATCCTCTGGAGTCCATTTAAGCTCATGCCTACTGCTTCAGTTACTCCATCCAGCCACCTCATTCTCTGTTGTCCCCTTCTTTTGCCCTCAATTGTTCCCAACATTAGGCTCTTCTCCAGTGAGTCCTTCCTTAAATTAGGTGGCCAAAGTGAATTTCATCTTCAGGATCTGGCCTTCTAAAGAGCAGTCAGGGTTGACCTCTAGGAGTGAACGGTTTGATTGCCTTACAGTCTAATAATAATAATAATAATAACAACAACAACAACAAAATGATGATATAACAACAACAAGAATATATAGCCTATAGTCTATAGGTTGTATATACCAGACACATAAAACATTAAATGCCTATATATTTCATGCACTTTGCTGAAAATGTAAAAACATATTTCAAGTGATGCAGGAACAAATCTCATTCACTCAAAACAAATCGTGTAATTCTTCCAGTTACTTTTTATATTCCCTTTTACTGCTTTTCTCTTGAACAAGTAGCAATATCATTTACACTTACATACCATTCCACAGTGTTTCACAACACTCTCTGGGTGGTTTACAATGTAAATATTATTTGACTATTGCCCTCAACAATCTGAGTCCTCATCCAACATTGGAAGGATGGAAGAATGGAACTCATTACCGGACTCCATAGTATCATCCCCAAACTCCCAACACTTTACCCTTAGATTATCTACGGTTGACCTATCCAGATTCCTAAGAGGTCAGTAAGGGGCGAGTACAAGTGCACTAGAGTGCCTTCCGTCCCCTGTCCTATTGCTCTCCTATATCTCCTATACCTTTCTTCTATTCCTATATATCTTCTTCTATTCTTTCATTGATATGTTCTATTACTATATCTTCTTTTCTATTATTTCTTAGATATATTTTACTATGAGTATCTCCTCTATAACCTTCATCATGTATTTTACTATGTGTATATAGATATATACCCACTAAAACCCTCATTGTGTCTTGGACAAAATAAATAAATGAATAAACAAACAAACAAATAAATAAATAAACCTTGACCCCATCAGGATTGAGCTACAGGTTGTAACCAAAGTTAGTTTGCAATATTTTACTTTAACCACTGTGTCTCCAAGTCTCCTTTTATAAAGCTACCGTCAGGCCTGGAACCATTTCACCACTTGGGACTTCAGTTTTGCAAATCGATCTCATGGTTAAGCTTTCTTGACAATTTGCCAGCTCCATGCACAATGAGATTAAGGAGCTTCTAGGAATAGGCAGAGTGCTACATAACAGAACAGATTTGTTAAGCAGTAGAGCTTTTTGAACATTTTTTTTAGAAGTGTTGGAAAAGATTCTGCTTCGAATATCTCTGCAGGAAAGCAGCTCTCATACACTCAGGATGGGTTCTGGTGTTATTGCAAAGGCTACAGGAGCAATACATAGCATTGGTGGTGCAAAGGAAGGAGGTACAAGATTTGCCAGTCTCTCAGTGGGAAAGACTGCAATACACAAAACAATTATTTTCAAAATACAGTAAGGTGGATAAGTCTTCCTTGAAGGAGAAACAGGTGGCTGTGATTCATTTATGTTTGCAAGCTACTTAGGAGAGCGAGAGAGATGCAAGCAAGATGAAGTGTGCAGAGATAGAGATAGAGGAAAGCTCAGGAATATAAACAGGCTAATTAGAAACAATAGTGGATAAGAGCATCCTTAGAAGGAAAAAGGATCAGCAGTTGAATATTTGTAAAAAAGAAAACAATGTTGGAAAAGGGCAGGTAGATGGAATAATAGCAGAAACCCAAATTATGTGTTTAACAGATTGCTGGGTGCTGCTAACACTAGTTTCAAAGCAAAAGTGTTCCCTCTGTCCAATGATACAGCAATTAAATAATCAGTCTAGAAAATCTTCTTTATATGATATGGGCTTAAAAATAGATTATTCTGATTTCTGGAAGGAAACTGATTATCTCCAGACAGTCCAATTTGACTTTATGTAGCAAAATGATAAATGCTATCATTTAAGCACAGTATAAATGTCTGTAAAATTACCCAATCTTGCTACAGAAGGACAACCTTGAGCACATTCTACAACTTCTTCTTTTCTCCACATGAAACTCAGTAGATAGCTTGAAAAGTCCTTACAGTTTCCCAAGAAGGACTTGTAAGATATACCACTCAGCAAAAATAGCTCTCTTGGATTTACTGGTAGTAGGAATAATTACATGACGTTACAATGCATTTAGTTAATGTGAGGGCTAATATTATATGCAGCTGGTGAAAAGAAAGAGGGCTTTCAGTATCCTTATAGATTTGGAATCTTGTGAAGATAACATATATTTGAAGCATGTTTTTGAATGCAACAATCCTATATGGGGGCTGCAATATTGAAGAGCTGCTGTCAGAGTCTGAAATTCTTTGCTTTTTACATAAACAGACTTCCAGAAAGTTTCCTGATTACTTACTTGTACCCTAAGACAATCATTAAATGTTGTACCTCATGATTCTTGACAAATGTATCTTTTCTTTTATGTACACTGAGAGCATATGCACCAATGACCAATTCCTTGTGGGTCCAATCACACTTGGTCAATAAAGAATTCTATTCTATTCTATTCTACTCTACTCTAATCAGTAAATTGTTGGAAATATTCAAGGAATTGCAAGTCTGGTTTTACCTATGTTTACTTAAGTTACCACAAGAATTAATAAAGATGTTTAAATATTGTAAGGATATTCTATAGCAAGGATGTCAAACTCACGGCCTGTGGGCTGGATATGTTATGTGCTGGCCATGCCCACCCTTGGTTTTAGCAAAAGGAGAAAAATCTTGACGACAATGTGATGCCATGAGTTTGACACCCCTGTTCTACAGTATGGAAGAAAACTTGGTATTATGGTATGATAAAACTATTAAGTACATATTACAATTGGAAGAATATAAAAGTAGAGTTTGTGATGAAGCTACTTTAGTTGTTTGTTTAGTGTAGTTTTGTGTCATTCAAACATCTTTTAAATATTTAGTAGTCTTGCTGTCGAAATGTAGTGCATTTTATTGCGTTGAAACTGTCATGCAAAACTACTATTGGAGTCTATTGATACAGTCTTGTCTTTCTTTTTACTTTTTAATAAATAAAAATAGAGAATTCATTTTCTGGCTCAGAAAATGGTATTAAAATAAGTTCTGTTAAGAGTACAAAAAATATTCCAAAGAATTTCAGTACTTGCTTCCAAACTATTTTTAAAGTGACTATTATCTGAAACAGAATAACACAAGGGAAATTTTAAAGATATTACTCATAAGAGGAAAGGAAATGTGGCTTCATTGCTTATTTTGCTAAATAAACACTAGCATTATGGGGCTCTTGTTACTGTTACTATGAGACTCAGAAGGATAAAGATACAGGAAGAGAATTTCACTTCCTTTTCAATACTAGAATACAGTGATCCCCCGGTTATTGCGTCCCCGACCATTGCGAACAGGGTAATTCGCGATTTTTCAACCCGGAAGTCAAAATACCATCTACGCATGCGTGCCGGGCACGCATGCGTAGATGGCAGCGGCTTCCCTGGGTCTTCCCCCTCTTGCTGGCGTCAGCGAGGAGTTTCCCCACCGCCCACGCAAACTCCTCGCTGCCGCTCGCCCGCCCTTCGCCTGCCCACGCCGTTCGCTCCCCCCTCTTGCTGTCGGGAGGGCGAGAAGCCCTCCCCAGCACCCGCTCGCCCGCCCTTCGCCGCTCGCCCGCCCTTCGCCCTGGCAGAGAAATTCCAGCCCCCACCTGGTCCCGCCCGCTCCTCCTCCCTGAGGCAGCTCGCCCTCCCATGGCCGCTTCCTCCACCCTCCATTGCAAGCCCTCGCCACTGCAGCCAACGCGCGCTGCGATCTTCAAGCCCGGCTCCTTTCGGCCCAGCATCCCGGGCCAAGCAGCTGCCTTCCGTGACTGAGCCTGGCTGGCCCGGAAGATCATAGCGCGTGTTGGCTGCAGCGGCGAGCGAAGCCAAGCCGGCAGCAATGTCGCCGCCGGTGCAGCCAACGCGCGCTACGATCTTCCGGGCGAGCCATGCTCAGTGACGGAAGGCAGCCGCTTGGGCCGAGAGGAGCCGGCCTTGATCCGCCAACGCGCGCTACGATCTTCCGGGCCAGCCAGGCTCAGCGGATCAAGGCCGGCTCCTCTCGGCCCAAGCGGCTGCCTTCCGTCACTGAGCCTGGCTCGCCCGGAAGATCGTAGCGCGCGTTGGCTGCAGCGGCGAGCGAAGCCAAGCCGGCAGCCATGTCGCCGCCAGTGCAGCCAACGCGCGCTACGATCTTCCGGGCGAGCCAGGCTCAGTGACGGAAGGCAGCCGCTTGGGCCGAGAGGAGCCGGCCTTGATCCGCCAACGCGCGCTACGATCTTCCGGGCCAGCCAGGCTCAGCGGATCAAGGCCGGCTCCTCTCGGCCCAAGCGGCTGCCTTGATCCGCTGAGCCTGGCTCGCCCGGAAGATCGTAGCGCGCGTTGGCTGCAGCGGCGAGCGATGTCGCCGCCGGTGCAGCCAACGCGTGGTACGATCTTCCGGGCCAGCCAGGCTCAGCGGATCAAGGCCAGCTCCTCTCGGCCCAAGCGGCTGCCTTGATCCGCTGAGCCTGGCTCGTCCGGAAGATCGTAGCGCGCGTTGGCTGCAGCGGCGAGCGATGTCGCCGCCAGTGCAGCCAACGCGCGCTACGATCTTCCGGGCCAGCCAGGCTCAGCGGATCAAGGCCGGCTCCTCTCGGCCCAAGCGGCTGCCTTGATCCGCTGAGCCTGGCTCGCCCGGAAGATCGTAGCGCGCGTTGGCTGCAGCGGCGAGCGATGTCGCCGCCGGTGCAGCCAACGCGTGCTACGATCTTCCGGGCCAGCCAGGCTCAGCGGATCAAGGCAGCCGCTTGGGCCGAGAGGAGCCGGCCTTGATCCGCTGAGCCTTCACATTCCTCCAAGTCATTTCGCCGCTCATGTCCTGGCTAAACCGGGCAGCAGGAGACAGGCTTTGAGTTTTGGCTGCGGGGCGAGGGAGTTAGGAAAGTCCTACTTCTCCCCCCGCAGCCAAAACTCAAAGCCTGTCTCCTGCTGCCCGGTTTAGCCAGGACATGAGCGGCGAAATGACTTGGAGGAATGTGAAGCTGAAACCGGCCGGTTTCAGCTTCACATTCCTCCAAGTCATTTCGCCGCTGGTGTCCTGGCTAAACCGGGCAGCAGGAGACAGGCGGTGGGCTGGGAGCCGCAGGCGAAAGGAGCTCGGGCATTGTTCTCCGGACCCCGCCCGCAGCCTGGAGAGGGAAAGGGCCGCCGCGGGGCTGAGCGGGCGGGGTCCGGAGAACAATGCCTGGCGCCGCGCTCCGATGCCCGAGCTCCTTTCGCCTGCGGCTCCCAGCAGCACTTTGAATCCAGCAGCTTCTGCTGGATACGGGCGGTGGGTGGGACGAGCGGCGTGGAAGCCAGGGGCTGTGGCAGCTCGCCCCCCCATCGCCCGTATCCAGCAGAAGCGGCGGGATTCAAAGGGATTCAAGGCTAACTTCTGCGCTTGGCTTGAGGACTCAGCTCGGAAGCTGCACGGGTGTTTTAAAAGGTCTCCGCCGGCATGGGGGGCTTCCTACCACCTCCCGAACCCCCAACTCGGGTTTGGGGGGGGTGCTAAGAAGCCCCCCATGCCGGCGGAGACCTTTTAAAACACCCGTGCAGCTTCCGAGCTGAGTCCTCAATCTTCGGCTCCTCGCTAGCGCTGCGGAAGTAAAAACACCATCTGCACATGCGCAGATGGTGTTTGTACTTCCGCAGCGCTACTTCGCGAAAACCCGCTCGTTGCGGGGGTTCCTGGAACGGAACCCTCGCAACGAGCGGGGGATCACTTTAATCCCTTCACTAAAACCTCTTATCTTGCAGATTCCATGAATCAGACTCTGTACTAGTCCCGAAGAAAAAATAAAATAAAATAAAAGTACATATTTATTTGTAAAACATCAGCAGGAAAACCTTTCACCAACATGCTTAATTTCTCTTGTGCAAGTGATGAGATTCAGCCGGTTTTGGTGAACTGATAGTTTAGACTTGTGGGTGGGTCTACCCTCACACTATGCCACCCTAGTTAACTATATTTTTAAAGCCACACGCATGCATGCAAACCACACGTGCGTGCAAAGCATGTTCACATTTTCATTGCTGGGTACACTGGTTGTTAAATTATGTGAAGCCCATCTCTGGTTATAGTTATATAATCTAGATATAGACATATTTTGATTTCTTTAATTTGTTGTTTTTTACTTCCATCCTGCTTTAGAAAGAACAGTGTGATGAATAAGTGTTGGTAATGACCTATAAAGCCCTACACGGCATCGGACCAGAATGCCTCCAGAACTGTCTTCTGCCACACTAATCCCAGCGACTGATAAGGTCCCACAGAGTTGGCCTTCTCTGGGTCCCGTCGACTAAACAGTATTAGCTGGCCGGCCCCAGGGGAAGACCCTTCTCTGTGGTGGCCACAGCCCTCTAGAATCAACTCCCCCCAGAGATTAGAACCGCCCACACCCTCCTTGCATTTTGTAAGTTGTTAAAGACCCATTTTTAAGATACCCCAGGCTTATATAGTTTACACATGGTATGATTGTGTTGTATGGTTTTAATGTTGGGTTTTTAGATATTTTTAATATTAGATTTGTTATACTGTTTTTATTTGTTGTGAGCCGCTCCAAGTCTACGGAGAGGGGCGACATACAAATCTAATAAATTATTAAATAATAATAATAATAATAATAATAATAATAATAATAATTATCATTATTATTATTATCATCATCATCTATGGATATAAGCCTCCATTCTGGAAAAAGATACTCACTAATATCAGCATAAATTGAAAATACTTTTACGGTTTGTTCAAACTTTCAAATAATTTTCTTCATTCTACAGGCCATATTGTGGGATAGATGTAAATAACTTGGATTAGAGTTAATGTCCAGGGTTGTTTTGCCTTTTTTTTTTTTTTTGCCTTCTGGTGTATTCTCTGCTCCATGCAGCGTATTGCTCTCATTAACGATAATAGTTCTTTGATAGCTGAAAGTGTAAAAGACCTGCAAGCTCCAGTAATAAAAGTCAAGGAACACAATGAAAAAGTGAATGTAAATTAAAAATAAAGACTAAACTAATGATAACAAGTAGAACAACCAGTAGTAGATCTGGCAATGAAGATATAAAGTGGAAGATAGATTCTGCTTTTAGGATCAACCATCAACACTACAGAAACAAGCCATCAAGAAACAATCACAAACTAGCACTGTTCTGTTCGCGGGCTTTCCGATAAAGTCCAATCCTTGAAAAATCACTTCTTAAAAATAAAACTCACTCTTTAATCACTCAAGCAGAATTCATGAATGCAAAGCATCATTTAAGTAGTACAGTGTTCCCTCGATTTCCGTGGGGGATGCGTTCCGAGACCGCCCGCGAAAGTCGAATTTCCGCGAAGTAGAGATGCGGAAGTAAATACACCATTTTTGGCTATGGACAGTATCACAAGCCATCCCTTAACACTTTAAACCCCTAAATTACCATTTCCCATTCCCTTAGCAACCATTTACTCACCATTATTACTGGTATTCACCATTGAATAGTGATCCTGATATTTATAAACATAATTATTTATTAACAATAATTAATTTTTTTGTTATTTATTTGCAAAAATTATTAGTTTGGCGATGACGTATGATGTCATTGGATGGGAAAAAACGTGGTATAGGGAAAAAACCGTGAAGTATTTTTTAATTAATATTTTTTGAAAAACCGTGGTATAGGCTATTCGCAAAGTTCGAACCCGTGAAAATCGAGGGAATACTGTATATGAAGCAGAATTCTATTTCATTAAGAAACCAGCTTCGACTCTGAGTCTGGGAAGCAGGCCAAACTATGACGTTTTCACATTCCTTAGATAACCCCTTTTTAATTACTCAAAACATAGGCAGTAGCTCACCAAATGCCTTTGCTGCACAGATCCAGCACCAAATGTCTGTTGAGGCAAAGATCATGATTTTTAGAAATGCTTTTCAAGCACACCATAGTTCCTCGGCTCTTCCATGAAACAAACGCTGAAGATCCATGCCCCCATTTCCCACAACCCTTCCTTTATATTGCCTGGAAGTGACATCACGCCTCAAAGAACTAAGGATATGAATTAATACCTTTTACTCTGGATCTCCTTCTAGCCATTTTTCTATAGCGTGGGTTAATCCAACTATTTTCCCCTAATAGGTCTTCCCCACTGTTGACAGAGACCAATCTCCCATTGTCACATCAGCCTACTCAGGCTCTTTCCAGTCACTTTCTGCCTCACTCTCACTCTCAGCTTCCATGGCAGCCCCCATGGCCCAGGGTACCCTGAGGGGCCTGGTTCATTCTCTTCAGAATGAGGCATGACCTAAGGTGGACAAGGATCACTCACAACAAGCACAGGTCAGTATGGCCATGGAAAAGATATAAATAGATGTCATGATGCTTTTATACCTACAAAGATCAGAATAGTGCAGCCAATGTTATTCTCCATGACACTCTATGGGAGTGAAAGTTTGACCTTCAGAAAGCTGGAGAGAGAGAATATTGATGCTTCTGGAATTTGTTATTAAAGAAAATGTCTGAGAATACCCTCAGAGCCTAGAAAATGAAGCAATGGATCATTGAACAGATAAACTCAGAACTCTCATTCAAAGGTCATGGCCAGACTAAATTATCATACTTTAGACACATTATTCAAAATCCTGGCTCTCTCTAATACAGGCAAAAGTGGATCGACTCAATTACAGAGTTGATTGCGCATGATTGAAAAATTTAGAAGATATTGCAAAAATCTACCTATGTGGTCTAAGAGTTGACACCAACCTGATGGCAATCAATAACAGAATTGAGTCAGAATCAATCACTTCCAATTTATGACAAAATGAAGGCATTCTTAAGCTATATTAACAAAACATGAGTTAAACATTGTGGGAAATAATTGTAAGAAACATTGTAGGAAACAATTATTCTAGACAAGTGATTGTCAGCAGACCCTGAAATGTCAGTTTAATGATCCTAAAACTATAAAAAAAATCCCTGCCTGCCAGTAGTTTATGCTATACACGTGAATGAGAGTCAGTATACATAGTGCTTATTTCTATAATGCACATCTATGAATACTACAGGGGAAAAAATTGCAAAGGTAAGACAAGAAAAACTGAAAATTAAAGAAATTAAAAGTATCATGAGTGAGCTGATGTAGCAGGGAAAGCCGCTGATTGTTGTTGCTGGTATTATTACTGCTATTATTTAAAAGCATTGTCATTATTTCAAAAATAAATTCATTTCCCAAATTTTACAGTTCTAAAATTGATATTTATATATTTTTCCTAATACAGTGCAATATCTATTAAAAAATAGGCATATAGCCAGGAAAACAAAATGGGCCACCTTTCACTTCAGTCTGGCAGAATTAAAGTGACTGGGTTATAAACTGTGATTAATTACAAAGCAGTACATCAATAAGTTTTGATCTGTTTTCCAATACATGTTTTTTTCCTCACTCCTTCTCCCTTCTTCAAGAAGAGGGAAATGAAAGTGTTCACCAGATTTATAAAGACTTACTATATCAGATGCAAGACTACTCATCAAAAGTCTATAATTTAATTTAAAACATTAGTCAGTATCAGCACATCTGCTCAATAAGAAATGCTATGACTGATATTTTATTATTTCATTTAATTTGCTAAAAGAGCATTTTTATATATAAATTATGGAGCCTTAAAATACGCTAAAAGAAGAATATTGGCTATAGTATTACAATTATGTAATAATTGTAATAACAATTATCTTGGGGAAAAATAGGACTATTATTGCAAGGAAAACAATAATATGTACTAATTTTATCACAAGACAGATTATACTGATATATTTTGAAGGATTTTCTTTAAAAATCTTACATCAGTTGAATTATTTATTTATGTAGGGTGGATTCTCTTAAATTAATAAAGTTAAGGGCTAAAATAATCATATAAGCGGCAATATTGTTCAGTGGAGTATAATAGACCACAAATTGGAACTACAATTTTTTGGCTTGATTACAGACTCACTATTTCTATCATTATTATAAAGCCATAATAACCCCTTTTTAGTGCTGATTTAATAGTTATTTAAAAAAGGACAGCACTTTTGCTTCCTTGAACACCATAATCCTAAAGCAGTTCAACTGTGTACAAAATTGCATGCTTTATTTCTTACAGCAATTATTTGGGAGTGTAAACAAGCAACATTCTCTTTCTAAACATTTCTGTTGCAGTATCACTCGCTTGATAAATGCATCAATGTAATGGAGCACGGAAGGAATGGGGAAACCTCACAGCAGGAAGAGGAAGTAAAACAAAATATGTTCACTTGGTTTTCCTTATTGCAGCTGTTCTCTCTACTTCCATAAAAACCAATGAATTGGTGAAACTGATTAAACCACATGCAGTTCTTGGTTAGTTCTCCCATAAAGGAAGCTTTATATGTTTATCTATAAATGCTACCCAAGCATATATGTACCTAGAGACTATAGGAACATGATAAGAGTTGGGTTGTTGAAACTAAGCAGTGCTTGCCCTGTAAGATAACTGGTGGATTGGAGTTCTGCAGAAAAAAACATTATTTGTTTGTGGGATTAAAACAGGCAATAAAATGGAAAACCAATTGAAGAATGTATATGCTAGTTTAAAAAAAGAACAAACACACAGAAGCAAATATTAGCTTGATGAAGAGAGAACACATACAGAAAGGAGGGTTCAAAAATTGCATAGCCAAAGCCAAACATTCTACAGGAGATAAAGAAATATACTAATCTAAAATTGTACTGATAACAGGAGTCCAAAGTTATTAACATTTGGGTGGCTTTACATTCTGAGTAGTGTGGTGTATTTAATTGCAATTAATAATCTTTTCTAGTCTTGCTCCCAATCTGTTACAGAGGATCATCTTTAGTAAGAATGTTGTATCATTTATTTTGTACTGCTGTTTTGTTCACTTTTCTGCTTACTCTACTGAGTAGTCTGTGGTTTGCTGGAACAAACACCTGCACTATTATCAGAACAATGCACATTTTCTGAAGAAAAGCGATGCAAAAGCAAATGTTTTTGAAACAAAAACAATATATCCAATTTAAGAAACAAACCTTGAACCATATGTGTGAACATGAAATTCACTTTATTATTTTCGGCGAGTTTTTTTTTAAATTAACACTATTTTTCTGTAGATGAGAAAGGAATTTCTCACCTGGTATGAAACCTGAGGAAGAATAATTAGAATGCATGAAAGAAAAGGTAATTGTGAGCGTAAGGATTTTCCTTAAAAAAAAAGACAAATTTGGCAATTAAATTTTTGAAGTACTTAATTCATATCTATATATCTATATTTATATTATCTATATCTATATCTAAGGCATATAAGGGATGCAGATGTGCAATGGCTAAGACGCTGAGCTTGTTGATCAGAAGGTCGACAGTTCAGCGGTTTGAATTCCTAGCACTGTGTAGCAGAGTGAATTCCCATTACTTATTCCAGCTTTTGTCAACCTAGCAGTTTGAAAGCACTTAAAAAATACAAGTACAAAAATAGGGACCACTTTGATGGGAAGGTAATAGTGTTCTGTGTGCCTTTGGCATTTAGTCATGCCAGCCACATGACCACGGAGACATCTTCGGACAGTGCTGGCAGTGTATGCAGAGATGACCACCGTCCCTAGAGCCGGAAACAACTAGCATGCATGTTCACTTGGTTTTCCTTATTGCAGCTGTTTTCTCTACTTCCATAAAACCAATGAATTGGTGAAACTGATTAAACCACATGCAGTTCTTGGTTAGTTCTCTCATAAAGGAAGCTTTATATGTTTATCTATAAATGCTTTTATTCTATGTCTTTCTCTCTTTCTCTCTCTATGTTTTCATATAATTTTTTGGAAAGTAGCTTTTCAGAAATCTACATGCAAACTTCATCACTTTTTAAACTTTCCAAGATCTACAAATACACAGATATCTTACTGGAGCTCAAGCCCAGGAATTATCTGGAGAAGGTAATACCTTACCTTTGACTATCAGGTTCCCAGTGCTGCTGGCTATGCCAAAATGATTTGTTGCTATACATGTATAACTCCCAGCATCTGCTTTGGTAACATTGGCAATTTTTAGAGTTCCATCTTCCAAAAGAGTATGTCTGTAAATGGATAAATGCAAGTGATACTTCAACATATAGAATACACTATGTATTTTAAAATAGTTTAAACAACTAAGGAAGAATTGGCATTTGTATGGAAGTTGATACATAATAGCATTGATATTATATACCATTTTCTTAAGTTCTTCGTATATCAGTTTGGCAACTCTATATAATGCACAGGTCACTGGAAAAATTTAAACACTATCAATTAAGAACCTTAAAATAGAAAATTGTCCTGCTAGAATGGAGAATAGCTTAGTGTTGCTTAATTTTGGATTAGTACGTCTAGATTATTACAGCAAATTTATGATGCAATAGAGCAGTGATGGCGAACCTTTTTTTCCTCTGATGTCGAAACAGCATGCATGTGCACTATCATGCATGTGCAAGTGCCCACACCCATAATTCAATGCCTGGGGAGGGCAAAAATGGGGGCCCTCTGGAGGCTGGAAACAGTTTGTTTCCCAACTTCTGGTGGCCCCAGTAGACTTACGTTTCGCCCTCCCCAGGCTCCAAAGGCTTCCCTGGAGCCTGGGAAGGGTGAAAATGCCCTCCCCCACCCCCCTGGGGGCTCTCTGGAAGCCAAAAATGCCTTCCCAGAGCCTCTGTGCAAGCCAAAAAACAGCTGGCCAGCACATACATGCAGGTTAGAGCTGAGTTAGGCAACAGCTCACGTGCCACCAGATATGGCTCCGCGTGCCACCTACTATGGCACCCGTGCCATAGGTTCGCCATCATTGCAATAGAGTATGGTTGGCTTTAAGGATCACATTTAACAACATAATAATCAATCAAGAGTCCATTCTTTTAAAGAGTTCATTCTTTTTAACATGCTATAATCTATAAGCGTTTTCTTCCTACACTGTGACTTCCAATTCATAGAGCATCAATTCAATCGCCCAAAAGTACAAGTAGCATTAATATTTACGATATCATTGGATTAAAGCTCAAAGGATTTTAGCTCCTGATGTGTGTGAAAGAAAAGATATCTGCAAATATGATATGATAGAACCATGAACCAAGATATGTTTGCTACAATAGAAATGTAAGACTGAACATTGACTTTCTGGAACCAGCAAACTGAGACGGACTGAAATAAATTGCTTCACATGAGAGGAGTATTGGACCTACTGCAGACAAGAAAATAATATAAGAAGTTGAGTAACTATTATTATTAATAAAAGTGTGTCAAAGCAGTGATTGGATATACCCCCAATATTATAGAATGAACTCAATTCAAGTCCAAGTCAATCCAAACAAGATCATGACAATCGATTCAATGCTTTCAACTACAGATATACAAGAAATGAAATTTTAACACTTCTATGATTACTTGCAGCATTGTATTGATACAACACCAAAAAAGATGCCATGTTAAATACAGGCAATTAAAGTGTGAAGTGAAACAGCATGTGAAATAATGGAAAAAATTGACATATAAAAAGAATCTGGAGACAGACTAGTAGTGTGGTCTGCCAAGATCATTCAGCGTTTATGGTAAATGCCTTCTTTTAGTTTTTACAAAAGCTAAATGATTAACTTTATAATTGGACACTGTGAATGAACAACACCAAAATTAAATTGATTATATAATTTGCAAGCAAAGATGGAGAGGGATTAAATCAATAAGACCTCTGCTGATTGTAGCTCAGATCACAAAGGTCTCTACCAAAATTAATAAAGGCATATTCTACAAAACACCTGAATAAGTAATGGATGGAAAACTATCAAGGAGATATCTGACCTATAACTAAAGAGAAATTTTCTGACAATGAGAAAAATTAATCACTGGAATAGCTTGCCTCCAGAAGTTGTGAGTACTCCATCACTGGAGGTTTTTAAGAAGAGATCAGATAGACACTTGTCCAAAATGATAAAGGGACACCTTCTCGAGCAAGGGTTGAACTAAAAGAATTCCAAGGACCTTTCCAATTCTGTTATACTGTTATTGCTGAATTAGGTTTTATTAGAGAACCACGCCCCGATAAGTACAAAAATTAAAAAGAGGACACATAACTAATGCAGACTATTAGCATATAGCCCAAATCTGCAAATATGAAGTCAGAATATCAAAGCCTTAGATTGAGCAAAGACTTGCAACAAAAGTCAAAGATAATAATAATAATAAAAATCTTACAATAACAAGAAAAAAGACAAAGAAACAGTCGGTCCACTAAAGAGAAAAGATGGCAAGGATATAACATGCAGTATAGAGCTGTTTAACTCATTCTTTGCATCTGTGAGAAAAGGAGATTTTAGAAGTTAGCACAAGAGCTTCATTTTATATTGTACAATCAAGTCGAAGTTTTGGAAACTTCTGTAAACAGGACATGTTTTTATAGAGAAGAATGTGGGAAGGCACATGTTGAGAGGAAGTGAGCAGATGCCAAGGGTGATATCTAATTCTAGTAAATTTTCAGACTGCCAGAATGCCAAGGGAGGAGTTTGAATGATGAGATGGGAGGAGATGGGAACTGTAGGGTGGGAACTCTACTGAGTACAGTAATACCTCTACTTACGAACACCTCTACCTATGAACTTTTTGAGATACGAACCATGTTTTCAAGATTTTTTTGCCTCTATTCAAGAACCATTTTCTACTTATGGGCACTCGCTTCTCTCTCGGTTGCTGCTGCTGCTGCAAGCAGCAGCCAAAATGGTGCACGTCAGAGCTCTCCGCAGCTGCCCCATTTCCCTGCCACTTTCCTTTCTAACCCTCTGCTTCCTCCGCTCCCCACAGCCACTCCATCCCACAGCCAAAATCCCCCCTAGCCTACCGCTTTCTTTGCCCCATCTCGCTGCCAAAATCACCCTTCCAGACGCTTACTATGCCATCCCAAATCACCTCCCAAATCACCCCCCAGATGCTTCTTATCCTGTCCCAAATCACCTCCCAAATCACCCCTCCAGATGCTTCCTATGCCACCCCAAATTGTCTCCACAATCACCCCTCCAAAAGCTTCCTACACTGCTCCAAATTGCTCCTAAAATCACCCCTCCAGATGCTTCCTATGCCACCCCAAATCACCTCCAAAATCACCTCTCCAGATGCTTCCTATACCAACCCAAATTGCGCCCCAAATCACCCCTCCAAAAGCTTCCTACGCCGCCCCAAATCACTCCCAAAATCATCCCCCCAGACGCTTCCTATGCCACCCCAAATCACCTCCAAAATCACCCCCCAAAAGCTTCCTATGCCACCCCAAATTGCTTCCAAAGTCTTCCAAAATCATTTCTCCTTTCAAAATGCCTCGATTCTCATTGCTGCCTTTCTTCAATCCATTTGCCTTTGTTAGGACCTCGATTTGGGGTGGCATAGTAAGTGTTTGCCTCACTTCTCCTTGCTGCTTTTCTTCACTCCATTTGCCTTCATTAGGACTTTGATTTGCTGTGGCATAGGAAGCGTTTGAAGGGGTGATTTTGGAGGCGATTTGGGGTAGCATAGGAAGCTTTTGGAGGGGTGATTTTAGAGGTGATTTGAGGTGGCATAGGAAGCATTTGGAGAGGTGATTTTGGGAGCGATTTGGGGTGGCATAAGAAGCTTTTGGAGGGGTGATTTTGGGAGCGATTTGGGGCGGTTAGAATCTTCATTCCTCGCTTCTCCTCACTGTCCATCTCCACTCCATTAGCCTTCACTTTGCCCACCCGCCGCTTTTTTTTAAGCCTTAAAGTTTGGATTTTCCTAATGGTTTTCCACGCATTATTTGCTTTTACATTGATTCCTATGGGAAAAATTGCTTCTACTTACAAACTTGGTCATGGAACGAATTAAGTTCGTAAGTAGAAGTACCACTGTATTTGTATAAATACCCAGCACCTGAATAATGTCTCTGCCTTTTCGTTTCAGATACTATATTCTCTATCCATTAAGGGGACCTTTGTACAAAGATCTTAAGTTCATCTTAATAAACTGTTACTATTATTGTTACCTGGGCTCCTGTGAAATTACTTGGTAAACTTTTATCACAGTATCAGTCTTCATGTTTTAGCCCAACCTATCAAAACATAACTGGCAGATGTTATCTCAGAACCATCTTTAAAAAGTCCTGAGGCACTGGGGAACTGAGCATTGAAAAAGAGCTGATGTGTTCTAAGTCTATTATGCCTCACCAAATCATACCACTGAATCACCAAATCATACCACTTTCAATAAGTAAATAATATAAAAGAATCCATTCAAACTGATAGCAGCCTTAAACCATTAACAAAATTTGCAGATATAAAATAGAAAATGTATTAACAACTGCTTAATGTATTATATTTGTTAATATAACCTAGAAATGTATGTTAATAGCATTTTAATACAACTACATTGAGAAAACTGTTTAAAATAGTCTTATAATAAATATTGATAAAAACAATACAACATCTGATATTTGACCCATGACATATTTTAAAAAATCCTTATTAATGCTATCTACATGATTTTTATATGAATGTATTATTCAGGATATGGGTTTTCTGGTGAAAATCCATTTGCCAATTTAGTAATTTAAAAATATCTTGGACAACAGACCTTTTATAGTTCATTTTAATATCATATGAACTATTTCTAATATACTGTATTTTGTTGAAAAAACTACCCAGTTAATTGAACTTTCATTGAGTTGAATAAATTCTGCTTAGAGAATTAGTAGATAATTAATGAGTTTGCACACATACATAAGCATACATTCCCAAAGGTATACACCTAATGTTATTCAATTTCTTCTTACTTTTCAGGAGCACAAACCTATCATTTTGTCAGAAATGTCTGGTAGCGATTTCTTCAAGTTACAAAAAGTTCACCCCATGTTTTCATTGCTTTTACACAATTTCAAAATGGATACATTTTATAGCTTTAATAATCACATATTCCTTCCTGGGACTTGCTGTGGGGATGTAACTATATCCATTAATTCTACCTGCTAACCTCTTTCCAAAAGCAGTTCAAATTACTAGCCTTAACTTTTATCCCATAAATTATTTGGGGTCTTTTCACCTGAAAATATATATACTGTATATACATGTTCATATCCAAGATGTACCCATATTATCTTTGGAGTTCCTTTTCAAAAGGCCTTTCATAAATAAGGACTATTTAATAGGAGAGGGCCAATGTAGGGTGACTGCAAAAGAACAATAGAAAGAAGATGCCTTTATTATGAATTTGGGAAAATGGGCTATATTAAGAGTCAACTAACCAGTTGCTCTAACTCAGGCCTTTAAAACTGGCAGTCCACAGGCTGGATGCATCACTTGCAGGCCACGTCGACTCCAGCTTCACAAGGCAAAAAAAAAAAAAGTGATATGTCATGATACATCACGTGACACAATCAAGTTTGACACCCATGCTCTAACTCTTTCCTTGAGGGGATGTTAATTTGAAAGGGCTAGCTCAAGAAAGCAATTCCACTCTAAGACTATAACAATACTGAATTAGGCTAATTCAGACAGAATTAGTGACAGAATCTTAAGGTTCCTTGTATTTTGCTTCTCTGTGTCTTATATTTCTTTATTTCAGGAAGAAGTCAGCCTAATGTCTAAATAAGCATAAATGAGGATACAGATTGTTGGGGAATATGCTGATTGTAAAATAGCTTAGAGGGTGCTGTAAAGCAGTGTAAAGTGGTATATAAGTCTAAGTGCTATTGCTAAGCCTCTTTCCAATACTGTTTCTTTTTGCCCATGTTGATTCTCTAATGTCTTCAGAATATTCCCTTTAAGGCCATATCCATTGCTCTACAGTGTTGTAATATTACTTCCTTCTTGTCTGAAATAAAGCAACACATTTTGCACTGTTGGCTGTTAACTGTTGGTAATGACCTATAAAGCCCTACATGGCATTGGACCAGAATACCTCTGGGACCGCCTTCTGCCGCACGAATCCCAACGGCCAATCAGGTCCCAGAGTTGGCCTTCTCCAGGTCCCATCAACTAAACAATGCCATCTGGTGGGACCCAGGGGAAGAGCATTCTCTATGGTGGCCCCGGGCCTCTGGAACCAACTCCCCCCCAGAGATTCAAATTGCCCCTACTCTTCCCGCCTTACGCAAGATGTTGAAGACCTATCTATGTCACCAGGCATGGGGGGAATAACTATCTCTTTCCCCACCACCACTTTTTTCCCTGATTTTAATGCATGAGAATGGTGTGATTGTGCAGTAATGATTGCTTTCAATATCTATGGGTTTTAAATTTCATTTTTAATTATACAATATACTCTGTATATTGTATTGTTGTTGTTGTGAGCTGCCCCGAGTCTTCGGAGAGGGGCGGCATACAAATCTAAATAATAAATAAATAAATAAATAAATAAATAAATAAATAAAATAATAACTAATCAATGAATATGGGATTGAGTTTTGGGCAGCGATTTATTCCCATGCCTGGATAAAGCCTGACAGAAATGTTCTTTATGTACTATGAATTATTACCAGGGGTGGGCTGCTGGGGTTTTGCACGGGTTCAGGAGAACCTCTAGCCAAGATTCTGTGCAGTTCGGAGAACCCCATTCCTGGATGCTCCCAGCCCCAGTTCTACCCTCCCAGGAGTCTCCATGCAGCCCACTATGGATGCACATAAGTGCAGGGCACATGTGGAGGCTCAGGGAGGGGGGAAATTGGGCCTGGCAGAAGTTTAGGAAGGCCGGAAATGGGTGTGTTTTTAGCTTCCAGAGGGCCTCTGGAATCTGGGGACACCGTTTTTGCCCTTCCAGAGGCTTGAGGAAAGCCTAGGAAGGGCAAAAATGACCACCACCCCTGTCATGGTGCAAGAGGCTGACTCGGCCACGCCCAACCAGCAACCAGCAAAAATTTTTAAAACCCACCCCAGGTTATTACCAAAGGCAGGCCAAGGTGGGCCATAGTTAAACAGATGAACTCAACTCATTGGAACCTAATGATTTCTTGTCATAAGATTTACTTATGCCACATTTACATTGGGTTTAATAAAAATAAAATTTGTTCAGATTTTTAGTTAAATAATTTTTATTTATTTTAAACTTTATCATTAATCAGTTGAAATACTATTAAGTTTCACTTTCCATTCCTTAGGTACACATCAAGCATTACATATAGGGTGTGTATACACAATAGCATTACACACAGGGTGATAAACTTTTGAATCATAAATATCTGGATAACTATTTGATATGAAAAACAGGAGTAGGCTGCTGTTTAGTGAAAAATGAATTTGGTTTTCTTCAAGGAATACATTTTAAAAATCAATGTGGAAAATTCTGGTATTTTATATAAAGCAAATATTTATTCAATAAACATACAGTATAGACATAAAGGCCAAAGGAGATCTTTTAAGATTAGAATCCATAGGGTTCTGAATGTAACAATTTTCTTCAGAAACTATTTTTATAACCAAAATATACATCTTTATCAATAGATAATAGATAGATTACTACCACAATTGAGACAAAGATTTATCTTTCTGAATGAGACATTTGTTAACTAAGGTTTACCCCATTTTATAAATTTTCTTGCCAAAGTTATTAAGAGAATAATTGTAGTTAAATTAGTAACATGCTTATTAAGTGAATCTGGCTTCCCGTTTGACTTTATTTATTTATTTGTTTGTTTGTTTGTTTGTTTGACTTCTATGCCGCCCCTCTCCGAGGACTCGGGCGGCTCACAACATATAATAAACAATATACAATATCTTGGATCCAATTAATTAAAGTCTAAAAACCCTTTACTTGTTAGGTCACAAAAGGTGATCACATCATCTCGAGACACTGCCAACTATCTGAATTTTGATCACGTGACCATGGGAATGTTGCAACAGTTGTGTGAAAAACAGTCTTAAGTTACTTTTTCAGTGATGTAACATTGAAAAATCACTAAATGTAAGTCTACGACTACCTGTATAAAAATAGTTCATGGTCTTTGTCTTCTGAGCTAAACATGGAATATACCTTTGCTGCAGGGGTTGGTTCTAAATTACCTCTCTGCTGGTTTGCTTCTTCCTGCGCCCCATGAGTGTGTCTCATTGACACACATTTTGCATACAACAACAACAATAACAGCTGAAAACAAGATAATGATGCATATGCAGTGCCAGAAACTCAGCTTGTATCTGCTGATACAAGTTAGAAGCTAGGTTAACACAAATGTGTTATAACTGAACTACTTTTTTAGTTATGTTTTTTTTAGCCATAAGAAAAGAAAGTGATAATTGAGCATTGAGAACAATGAAAGTGATAATGAAGTATTCTGAATTTCTATAGAGATAGGTCATCTTATCTATTATGTATTACACTATCTGTAAAATACAGTAGCAGTTGATCTTTGTGGCAGACAAGATATTTCAAAGCCACAGTGATTTAGAATGCATCTGGGTTTAGGAGATAAATCAATGCTCTTTTTATTAAAAGTAAAAGCATTTTTAACTTCAAAGACTTCAAAATGTGATAGGTACTTCCATGTTACAGAGCTGCGTAGATAACTCAGACCTTTAGAAAATTACATAAATATGATAGAATTTTGCATTTTAAAGTTGTGTCAATCAGAAAGTAGGACTTAAGGTTAATCCTAGAGATATATTTACAAATATATTTTCACAAAAGCAATTCTGAATGTGTTGTACTGAATCACCCTGCCTATGAAATTTCCATGGATCTGTTAAAACTGTTGTTACTCCATGTTTTTCAGCTTTAGATGACTTTGATCTATTGATTTGTCCCTGACCTATGATTCATTTAAAGATTCACTCTTACCTATAAAATGTACCAATAGAATAATGAAGAAAAAAAAAACCATATTACCTTTCAATATGTTTTAAAAAAATAACCAGCTAGTATCCCTTGATATATAGGAATACGTAGTCTCAGTTTATATTTTAGTGGCATTCTGAATGGTTTAAAATAATACCCTGAGTATTTTATGCTCTAATAATGTCTTTGAAAAATTTCCATAGTCCACAAGACTACAGCACTAGATTTGTTTTGGGCCATGAGCTAGAGATCATGTTGGGATAGATTAACAAAAATATAATATAAAAGAAGGAAGAATGTTGGAAAAAGAATGCCTTTTTCCAAATCATTTTTTAAAAGGTTGTAGAAAAATGTGGCAAGACTGTAATGAACAAGCTGATTTGTGACCTTCATTGACAACCTGTCTGTTATCAATTCCTGTTTGATACTCCAAATGTCCTCATTACTGGGTTATATGGCCCTGCCTTGGGCTTCCATTGTACCAGTAACTTATTTATTCTCCTTTCACATAGGGTTTGGTATTTTGGGTTGCTAGAGTATTTATTATTGTGCTTTTTTATATTTGAATTGGCTGTTTCTATTTTCTTTCATATTATTTATTGTCCTGGGCTGCCCAAAGTCACCTTGGGTGAGCTGGGCAGCTATATAAATTTGATAAATAAATAAATAAAACATAAGCAGGTGAAAGAGGTATGGTCCCTAAGGCTAATTCTTAGCCTTATATGCAGATGCTATTTATCAGGTTCCTACAATAGAGTTTATTAAAGCAAACAAAGGTGGCAAACAAAGAGGTGTTTCTTTCCCATTCTCATAGCTGAACCCTCACAGTAAGCAGTGTTTCAATTACAAAGAGATTTTATTAATGTCACATTTGCTCATCCTTCATCTATCTTCATAAAAAGCTTCTGAATAAAATGTCTTTATAAACATTTAAGGCAAAGTATACTTATGAATATTGTGAAGGTGAGCTTCACATAATTTAACAACCGATTCACCCAGGATTGAAAATGTGAATGCATGCACATACACGCTGTGTCAAAAGCACAGCAGTTGTATAGGATAGTTTTGCTTGTATGCGTGCCTTGTGCATGTGCACACTGCGTCAAAAACACGGCAATTGTATAGGATGGGATAGTGGAGGAGAGGGTGGGTTGTCCCAACCACTGGCCATAACTACTTATTCACCCAAACCGACTGAATCCCACTCCAGGTTACACTATGCTGCAATGAGGAAATAAATTATGAGTACATTATACAGACTATTATTTAAGCATATGTGATGTTCTGCCGGCGTGTTTCAACCGCCCGTAATTACAGGGTAATTAGTCCAGGAAGACACACACCACACAATAAAAGGAAACCCCAAAAGTTTTTATAAACAGAAAAACAGAAACAGCTGCCTTTTTAAATGTCAAAGGGATTTTCTGGTACACACAAGGCACAGGTTAAAGGCAATCCAATTGCTCACCCAATAACTGGGAAATTGAGTCCAATTCTAAAGTCCAGAGAGTCCCCACACAATCTTTAACAGCACAAAAACCACGATCTTGATGAAACAATGAATCAGATAAACTGCTATGAGCCTAAAACACCAGGCTGCACTTTTATTTGTAGCACTAATTACAGCAGCCCCACCCAACCACAGGTGGCCTCATTTTCTCTTGTAATAATCCTTCAGTTGTTGTCTCCTATGCATCACTCTACGCATGCATGGATGTGTCATTAATTCTTGTTCAGAGTCCAGGGATGATACAGATGATTGATCTCCTCCTGGGCTATCTGCCAAACTCCCCTCTTCCCTGTCACTCACACTTCCTTGGTCAGAGGAGGCTTCGTTGGCAGATTCCATCGGGAGCAAAACAGGCCTGCGGCATGTGGATGTTTCCCCCACATCCACCTGCACATTCCTTGGGGCAGGAGCTGGGCCAGAGCTAACCACAACATGTGATAAATATATATCATACTTAACGAAAAGGATGATTTTTCCAGAAATCTTTTTTATTGGGTCAACTCTGGTTCCAGTACTCTCTAGGCATAAATCTTGGTGGCTGAAATTTCTTTGCTTGGTAGCAAAATATTTTTAACGAAGAAATTAAAGGTACATTATCTGTGTTTCAAATTTTTAAAATGAAATTTCAGTGACAAAATATGAATTGATCTCATTGATGATGCTGACAAAAAGAGAATTCTACCAGTAAAAAACTTTGGGAGAGTGACACAAATAAATTATAACTAATACTTATAAACAGCATGTTTATACCTGTTTTTTATTACTATCACATGTTCATCTTTTAAAAATACACATAAACAGTATGGAAAATGCCCATCTTTAATGGGTTATTTTTTTGTAATCACCTTCAAGATAAAGACCAGTTATTTTCTCTTAGCTGAAGCATTTTCAGGGACCAACAAACAGGCTGTGAAATCAGCCAGGTAATATGCACTAATGACTAATTCATCTGCATGAGCTGAGGAGAGGTTTTCCTCATGAGACTAATCTCAATAAATGCAAATACAGTGATACCTCGTCTTACAAACTTAATTGGTTCCGGGACGAGGTTTGCAAGGTGAAAGGTTTGTAAGATGAAACAATGTTTCCCATAGGAATCAATGGAAAAACGATTAATGCGTGCAAGCCCAAAAGTCACCCCTTTTGCCAGCCGAAGCGCCCGTTTTTGCACTGCTGGGATTCCCCTTCAGCATCGCAAAAACACGGAAGTCCGGAGGGGGTGTTTCCCATGGAGGGGAGCCTCAGGAGAATCCCAGCAGTGCAAAAACGGGCGCTTCGCTGGCAACAGAAGTCTGGAGGCGGGGCATCCCAGTGAGGTGAAAATAGTTTGGAAGAAGAGGCAAAAAAATCTTAAACCCTGGGTTTGTATCTCGAAAAGTTTATATGACGAGGGGTTTGTAAGACGAGGTATCACTTTAGTTTTAAATGACAAATATTTAAAGGAAGAAGAGAATGTTATATGGGTCATCCTCAATGTATGACCACATCTGAGCCCAAAATTTCTGTTGATAGTTTTGCCCCATTTTATGAACTTTCTTTCCAGTGGTTAAATCAATCACTTTAGTTCTTAAATGAATCTGGCTACCTCTATCAGTGTTTGTAAAAGAATTGGTAATATTTAAGAACTGAATCTAAATATTTCTTTCAGTTAAAAAGAATATATTTGGAGGTAGCATACATTTTGCTGATAGCAAATGTGTATCAAATTAAAAACAGCAACATATTTTTTTTCAAATGTTGAATGATAAGTTTCGGAAAGATTAAGTTGAAGTTGTTTGCATCCATTGTGTGAATAATGCATATAATGTATGTGATTTGTACTCAATAATTGATAATAATGGATTCTTGTGTACAGACTTTTCTATCACAATCACTTTTTGATATCCAAGTATATATTGAGGAATAGTCAAGAAACTAGTGTAAAGATATTATTAAAAGTAAATATATGGACCCATCAGGAAACTAGTTTAATACTACCAAATGTCAAACTAGTGATTCTAAAGATTAGATAATAATGATAATATGTATTCATTTGCTCGCCATCTTGGCATAGGTGATTCTGGAAGGTTTACAATATTAAAAATAAAAATAAACCACCCCCCCCCCAAGAATATATATGCCTCATTGGTGCAGTGGTTAGAGTGCAGTACTGCAAGCTACTTCTGTTGATCATCAGCTGCCAGGAGTTTGGCAGATCGAATCTCAGTAGACTCAAGGTTGACTCAGCCTTCCATCCTTCCAAGGGCGGTAAGATGAGAGCAAGATTGTTGGGGGCAATATGCTTACTCTCTGTAAACCGCTTAGAGAGGACTGTAAAGCACTGAGAAGTGGTATATAAGTCTAAATGCTATTTTGCCTAGCCTAGGAACAGGGGTGGGTTGTAGATTCTCCCGCTGCTGGTTTGCTCAGGGATGTGCGGCGTGAAATGCACAGTACCTAAAAAACCTTCTGTACATGCACATAAGTGAAAAACAAGATGGCAGTACCTATGGCAGGTCTAAGTCCCTGCTGGTTACAGCGACCCAGGCCGCCAAGCTACTACCAGTTCTATAGAACTGGTCCGAACTGGTAGGAACCCACCTCTGAACTTATCCTATCCTATTTTATTAAACGTTAAGTGTCTGAAATTTCATATCTCTGAAGGTAAGGAACAACTTCTTAAATTGTATATAGAATGGCAATGTATATGTCTTTCAGTATTAACATAACACCAGCTTTGTGATATTCTTCAAGAAATATGGTAGATAGAATTGATTTAGCCAAGGGCATTTTTAATATAACTGTGTTCTGCTGCATAAACAAACATGGGAAGGAATTTATTTTAAATTGATAGTTGTAATGCAAGGAAGTGTTTCTACCAAAAAAAGAATTAAAAAAACCCCTTTCAAATACCCATGTACAATTTTTAAAAAGAGGTTATCCTAAACTATTCATAGCAGCATCAAACTGTTCAAAAGAGAGATTTGTAAAGAGAATTGTACATAGAATTGTACATACTACATCGCCTTAGACATGATCTAGCAATGTACTTCCTGTCAACAACTATTTCAGCTTCAACCACAACGATACACAAGCACACAACAGATACAAACTCAAAGTAAATCGCTCCCAACTCAACTGTAGAAAATACGACTTTAGCAACTGAGTAGTTAATGCATGGAACTCACTACCTGACTTTGTAGTATCATCACCTAATCCTCAAAACTTTACCTTTAGACTATCCACTGTTGACCTCACCCAATTCCTAAGAGGTCAGTACAGGGCGTATATAAGTGCAACCAGCATGCCTACAATCTTTGTCCTAATGTTTCTCTATTATTGAGACTAATATCATGTATATAAACCACATTATATCTATGTGTACTACCAATACGTACTTGACAAAACAAAATAAAAAAAATATTTCTATGTAACCATTTCTCTCAGCATAAGTGTTCTTGTTCAAAATAACAATATTCTGATTGTTTGGGTGTGGTTAACAGTTCCCACAGTGCTGACGAGCTGTTAGATGAGATAAATAAAACATAAGTTCATTCTATTAAATTTAATGTAGCTTACTCCCAGGTATCCTGACATTTCTTTGAAGCTGACATCATATCATCATTTTTTTTGGGAAAGGATAATGGAAGGATTTACAAATACAGTTTTGTTTCAACCCTGGATTAAAGAAAACAAATGTATTGAATATGATGCATAATTCTACAACAAATGCATACAATTATGAATAATTTCACTCCCACTCACAAATCTAAGGATAAAATCTATACCAGATCTAAAAATAAATAAAATAAAAAGAACTGCTCCCCTCCATGTCAAAAAGCATTCATTCTAACATATGATTCTGAAACATGACAGGGAAATCTATTATCACTTAGACCACATTTGAATGACCATTGCAATGGACAAATTCCTAGTATAATTAGCAACTGTGAATTACAATCACTTGGAAGAACAATTCAATTTTGTAAGAGATAAATTGCTTAGAAAATTCAGAGGTGAATGGATTCTTGTGTGATTGGGAGTAACTTGGAAGGTGGCTAGGGAATGTACTTTGGTCACAGAAGGACAAGGTTATAATAAAATAAAACTTCAGGAGGTCTTTATGATTGCCAATCACACTGAGATGCATTTAGCTTATTGCTTATGAAAAATGGGCAATTAGATTTTTTTCCATTCCCCTAGTTCATACCTAATTCTTAATATTAATGATGTAGAATGTTAAATGTACTTCATTCAAAGAAGCAAATTGCTGTTGGAAATGTATTACTTGTATTCTCACCAGGAATCTTATACTCAAGTTTGATATAGACATGAACTAAATTTTTGTCAGGTTATAAAGGCTAATAACGTCCATAAAAAGGCATGATTTGTTCTAGTGAAAAAGAAAATTGTTTTTTACAATATTTATTTTAATTAAGAAATGCTTTGAACTAGCTTTTATTAATATGTGTATACTACAAAGCAACATTTGGTTTCCATTTAATTTTTCCTTGTAGTTCAATTTCATATTTTCAAGGCAAACATGAACTAGGTGACATCTTTTTGAGAAACCCAAGAGAAAGATTTATTAGTGATTTGCATATATTTACAAGATTACTGAAGTCAACCCTAAGTGTGAAAATACATGCAGAAGACAACATTATATGCTAATAAAGTCAATCCCAAAAGAAATTAGAAAAGGAAATAAATTAATGCTAAAAAACAGAAATAATAGACATTACATTTGTTCAGAATACAAATGAAAAAACAAAAACAAATTGGGTCTGTGAGAACTGATTATAAATTATTGCTCATGGAATATTTATTGTTACAATGTTCTTCCTTATTTGGTCCATAACTAGCATAATGCTTCTTTGTACATGGTACATTTGTTAACCAACTCCAAATATATATTTATGTCCAGATTTCATAATTGATCATTACTATTAGAAAAAAACCTGCTTTCTTATTTTTACTGTCAATTAAATGTCTTTATCTTTCATGTTTATATTCCCTTCTTTCAGGAGTAGGTTCTGGATCCTCTTTTCCTAAATCCACAAAACCCGAGTCTATTGAATTAAATTTACTAAGCATGCTGATTTCCACCTTTTGTCTTTTAATTATTGAACATTAATTCAGGATTTTTAGGTAGGAAGGTAGGAAGAGTGAAGAGTCATTGCAGAAGAGAAAGCTTATAAAACAATAAGGTTGTTTATAGCATCTTAATCCTTTTATAGCATCTTAATCAAAACATAGCTTCCTTGAGTAATTAGTGCAAAGCTTCTATTAAATGCACTTTCATTTCCATCTTCCATTTCTTTTCAGGATAAAAATATGTACTTAATTATTCCAAACTCTGGCACATAGATTTCCTCAATTTTTGTTGACATAGTCTATTATGACTTTAATTGCCTCTTATCAATCAATGTATCATCTATTTATCCTCTATTACCTTCATTGTATATTATTGTGTATTGGACATAATAAAAAAAATAAATTAAATTACATTTTCTCTTTGACAATCAATTTACAACTTTTTCTAACTCACTTTTTTTTTTACTGAAGTTAGGTCACGATTGTCTTCTCCCTTTACAAATATTTCTATCATTATGTAATCTCATTTGCAAATGATTGAAAGAATCAACCTTTTTTAAATTGTTATATTTGTCAAACAAGTATAGAATTATAGTTTGTATTAATATAACAAAGTATAAAGAAATGATAAAAATGATAATAGGACAGAAGGACAGGGACGGTAGGCACAATAATGCGCTTATGCACGCCCCTTACAGACCTCTTAGAAAAAGGGAGAGGTCAACAGTAGGTAATTTAAGGTTGAAGATTTTGGGGTTAGGGGAAGAAACAACAGTCAGGTAGTGAGTTCCAGGTATTGATCACTCTCTTGCTGAAGTCATATTTTCTGCAGTCGAGTTTGGAGCGATTTAAATTTAGTTTGTATCTATTACGTGCTCTTGTGTTGTTGTTGTTGAAGGTGAAATAGTCACTAACAGGAAGGACGTTATGGTGTATGATCTTATGAACAACAGTTAAATCAGTTCGGAGGTGACGTAGTTGTAAAATGTCGAACCTTAGTATTTGAAGTCTGGAGGAGTAAGGAATAAGAACCTTATTGTTCTATAAACTTTATCTTCTGCAATGACTCTTTACTCTTCCTGCCTTTGTTGTAAATTAACCTGTGTTTTCTCTGCTCCTAAACTGTGCTCTGATTTTCCTTTTGTTGTCATATTCCTTTCTTTAATAACATTCTCACTGGAGATATCTTCCTTGACCTTCCTTGTTTGAAGTTAGAAGCCTGCATTCAACTTCTACTTGCTCGGGGCGTTCATCCTCCATGTTTCCTTGCTTATCAGGACAGCTTACACTGGAAACCTAGATCTTTTTCTTTTTGATGTCTGATTTTCCCCCCAAGGGGAAGGGAGATTTAGTTTTCTAGGTTTCATATCTTGCTTTAGCTCTTCAGATTCTTGTTTGAAGAAATTAAACACAGTGAACCTAGTCCTTACATTTATCTGTGACAAGGCCATATGTTTTAAGAGAAGAAATCCCTTGTGTGAATCTTATATTCCAACATTAATATGAACTTTGTATTATATGTTAATATAGGGAAATGAAAGATGTGGCCTTTTAGATGGTGCTGAACTTTCCAATCCACCTAATAATTGCAAGTGGTACTGGAATGTGCCATTCAGAAACAACCACAAAGCCATACTTTCTCCACCTGGATTTTAAAAATTCAAGAGGGTAAACAAAACAAAAATAAAGTTTTCCCATCTTTTTGCTGTGAGTCTTATTTAAATTGTCGTGAGCATAATGTATCATACCAATAACCAGTATGGATCTCTAGGGTAGCCTGCCATCAACCTCGTGATAATTCTATTCTATTCAGCTGCAAAATTGTATCAAGAATTTATATCTTTAATTGTAAGAAAATACAAAAAAATGTGTTTTGGACCTTCCAACCTAAAAATATATAAACTTTGTGCCAACCTAAAATAAACAGAGGCCATTTTTTTGCAGGTGGAAAAAATCTCAATAACAAATATTATCATTAAAGTTATGAAGCCAAGTCTCTAAATATAAAACAGAGTGTAAGGGGAAAAGGAAGGGTAAGAATAGCATGTAAAGGATTCCAATAAAATCAAAACAGTCTATGTATTTTTTATTTTATTCTTCATTTATTACCACTTTGAATGGTGCGGATGGAAGCATCATTCCCATTCTCGCTATCCCAAATCCTCCAAAGTAGTTTGAAATTCAATATGCAATTATCTTCATCGCTACAGACTTCAAATATAAAGGACATTTAAGAAATATCAAAGTTCAAACTGCCCAAGGAGCTGCTGATACAGTTCTACAGAGGAATCACTGAGTCTGTCATCTGCACTTCTATAACTGTCTGCTTGGGTTTTGCAACCTAACAAGAACGACACAGACTTCAGAGGATAATCAGAACTGGAGAAAAAACAATTGCTGACAACCTGCTTTCCATTCAGGACCTGTATACTGCATGAGTCAAAAAGAGGGCTGTGAAAATATTTACTGACCCCTCACATCCTGGACATAAGCTGTTTCAACTCCTACCCTCAAAACGTTACTACAGAATACTGCACACCAAAGCAACTAGACACAAGAACAGTTTTTTCCCGAATGCCATCACTCTGCTAAACAAATAATTTCCTTAACATTGTCAAGCTACTTACTAAGTCTGCACTATTATTACTACTATTTTTTCTCATCACTCCTATCACCCATTTCCTCCCACTTATGACTGTATGACTGTAATTTGTTGCTTGTATCCTTGTGATTTATATTAATATTGATTGTTTCCTGATTGCTTTTTTGAACCCTATGACAATAATTAAGTGCTGTATCTCATGATTCTTGACAAATGCATATTATCTTTTATGTACACTGAGAGCATATGCACCAAAGACAAATTCCTTGTGTGTCCAATCATACTTGGCCAATGAAGAATTCTATTCTATTCTATGTTTTCCTCTCATCTGGCCAATTCTACATATCGGAATAAAAAACCCCATCTCAACAAAAATATGACCCAATATAAAATATAAATATATAACATAAAACAATTACTATATATTGTACTTTGCACCATCTCCATGGACAACTAATCAAAATTTGGAAGCTTAGCAACTGGAATGCATTTATTATGCTTGCAGTGTTCTGGGGTCATGTGCTCATATTTTTGCAACCTTGTGATAAGCAAAGTCAATGGGGAAGTCCAATTCACTTAACAAACATGTTACTAACTTAATATTAAATATCTGTGGAAGAAAGGTAATAAATGGGGGAAAGTTCACTTAGCAACTGTCTTTCTTAGCGACAGAAATTTTGGGCCAGCTGTGTTCATAAATCAAGGCTACTTGTACATAAAATGTAAAAATAAAAATACAAAAATATAAAAAAATAATCATAAAAATCATATAAAAATCATAACAATCATCATTTAAAAAGTCCATCATAAAAATCCTATCTGCTATGAGGCTATACTTGGTTAATCTCAACAGGCAGGCCTTCTATGCTGTGATGCCCACCTTATGGAACATTTTCACTCCGAAAGTGTGATTTGCTTTAGTTTGAATTTTTCCAGAGGCCCCTCAAAACCTGGCTATACCATCAGTCTCTGATAATTAATTATTATTATCTTTAATTCTAAGAAAGAAAAAGAAAAACCCACCACATATTGTGCCAGGTGAAGATCATAAGACTACTAACTATAAAAGAGCAAAAGGACAATGATGTAAAAAATATTTTATTAAAAAGAATATATTTTGTTAGAATAGAAGGCTGCATCAGATTCTTTGTGTGTTTAAAACACTTCTTTATTTGGAAAAATGGCATAATGATTTTGTCAGAAAAGGAGATAATTAATTGTAAACTCTTGGGCTCAGTGAAAACTAAGTGATATGTGGAGAAAAGAAATGAATCCCAATAATGAGAAAAGATTTAGGATCAAATAACACATAATGAGATCTTTTGTCTGAAACAGAATTGGCTAGAACGGGTTTCTAGTATTATTTTTTATATCATTATGTTATATTAAATTATATTATTTTTATAATACTCAATTGTAAGGCAACACTTGATCTGAACTGATAGTAACTAAGCATTTTTAGCCAATTAATATCATTTAGCGGGACTGAGGTTTTATAGAAGGTAACAATGACTTAACTTTTAACCATTCAGATTTGATTGATGTAGTATAAAACATTGTTAAATATATAAAGAAACTTGCATTACTTCTAGTTTATATTTTAAAACATTTTAACGGTATCTAAGTATTTGGAAAGTTGAAAGACTAGATAGACAGTTGAAAGAAAAATAATGAACTAGATCAAACTTGCAACCTGTTTTATGGTAGGCTTGCAATTAACTGAGAATCTCACAATTCCATTGTGCTCAAAGCTGCTAATGTTGATTATATGGATTATAAGACTAACTGGCTCATTTCTTAATCACTTTGGATTTATGTTTTTATTTTCTGGCTTTCTTTCAAAATTAAGAACTTTAAGACAGAGAAATTTTATTATATTCACTAGGTGAAATGTCTTTCAATCCTTTTTTAAAAAACAGTTTTAACTATAAGTTTCAACATTTGTATTTTTTGAAATATACAGCAAGAGGATGATAACTATTGGCTTGGGAAGTTTCTTTAACGTATCTCTTTATTTTGGAACTGTATACATTTTATTTGCATAATATAAACTCTAATAAATTAGGGAGGCATGGGTTTTAGAGGATGGGTTTATAGAAACTGAGGAAGATATGGAATGAAAAGATGTTTGGATTTATTTTAAGAATTAGTGATATGGTCTTAATGTTGCTGAGTCTGAAGGGGGATATTTATTTTCTTTATTTTCTGTTTTTATTTTTATCTTCTTTTTCTGCATATAATATCTGTATATTTGTAGTTGTATAAGTTTTACTTATATTGTATAATACCTAATGAAATTATTGAGAAAATGAACAAAGTAAAGGCTAAACACTCGGCAACAGATACTAAGGTTTAGATCAATGCTTATGAATAATTTCTCTTTATTTCTGGAACCAAAGTCCTGAGCTATAATATATGTAGATCTGTTTCATAGCATTAAATAATTTACTTTCTGCAATATTGATAGCACCTACTTCTCCAAGAGACCATTTCCATTATTATGGTGATGAAGTATCTTTAATGAGTACAATTGTGTAACTGCACTCCAGGGCAAAATTCATGCAAAAGCTTTCAAGTACCACTAAGATATACCTTTAGATATTTTACAAGAAACAGTCATTCTACTTCATGAAAATAACCCAAAATCTAAAATAAACCCATCCATCCATCCATCCATCTCGATCTATCATCGATATAGGCAAGATAATATTGGTATCTTGAGAAAGTATTGATCTATTTTGCTATTTTTGGCAGCTTCTAGAAAATAAGACCCAGATGCACCATAAAATTAATGTTATTACTTTGTCTAGACACTCACTTCCAATATGACACTGTACTGCAAACACTGCAAATATTCCAGGCAAATCACTGAGATGTTTTCATTGAATAATGAAATTCTGTTCATCTCTTAAACATGTAAACAGAAATTAGAACACAATGTCCAATAGCCTTTCCCCCTCCATTTTGCAAGGATGATTTTTCAAAATTAATTTGTGCAACCATGATTATGTGGTTTGAAATATACTGAAATATATTTTTAATCCTTTTTTACCCAGAACCATAGTTCCCTCTAAGCTGAGCAGTGAGCAATCGCTCACTTAAAAATTATCATCAACTCAGAGTTTTCCAAACCTGCCCAGAAGCCGAGAGGGAAATTTTATTATTATTTCTGTGTCGCCCAGTCCCGAAGGGACTGTCGCTCAGACACTATACTTTTCCGCCCACCCCAAAAAAAATTTAGAGAGAACACTGCCCAGAACTGAATGTTAGATGGGCTTTAGATATTGAAGGAAACTTTAAAAATATCTTATTCACATGTGGCACACGGGGCCATATCTGCTGGCCTGTGAGCCATTGCCCTAGCTCAGCTTCAATGTGTGTGCCATCCAGCTGATTTTTGGCTTGCACAGAGGCTCTAGGAGGGCATTTTAGGCTTCCAGAGAGCCTCCGGGAGATGGGGAAGCGCATTTTTACCCTCCCTGATTCCAGGGAAGCCTTTGGAGCCTGGGGAGGGCGAAACCCGAGCCTAAGGGGCCCACCAGAAGTTGGGAAACAGTCACTTTCTGGCCTCCAGAGGGCCTCTGGTGGGAAGAGAAGCTCTTTTCGCCCTCCCCAGGCATTGAATTATGGGTATGGGCACTCGCAGATGCATGATAGTATGCGCCCATGCTCTTTCGGCACCCAAAGAAAAAAAGGTTCGCCATCCCTGGCTAGACTCTCAATGTAACTCTTAGCCACAAGTGAGCTAAATCCAATCCCCTTCTATTGACACTTATACTCCTAGCAAGTGATAGCCATTAATTGAAAATATTCCTGTGGAATCAGTTTAATTAGACCTTCACCTACGAACCTGATATTTGTGGTCCTGAGAGAAAAATGTATCATTTTAAGAAAGTGATTTCTTGAACACATTTACTTGAACACATTAATAAATACAGCTAGCACATTATACAGAATCATCTGAAAGATTTTGATTAATTTTGGGGTAGAATTGTTGGATTTACAGCTACCAATCATTTCATTATATGTTACTCAATAATTAATTTTAGAAACCTGAATAATAATGACATGTAACTGCAAAGTTCCAGAGAGATTGCATTCTGATGATTTATGAAATTTCAAATAATGATCACCAAAAAAATTGAAGAATGAAACAACATGCTATGTGTAAGTTTGTTTGTTTTATCTAGAAGTTGAACAATAGCTCCTGATTACTTTTTTTTCTTCAAGGCAAATTTCAAGGAAGGGCACACAAAACTCAACAGCAACACAAGTTGTAGTTTCATACATTACCTCTCACTTTCTTTTATGATCTCTTTTCCTTTCTTCCAAGTAAAAGTTGGCCTTGGAGAAGCTTTAGGCTTACATTCAATGGTTGCATCAGTACCAACTTTAACAAAAGTTATTTTTTTTAAGAAGGTTTTGGAGAAATCTGGACCCACAGCTGAAATATAATACAGAACTCAGAATTAATGAAAACTGCCATCAAATTGTCTTGAAACAGATGTTGAATTTATTCTGAATTCTCTTAGAATGTATCATTATTTGTTTACATAATTAACCTTCAGAATATCCCCAAAGTTAAAAGAGATAAATAAAACAAGTGGTACATTGGTTTTCATTAACTATTTTGTTTGGTAGATTATCCATATTCCTGAAAAGCTATTCCAGAGGCTGACAAATCAGTTAGGACAATGAACATTGTGTTCTGGGTAATCACTGGAAAGAGTTGTAATCTTGCACCAATTAAATATTGGATGGAAAACAATGTGATTATGAAATGCTTTCTACAAGCTAATTTCAGTAATACTAAACATTGGATGTGGTTCCCTAGAAATTTCACAACCTTCATGGTTGCTCATGACTATAACATTAAGTAATAACATGCCTATGTAAATAACTATCACAAATTAAATAATGTAGCCTATTTCTTTACAAAAGAATTTGTAATACTTCCCCCACAGATCCAATTTATAACTCTGTGCTCTGCCTCCATCCTTGCATATAAAACTACAGATTAGGAGATGATAAATAACATCTATGAATGAATGAGCCCATACTAACTGTGAATGGCTACTTCCTATTAATATAGTTTAGACTTTCAAATTGGCAATTAAAGTAATCTTTACACATTTCACTGTTATTAAATAAAGTACTGATACACTGAACAGGGACATCTGCCTTCTACCGCACGAATCCCAGCGGCCGATAAGATCCCACAGAGTTGGCCTTCTCCAGGTCCCGTCGACCAAACAATGTCGTTTGGTGGGCCCCAGGGGAAGAGCCTTCTCTGTGGCGGCCCCGGCCCTCTGGAATCAACTCCCCCCAGAGATTATAACAGCCCCCACCCTCCTTGTCTTTCTCAAATTACTCAAGACCCACCTTTGTTGCCAGCATGGGGGAGTTAGGATATTCCTTCCCCTAGGCCATTACAAGTTATGTATGGTATGTTTGTATGTATGTTTGGTTTTTATAATAAGGTTTTTTAGTTGTTTTATGAAATTGGATTGTTACATGTTGTTTTTTATCATTGTTGTTAGCCGCCCCGAGTCTACGGAGAGGGGCGGCATACAAATCCAATAAAATAAATAAATAAATAAATAAATAAATAAAATAAAAAGGAAAAACAAAAACAAAATGGCAGATGGACTACAGAATTAAAGCCCTGATCCTATTTACATTCTTCTGATACATATTTAAAAGGCATGAGGTTTTGGTTCTTGCATCTCCGTTTTTAACCTTCAACTCATAATCACCACTAGGACTAAAATGATGTGATTTATTTAGTATTATTAAATCTTCTACATTTCACATTCCTTTTTAAAATGTATACTACTCCTATACTTCTGTGTGGCCCTTTTCCCATATCCACTTAATGTCTGTATAAAGACATTAAATGGATATTATTCACTCTTATATCTAAATATAGTTTAATAAATTAACATTTATTATGCCTATAGGAAGCATTTCCCCCTACAAAATCAGATCTTCTGCTGAGGTGGAGAAGGGAAAATTGTTCATTGCTTTCTCCTATCCAAAAACTGATTTTCCAGAAACTGACTGCACAGCAGCTTAGCTCCTAAAGAGTTATAAGGTAGTGTGAGGCAATAAATGAGTTGGGTAGCTTCTGGGGTTGAGGCTTTGAAGCAGACTTGGAGAAAACATTTTCTCCATAATTTGTTTCTAGGTGATTAGTAGGAGATCTATTCTGTATTTCCCTTGATGTAATATGAATCAACTTTTCTTCAATAGCTGCAGGGTCCACAATGGCAAATGAACGTTTGTCATATCAAGCATCTAGAGAGGGAAAACTGGTCTAGCATTGAGTAGTAATAATGATTTAAGCAGTCACTGAAAAACATGAGCTCAAGGATATTTTCCATCAGATTTACAGGCTCACAGTATAAGTGATCCATCACATAATCACTTAGGAGATTGGAAGACATTATGCCTGAACATCAAGTGGCAAAGATAAAAGCTGTGAATAATGTTGTGAATGAAGAGACAGAAAGATACTATATAAAAAAATTACAATTAAGGCTTTCTTTTTCTTTTTTTGTATCAGGAAAAAGGCAGACACCAGTATTACCAGAGAGACTGTAGTTATTTCATTCAAAATGAAGTACCGTATATCGCTGTATGTACAGTATTCTCTAATTAAAAATCTTCTAAATATAAGTCTTTTTAAAAATGCTGCTGTGCTTTCACTGTACAACTTTATGTTTAATATTTAATAGTGTCAGGCCATCTAATCATTTCAGTGGAAATTATTCAGATTAGAATTAAATTCATGTGTCTCTAAAAGTCCAAATATGTTTTCCCCCAATTAACACAGGTTGACCTATGACCTCAATTAAACTCCAAATTAATGTTGTTAAGTAAGACATTTGTTAAAGTGCATTTTGCCCCATTTTATGACCTTTCTTACCACAGTTGTTAAGTGAATCACTGCATTTTTTAAGTGAATCTGATTCCCCATTGACTTTGCTTGTCAAAAGATCATAGAAGGGGATCACATGACCTTGGGATGCAGCAATGGTCATAAGTATGAACCAATTTTCAAGCGTTTGAATTTTGATCATATGATCATGGGGATGCTACAAAGTTTGTAACTGTGAAAAATGGTAGTAAGTCACTTTTTTGAATGGTCACTAAAGAAACAATTGTAAATCTCCCTGTATAAACAATTTGCAAACTTATGTTCAAAATCATTTTTATGAATAAGGGGACATACCTTTTATGCAACCAGCCAATCAGTACTATATTTTCATTATAGTGGATCTTCTTCTGACATGTTTGTTCCTTAGCAACTACTTTCCTTTTGTGGCAGACATAATGGCAAAGCTACCATGGAGATGCTGTGCTTTGAAAAGATTTAAACTGATAGACCTATCTAGCTTGTAGAATAAGCTAGATTCGTCCGCCTTCTGCCGCCCGAATCCCAGCGACCGGTTAGGTCCCACAGAGTCGGTCTCCTCCGGGTCCCGTCAACTAAACAATGTTGTTTGGCGGGACCCAAAGGAAGAGCTTTCTCTGTGACGGCTCCGACCCTCTGGAATCAGCTCCCTCCAGAGATTAGAACTGCCCCCACCCTCCTTGCCTTTCGTAAACTCCTTAAAACCCACTTCTGTTGTCAGGTATGGGGGAACTGAAACATCTCCCCCTGCCTATGTAGTTCTTTGTGTATGATATGACTGTATGTATGTTTTATATATATATATTGGGGTTTCTTGTTTTTTAGGCTTTTTAAATGTATTATTGTTATTTTAGATTCTAACTATTAGATTTGTCATTATATATTGTTTTTATCATTGCTGTAAGCCGCCCCGAGTGTACGGAGAGGGGCGACATACAAATTTAATTAAATAATAATAATAATAATAATAATAATAATACTCAAGCATCGTTTTCTAATCAAAAAATCAGTTCTTGTTATCTAAGAATACACCTTTAGCAGCATACAAAAAGCTTGAATGATATTTCCAAGACTCTGCTTCAAAAGGAATTCTTCAAGTGATACACAGGTAGTCCTCAACTTATGACTACAATTGAGCCCAGAATTTCTGTTGCTAATTGAGACAGTTGTTAAGTGAGATTTGCCTCACCCTACAGTCTTTCTTGCCACTGTTGTTAAGTGAATGATTGAAGTTCTTAAATTAGTAATACTATTGTAAAATGAATCTGGCTTCCCCATTGACTTTTCTTGTCAGAAGGTCGCAAAAGGTGATTTACATGAACCCGGGACACTGAAACCATAATAAATATGTCAATTGCTAAGCACCTGAATTTTGATCATATGACTAAGGACGCTGCAATGATCGTGTGAAAAATGGTGAATAATCACCTTTTTCAGCGCCATTGTATTTTTGATTTGTTACTAAATGCACTGTTGTAAGTTGAAGACTACCTCTATTCCAATGCATGGTACTCAAGTGGGAATCATAAATATCTGTAAGTCACTGGTATTTCATAAAATCTTGGAAAAAGATGAATGTAAGATGGAAATGATTCAGACAATTTACTACTGAGTCGTCACTGTGTTTAAAAGAAATGTCCATTGTAAGATTTGGAAATATGGAGAATACATGGACATTCTCAGCATGTTGTTTGTCAAGAACTAAGGGTATTAGATTGCCAATGGCTCAAGTATCAAATAATAATGATTGATATCTCCTAATAAAATATAATTAGGCTCCAATTTGCCTTTACTTTGTTATGTAATACAGATTATGCCTTATTTGACAAATGGTATTTGTGCACATAATTTTGTTGAATGATTATTTTATTTTAAAATAATTGCCTAAAGATAAATCTTCTTTTATAACAAAAGATGGACCTCTAGGGGAAAAATATTTTCAGGTCCCTCTCATTATATTAAGAATCTATATATCCTTGCCTCATTTAGCAATCATTGTCTATTCCAGCAATTTTGTTGCTAAATGAAATAGGAGAGAGAGGGAGAAGGAAGGGAGGGTGGGAGGAAGGGAGAGACAGAGAAAGAGGGTGGGAGGAAGGGAGGGAAGGAAGAGGAAGTTCGATTCCTACAGGCTCAAGGTTGACTCAGCCGTCCATCATTTTGAGGTCAGTAAAATGAGGTATAAAGCACTGTAAAGCGGTATATATAGCTCTATGTGCTGTTGCTGCCATTTCATTTAGATAAAGTTCTCTTGGCCAGCTATGCCAAAATTAATTGCAGTCCAGTGTCAGGTTCATGAAACTTCATCGTAAGTGCATGCATTGGTTGGAAAATGATTTTTTTAAAAAAAATCCCATTGTGTTTGCAAATAGTTGCTAAAGAATCATTGACTGCTATTTAATGCCCCCACCCCCGTTAACAATCGTTAAAATAATTATATCTGGGACTTTAATAATTTGAACACAACAGAGAAAAATAAAAAGCTAGTTGCCCAAGTTGATTGTGCTTTGAAAACCATAGCTTTTTTAAAAGAATATTTGCCTATGACTATACTGTACATCAAAATGAAATTACTTTTAGAGCGGTGGATCATTGTGATTTTTTGAAAAATACAAACCTCTTCCTCTTGACAATTTCACTTTCAAAATAAATGAATATGTGACATTCTCCCTCTACTCCCCCCGCCAGTGTTTGAATACATTTAATTTCCTGATTTTGGTTTCTAAGCAAAAACAATATCAAGTTGGGAAAGTTTGAGATCAGATGAAAACAGCCTATTCTTTTCAAGTTAGTATACATATTAAATAATTGGATCATAGTGAGATCTAGTTCTGTGGTTGCACTGGTCCAGTTATACAGTCTTATCTTATCCTCTTTAAGACTTCCTACAAGACTGATTTCTTTATCATGGATATCTGGAAAAAGGTTGTGCATTTATCTACTCATTCTAGTATGTTTAATTGTTTTCAACTAAGTAGGAACTGTTGTATAGATCAGCGTTTCCCAACCGGTGTGCCACGGCACACTAGTGTGCCGTGAGACAACGTCAGGTGTGCCGCGGCGAGAGGCGGCGGAGGAGAGTGGGCGGATCGGGCGGGCAATGGGGCAGGGCGGAGAAGCCAGGGGCGCATTTGGCCGGAGGCACCTACTGCCGCACCTCCCTGCCCCTGCCTCCCCACGGTGCCTCCGGCCAAACGCGCCCCTGGCTTCTCCGCCCTGCCCCATTGCCTGCCCGATCCGCCCACTCTCCTCCGCCGCCGCCTCCTGCCTTGGGGCGAGCAATCCGGGAGTCCGGGACCGTGTGGCTTTGCGCCATGAAGAGAAAACGGCCGACTTTTCCCTGCTGCCGTTTTCTCTTCATGGCGCAAAGCCACACAGTCCCGGACTCCCGGATCGCTCGCTTCCCCGGTCAGCAAAGCCATCTGCCCAGGAAAGCGCCGCGCTGGCCGGAGAAGCGAGCGATCCGGGAGTCCGGGACTGTGTGGCTTTCGGCCGGGCTAACAGGAGGCGGCGCGAGGCCGGGCGCTGGGGACGTCTGGGAGGGCGAGGAGGCTGATGGCTGCTGCGCACTCCACTCTCTCTCCGGCTCTCTCTCACTCTTTCTTTTTCTCTCTGTTGCTGGCGTGGTGAACGAGAGAGAAAGAGAGAGAGAGAAAAAGGAGGGGAGAGAGAATGAGAGAAAGAAAGCAAGAGAAAGAGAGGGAAAGAAAGCAAGAGAGAGAGAGAAAGAAAGGGGGAAGGAGGGAGAGGGAAAGAGAGCAAAAAAGAGAGGAAGAAAGAAAGAAAGATGGAGAGAAAGAAGGGAAGGAAGGAAGAGAGAGAAAGAGGGAGGGAGAAATAGAGTGAAATGGAGGAAGAGATATTTTTTTTGTCCAAACTTTTCTTTAGCCCCCCCGCCCCCCCTTCAGTGTTCCCCAGAATTTTGAAAACATGAATAATGTGCCGCGGCTCAAAAAAGGTTGGGAAACACTGGTATAGATCATGTTACCTTTATAGCAATGAATGTAGAAATATTCTTATTTTCATTGTTATGTCTTGATGCTTAAGCAAAAATTTTATAGGCACTATAAACAATTTAATACTTTTACATTATGTGTAATTTGTATTTCTATAAGTATACTGTGCAATAATATACTACAGGTAGTCCTAACCTACACACTGTCTCATTCATTGACTGTTCCAAGTTACAATGGTGCTAGCTTTTAGTCACATGGGTACCCTTGCTTTGGTCACACACACACCCTTGCAGAGAAAGAGACTGGACAAGAAGAGCTTAAAAGAGAGGAAGAAGGTCCACTAGAGAAAATACCCATCAAAAGTGTTGGCACTGGCAGTCATGAGTGCATACAAACATGAGTATGCAAACAGCCTGGTGTACTCTTCCTTCTGTGCTTGCTTACTCTCTTCTAATCCATTTTTTTCCTCCAATTTCTCTCCTTGGAGTGAAGGAATGAAAAAGCAAGCAATTTTTATAGGCAATTTCTCTTATGCTTGATCCAACCTCCCTCCCTACCCCGCCCAGTGGTGACATTCAAATTTTTCCCCTACTGGTTCTGTGGGCATGGCTTGGTGGGTGTGAGTTGGTGGAGATCATATGACTGAGTGGGTGCAACTACCTTGATATAAGTCATGGCAAGGTGGGGAATCAGCCCCCTAAGCCACGCCTATATAATTGACGGAAAAGTTCAGCCACATCTTACAGCATTCAACCTGGCTGCTTCTGATTCCTTCTCATGTTTACTCTGTGTATGAACCTGATGAGGAGGAAAGAAGGAGTGAGTGGAAGGGGAAGGGCAAGGTGAGTCACCAGTGCGATTTATGATCTGCATAACAACAGGACCTCTCTGCTATTCCTTAAAATAACACAACTTCTTTTTTTCAGGCAATAAAGAGATGCTGTTACTTTAAGGAATGAATTCAATAAAGTCATCCGGACTCTAAATGCAGCAGAATTATTTTGGGGGATTCACAAAGAAGTGTGGAAAAAAGTCAAGCCACCCCATTTATGGATCATATTTTGAGTGTACAGAGAACCAATTCTGTGATCAACTCTAACCCCCTTTGGTCCTTTTTTTTGCTTATCTTTCTAATTTTTATAGTCCTCCTCCTGTCTTCCAGCAATATTTTTAGCTATAGCAGAATAAATATTTCAGACAAATCCGCAAATACAAAATTACACTAATTCTTGTTTGGAATTCCAATGTACATAAAACAGACACACCAGAGTTGTAAGAAAAGATCTTATCCTTGCCTAATTAGATCGATTAGATTAAAAACGATCTTGCCCCATTAGATTAATCCACTAAAGTGGCAATTGACTCCTTGCTGGAATCTGTTGAGGTTTTACTCCAGTGCTTTAATCCATCACAGAATTATTGTTGCCCAGATAAACTCTACACTCAAATCAGGCTTCAGTAATCACATAAAAGTACAACTGAGACCACAAGGCTACATGCAACTCTTAAGTGCCTCTAAAAGTTGTCACTGTATCCGTATCTATAATTTAATATTAAAATTGTGTTTATGAATGCAGCAGAAGAGACCAATTAATAATTGTTAAACATGGGGAACAATCAAATCACTGTATTTAAGTGAATTAAATATAATAAATTTGAATCTTTATTATTGAGTTATTAGAAAGTTTTACAGTAAAGAATTTAAAAAATTACAAAATGCAAAAAGAAAGAAAAGAAGAAAGAAAGAAGAAAGATTCCATAAAAACTACAAACAAAAAAGCCAAGCAAGCAAGCAAATAAAATAGAAAAGTGGGAATTCTAGATATGTATTTCACATTAATCAAATGTCTGCATGGTATTTTCTAAAACGGGCTTTGTATCTATGTTTGCATCTGTGATTACATGCAGTGGACCCCACAACATGTCCATTTTTACGTTAGATAATACACAGTAAAACTTCTTTCATTGAAAAGAAGGCAAATTGTATGTTTTGCTGTGTGAATGGGAATGAGTAATTTTAAATGTTATTAGGGTTTTTAAAGACATTTTAGTTATATTAATTGGATTTTTAGATATGTATACTGTATATTGTTTTGATATGTTGTGAGCTGCCCCAAGTTCTTGGAGAGGGGCAACATATAAATGCAAACAAACAAACAAACAAACAAACAAACAAACAAACAAATGTTCTAAGAATAAATACTAGTAAAATATGACATAAAACATTTCACACACAAGAGCAATCATTCCCACTAACATTTAGAGAATGCTTTCAGGAAATTAATTAGTATCACATTAATTAATGACTTCATTAGAGGCAATAAAACAATTTAAGGCAATAGAAACTTTTCAATAGCTTTTAAGTAAAAGGAGCCCACCAATTACGCTCAGTTCTGCGCTGACATAGATGACTCCATATCTATTTTCTGCCACACACTGATACATGCCCGTGTCGGAGAGATTCACACTGGGAATGGTAAGTGTTCCATGTTCTATTTGAAGTCTTTCCTGAAAAATAGTTAAATGAATAATATAAATGTAAAAAAAATGTCCTTCAGAATTTATATATTTTTGCAATTACATTACTTTAAATGTCAAATAGGTAGGTGGTGTCAATACTAAGGTTGGGAATAAAAAAACAAATTCATAAATAATTGGTATGATGGAATCTTTGGTAACAAAATTCAAACCATGTTAAAAAGGAAAAGCAATACTGAATTGTGATTACACTGTTCCCCCGATTTCCGCGGGGGATGCGTTCTGAGACCGCCCGCGAAAGTTGAATTTCCGCGAAGTAGAGATGCGGAATAAATACACATTTTTTAGCTATGGACAGTATCACAAGCCATCCCTTAAGACTTTAAACCCCTAAATTACCATTTCCCATTCCCTTAACAACCATTTACTCACTATTATTACTGGTACTCACCATTGAATAAGACACTTAGTGATCCTGATATTTATAAACATAATTATTTATTAACTTTTTTTGTCATTTATTTGCAAAAATTATTAGTTTGGCGATGACGTATGGCGTCATTGGGTGGGAAAAACCGTGGTATAGGGAAAAAACCGCGAAGTATTTTTTAATTAATATTTTTTGAAAAACCGTGGTATAGGCTATTCACGAAGATCGAACCCGCGAAAATTGAGGGAACACTGTAATACCAAAGTTTCTTCTTGTTCTCAGTGATGGGGCATCTGAACTATTTTGATTAATAATTGTTTGAAGCCCATTAACCTGAATCTAAAACTACTGTGATCCTATGGCATGACATGTTCTTTAGAAATTCAGCTTTCTGCTCCCTTGAAGATTAATGGAAAAGTAATCATGTTCAATGGGGCAAAGCAATTGTATGCACCCCACCAGATTAAAATTGTTATACCCCAAAGATATAAATGATAACTTTTTAATAAACCTTACTTTAGTTTAATGTGATTTAAGTTCAGAACCATCTGCTAGTGAGTGCTTCTCTGCAGAATAGGAATGTGTGTGTATTATAGCAAATCTTAATAGGTAAGAAATAGAATCTTTAAATGATGCTGGGCTCTTTCTCACAGGTGGAGTTGAAATTTAATGTTGTACAGTCTTTATTTGATTAAATCTAGGCAACAAGAGTTTCACAAAGTGCAGGTGAGAGCGATTTGTAATATGTTTAGTTTTTGTCCTTAAAACAGAGACAATCAAGGGCTGGAATGATTAGGAATAGAGGGGTGCTGATGAAATCTTTTCCTTTCTTTCTACGGCTCATTAATCCTTAGTTAGTTTTGTGTGACACTGCTATTGGTAAGTCAATTCCCTCATTGGGCATGTCAGCTGAGGTCCATAGAAGTGAAACGGATACAGACTATGGAGCTTGTTTACATTCCATAAAGTTCGATTAAAATTTATATACTGAAAAAACAGAACAGAAACAAAGGAAGTTTATAGCCTGAATAGCTATATTCCCATTTTTGTTTTTCACAGTTAGCACTTAACAGAGGTTTTGTTCCAGGCGATATTTCATTTGCCTGTGGCGTTGCACCAACTGAAAAATGTGCAGCCATTTTATGTATCTTTCTTTTCCTCAAAGCAAATATGCCCTGGAAAGGAATCCCACAGCTTCTCAGTTCCAATTGATTCTGTGAAATGTTTGTCAAAGGGAGAAAATGAAACTTAAATACCTAACATTCGCTGAACATTGGTTGAAAATTAGGTGCTGCAGGGTTGATTCTTGCCTTTTGAAAAGTATTACTTGAATGATATTGTTTTAACTATATGGAAAGCTCAAGGTGATCTTGTGACATTCACTTGGCACAAAAGAAGTCTGCAATGGGACAGATGGAACCTTAAGACTATGGTTTCAGCTGTTTTTATTTTTCAGTAATTTTGAAAACCAATCCTTATAAGTTGATCCCCAACCTCAGAGCATCAACATTCAGAAGATTACTTGTACCTGAGGGAGAAGAAGTTCACCATCCTTCAGCCATCTATAAGAAGGCTTCGGTCTGCCATTTGCCTTACATTCCCAGTAGATACTTTCTTCTATAGCCACCTGAATATCACTTATTTTCTGATTCCAGTTGGGAGGAGCTGCAAGGAGGAGTACAAGGATAGTTATATGAATAACATTTATTTCTTCTTTGTCATGATCTCACAAATAAAGCTATTTCAATGGATGCTTTTCTTTTTAAAAAGAATAGAAATGTAAGCTTGCTATGTTTCAATGAAAACAGATTAGATATAATCCCATACACTACCTGCCTCTTCTTTCCTATGCTGAAGGGCTCCCCTCTCCTCTCTCTCACTTTGTAGCCGGCGCCTTTCCTTCGCTGTGGTGACTCCTGGTGACTCCTGGGCTACTCAGAGCGAGGGGAGCATTTTTTTTCTCTGGGCGCTGGCAGAAGTTTATTCCCTCTCCAAGCACCCAGAGAAAGGAAAATGCTTCGTTCGCTCTGGACTTTGGCAGTCCTTAAGCGCTACCGAAAGGCTCCTCTGGCAGCCCAGAAAAGCCTCAGATGGCCGGGATTAAAGGGGGAATGGAAGGATACTGGCCAGGCCTTTGTGCTGCTCTCAAATTTCCTTGGAAATTTTTACGGGCTCGGGTTCTTAAGTAGAAAATGGTTCTTAGGAAGAGGCAAAAATATCTTGAACACCCAGTCCTTATCTAGAAAAGTTCTTAAGTAGAGGCGCTCTTAAGTAGAGGTACTACTGTATTATGTATATATATCAATTATTTATATAGATAACTGTTTTTGTTATGCATATGATTTGCAAGATAAAGAGTGCAAAAAATATGAAATATTTCATTATACTTTATGAATACGAACAAAGCTTCCCCCTGAAATCTGTTTTGCACCTTATCATACATGGATCAAATCCCGTAGAATGTAATTATTAAACTGGAAATATTAAGACAATAGTGTCCCTTGATTGCTGATTTCCAAGGCTACAAAATATTATGTTACAAGTAACAAAGTTGTGTATTTTGGTTACTTTCAACAGTTATTTCAATCACCAAAATTATAATTTGTACATGCAAACATAAACAATAGAAGAATAAATAGTATGAATGTGGGGGGGGGGGGAAATCTAATTTAACATTAGAAGAAACCACAGTTTAAATCAACTGTAGGGATAAAACAATTAAATTGGATTGTGCAGATCCAAAAGTAGTGATAAGAAATATGAAAATACAGCAATCTTAGAGACATAGTAGATCTTAGAACAAAGTTAAAAATATTTTCTGTGAATCTGAATTGCAAATAAATGGGCAAAATCAAGCCACTTTCAAATCAACAGATTTTCCCCCCTGTGGATTTACATAGTTACTCTTGTGGACTATATTATATTTTATAGTTCCATTATATACAATATCTAACTATTTTCAAATAAATAATATCATAAAGTAACTTTCAGAAACATGTATCTCAAAATTAAAAGACTATCATGACCTTGATTGCAAGTAACAAACATAAATCCTGAGGAATAATATGGGAGTATTTGAAAACAGCTAGACAATTACATACTATATTATTTTATAGTATTCTATAGAATGGGAAATAATTAAGGTCCATATAAATATTTGTAATCCATAACAAAAATACAAGGATATATATAATACCAGCAGAGGTCTCCAGGAAACTGGATATTTTATATTATTCCTTCTGTATTTCACCAGATAAAATAACTTAAATTTTATCAACATGAAGCTATAATTTTAAATCCATTTCTGTTTTCAACATTTCTTGTTGAATAACAATAATTCGCAAGCAGCAAAAACACATTTTAATAGTTCTGTTTGTGGTTCTCTTAACAATCCTGAAAACACTTTTTATCACAGGCTAGACAGATGCAAGCAGCAATAAAAATATATCATGAAGAAAAGCTTAGGATCTTTTGTTCACAATGTAAAATATAGTAATTTGATCATTATAATATTTATTATCATCTTGATTTTGGACTGAATTGTTATTTTGCATCTATGGACTCTCACACAATTCAATTTATTTCCCCCCCTCTTCCTTGGGATTGGCCAGTCTACTATAGCAATTCTGCTTAAAAATACTTGGGTTTGCTACTTTCTTCTTGATTACTTGGCTCCATTAAGCCAGGTTATTTATTCCATCGTTTAATCTTCTGCAATCAAGAAAAGCCAAGGGCCATTGGTCCCTCTGTTTGTTAAAAATAAACATGATCTACTAAAAAGATTTCAACATTAGCCTGCAAGGAGGAGGAAGGGCAATACTAAAGTGTGAAATAAGTTTTATGTCTGATTGCTGACTGACACACTAATGAGTAATATATGATTTTTGTGATGATCTTAATCATGCCTTGACTTGAAACAATATTTTATGTCTTTCTTACAAGTGTATGAAATTTAGTCAAAATTAATTGACCAATTGTGTTTAGGCAGCCTAAAAGTGGACATTTAATTTTTAGGTAAGGGATCTTTTACTATAGCAACAGTCCAGCAGGACTTTAGTTTTTTGAAATAACACTACTATCCCCCTACTTTCAGATCTGCTACTAAATTAAATACTAAAAAGCCTTCTGTTCATGCTACTTGATTGCTTTACACTGTCTCAATTTATATACACTGTGCTCACAGAAAATGTCACCATATCAGTCACACTTCATAATCTTCAATACTTTCATTATGCATATGTTCACACCAAGGGAATGTAGAATGAGCTACTTTGACTTTTCTGAAGCTTTTGCTAGAGATGCAATCAGTTCCTTTTCCCCCCTTGGAATGTATGCAATTGCAGTCATTCAAAATAACTCTGATACAGTTTCAAAAGTACAGGATCAGGCCTTCCAGAATTACCTCAAATCGTTTCCATAGGACACATAAGTGTTCCCACTGTAGTTCTAGATGAAATACAAATCTTCATAACTGACTTTTAAGTTTAGTAAGACTAAAACTAGAGTTTGGGTTAGTGTAATTTATTTATAACTGTAGTATAAAAGATGAAACTTTTATACTACATGAAAGAATTATATTATTCACATCAACTATTCAAAAAAAATGATACTACGGTGAAAAAGTAAAACTTTTTGTGACAGTAACTCATTTATATTCTAGGGAAGATCAGATTTCATATTATCTTTAAGACTGCAGACATCGGAGAAGAAAAACAATCTCTAGGGCACCTTTGTGAGTAGCAGTGCTGGGCCTAAAATTAATCTAGAGCTGGAGACAGAATTGGCACCCTAGCCATATGGCTGTAAAAGAGCAATTTTATGGAACAATTTCCACAGAGATAGAAATCATGAAGGCATTCAAAGCTGAAAAATATGATGTAATGATGGATGTCTTTGATCAAGGTCATGAAATCTTAATAAATGAAAAGAGATGCTTTCCTAGATATTCTCAATGATGGTAACAAAAAATCTGGCTGTGAAACTATTGCATTCCCAGTACACTAAACTTGGTATAGGTGGCTATTCTAACTGGAACAAAATTATTTATTGGTCCCAATTGATCATGCATTAAAATGTTATTCTTTCAGGTCTATTTTAACTTCACCCAATCCTTTTTGGCAAGATTTTGCATTTTGCAAAGTGGTAGTTCATTTTTGACATTTATTAACATTGAAATTAAGACTTAAATTAAGAATAGGAGGAAAAGGAAGCTAGAATGGTGGAGAGCTCTTTTTTGCACCAGTTTGCCTGAATCTTTAATCTGATCAATGCAAAAGAGAATAAGTATACATCTATTGATGCAGCCTAAAATTGCATTTACCTTTTTTGCAACTTCAGCATTTCTAGTAACTCAAATTAAAGTTCGGATCAATTCCAATTTGAAGATCTCTCAAATTGTTAACAAGCCATATATTCCCCATCCTATACTTTTGAGTTTTCCTCATCACTGTGTGATTATTAGTCATTAATGAAATGTTGAAGAGTATTGGCTCCAGAAATTAATGTTATGGTATCACTTTTAGCATCTCACTATGATTTTATAAGGAGTTGTTTCTGAGCAGTCTTTGGTTTGGTTTTCAAGCCATCTATGAATGGCGACAGCCAACATGTTTTTAAGCTATCTATGGATGTTATCAATCCTTTATATAAATAGCTTGTGAATCTAACAGATATACATACTGGTAAGTACTGTATTTCCTGATTATGATTCTATCAAGCTGAAGCTGTAGTTCTGCTCATAAATCCCTTTTCAAAGCAATTCTCAACTGGAGTCAATGGGAATTTCACTTGAAAAAAAAGTAACAGATTTTTTTAAAAAAAATACAAAAAATGTAAGAGAATGAGAAAATTCCTTATTTCCTCAGGCATATCTGTTTGGCATTTGTTTTTGTGGTCCTGGAACTTCTGAAATTGCATTGAACAATATTAGCAAAAAAAAATATCTTGCAAATGTTTGAGTTTATTTGAATTTCAACTACACACACCCTTTTCTATGACTATACAACTACTGATTGTGAAGAGTGGAAGTTGAAAACTTCTAGTAGAGGGACTTACAGGTGCAACTTGAAAATTAGAATATCATGCAAAAAAAAAATATTTCAGTAATGCAATTTAAAAGGTGAAACATAATATACGAGAGAGACTCATTACATGCAAGACAAAATAGCTCAAGCTGTGATCTGCAATAATTGTGTTGATTATGGGATACAGCTCATGAAAACCCCAAATTCTCCATCTCAGAAAATTAGAGTATTACATGTGACCAATAAAAGGATTGTACACAGAACAATATCATACCTCTGATAAATATAAGAATGCATATGTACTCAGTACTTGCTTTGGGACCCTTTTGAAGCAATTATTGCCTCAATGCGGCATGGCATGGAAGCTATCAGCCTGTGGTACTGCTGAGGTGTTATGGAAGACCAGGATGCTTCACTAGCGGCCTTCAGTTTTTCCGCATTGTTCAGTCTCATGTCTCATCTTTCTTTTGGCAATGCTCCATAGATTCTCTATGGCATTCAGGCCAGACAAGTTTGCTGGTGAATCAAGCACGGTAATCCTAGGTCATTCAATCAGGTGTTGATGCTTTTGGTAGTGTGAGCAGATGCCAAGTTCTGCTGGAAAATTGAAGTCAGCATCCCCATAAAGCTTGTTTGTGGAAGGAAGCATGAAGTGCTCCAAAATCTCCTGGAAGATGTCTGTGTTGACCCTGGACTTTTTAATGAAGCACAATGAACTAACACCAGCAGATGACATGGTTCCCCAAATTAATACAGACTGTGGAAACTTTTGCATCTCATTTGGAAACCAACGACCCAGAGTATGGATGAAGAACGGAGAGGCAAACACTGCAGGATGCTTGAAGTCCAGTGTGAAGTTTCCACAATCTGTGTTGATTTGGAGCTCCCATGCCATGCTGCATTGAGGCAGTAATTGCTTCAAAAGAGACCCAAACCAAATATTGAGTACATACCCATGCTTATACTTATCAGAGGTCCAATATTGTTCTATGTACAATCCTTGTTTTATTGATCACATTTAATATTCATAATTTTCTGAGATGGGGATTTGGGGTTTTCATGAGCTGTACCCCATAATCATCACAATTATGACAAATCACGGCTTGAACTATCTTGCCTTGCATGTAATGAGTCCCTCTCATATATTACATTTCACCTTTTAAGTTGCATTACATAAATAAAGGAAATTTTGCACGATATTATAATTTTTTGAATTTCAGCTGTAATGTTCTTATCTCCTTTCCTCTAAAGCAAGCTTTACATTTCTGTATGTAACATGTCTCATGTTGTTCAGTTGGGCATCTACATATTTTCTATTAGGTTTTTTCCTTGGTTTAGTCCTCTTTCTCTGTATTTTATTCTAACCTGTATATAGTGATGGGCTGCCAAAATTTTTACTGCCACACTCTGGGTGTGGCTTATTGTGGGGGTGTGGCTTGATGCTCATGTGACTGGATAGGAGTGGCTTGCCAGCCATGTGTCCAGGTGGGAGTGGCTTGACAATCATGTGACTGGGGCGGTGGCTTAAATGTCATGTGACTGGATGAGAATGGCTGACCACTTGGTAAGGTTAGGTTTTCCAATAGGTGATTGGACTCTTTTTCAGTTGATTAAGTCACATTATTTGAATAGCCACAAAAAGGACAAATGATAGACAGCATGATTTGTTGAGGAGCACAGTAACATTTTAAAGTTTTGTACTGAACCCACAATATTCAGTTTGATAACAGATTAGGCAGGTAACTCAATTTTAATTACTATAAAATTTCAGTTCTAGAGAATGATTAAAATGATTAAAGCATTGATGGGTAAAAAATACTATTTAATTATTTCTTATTTTAAAAGTAATTAAGGACCATACTAAGGTACTAGAGAAGGAAGGACACTTAAAAAAAACTATTAAGTATTAAATAAATAGTGCATAAACTTACTACCTCCACTGCGTTCCCCCCCCCCCCCCAGTGGGGGCAGTAGCCCATCACTGCCTGTATATTTCGGATACTTACCCGACTTGCTCTTTCTCCATAATGGAAGGAGACAATTAGCTATAATGCTTAAGCTATTTCCAAACAAAGCATGCCTATTTTTCACACAAACACCAATCTAAAGATTCCCTTTTTAAAAATATTCCTGGCAAGTTTCTTTTTGTGTCATTATTTTTTCTGCATAAAGCTATTGGCTAGCCAACAATTTTGACAACTTTTCTTTAAAATTATAGATAAAATGGGTATGTTAAGCTTCAATAGGATAAAAACATATATAGTTCTTTCCTTTTGTAAAAGAGGGGGAGAAATAGCTTCAGATCATGGAACACCTTCTAATGCCATTTTTAGCTGGGAGGGAGGAAACATATCTAGCCTTAAGGCATAAAACCATCGCCTGTTCTTATCCTTAACTTATTTTCACAACACAAACATTTGTGTGTTAGTAGTATTACAAAGCATCTTATAACATCTTGGACTGCAGAAATGAATTTCACCATAATTTTCAGACAGGTATATAACTACTCATTAGCTTTTCACCATAACAAGTATTTGGTTAATAGAAGTTGGTGTAAGGGGAGCATTTGGATCTTAACATGAAGAGCTTGTACCGATGAAAGATCAGTTAGAAACAATGACGAGCAATGAAAGAAACAAGCAGTCCTAATTTTGTTTAAAGGCAGAACTGCCAAGATTATTCAAAAAAGCATGTTTTCTAACAGATGATGAAGAAAAGCAGAATAACTTGCTTTACAATAACATTTTGTTTTGTTTTTTACTAGGCCAATCTTTGTCTCATGACATACGTTTTAGCTTCTTCCACACTTCATAGCCTCAATCAATATGCCTGTCTCAGAGGTTTTTATTTTATGTAAAATTATACTTGCTGAGCAAACCTATTTGCAATATAAAATGTGAACAGAAATATCAACATTGACATTGCAACAAAGCGTTTACTGCATTTTGGCCTCAGCTATAATGAAAATCAGGTAAATAAATAATCTGGGTACCATAAAATGTTAGTTGGCCTCTGGCCACGTTCTTTCCTCTCACATTTTCAGCTATGCATTCGTACATGCCAGCATCTTCCTGCTGAAAGTTGAGGATTTCGAGAATGCTGCTTGATTTGTGTCTCCGAGCTTTTTTGGGGATTTGCTTTCCGTCTGTTCTTCTCCAGCTGATTGTAGGAACTGGGCTATTTATCAACAATAAAGGAGAAAAATATGATGGTAAAGGCTATGTATTTTTAAATGACAGGCATATTATATATTAACTATTTCTAGGCAAAAATTCCATTATATGATAATCAAAACGTAGGTGATATGTTCCCAACTCTAATTATATAGAGTGGAAATTCTGGGAATACCAAAACAACTTGAAGATTCTGGATTAGGAAAAGCTGACCTACATCTTAATTAGTTATGTATACCTAGGCTATTATTGGTTATACTTATTATCATACAATGCTGCTCACTTTTGTCATATGACATGAACTATAATCATATGGTTCAAAATATTTAGTGGTGTGTCTGAGGGGCATATCCTGTAGGCCTGTACTTTTCTGACATTTATGTGAGAGGGTTCTGTCCACTATATAAATAATTCTGCATTGATTTTATTCTTTCTGGGAACATATACCATTAATTAAACATTTCTATAATCATACTTTTCCAATAAATGGAAATATAATATATTTAGACATTAAAGATATTTACTAGTCTTTTTCAAACAGAAGTATTTTCCAAAAACTTATTCTTAATCCATCATTCAACTTATTTGAAACCTGTAACCTATAAAACATGGACCAGCTTCTCCAATAAGAAATTAAAGGAGGCTACAAAGTATAAATATAACCCTGCTAAGAAATAAATTTGAAATATAGTAATAAGTGTGGGGTATTGTTATGCCAGGCTTCACGTTACAAGCCCCCAATTTAAGTCCAAAGGAGAAATTCAAACACACACGTTTGTAAAGTAAACAAAGTTGGTTTATGAAAAGGAACATACTGTCCAAAACGCACTTTTAATCAGCCAAAGTGCTCTCCCACACACAACAAGCCTTGAATGCTGTGAAAAACTTAAAACAAAAGCAAAACAGATAAAAAGCAGCCATGAAGATGTCACAGCCACCCCCCTTCAAGAGTCTTCACGCTTAAACTTAACTGTGAATTAGTCCAAGAGTCCTGTAAAATCCTGAAACAGTTCAAAGAGTCCTTGTACAATCCAGACATAAAACACAGTTCTCTATCTCTCTCCAAACGAATAAACTCCCACACCAAGAGGCAACAAGGCTGACAATTTATCAACAGCCCCATTAGACAAATTGCTCCAGCCACAGGTGTTCTCCCTTATTTCCAGTAATACTTGCGCAGTTGTTCCTTCCTTGACATTAACCTGCATCTGCGAACATCTATGAATGCCTCCTCTTCTGAACCTAACGATGATGATGATGGTGGTTCACTAATTGGGTAATTAGCGAATGGGCTGCCTGTAATTATCTCCTCCATTGATCCTACTTCACTAGAATCTTCCCCTGACACAGACGCTGTTGGAAGCTGTTGGCAGTAAAACTGGCTTCTGATAATGTGAGGATTCTCCCACATCAACCCCCACAAGTCCTTGGAGCAGGAGCTGGCCTAGAGCCAACCACAACACGTATGATGAAACATATTTCAGAGCTGGACAAACTGGTGACTAGGAGTAGGGCTAATCACCTGTAGAAATATGACATATATCCTTTCCATTGAAAACATAAGTATCCTTTCTATTGAATACAAATATTTATAAGTTTTATTGCCGTCATAAAATTGGCTACTTTATATATATTAGACTCTACTTAGAATAGACCTAAATTAAACATAATTTAAATTTCCTTAAGTATACAGAACAATATTGCGGCATCATGTATTTGACCAGATGACATGTCTAGGAGCTCAATGACAGACTACAAAAATATCAGTCTCCTCTGTTTTTATTAACAGCACATAATAGGGTACACCACCAAGCATAACCATGAAAGGAATCATTCTGAAATGATTTATCGGAATGGGGCACAATATTCTAGGTCTGTATTATAGACAAATACAACAGCAATATATGATAGTTCCCCTATAATAAATCACTTTCATGCTAATTCCTTATTGATGTGGAATTCTGCAAAGTTATTTTTAGCATATAATTCATTAGGTCCTCAACATTTATTTTCTGCATCCAATTTATATAATATTTCCAGTTGGTTTGTGTGGCCTATCTAGAAAAGGATCATACCTCAATAACTTTTGATATTAGATTAAATGGTTGATGGATTAGATGTAATAAAGCAGGTAGATCTTTAATTTGATTTCAGGAAGATGATATTGTTTGAAATGACATTTTGTACAGCACTAGAAAATGAGCAATTTGTTGAAAAGGTCCTGGAGCAAACATAAATTGTGTCAAACAGAATTCTCCAAATTTGATAGACTGTGTAACTGTCTGAAAATAATTTCAGTACCACTGTGTGGTTGGCAAAAACTTACTTTCCCAGTGCAAAACACTCCAGCCTCACAGTTGTTCCTTTGGCAGAGGGAACCGTTTCTGGGAATTGCACTTCGATTTTTGGCTCATATTCACCCATCACTCCTGTGAATATAAAATAGATGCTAAACTGGGTTGATTTCTGCAGTTCATATTCTCAAGTATTCCAGAGTTAACCGGGAGCATTTTATGTATCATTACACGACAGTTTATCTGTTAACTTTAAAGAGGATCTAACAGCCACTCAGTAAGAGTTTCCTCTCCCATTTATTGGCTAGGGGAAAAAAATTGGCCTCTAGCTCTTAGCAATCTGCCAATGATTAGATCTCTCCTTGTATTCTTTTTATATAGATGTTTATATTTTATCAGTGCTTTGCTGTTCATAAAAAGTGTGTGTGTATGTATGTATGTATAGAAGCTACAGGATCAAATCCCAGTAAGGGTATGGCTAGCTGATGAAGCTCTGATGTTTCAGAAATTCCTGGCAACATTTCAACGAGGTCTCACTCATCATCTTCAGGCTGGTGCTTTTGGCCTTGTGCTAGGGTGAACATAGAGTGACCTGAGCTGCCTTTCCTCTATAAATTCTGGTGGGTGGGTGTGGAGTGCTGGCTCAGCAGGTGCAAGCTGTGTTGAAACCTCCTGGTGAGTTAGTGGGGTAACACTTGGGGTCATTGATGTATGCTGATTAGTTGATGTTTGTGGATTGGGGGTGATATCCTGAGCAGTTGGAGCCTGCAGACTACTCGGCTGTTTTGTAATGTGTGTCTGTGGTGTAACATCCTGGGTATTGGTTTGGCTGCGAGTTTGTGGCCTGGTCATGTGTTTATGGTGTTTGTCAGATTGCTTTGTGTGCATGTCAGAGGGGGGTGCAGCAGTTTGGGGCGCTGCCGTGGTTTGGTTCCAGGTGGTGGTTTTATTTGGTCTATTGCGTGGGTGTGGGTCTGGGTCTGGTGGGGGTGATTATCAGAGAATAATCATGAAAGCCATTGAAATAGAAAAACACCCCCACAATACGAATAAACGTGATGATACCTCCCACCTACCAGACATCTGAAAACCAGCCCTCATCAACAAACATATCCCAGCCACGCAAACTGAAACCACACCCAGAACTACACAGGACACACACACCCCCAATCACCCCCACCAGACGCAAACCCACACCCACCCTACAGACTAAATATACACACACACACACACACACACACACACACACACAAAGGTCTTGACATATTCGGGTCTTTTCCCGTGTAAGGTTGATAGAAAATCTACAAAAACAAACCACTTATCACATTCATACTTTTGAATAAATAAAATATATCTAGATATTGGTTTGCATAAGAAATCATGTTTATGCTCAGTCAACATATAAACTGAACTGATTCCATTAAGGGTTAATGTGATTTCCTGGAGAATAAACTCATAAGCATTACATTATAAATTTTAGGGGGTATCCTTTATATTTATTTCTGTTCACCCATAGAGATCAATTCAAGATTAAGTATAATAGGAAAACTGCAATTGTAAGGCATTGAATATAGGATTAAGATTCAAAAGTATCATTTTCCAAAATACAGTTTGCAGACAGCTGGAATCCCTGCATCTTTGATTCTGAGCCATTATGACTGCTATGGAGGATGCTCTCCTGTTGGCTGGCTTATACTCTAAAGTGATCTGTTGACGTTTTATCCATGGAAGCAGATAACAGCAGCTGCCTCCTGCATGGAATGTTAACCCTAGAACTCTGCAGAATGCAAAGCTACTTCAGCTGCGGAGCTGGAACTAGTAAAACAGCTAAAAACAAGGCTGAATTTGAATAAGGGGGGGGGAGGAATCACCTAGAACAGTGAAAATTGGGGTGCCACACAGAGTTACACAAAGTAACCTGAAGAGTAACAAAATATAAAATAAATATTAAGTAAAGATCATAGGACATGTAAGTCAATTGATATTTAGTGCTGTTTTTATTGCAATTCTTATTGCCTTCTTTATTTATTTGTTTGTTTGTTTGTTTGTTTATTTATGGAGTGCATTTCTTAGAAATGAACTCATGTAATAGTTACTCTAAAAGTGTACATCTAGTTAATAACACAGAATTACCATAAGCTATAACTTTTACTAACATATTCAGAAACAATCATGCTGATATTTTTTTCAGCTTGGGAAGATTCATAATTTTATATATTAATTAATTAATTAAATGATCAAGGATATATAGCCACTTATGTCCCTATAGGTGACTTTGGATGGTTCATAATAATGGATAAAGCAAAAAATATAAAATCAGCAAATGAAAATATAAACATTCATAACAATAATTCTTTTAAAAAACCCAATATACCAAATCCTAAGTGAAGACAAAAAACTCAGCACCCTTAACAATAGATCTGTCTAGAAAAATCTCTTGTTATGTGGGAGCCTCAGGCCAGATCACATATCTAGGTTTGAGATGTTTCACAATTTCAAAACATCTAAATTTAACTGGTTTAATGGGTCTGTTTTGTGAATCAATAAATATTAGGCAAGACAAATATCATAACAACATCAAATATGTTACAATTTTATGATTAAGGTATGTGTATGCGTGTGTGTGTGTGTGTCTGTATATACACACACACACACACACAGTATGTCACAGAAGTGAGTACGCTACGTTACATTTTGTAAATATTTCAATATATCTTTTGATGTGACAACATTGAAGAAATGACACTTGGCTACAAAGTGAAGCAGTGATAATACAGCTGGTTTAACAGTGTAAATATGCTGTTCCTTCAAAGTAACACATAGCCATTAACGTCTAAACTGCTGGCAACAAAAGTGAGTACACCCCTAAATGATAATGTCTAAATGGGGCTCAAGTAGCCAAGTGGCTACATTTTCCCTCCCTGAAGTCATGTGACTCATTAATGGTACAAGGTCCAGATGTGAAAGGGAGCAGATGTGTTAAATTTGGTATTGTTGCTCTCATTCTCTTACACTGGTCACTTGAAGTTCACTATGGCATCTCATGGCAACCAACTCTCTGAGGATCTGAAATAAATGAATTGTTGTTCTAAATAAGGATGGCCTAGGCCAGGGGTAGGCAAAGTTGGCTCTTCTATGACATGTGGACTTCAACTCCCAGAATTCCTGAGCTAACATGAAAGTCCACACGTTATAGAAGAGCCAACTTTGCCTACCCCAGCCTAGGCTATAAGAAGATTGCTAAGACCCTGAAACTGAACTGCAGCATGGCGGCCAAAACCATACAGCGATTTAACAGGACAGGTTTCACTTAAAAAAGGTCTCACCATCGTTGACTAAAGAGGTTGAGTGCCTGTGATCAGCATCATATCCAGAGGTTGGCTTTGGGAAATAGATGTATGAGTTCTGCCAGTATTGCTGCAGAGGTTGAAGGGTGGGATGGGGGGTCAGCCTGTCATTGCTCAGACCATACGCCACATGCTGTGTAAAACTGGTCTGCAGAACTGTTGTCCCAGAAGGAAGCCTCTTCTAAAGGTGATGCATAAGAAAGCCTGTAAATGGTTTGCTGCAGACAAGCAAACAAAGGACATGGATTTGTGGAACTATGTCCTATAGTCTAATGAGACCAAGATAAAGTTACTTGGTTCAGATTGAGTCAAGTGTGTGTGGCAGCAACCAGGTGAGGAGTAGAAAGACAATTGTGTCTTGTCTACAGTCAAGCATGGTGGTAGGGATGTCATGGTCAGGAGCTGCATGAGTGCTGTTGGTACTGGGGTGCAACAGTTCATTGAGGGAACCATGAATGCCAACATTAATTGTGACATACTGAAGCAGAGCATGATTACAGACTAGGTCGCAGGGCAGTATTCCAATATGATAACGACCCCAAATATACCCCCAAAATGTCTACTGCCTTGCTGAAGAAGCTGAGGGTAAATGTGATGAACTGGCCAAACATGTCTCTAGACCTAAAACCTATTGAGCATCTATGGGACATACTGAAATGGAAAATGGAGGTGCACGAAGTTTTTAACATCCACCAGCTCCATGATGCCATCATGGAGGAGTAGAAGAGGACTCCAGTGGAAACCTGTGAAGCTCTGGGGTTTATTCACTTTTGTTGCCAGCAGTTTAGACATTAATGGCTGTGTGTTGTACTATTTTGAAGGGACATTTACAATGTTATACCAGCTGTATACTCACTACTTTACACTGTAACCAAGTGTCATTTCTTCAATGTTGTCACATAAAAAAATATACTGAAATATTTAGTATAGATAGTGTTGTGGTTGGCTCTGGCCCAGCTCCTGCCCCAGGGAATGGGGAGGTGGATGCAGGGGAAAATTCAACATGTCACAGGCCTGTGTTATTGCCGACAGAATCAGTTCAGAGTTTCCTCGGACGAAGAAGGAGGTGGAAGTGACTCGGCAGAGGAGGGCTTGGCACACAGCCCAGGTAATCAATCTCCCTTATCTTCCGTTGATTTAGATGATGACATTTTGGACCCACACAAGCACAGAATTATGCGTAGAAGAGACCAAGTAAGAACATATTACAGGAAATAAGGGAGGCCACCTGTGTTTGGGTGGGGCTCCAGTAATTAGGGCTGCTGCTATAAATAGCAGCATGTGGGTTTGGCCGTTGTGGAAGAATATCTGATCGGAGTTCATCAGGAATCTTGTGTTGCTGGACTTTGTTGCTTTTTCATGCCTTTGAAACCAAAGCAGAGCAACGTGTGTGTGTGTCTCACTTCGTTGAAAGAAGAAGGGGTGTGAAGTTTCTTCACAGCTGCTAGCTAAGTACTTAATGACTACTTAAGAGAAATTGTACAGACTACCCGGTTGTTTTGGGAAGAGTGCTCTTTGCAATACAAAAAGAGTGCTTTGTTTATTTTGAATTTTGTGATAAAGAACATTGTTTTGAATTTTCAAACGTGTGTGTGTTTGAAATTTGTACCCTTGAATTTTCGGGAGGCTCCTATCAGAGAACCCGGCAGAACAGATAGTATACTATAGATATATTGAATTGTCCTAAAAATGTAGTTATAGAAGAAGAAATGACAGCTATCACAATCTCCGAAACTTTATGGGAAAAGACCTAAATATGCTAAGACCCACCCACCCACCCAGAGAGGGAGAGAGAGGGAGAGAGAGGGGGGGGGGGGAAGAGAATATAACTACATATAGGAGCTGGTTCAGGGAATGTTCCCCGTTCATAGCTCTTTGTAAGAGATGATCTGAGGCTTAAAGCATTATAGATGTTCCCTATTCATTCTCTCTCCCACAGAGATTCACACTGATCAAATGGCTTTTGAAAAGGAAGAAAACAAGGAGTCCTGCTGTTGCTCAGCTGTTTTGAAATGAAATTGTCTTCATGGTGACTGGCCCTCAAATGTTTGTTTTTTATGTGTTTTATCCACTTTCATAGGTAGGATCATCTCTTCTGCTGTCATTATTTAGTGTTTAAGCTATGGATAGAAACTTATGACAACAATGCTGATTTCTTTATGATTGCTACAGTCTTTCTGGGTAATATTTTAAGAATGTTTTATTTTTATATCTCTGTATAACTTATACCTTCTCTTATGCACTTCATAGAGCAATATCTCACTGGGAAAGATACTGTGGTTTGCTATAGTCACTCAGATTTTATTGTTCCTCATTGACTGCTTTTGCCTGATGCAGGATCAGTGTTACTGCTTACTCCAGTTTCTCAAAAGAGCATGGCAGGCTGTCCTGTTGTTGATCTTCCACTCAATTTACCCCAACTATATGTTTATTCCTTGTACAGCCTTGAGACATTGCTTCTCTTATTCACCCTATTTAACTTGACATTGTTTAGTTTCAATATTTTTTCAACTTTTGCTGGGTTAACTTCAGCCATGTCAACTGGTTGTACAATGGCTGCTCATAGTTTAATGCCCTAGATCAGCGGTCCCCAAACTACGGCCTGCGGGCCGGATGCGGCCCAATGAGGTCTTTTAACCGGCCCGCAGCAGCTCACGAGCTTTTACTGATCGATATAATAAGCTCCCGAATCTCGTGTCCACTCACCGTGGTCGGCTGCTGAGCGAGGAGAAGGTGGAGAGGCAAGGGGGTGGGGAGGAAAGCGGGCCTGCAATTGGCCCCTTCCTTTGCCACCTTTAGGGAGAGAAACTGTTGCTGCTCTATGGCAGAGCAGCAACAGTTCCTCTCCCTAAAGGCGAGAAAGAAATTGGCCAATTTCAGGCCCACTTTCCTCCCCGCCCCCTTGCCTCTCCACTTCCTCCTCCCCACCTCCTCATCCGCGGTGTGTGGACGCGAAATTCAGGAAAAGGCAATTGGTGATTGAAAACCTGTCCACTGAAAATCACAGCTAAGTGCACCATGGCTAAGTGTGTGTGTGGGGGGGAGGCGGCTGCTTGAAAACCCCTGACCTCCATCGCCTCCCACACATGGCACAAGGCGAGCACACCTCGCCACTGACACAGGCGAGCACACCTCGCCACTGACTGCGCAAAGCTACGCAGTCCCAGATCGCTCGCTTCTCCAGCCAGCAAATCCCACTGCCCAGCTTTGCTGGCTGATGCAGAAAAGCGTCGCATTGGAAAAGCGTGCATTTAAAAAGCATGCCATTTTCCCGGGCAGCCGGCTTTGTTGGATGGAGAAGTGATCAATCTGGGACTGCGGCACTGTGGTGGCCTTCAAGCGAGGCCATTCGTGGCGCCCCACCACCCATTCCTGCAGGTAGAGATCGGGTGCGTTACCGGGTGGTGGAGGTGGCGTGGGGCTGGACGTTGGGTGCTGGGGACACCGCGGAGGGTGAAGGAGTGGACGTGCCTCTCAGCTGCAGAGCCAAACGGGGGCGGAGGCAGGTGCTGGGGCCATGCAGGGCCGTTCATCCAGGGGGGCGTGGACCGGCAAGCCGCCCTCCGCTCTCTCTCTTTCTCTCTCATACACCATGCCGGAGGCAACGGCGGAGTCTGGAGCTAGGGCACCGGGGGCCGCTCATCCAGGGGGGCGTGGACCGGCAAGCCGCCCTCCTCTATCTTTCTTTCTCTCTCTGTTGCCGGCGTGGTGTATGAGAGAGAAAGAGAGAGCGGAGGGCGGCTTGCCGGTCCACGCCCCCCTGAATGAGTGGCCCCGCATGGCCCCAGCGCCGGACTCTGCCATTGCCTCTGCCCCCGTTCGGCTCTGCAGCTGAGAGGCAGTAGCCACATCCACCCCTTCGCCCTCCCCGGCGTCCCTGGCACCCAGCGTCAGGCCCCATGCCGCCTCACCTCCCGGTAATGCACCCAACCTCTACCTCTCTCTTTCTCTCTCTGTTGCCAGCATGCTGTATGAGAGAGAAAGAGAGAGAGAGAGAAAAAGGAGGGGAGAGAGAAAGAGAGAAAGAAGGAAAGAGAGAGAGAAAGAAAGGAAGAGGAGAGGTAGAAAGGGGGAGAGAGAAAGAGATAGAGAGAGAAGGAGAGAGAGAAAGAGAGAGATACAAAGAGAGAGATAGAAAGAGAGTGAGTGAGAGAAAGAGAGAGAGAAAGAAAGAGAGAGAGGGGGAGAGGGAGAGAAAGAGGGAGAGATAGAGAGGGAGAGAAAAAGAAAGAGGAGAGATAGAAAGGGAGAGAGAGAAAGGAGGAGAGGGAGAGAGAAAGAGGGATACAAAGAGAGTGAGTGAGAGAAAGAGAGAAGAGAGAGAAAGAAAGCAAGAGAGAGAGAGATAAAGAGAAAGAGAGGACAAAGAGAAAGAGAGAGAGAGAAACAGAAAAAGAGAAGGACAGAGTGAAAGAGAGAGAGAGAAAGAGGGAGAATAAATATTAAATATTGTATTTGTTCCCTTTTTGTTTTTTACTTTAAATAAGGTATGTGCAGTGTGCATAGGGATTTGTTCATACGTTTTTTTAATAGTCCGGACCTCCAACAGTCTGAGGGACAGTGAACTGGCCTCCTGTGTAAAAGGTTTGGGGACCCCTGCCCTAGATGGTGTTAGCTGTCATAATACAAAACACTGTCTACAATGCTGTCTACAATCACACCACTAGAAGATCCTGATCTGGAGGAAACTCTGTAGTCAACAAACTACACTAAAAGTTTTGGTTCTTTTTTCAGCACAAATGAGAAACCAAACAGGTCTGTTATTTCTGGCTGCCCAGGAAATTAAAAAAGGGACTTTGCCAACAAGTTGTTCTCTGCAGAGAAACGTAATAAAACTACTTAAATTGAAGCAAATGGATGATCAGTTGTAAGCTATTTTTAAAGCTATGGCTCCCCTGTTGCCACTGTTACTCTTTCTCTGCACTCTGATTACTCCCAGCACTTACAGGCTAATTGAGGACTGGCTGAAAGTATACTTAGAATAGATTGTGGAAGACAAGCCTAAATTTGAAGACAGTTCTTACTATGGAAAGACCAGAGCAAAGACTATTTTCTGACAAATTCTATGCCACACAGACTGCCTTTTATCTTGCACTTGGACAATTAGATAAACACCATCTGGGCAGAGAAGCCACAAACTGGTCTTGTATTGATCCAGGAAATTTCTAAACAATAAGACAACTTTTAACATTGCCTGGCCATGCTCAGTTTTGATACATTTTAGTGTCCCATGGAGAAAATGCCATCTGATATTAATTAATTAAAAGAAAAAAAATCCTTAACCTATGGTTAAGCTATTAAGCTTAACCAATGGGTTAAGGAATTTTTTTTTAAATTTGCCATACAATTAAAAAAAAACATATTGTTTTCCAAAAAGTACAAAGAAACAGATACAATTATATTTTCTAAGGGCTCCCCGAGAAGCTGATTAGGAAGTAAATGAAAAATGAAATGCGGATATGAAATATTATTTATGGATAAATGTATTTATGTACTATGAATAATATTTCGTGCACAGTCAATGAAGGATAGAGTCGGAAAACAGGGACAAGTACTCAAAAACAGTACAATATTACAATTTTAATATCTTTCATGATATCAAGTCACATTTCCATGAGATATTCTAAGTATCCCAAACATCTACAATTCTAGTGGATAAAAAATTCAAGTAAGTTATATAATTGGGAAGAGGCAGGGTGCATGTTTATAATCATCATCACCAATCTCCCAGAATTCTCTGTTACTTTTGCAGTAGAGAATATGGAGATGTCTCATGTAATCTGAAATGGGACCAAACAGAAAAAAAAATCTGTCTTTTCCAGAAATAATTTTATAGGACTCCTGTTTTCTTCTTTTAACCATGGCTATTGGATCCAAGCATTTTCGGCATATTTAGTGCTAGATTACAAAGCCAACACTAATAAAAAAACATTTTTTAAAGCAAGAAAAGCATTGATAAAAACTTTCTATTATTAATCTAATGAAGAATGTTGAGTATTATACAAAAAAATATTCATTGATTGGAATTGTTGGAATGGAGGACAGACACTTAAGTTTGATTCCCTTCCAAAGGATAGCATTTTTTTGTCTTTTTAAAAATCCATCTTGCTTATACTTGCTTATAAGGAGTGTGAAGTATTGCAATAGCTCTAGCACCAACATTTTAGATTTATATAGTTCTTATTTATGTAATCAGGACATTAAAATGGATGAATTTGCCACTTAATCTACTAATTTAATAACCATATGCTCTAATGAAACTAATTTCTCTTATATATTGAAATATACTGGCCATGCAAATGTCAGGTTTCTTTCAAAAAAGATCCAAATACAGCTGTCACACTCCTATAACACATATCATTTTTGTTTGCATTCATTGCCCTTTAATTTACTTTTTTTGCATCCCGAAAGACTGGTCTTTCATATTAACTGCCTTAACGTATGAATATTGATGAATAAATTGCATTTAAACAGCTGAATTATAGGAAATGTAGAACAGGAAAATGAAGACTATAAATAGCGGGGCTATTTTATAATGCCTAATTTTAACATACAAATGTATACTATTGCATTACTACTTCAAGCCCCAAATCTTATCATATTTCATTAATGTTCACTGCTATTACTAACTCAATGGGCTACCACCTGGTTTTTATGGCCCATGAACTTAGAATGGAGCTGTGTAGGTGGCAGATTGCTAAATCCAATTTTTACCCAAACTCTCAAAGTGAGGGAAGGTGGAGGGATGGAACATTTTGGATGGTATTAGTGGCCTCCTTACTAGTGGGCTGATATCATCCAATAGCTGCCATGCTTCTTGGCTTGCAAATCTGCAAGTCATGCACACAAAGTCAGAGGAGGGGTGGCATCCAACCATTTATAGAATTAGATTTAGGTGTCAGAGACTAGATTGCCAATTTTCTTGCTAGTTTACAACCATAGAAGTCCTATAAAATTCAGTTTTCACCTAAGAAAACATCACAAGCATAAGATTATTCAAATATTTTAAATAAATGATAATTGGAACTTTTGTTCAGGGCCAAATCTTACTTTTCATTGTATCTGTATAGAATGTAGATTTTTAGTATTATCCTTTAGAATGTTATACTTCTCCCAATTTCTTATAAAACTTATTAGAATGTAATAAAAATCTTACCATCATTTCTCAGGATTAAAGGTGTAGGAGGTCCTCGCACTCTGGTATTTGTTACTGTGTTTGTCACGACACAGGTATAATTTCCCACATCCGATTTCTCTACTTTAGCTATGTATAAGTTCCCAGTCTCTTGCGAAACAAAGCGACGATTATCCTGGTGCACAAAAGTTGGATATTCATTGAAAATCCAGGCATAGATCAATTCTGAAAATAAAGCAATAATAACTATTAATAATATTATGGAATATTACTTGTGGAAAGCAGAACACTAGGTCCATGACAGCGAACCTATGGCATACAGAGCTCTTTTTGTGGGCACACGTGCCATCACCAGCTGCTCTTGTGGTTTCCGGCGTACCAGCCAGCTGGTCTTCACGGGTGCCAGACCACCAGAAAACAGCCTGAAAACAGCCAAAACTAAGACCATTTCTGGGCCTTTTCCTGGCCATTTTCCAAGCCATTTTCAGGCCATTTTCTACACCATTTTCCAGCTGTTTTTCAGGCTGTTTCAGGCTGTTTTGGGGCCATTTTTGTGCACTCCAGAGCACTGGAAACCCAAAGACCAGCTGGCAAGTACATGAACATGCATGCGGGTTCCAATTTGGGCACCGAAAAGGTTCGCCATCACTGGACTAGGTCATAAAAGAAGCAAACATCAACTCTCTCTTTCGAGATGTGCACTCAGACTTTTCAAACTATAAACTTGAGAAGAGGGATTGCATTTTTATTAATTTGCAGCCACTCTGGTTTTTAGCCTAACAAGATAAAAGTATCCATTTATACAACCCCGGAGGATTCATTCAGCAAAATATCCATGTGCTTAGAGCACAAATGCAAGGGAGGGGCACCTCAAAGTTCCTGCCCACCCCAGTTATCATGCTCTTAACGTTTTCACTTCGTGCTCAATTTTATATGACTTTTTTTTGGAATCCTAATCTTCTGTGTTAAAAAAACCCCTATTTCTTTAGCATGGTGAGTTTAAAACATCTGGTTTTAAAGTATTTGACAACTGATATCACATTTTGTGGTGTGAGAGTTTTTCCATTGAAAGCACCATTATTCATTTGTATATAGGACATAAACTGGCCTTAATCTGATCCTACATGTATATAAAGGCAAATAAAGGAATCTTTGTGTAGAGAACTCTAAAACCTTCAGCTTTACATTCCAATGTTTTCTTTTTTGGAAGAGACAGGCAGGAATTCTCGACTGCTACTTGCCTATGGAATTAATCAGAAATCAGTTAATGGTTACAGAAAGTAACCAGAGCCACTAGTTCCCTAAAACTAGCTATCTGGAAACGTTTATCAGCTAAGCACTCTGTATATTCCAGTAGAAGAGAGTATGCAATACAGTGATCCCCTGGGTATCGCGATCCCGATAATTGCGAACGGCTATATCGCGATTTTTCAACCCGGAAGTAAAAACACCATCTGCGCATGCGCGCCCTTTTTTCTATGGCCACGCATGCGTAGATGGTGCCGGGCAGATCAGCTGCTGGGCGGCTTCCCTGGGTCTTCCCCCTCTTGCTGGCGGGAGGGCGAGAAGCCCCCCCCAGCACCCGCTCACCCGCCGTTCGCTGCTCGCCCGGCCACCCGCCGTTCGCTCGCTGCTCACCCGGCCACCCGGGTTCGGGGGGGTGCTGGCAAGCCCCCCATGCCGGTGGCGATGTTTTAAAACAGCCGCGCGGCTTCCCAACTGAGTCCCGAAGCCAAACGCGGAAGTTCGCCTTTGACGTTTGGCTTCGGGACTCAGTTGGGAAGCCGCGCGGCTGTTTTAAAACGTCGTCGCCGGCATGGGGGGCTTCCTAGCAGCCTCCGGACCCCCAACCCGGGTTTGGGGGGCTGCTAGGAAGCCCCCCATGCTGGCGGCGACGTTTTAAAACAGCCGCGCGGCTTCCCAACTGAGTCCCGAAGCCAAACGTCAAAGGCGAACTTCCGCGTTTGGCTTCGGGACTCAATTGGGAAGCCGCGCGGCTGTTTTAAAACGTCGCCGCCGGCATGGGGGGGCTTCCTAGCAGCCCCCGGACCCCCAACCCGGGTTTGGGGGGCTGCTAGGAAGCCCCCCATGCCGCCGGCGACGTTTTAAAACAGCCGTGCGGCTTCCCAACTGAGTCCCGAAGCCAAACGTCAAAGGCGAACTTCCGCGTTTGGCTTCGGGACTCAGTTGGGAAGCCACGCGGCTGTTTTAAAAACGTCGCCGCCGGCATGAGGGGCTTCCTAGCAGCCCCCGGACCCCCAACCTGGGTTTGGGGGGCTGCTAGGAAGCCCCCCATGCCGGCGGCGACATTTTAAAACAGCCGCGCGGCTTCCCAATTGAGTCCTGAAGCCAAACGCGGAAGTTCGCCTTTGACGTTTGGCTTCGGGACTCAGTTGGGAAGCCGCGCAGCTGTTTTAAAACGTCGCCGCCAGCATGGGGGGCTTCCTAGCAGCCCCCCAAACCCGGGTTGGGGGTCCGGAGGCTGCTAGGAAGCCCCCCATGCCGGCGGCGACGTTTTAAAACAGCCACGCGGCTTCCCAACTGAGTCCCGAAGCCAAACGTCAAAGGCGAACTTCCGCGTGTGGCTTCGGGACTCAGTTGGGAAGCCACGCGGCTGTTTTAAAATGTCACCGCCGGCATGGGGGGCTTCCTAGCAGCCCCCGGACCCCCAACCCGGGTTTGGGGGGCTGCTAGGAAGCCCCCCATGCCGGAGGCGACGTTTTTAAAACAGCCGCGCGGCTTCCCAACTGAGTCCCGAAGCCAAACGTCAAAGGCGAACTTCTGGAAGTTCGCTTCAGGACTCAGCTGGGAAGCGGCGCGAGCGAACGGTGTGGGCGGGCGAAGGGCGGGTGTGCGCGGGCAGGCAGGCGCGGACAAGCGGCGGGCGGACAAGCAGCGGGCGCGGCAGCAGCGAGGAGTTTGCGTGGGCAGCGGGGAAACCCCAATCTTCGGCTCCTCGCTGCTGCGGCGGAAGTAAAAACACCATCTGCGCATGCGCAGATGGTGTTTTTACTTCCGCAGCGCTACTTCGCGAAAAACCGATCATTGCGAGGGGTCCTGGAACGGAACCCTCGCGATAATCGGGGGACCACTGTATGTATCAGGACAAAACCAGTGAGTCCTTGATGCTCTCTGAACTTGGCTGTTTGCTTGCATATGTTTCATTATCCAACTAGAGAACATCATCAGGGTGAATGAGTATGGGGTTTGCTCCCTGTTTATATATAGTAGCTTGCCAGGAACTACTAAGAAGAAAACCACACACACACCATCTAGCAGGATTGTAAATAAACAATGAGCAAACCTCATACTCAGTGATGATATTATCTACCTGAGTTATAAAATATTTGCAAGCAAACAACCAAGCTCAGAGGACATTGAGGATTCCACTCTATATATGATTTGGAAATTTATGGCATTTGCAGTAAATATAAAAAGTTTCTCATTAAAAATATTTTAACTTTCCAGCTGATTGCAGCTCATTGTGCTGGATTTAAGAACAAATCATATATATTTCTTTTCTCTTTGATTTGCTTAATCGTTTGCTTCTACAGTTAGGACTTCATATACCCTGAAGATTACTAGAGGAGAAAAATGTATATTAAATGAGGTATTCAAGGGCATTATGATTAATTCAACAATATTTCCAATTTATACTTTATCTTTGGAAATTATGCAACAACAAGGACATACATTGCAAGCAACTTCCAGCACTTAGGTTTCACTCTAATCTTGTTATAGTAATGCCAGACTATTACCCTAAACATCTTCAGATTATAAGAATTAGAGAACCATCTGTTGCAGCTTTATAGGAATATTTTAATTCCTTTTAATGAGTCATCATTGTAATTGACCTACACTACTGGAATACTTTTTAAGATACAAGGGCTCAATCCACCAAATAGATTTGCCCTCTCACAATAATTATTTCACTTTAGCTTACATGAACACATTGCATTCAATGTAGTAATACTAACAAAAGATGATACTGTTATATTTTAATAATCACTCCCCAATGGAAACCATATTTCCTGGCTTTTTAGAAGATACAATAATTATGTTTATGTGGCTTATCTAATCATTGTATTTACACATGGGCATTTAATTATAAAGAACCCTATGTTTTTGTCATGTGGATGCTTCTAATGAGCAAAGTAGCATTTCTCAGAAGGTATAATACATTCCAAGAAAAAAAAATCTGTGTCCCTAAACCATTCTTTTTTACTTTAATTTACATATTAATTTCCTTTCCTTTAAATTAAGTTAATGGTTTACAGACACTCTTCTTCAGACTGAGTACAAGTGATTTCTTGTTGCTGTTGTTTTCCTTTCATATTCCCCAGAGATCATAAAGAATTTTAAATACTTCTTGTACTGTGAATAAACAGATGCCTTTTATGTGCATGTATCTTAAGGGACCTTGTTAGACAACAGTGACAATGTAGATTGATCCAGTCTCTCCCATGAAACTTGGCAAAGTAGGGAGTTATTAACACTCACGGATGGTATTTGTAAAACCCATGTGGTTCTGCGTCAAAAGGCATTTAAAGTTGATGATCCAAAAATGCCAAGAGGAGATCTATAATTCCAAGAGCCTTGCAGTAAACAAAATGTTCTTGTTGTTTTCTTTCCATCCTGTGAGAAAGGTTGAGTGAAAGAGAGTAACTGGCCCATTATCCCCTAATGCAGTGTTTCCCAATCAGTGTGCCGCAGCATAGAGGGAGGGAAGGAGGGAGAGAGAAAGAGAGCAAAAAAGAGAGGAAGGAACGGAGAAACAAAGAGGGATGGAGAGAGAGAGGGAAAGAAAGAGGAAGGAAGGGAGAGAAAGAGGGAGAGAGAGAGAAATAGAGCAAAAGGGAGGAAGAGAGAGATTTTTTTTGTCCAAACTTTTTTTAGCCCCCCCCCCCCTCCCCGCTCAATGTTCCCCAGGATTTTGTAAATGTGAATAATGTGCCGCGGCTGAAAAAAGGTTGGGAAACACTGCCCTAATGAACCTCTGTGAATGAGGTGGGATTAGAATCTGGATACCTCTGCTTCTAGTTCATCATTGATGGGTAGCAGTTTGTTTGTGATTTAAGTTGAGTCATGGCAACAGTACTTCTTTTTTGGTTTGAAACGTTTTGCAGCTTATCCAAGTAGTTTCTTCAATATGAACAAGTTGGTCATGGAGAACCCATATATGTCCTCCAAATCTGAATAGGTTCTTAGAGGAGTAGACAGAGAATAGTTAAGGGTCATTGCTCCTAAATCCTTCTCTCAGGTGTGTTGACCTCATTGGTGAACCTGTGAAGTGCTCTTGATCTTCCTGGGCAATGATACAAGAGCAGCATAAAAAATGGGGAACAGAGTATTTCTGAGGCCACCACTTCTATTGAAGGAAAGACTTTGCACTTTAGCATAAATTAATTCCTTTGCTCCTCTCTCAAATCATATATCTTCCCTGTTCAAATTGTGGGCATTATTGTCCCCAAGAGAGTGACCTTAGAGACACTTGAGGACATTAGTGTCCTCAAAACTTTTAAGTGAAGGTATACTGCTGTTTCTGTTTGCAGACTGTAAACATCATGAATCATCTCAAATCACTGCATCCCTCCCCTATTTGAGGGGGAGATGGCACAGGATCTTATTTTATTATTACTATTTATTTATTTATTTATTAATTTTGTCAAGTACATATTGGTAGTAAATAATTCCAAGCAGAGACAGATGTGAATGAAGACAAAAGAAAATGACCAGATACATCCTGAGTCTAAACTGAGACAACAGACCCATTTATGAATAAATTATTTTAACTCGATACTAAATTTCACACTTCTCTGATTTCCCCCCATTCCCCAACAGTTGACGTATTTAATTATTTAAATTATTTGACTATGATCCTAACATAGTTTTTCTAGGCAGCAGCTTCATTTGCACATAGAATTCTGATAATTAAAACAACGTTAAGTATGTTGTTCTATACACAATAAATGCAGAAATGTTCAAGGTAAAGTATAATAGAATGGACAACAATCTGAATATAAATGCAAAATATGCAGTTTGAATTCTATAGGGATGCTTGTGCACTATTTGCATCTGTTTCAAACTTGGCAGATTTCTTCTAATAAGGCTTCACCTGCTAATTGGTCTGAAAGTGACAATTGCTGTCCCATAGGCAATTTGTAACAACTGAGTAAACGGCCTCTTAATATACAGCATGAAATGACTTTGAGTCAGTTAGTTGAGTAACAAAAAATAGGATTAGAATTTATAACAAGACATTTGGAAGTACGTAGAATGCTTGCATGGTAATAGAGCAATTCATAGTTCTAAAATAGAGGATACTAGGTAAAATGTCAAAAGTTCTTAGAAAGATTTATAATTTTTAAATTAATACAAATATTCCTTGTATCTTATAAAATATGTATATTAAAATTAGTTGTTTTGAAAACATCATTCTGGAATTTTCTCATTTTTCAAAATAGTTATTTCCCCCCAAAAAAATTCCCTAAAGTCTATTCTCTACATATGAACATTGGTCCAGTAGATAATTATTATATTATTTTCATTTCTTCTGTCCCAAACATTTCAGCCATGCACTACTATAATTAAGACATTTTAAAAAATAGCCATTCAATATTGGGGGGGGGGGCTTGGCTTCTACAAGATATATATCCAGCAGTGTCTGTGGGATAGGACAAGGAGAATCAGACTTATAAAAGCAATGTCATGACATAAGCCTAGCGGTGAAATGCTCCTGGTTTGTTTCTGCCTATCGGCTGCCGGAAATCTAATTGTGAAAACAGCACCAGGCTCCACCCACCCACCTGGACACCGCCATTTGTGATTTTTTACCCTCTGAGCATCTGAGTGGGTAGGTGGAGCCTCATACTGCCTTCACGGCCAGCTCTTCGATTACACTTCTGGATATATATCTTGTAGAAGCCAAGCCCCCTTACGTATTGAATAGCTATTCAAAAAATAATTATGCCGGTAAAATAACAGACTCCTTTTAGAAAGCTAACTGAGCCTTAATTAGTTTGATTGTTTTATGTGCCTTATTTGGAGCATTTTTTTACTAACAGAGTACTCAAGACCACTGTTTGCTGTAAGCTGCGCGCGTGAGCGCGCGCGCACTCCAAAATACCCCCGCACGCACCCTTTTCCTCGGTCATGTGCTCCCCATCCCCCTGCCAGCCTGCAGGGGGGGGTGGCGGGGAGGCGCAGGCAGTAGAAGGGAGCCGCGGCCGCCCCTGCCTCTCCATGGTGCCTCCGGCCCCCTCGCGCTCCTGGCCTCTCTTTCTCCTCCGCTGCATGAGAGGCGGGGCAGGTGTTCTCTGGAGGCTGGCGGGCCGGCGCGCGCTCTTCCCATCTCCCTGCCTGCGCGCCTGCCCAGAACATTCAAAGTAAGAGTGAAGGGTTTTCTTATTTTGAATGTTCTGGGCGGGTGGGCTGGCAGGGAGATTTGGGGAGCGCGCGCCGCCCACCACCCACTCTCCTGCCCGCTTGCTCGCCCGCCCGCTCCACCTCTCTTTCTCCTCCGCTGCAAGAGAGGTGGGGCAGGCGTTCTCCGGAGGCTGACGGGCGCGCGGGCCGGCGTGCGCTCTTCCCATCTCCCTGCCTGCGTGCCCGCCTGGAACATTCAAAGTAAGAGTGAAGGGTTTTCTTATTTTGAATGTTCCGGGCGGGTGGGCTGGCAGGGAGATTTGGGGACAGCGCACCGGTCCGCTCGCCCGACATTGTAAATCACTTTCGCCAGCCTCCGGAGAACAAGAGTGAGAGCGACAGAGCAAGATAGAAAGTGAAAAAGAGAGTGAGAGAGAAAGAAGGCGGAGAGAAAGAGATAGCAAGAGAGAGAGAACGAGAGAGAGAAAGAGTGAGAGAAAGAAAACAAGAGAGGGAAAGTAAGAAAAAGAGAGAGAGCAAGAGGGGGAGAGATAGAGAAAGAGATAGAAGGAAAGAAAGAAAGAAAGAGATGAGAGAGGAAGGAAGAGAGTGTGAGAGAGGAAGAAAGCAAGATAGAGAAAGAGAGAGAGAGAAAGAAAGATGAGAAAGGAAGGAAGAGAGTGAGAGAGAGGAAGAAAGCAAGATAGAGAAAGAGAGAGAGAGAAGGAAAGAAAGAGATGAAAGAGGAAGGAAGAGAGTGAGAGGGAGGAAGAAAGCAAGATAGAGAAAGAGAGAGAAAGAAAGATGAGAAAGGAAGGAAGAGAGTGAGAGAGAGGAAGAAAGAGATAGAGAGAAGAGTGGAAGGAAGAGAGAGAGAGAGAAATGATAGGAAAAAGGGGGAGGAAAAAAGAGAAATGAGAAAATGATTGAGGCAGAGAATGACAGGAAAGAGATAGAAACAGAGAGAGAAGTGACTTGATTTAAAGCATATGGTAAAAGTACTTAAATAATAACAGAGAAAAAAACCCAGCCCTCACCTGTTTTTATTAATAGTTTTGCTGGTTGTTTTAGTTTTAATAGTAATGGATTTTAATTTTTTAAATTATTAATTTCTTTTAATAAAAAAGAAAAGATTTATTTATTTATTTATTTATTTATTTATTTATACTTCTATGCCGCCCAGTCCCAAAGGGACTGTCGCTCAGACACTATACTTTTCCGCCCACACCGAAAAAAAATTAGATGGAACATTGCTCAAGACTATTACTCATATTTGTGTTTGCCAGTCTTTGTGTTCAATGTCAGAAGCTGTTATGACATATTAAAATTGCAAAGCAATAAGCAAAAATGAGGCAGTGTTGGATTTGAAAGCAATGTAGAAGTACAGGTTTCTTGAAATCATACTAGAAATGTCTAGAAATTCTGCTTCTGCCATTAGATAACGATGTTATCCAGTGAATTAGCAACCAAGTTAAAGATTATTCAGGAATCTAGATCATTACAAAATAATTTGGTCCATTTATATAATAAATACCTTGTATAATATGCAGTACTGATCAACTGGTTATGCATATCACATGCTTGCAAGATGAATTTATTGTTAAAAATTTAGTAGGGACTGTCAAAGCTCAAAAGATTCTAAGAAATCTATTTGTTATAGCACATTAGAAAATCCATTATACCTAACACATGAATATTTAAGTAAAATATAACTGTTCATCAATAATCAATCATAAAGACATAAAGTTATTATATTCTGAGAATATGACATTTCTTGGACTACTTCAATATATTTAATTTTTGGGGGGGGGGTTTCCTTGAAGTTTTTATTTTGTTGGATGTAGAAATGACAGAATATCCAATGAAATATTATTTTACAGTGTTTTGTAGATGCATTAGCAACATCTAAACCCTTGAATTATTCTCCCGTTTAAAATGTATTTCAGATTATTCTAAATTTCTAGTATGCTTTTTAAATAAATATTTAAAGATTACCAATTGTTTACATGAATGGTAAAATGATAATAAATCATTTAATAAATCCATGGTTAAGGCTTAAAATATTATGTATAGCAGTGGTGGGATTCAAATAATTTAACAGCTGGTTCGGTCGGGTCAGGTTGACCATCGTGGGAGGCATGGCCCATCCCCATCTTACAGTTCTACCAGACTCGTGGAACAAGCCTCCTGCGATGGTCAACCTGATCCTGGGAGAACCAGTTGTTAAATTATTCCTCACGCTGTCAAAGTGGATCCTGGCTGCTGCACCGAAAATGGAGCGGCCAGCATGAGGGAAAGTGGAGGAGTAGGGAGAAGAAAGAGGGAAACTGCCCTCTTCCTTCCCTTGCACCAGCTGCTATGTTTCCTACTTGTCCAATGTAATGTGGCACTGCATCGTGGAGCTTACCCCACCCACCACTACCCAGATGCTATTTCCTTCAAGCATTTATTTGCCTACCTGATCTATTTTTGTGAGAAGTTGGAATTGATTGATTGGACTTTTTTATTAGTCCCACAAATGTTTGTTTCTCTACACATGATAGTGAGAAACACGATGGAAAAATGCGAGAGCTAGAAATCAAATAGGCAATGAAATGCTTGCGGGAAGAGAGGACATCTGGGCGACAGGTGCTGAAATGGGCCCGTCTCTCTCTGCTGTAGCTGCCCAGGCCCGCTGGAGGGAGGGATGGCAGCGACTGGCACTTAAATACGGTCGCATTCCACCTCTGGCCAGGAAGTGACAGCTAAGATGCCCGCTCACTTCAGCACCCTCCCCAACCCTCTGGCATTCTGCAGTCACTTTGGCCCTGGTTTGCCACCTTATACGCAGGCCCCACCCTGCTGCCTGAGACAGTTTTCACTTGAGTGACATGAGTGAAGATTTCCATTGCTCCTTTCTTGGACTTTTGGGGAGGAGTTTCTTTGAAGGAAGTTAAATGAAAACAGATTTTCCGTAATATGTTCACTGAACTCAGCAAAAAATTAGGTATTGGTTCTATTGAATTTGTGCAAACTGGCTGAATCCCACCACTGTATATATCTTATCACTTAAGGAGACTTAGCTCAACTAAAGATACTTCTTCCGATTTACTTGATACCCCAAAGAATGTTTAAGACTGTCAACTTCATTAGGTTGAAAGTATGAAATGAGTGACCTAACCCTAATCTTCTGTGGAAGAAGTTGAGGAGTCATTGTCCACAGGAGACATCACAACTGTCTCCCCTTAGTTATCTTTCATCACTTCTGACGCAATGAGAACCGGTAGGGAAGGTAAGTATAACCCGCACCTGGGCAAGATGTTTTCATAACAGAGAGTTCAGACCCAGTTTGGTATGCAGCTGGTGTGTTGGATGGCCTTGAAGCAGCATCTTGAGGAGATACAGCTTTACAACTTTGGTTTTTCTCCAAACTTTTCCTATTATGTTTTGCCTAGTAAGCACAAGGTGACTGCTGACAGACTGGGTGACTTTTTAAAATGAGATGTTATTAGATTTGGAGGACCACAAATTAAGATATGGATACTCCCTATAGTATAATAAGGCATGCTATAGTATAATAAACTCAAGTTTCAAAAAATACTTTGTTAGGCATGCCACCCTAAGAATTTTAAATAAATAAAATAGCATTTAGCATTTAGACTTAAATACCACTTCACAATGATTTACAGCTCTCTCTAAGTGGTTTGCAAAGTGTAAGCATATTGCCCCTCAAAATCTGGGTCCTCATTTTACCGACCTTGGAACACTTGGAAGGCTGAGTCAATCTTCACCATACTGAGATTTGATCTGCCAAACTGTTATGATGTGATAGCTTGTAGTACTGCACTTTAACAACTGCACCACTGAGGCCCTTATCTTCTAATAAGGTCTTAGAAGATAAGACTCTCTTCTAAGGGACCTGTTTAGCTATCACCCAGTGGTGGGCTACAAGCCAGAAGGCTAAATTGCACTCGCCACCGCGGCTCATAAGTTCTTGCAGGACCAGCGTGATTTTGCTGCTACACTTGTGGAGGTAGCAAAATTGCGCACAGGGCCGCAGGTAAAACCTTGACGAAACACAGGCGCAATTTTGCTACCTCCACAGGTGCAGCAGCAAAATCGCGCTAGTCCCTCAAGAACTTATGAGCCGCGGTGGCAAGCGCAATTTAGCGTTCCGGCTTGTAGCCCATCACTGCTATCACCATTGGAAATCTTTTATAGAAAAGAAATGAAGGTGAGACCAAATTGGTGGACTTATGGTCAAATAATATATTTTACTCATCATGAATCTAATCTTAGAGGGGGGAAAATATTGGAATCAGAAGTGTTTGTCCAGAGTTCACAGAAAGCTATAACTTAGATTTAAAAATTTATAATTTGAAATTTCATCATTGACAATGATAAACTAAAGTTTATAAAATGTTGCTGAAGCTGAACCTGGAAAATGAATATTTTAAACACCGTATGATTCAATAGGCCAAAAATACTGGTTATAATATAATGCTTCAGCAGTGGGAAAATATGTGGATGAATGGATTGAAATTCACACTGAATTATAATTTGAAAAGAACATTTTTATAAAATGATATATTGTTGGTACTTAACGCCCAAGAAACTGTCAAAGAAATTCAGTGGTACCTCTACTTACAAAGTTAATTCGTTCCATGACCAGGTTCTTAAGTCAAAAAGTTTGTAAGAAGAAGCAATTTTTCCCATAGGAATCAATGTAAAAGCAAATAATGTGTGGGATTGGGGAAACCATAGGGAGGGTGTAGGCCCTGTTTCTTCCCAGGAGATTCCTAGAGAGGTCCCACAGAGGCTTCTCCCTACCTTTTCCGGCCCTGTTTCCTCCCAGAAGATTCCTGGAGAGGCCCCACAGAGGCTTCTCCTTGCCTTTTTCGGTTACAGTTTCGGAGGCTCAGGTTTGCAAGTGGAAAATGGTTCTTGAGAAGAGGCAAAAAAATCTTGACCACCTGGTTCTTATCTAGAAAAGTTTGTAAGTAGAGGTGTTTGTACGTAGAGGTACCACTGTAGAATGATATTTCAAATGTCTGCTGCAAATATAATTGCAAAAAAGATACTTTTTATTACTTTAGTGGATTTATGATAAAAACAAAGAAATAGCAGTACCAGATCTTTCTTGTTCTGTTTTAGAAAATTCTTAAAACAAATATAAAATTAAAACCAAAAGGTTTTTAGGACTATTGGATAAACAATTTGGGAAAAGAAATTGAACTTTAAAAGAATAATATATATTCATCATAGTGCAAATCCTATATTATATGCAAAAATGGAAAGACCTTTAAATTCCCATGATAGAAAAAGCTATGGGGCTGGTAGAGAAGGCACTACTAAATGCTCCAATTAAAGAAAATAATTTATCCAGTTTTGTTTCTAATTGAAAACCACTTCTGGGGGGGACGGTGATCTTGGGAGTTGATGATTAATTTGTTGTTATAGAAATGGCTAGCACTTAATTTGTGAAGCAAAAAAAAAAAAGAATTTATTAACTGTATTTTATATTCTAGATTTTAAAAAAAGTGTCTTTCTTTCCACATTTACCCTGTACACCTTCCCCCTTTTTGTTCCTCCCCTAATCCCTTAATATTTTTGTATCTATATTTATTTTCCATCATAATACATTTGATTACAACAAATAAAAAAGCATCCCACCCAGCAGCTAAAACCCAGATTAACACCAGGGATTAACACCAAACAATGAAACAGAAACAATGCTGTAATCAAAGAATCCAAAGAGAATCATACCTCTACCAAAATTGGCAACACAAGTACCAGTCATCCAGGTCATACTTGCCCCAAAGGTGCTTTTTTAAGAGGCAACTCTGATCCAAGAAGCTTCTTCAGCTCTGTTATCACATTGATTTGTTTCACACCCATTTGCACTATTCAGGTGATCCTGACAACACAGATAAATCTCCAGGTGGCCTCCATGACTCTCTAAAAGAATGCAAATGACCAGCTGTGTGCAAGGCGTATAAATCTTTCCATTCCCCACCATCCAGACAGAACTGAAGAAGCTTCTTGGATGAGAAATAAAACACCTTTAAAGAAAACCCAAAAAGTCCAATTGCCTCTTGAAAAACCAGTATTAGGGCAAGCTACGGTATATGGAAATGGTGCTTCAAGATCATGCCATTGTGGCTGGGCGCCATGGCAGCTTAAATCCCTCCCAGGAGAGAAAATGGCCGGCCAGGAAAAAAACAAACAAACATATAAACAGGGAGCAAATTTGACACTCACTTACATTGATGAAGCTGCAGTAAAGAATACTGCAGTAATGCTGTAATGAAATACCTGCAAGCAAACAAGTTCAGAGAGCACCAAGTTTTCCATAGCATAGTTCAGTTTTGAACTGCACATTTTCTCTTTTACAATTACATTCTTATGCATATCAGTTGCTTCTCTGGCTAAATAACTGGAAGACTGGTAAATACGCTGTGTGGTCAAAATTTAATAAAGTGTTTAAAAATAGGGGTGAATAATTTCCTATATGTAAATATGTCTTTTCCCCACTTGTTTGTTTTTCCTTTTTATTCTATCCCCCCCTCCCAAAACATTTCTTTACTCTCTGTGTCTCTTTGATTACAAAGCTATTCTTTCTTGGTTGAATTTAGAAATATAATAAAAATAGAATTGTTCCAAGGGTCATTCTAATTAGGTTTGGGCCATCACTGTTTTATTTACTGTGTTGTTTCACTGTTGATTTATTGTAATGCTAATTTTATTCCTGCTGGGAGTGTTTTAAACTGTTTTTTAATTATTATTGTTATATTAACTGGTGAGAATCATCTGATTGTGGCAGGAAATAAATATAATAAGTGAGTAAATAAATATTAAAGAATGAAAAGGAAAGAGATTCTTTGGATTTTCTTTGTTGCCAAGATTCATCAAACGGTTCTGTGGACAAAATATTACCAGTATTCTTTCTTTATTCTCACAAACTTGATTTTGATGTAGTAGCAGCCTATAATATTTACTGAAATATTTGTGTCTCTATATTACTGTATTATTATTATTTAAAAAGAAATGTGTATAATGCTTTTCAGAAATCTAGAGTTATTGCATAAATATTTCCAAGGGTTAAACAAATAAAAATTATATTTCCAAGTAAAGGAGATATTATAGCACTAGCTGCTGGGATATATATAATGTCAATTTGGCATGTTTTTTAACTGTTTGGTTGCCTATTCCTAAGACAGAGGTAAAAGCTGGAGCCAGGTTTTTCTGAATCTCTTGTTATTTATAATACAGAGAGTCCTTGCTTAGTGACAACAATTAGGACTGGCAACTCATTTATTTATTTATTATTTAGATTTGTATGCCGCCCCTCTCCGCGGACTCGGGGCAGCTCACAGCAAAATATAACAAATCGTAACATCATTAAGTGAAGCAGTTGCTAAATGAAACGTGTCTCTCTCTCTCTCTCTCTCTCTCTCTCTCTCTCTCTAATTTTTTTATGCCACTCATCTTACAGCTTACTTCAGGTATGTTTTGCTTTACAAAACTGTGAATGTCCTAAATCAGCAGTTCCCAACCTGTAGGTCACGACCCCTTTAAGGGTCGAACAACCCTTTCTCATGGGTTGCCTAAGACCATTGGAAAACATATATTTCCAATAGTCTTAGGAACCGAGACACCACTCCTCTGTACGTCTTCAGACAGGTCCACCCATATGCAAATAGACTAGTGCAAAAAAACTCCAACAACCTGTACCGTGAGATTTTTGTACCAAGCCAAATTTCCAGCACTAAGCATGCATCACCATTTTGTTTTCAGCTTTCCCCCCCAATTTTTTTTTGCAAAAAATGCCATTGTGTATGTGTTTGTGCAAAGCGCATGCACGCCCATGAGGCATGGCCACACAGCGCAGCAGGAAATGAACTGGCAGTGAGGTAAGTTAGAACCCACTCTTGATTTTCCTAATAATTTTATTACTTTATGGTTGGGGATCACCACAACATGAGGAATTGTATTAAAGGGCTGCAACATTAGGAAGGTGGAGAACCACTGAAATGTCAAGGTGTCATAAAGTTACATTTTGATCGCTGTCTTAACAATGAACCTGGGCGTTTGCCCAGGTTCGCCTGGTGCACCAGTTGCGGCCCTATTTGGACCGGGACTCACTACTCACAGTCACTCATGCCCTCATCACCTCGAGGTTCAACTACTGTAATGCTCTCTACATGGGGCTACCTTTGAAAAGTGTTCGGAAACTTCAGATCGTACAGAATGCAGCTGCGAGAGCAGTCATGGGCTTCCCTAGGTATGCCCATGTCACACCAACACTCCGCAGTCTGCATTGGTTGCCGATCAATTTCCGGTCACAATTCAAAGTGTTGGTTATGACCTTTAAAGCCCTTCATGGCATCGGACCAGAATATCTCCGAGACCGCCTTCTGCCGCACGAATCCCAGTGACCGATTAGGTCCCACAGAGTGGGCCTTCTCCAGGTCCCGTCAACTAAACAATGTCGGTTGGCGGGCCCCAGGGGAAGAGCCTTCTCTGTGGTGGCCCCGACTCTCTGGAACCAGCTCCCCCCAGAGATTAGAACTGCCCCTACCTTCCTCGCCTTTCGCAAACTCCTTAAAACCCACCTTTGTCGTCAGGCATGGGGGAACTGAGATATCTCCCCCGGGCCTATACAATTTATGTATGGTATGCTTGTGTGTATGTCTGTTTAATAATGGGTTTTTAAAATATTTTATATTGTAAATTATTAGATTTGTTATAAACTGTTTTTATTGTGTTGTGAGCCGCCCCGAGTCTACGGAAAGGGACGGCATACAAATCTAATAAATAAAATAAATAAATAAATAAATAAATAAATGAACAGATACTAAACAAGGACTATATGTAGCTAATTTGCTCTTGTGATGAAGATTCTGCACTGGGACTGAAGAAACATGCTGATTTGCGGACCTGTTTCTCTTTCAACCCTAGAAAGACTTAAATAGCAAACCATTCTTGAAAATGTAGCCAAAAAACCCTTGTGGGAACTCCTTTGTGTAATTGCTAGGTATACACTGACTCAAATACAAGTAAAAAACACATTCTCACAGAGGTACATCACTAAATGAATATAAAAGGACTGAAACACAATGATAGGAAAAGCCATTGTAACATATGACTTGCATCCATTATAATAAAATTCAAGGCATAAAATTATTATTATGAAAATGAGAATATTCATAATTTATTAAAAATGTGTTGCCATACAAGATTTTCAGATTTATGAAGTCTCCCAAAGTGAAGAATAATTGAATAATTCCTTTCATTGATAGATGACTAAAATCCAATATTTCACTTTCCCAAAGTGTCAACACGTATATCTTACATACAGAAACATCTAACTTTATACAATGACAATAATTTAACTGAAACAAAGACAGAGTTTTAAAAGTAAATTCATTAAAATTCTGTATATGCCTATCATCAGTTTTGAAAACAACTGACAGAACTACATCTATTACACGCTTTAAGGTTTCTTTGAGATTTCTTTGTCCTTTTAATCTATATTGATGAAGATTTAGCAATGAGGTGTTTATTTTTATTTAGTTATTTAAGATAATTTTTATCAGGGGTGTCAAACGTGCAGCCTGTGGGCAGGATGCATAAAGCAGTGACTACGGCCACCCCTCTTTTAGCAAAGGGGGAAAAAGTTACATTACGTCACATGACAACATGACACTGTGAACTCGACAGCCCTGATTTATATGGCTGCCCAACTCACTCTCAGTGACTTTGGGCAGCTTATAAATAAAGTGTTGGCGTTGTTGACTTTATTCTTCCAAAAGTTGAAATTTTTTGGCTGAAATGGCTTATTCCCACTGGTGAAGGTGATGACACCCAGGTACGTGTTGAGTGGAGCAGAAACTAGATCACTATCTTGGTTAGAGTGCTTATCAGGAGCCTGAGACTGTTCCATGGCCTGCCATGATGCTAGCAATCATATTGTTGAATACTTGTTACAATGGGACTCTGACAGACAAAAAAAAGTGTTGCTTGTTTCTAGAATTTGCCATCTAATTATTTAAAAAATGGGGAGGGGGGGGGACAGGTACAGAAGACCTGTGTTGACTTTTGACTATGGTAGACTGATTGGGTACAATCTATTGAACATAAGCTTCCCTTAAATTAATACAAAAGAAAAACAGAACGAATCCTAGATGAAACCAAGGAACTATATATTATTGTTTTTATTTGTATACCCTAAATATTAGTGGAAGAGAAGTATTTTTTTTGACTTCGTAATACACAGTAAAATTAAGTAGACCCCATAATTCTGCAGGCTACAATGAAATAACTAAACGTGGTTGCTTTTAAATCCCAATGATTTCCTAGAAGGAAACATAGGTTCAGATTTGCTTAGCATGTTTCCGCAGGATGTTTAGTGACCTAGATTAATAACCTTAATATAAAGCTTGTTTTCTCCCACTTTCCCAGCTCAGCACTGCTGTTGCTCTTTTTTGTTTTATGATTTGATTATAGTTAGTTTATAGTGGATTACAGTGGATTATAGTGGAACTCTATGAATATAAATATAGGTAACAACTTTATTACCCTGCACCACAGGCAGTGGATAGAACAGCACATGCTGTGATTAAGTGATGTTTTCTACACAATAAGAACTGTATAAAAAAGCATATTGCTTCTCTCCACATTATAAAGTATGAAGCTGGATTTGACAGAGCACTCTATCCTGTGTAGTAGGCTGTCAGGGCAATGTCTCAAAGAGGCCAAACATAACCAGCTACACTAGGTTTATTTAGTTACAGAGCAGGGAAGACAGCTTCTTTGCCCTGAATTTAATGTCATCTACTTGTAGATTTTCACTGTAATTTATTTCCACAGAGATTTACCTATCAACTTAAAAAAGAATTGGTGTTTTTTATTACATTTTCTAGCAACAAGAGAGAACACATTATATCTGCTTTCAATGTCAATCATAACATCTTCTGTCTTTTTTTTCCTGAAGTGCCACTATTTTTTAGTTTTGGAGCCTGCTTTGTTAGATGTCCAAAATGTAAGACAAAACTATTTATTAAGGATCTGCCTTGCTTGAAGTAAAACCTTCATGTATTTCTCTCAAAATTGTTCAGTTGTGACACTACACTTTGCTAACAAAGCTTTAAAATAAACTCTCAATGAGTCTGCGGAGAGGGGTGGCATACAAATCCAATAAATTATTATTATTATTATTATTATTATTATTATTATTATTATTCATTGTGTGTGTGTGTGTGTGTGTGTGTGTGTGTGTGTGAGTGTGTGTAGTACTTCTATACACATTCACTAACACATACCCAGTTAAATGGAATCAAAGTATACACCTGCCATCTATGGAGATTTTTAATCATGGTTGTCCAAAATTACTTTTCCTGAAGACCACTGATATTTCTTGGTTTTTCCTTTGAAAACGTTTGGCTTCTCATCCAAGAAGCTTATTCAGTTTTAATTGACTGGTGAGGAATGGAAGAATTTATATTCTTTGTAGTCATTTGATCATCATCACTCTGATGGCTGGTCATTACCTCTCTGCGAGCTGTTGAGGACACTTGGGGGTTTATCTGTCTCTTCATAGTCACCTGGATCAGAGTGTAAATGATGTGGAATCTTCTTGGGCCTGTACTGTAAACAGATGGCATCATGTCTTTCTCCCTCTGTTAAAGGAGGGCTGTTCAATTCTAACATAGCTGGCCTCTTTGACTCCTCTTTCAAACCAGTAGTCCTCTCTGTCCAGATTGTGAAGTTTTCTGTCTTCGAAAGTGTGATCCTTGTCGTTCAGATGTCAGGAAGGAAACATTTTAGGACCAACATTCTTTATACTTTACATTCATTCATTCATTCATTCATTCATTCATTCATTCATTCATATTTATATGCCGCCCAACTCCAGGATGACTCTGGGCATTTCACAATAATCATAACAAATAAAACCAGTATAAAATACAACAACAATAAAAATAACAAACAGCATTAAAATACTTAAATAACCCCCCAAAACATGCATACACTCAATCATTCCTAGTCCCAGGTCTGCCGGAAAAGCCAGGTTTTGATGGCTTTCTGGGAGACAGGTAGGGTGGGGATAGAACGGATCACTGGAGACAGTTGATTCCATAGTGTTGGAGCCGCCACAGAGAAGACCCTTCCCCGCAGCCCTGCCAACTGATATTGGACCCAGAGAAGGCCAGCCCTGTGGGATCTTACTGGCCATTGAGAGGTATGAGGCAGAAGACAGTCCCGTAAGTAGTCTGGCTCTGAGTCATATAGGCTTTAAAGGTGATAACCAACATATTGAATTGTGTCCAGAGACCAACTGATAACCAATGCAGTTCATGTAGGGTTGGAGTAAAAAAGGTGTACTATCGCTCACGCATTTTGCACCAGCTGAAGTCTCTGAACACTCTTCAAGGGTAGCCCCATGAATAACCTTTGCTATCATATTATAAGCAACAGCATTCTCTTCTCTGATGATGTAAAACTATTCAACACTGACAATGCTGCTACCCTACAAAAAGACATTGACTAAACTATCAGAATGGTCAATCAATTGGCAACCAACAAATGGTCTGTCTTACACATTGGCAAAAAAATATATCAGAACACAAAATTTAATCTGGGCAGATATGACCTCGTAGACGACCCTCAAGTCTGTCAAGAACTTTGGAGTACTCCTCTCAAATTATCTAAGTGCCAGATCTCATTGTAATAGCATTGCCAAAAAGGCATTAAAAATTGTTAACCTAATCTTGCGTAGCTTCTTCTTTGGTAAATTTGAATTGCAAACTAGGGCATACAAAACTATGGCTAGACCAATTCTTGAATGTAGCTCATCTGTCTGGAATACACACTACGTATAGGACATTAATAAAATTGAGCAAGTCCAGAGATATTTCACGAGAAGAGTTCTCCACACTTCTGCTTGCAACAGAATACTTCATGCCACCAAACTTGAAATTTTGGGCCTAGACCTAAGCGTAGTACATAAAATTATGTGCTATAATGTCCTACCTGTCAATGAATACTTCAGCTTCAACCACAACAGTAGATACACGAGCACACAATAGATACAAACTTATGGTAAACCACTCCAAACTCGATTGCAAAAAATACGACTTCAATAACAGAGTTATCAATACCTAGAATGCACTACCCCCAAAACTTTACCCTTAGACTTTCTACTGTCAACTTCACCCCATTTCTAAGGAGTCTTTAAGGGGCATGCATAAGCACACTAGCATGTCTACCATCCTTTTCCTAATGATCCCTTTTATTCCTATCCATTCCATGTATTCATGTTTTTATGTCTATTATCTAATACAGGCCTAAGTAAGTAAGTAAGTAAGTAAGTAAGTAAGTAAGTAAGTAAGTAAGTAAGTAAGTAAGTAAGTAAGTAAGTAAGTAAATAACCTGCTAAATCCTGCCCTGATGAGTTTGTTGTCCTGTGTAGTACCATACATTTGTGAATTTGTTGTTTCCTTTTCCCAATGTATAGGTCTCAGATGACTTTCTGAATTGGTGTGAATATACTGTGTGTTTTGTCCTTGGACAGACAAACTTTGGTCTTAATGTACTGTATTCCTGGGTTTAAAGTGCGCATGAATGTTGTATTAGTTGAAAATCCTGTTGTGCTTTTAAGATATTCCTGCAAATATTGCTCCATTTGTTGTTCTCTTCTTTGTTCACTATGAAGGAGCCCTTGATGGATCTTTTTGCGTATTTGATGAAAGCCCAGTTAAGGGCTATCTGAGGGCTTCCTTGATGCATTTTTGTTCTTTTCCTTCTTTGCTGGTAGGCAAACTTTCAGCCCGGAGAGGTAGGGTTTCGATTACTTCCAGTTTGTGTTACAATGGGTGGGGAGAATCAAAATGTAAATACTGCACAGTCCAGGAAGGCCATTTTCCTGAACATCTTTTTCTTGTTGCTGTCCACAGTATTGATGTGTTTGGTGCAGGGGTGGGTTCCTCCAGTTTGAACTAGATCACCCAACCATTAGCGACCCACTGGTGATGTGATGATGGCGTCACGGATCTGGTTCAGTCGGTGCCAGTCTGTGGACATCACCAACTTTTGGGGGGAATTTTTGGTGAGTTTTTTACTGTTTAGAAGGTTTTTCCTGTTCTGCTGCTTGTAAAAGGGTTCTTCCGCTCACCCCCATGTTTAAACTGACCTTTATTCCTTCAACCAAAGCACAGCTGATCAGCTCCTCAACTATGTTTTGGGCCGATTCCAGCTACTGAGCATGCGCAGAAGCCAAATTGCACAAGGGAACGTGTGCCTGTGTGAAACATTATGGTGTGAACAGGTGATGAAAATAAATGGAACTCACCCCTGGTTTGGTGAAAGCGTCTACTTCCTATGTTTATAGTAACATCCACAACCCTATAACAGTGAGTGGTGGAATTCTTGTAAGTACGTTTGGTGCTTTGGTTTCTATTTCCAGGGAACACAAGTGAACCTATGATGCAGCCACATTTTCGTCTGTAGAAATCATTGCATTTGAAATGGGTAAAGGTCAAGCAGAGGTTCAGCACGGCACATATGGAGCACAGGTGAATTTAGTTAGAACTAAAGAAGTTTCTTGGATGAGAAGTGAAATGTTTTCAAAGAAAACAAAGTCTACTCGCCTTTGGGAAAAAATCACCCTTGGATATATTCTTGCTAGTTTCTCATAAAATATATAAAGACCACAGTGGGTCAAGTCATGCTGCAAAATGGATGAAATGATGGGTATGTGAGAAAGGCTAAAATTTTGATATTTTGAAAGGACAATTGACACTTTTATTTTGAAAACATGATGAACATATTTTAGATGTATACTATAGGTTTTCCCTGCCCCTGCCTAAAAATGACAACAAAATAAAATATTGTAGTTTGGGAGGAGGCTATACAGTGGTACCTCGAGATACGAGTTTAATTCGTTCCGGACCTGGGCTCTTAAGTCGAGCAGCTCTTATCTCGAACGACTTTTCCCCATAGGAATTAATGTAAATAATTTTAATTGGTTCCAGCCCTCAAAAAACTCACAAAGTTAGTCTAAATTATGCAGAAAGACATGTTTTTAATGAAGAAATGTACATGTACATATAAATGAATAATGAAGTTTCTTTCACTTAACTTGTAAACTTTCTTAAACTTTTAAATTTACATATGTTCAACTTCTCTGCCACCCAATCCTGTAGGACAGAGGTCCCCAACCCTTTTTGCACCAGGGACCGGCTTTAAGCGATCAAGAGAGGAATGGGTGAATGAATGGACGGAGGGTGGGAAGGAAGGAAGGAAAGAGGGAAGGGACAGGAACAGAGGAAGGAAGGAAGGAAGGAAACTTATGAAAGGGGAGAGTAAGAGAGGAATGAGTGAAGGGAGGGAGGGAGGGAAGAAGGTGGGAAGGAGAAAGAAAAGAAGAAATAGAGGAAGGGAAGGTAAAAGAGAGAAAGAAAAAGAGCAAGAAAGAAAGCTGCAAGCACCCCCCCGAGCCCCCCAGGCCGGCTGCAACCTTTTAAAACACGCGCGCCGCTTCGCAGCTGTCTCCTGAAGCCGAACGCGGAAGTTAGCGTTTGGCTTCAGGAGACAGCTCCTTGGCGCTTGTATCTCGAATTTGGGCTTGTAAGTAGAACAAAAATATCTCTCCCCTCCCAGCTCTTATCTCGAGTTGCTCTTAAGTAGAGCAGCTCTTATGTCGGGGTTCCACTGTATTGAGGTTTCCTGTATGCAGGTTATAAACCTGTTATGTGTAGTGTTTTATTTCCAATTAAACCTAAACTTGTAAGAGTAAGAATTTACTTCTGAGTGGCCTTGATTGATCTATATTCATAAACAGATATCCTATTTGAAATATTGCCGTTTAAGGCAATTTCTTTGTTATTGAATATAATTATAGCAAAAGACTACTTTACCTAATTTAACTCAGATACCCAAAACAGGTTGGAACATGTACTGGTACATTGATTCGAGCTCTTTTGAATGGAACCAATGCAGAAGAACAGGGCAAGACTGAGCTGCTGATACTTCATACTCCAAATATTTATCTGAAATGACAGACCTCAAATTTAATGGAATATTGGCATTTTTTCCCCAGCAAATTGAATTGCAAATGCATCTTTGTAGAAATTAGATTTTCATAGTGGAGACATTCTGAAGTGTGGTGGAGATAATTTGAAAAAAAATATATTTCGGAAGCATGCTAAAGCAGTAGTGTTCAAGGCAGATTATAATGTGTGTTCCAACTACTTCCACACTGCTTTAAAATGACTTTCAGTTTTCACCCAAAGTCTGGTGAGATTCATCAGAATAGTCACCCCCTCAAAGTAGCTGCATTTGATTACAATTTAAAAATGAGACAGTAACAGAAAAGATGGCTATGACTGATAGTTTTGCTGCCAGTGTCATTAGATATTTATAAACGTTATACTGTGACTGGTTAACTATGGCAGAAGGACCTGTCCCAGTAATTGAAACATACCATTATAATTATGATTGTTGATAGTCCACAATTTCCTCAAGTTTCCATAGATGGGCTATGGTCTATTTCAGAAAGGGAATTGCCTTTTATTAAAATTTGCCAGGTTGATTTTAAGTGTGGCATTTTGAGATTCTGGGGTAATGGTTAGAGGTGTGGTGGTTGTTATCAGGGAATTTCTTGTGGAATTAAGTTGGGCTTCAGGGATTACTTGGGCTTGTTGTTGTTGTACCTTCCTGATACATAGCAACCTACTTGTTTAATCTCCTTGACTCTATTTCTGGAGTGGCAGCTAAGTTTCCCATATTTATGGTTCTGGACAACTTTAATCTGCCTTCCCTGTGAATGTAGTCTGAAGTTAACAAGTCTTCATGTTTTCTATGTCAGCTATAAGCCTGTCCCAGATCATCCAGAGCCCAACTCAGGATAATGGTCATAGTCCAGATTTTAGTTTTAGTTTTACTATCAGAGGAGTGCCAATATGATCTGAAATTGTTCCCTTATTTCTTTGAGATTATTCAATGCCACAAACCACCATATGAAGGTTGGACCCATTAAATTGTTACAGCCTCCAGCAACTGATGGAACCTGAGTGGTTTCAGAGGAAGCTTGGGATGATCTCTGTTGCTCTGCTACATGTTCCATCTGAAAACCTGGTTGCCGCTTGGAACAAGGGGGTAGTTGAAGCCTTGGATCTGATTGTGCCCATACAATCTCTCCTTTCTCAGGAATCCTGGAATTCCCCAGTAGGAGGAATTTATAGAGGGGAAGCGGAAGAGCTATCCAGAGCATTGCTGGTACTTAATAAGGAATACACATGACCAAATCTGAGTTACAACTCCTATTACGATCTAGATTGTGACAGTAAGAAGCACCCAGTACTTCTCCATCCTTATTATTTATTTATTTATTCATTCATTCATTCAATTTTTATGCCGCCCTTCTCCTTAGACTCAGGGCGGCTTACAACGTGTTAGCAACAGCACTTTTAAAACAGAGCTAGGCTATTGCCCCCACAATCCGGGTCCTCATTTTACCCACCTCAGAAGGATGGAAGGCTGAGTCAACCTTGAGCCGGTGATGAGATTTGAACCGCTGACCTTCAGATCTACAAGTCAGCTTCAGTGGCCTGCAGTACAGCACTCTACCTGCTGCGCCACTCCGGCTCTTTTGCAATGTATACTATCACTCCACAGTCCATGAGGTGGAATTTGTGCATCATCTGTTGGAGAAAGTTGCTCAAATTCATTTCCAATTGATAAATAAATAAATGAGAGAATATTGTTGATATTATGGTGAGAGATATTATTAATACTAATGTTATTAATATTATGGTATGAGGATATTGTGTGTTAAATTATTCATTTTGCATATTACTTGCTGTGATTTTGCTTAGCTCACTTCGTTCTTCAGAAATGATAAAAAAGCTGTTTTCACTATTTTAAAAACACTATTAAAAAAGCAAAAAAATATATTCTTGCTTTTAAATGTAGAGTTAATAATTTAACAGAGCAAACAGAATTTGCCAAGCAACTTGCCTGCTTTTTCTGTTTTGCTTAATAAATGGCATGGACCATGCAAGATTCTTGGAAGTTAGTTCCTTTAATGATTGTTTAGAGACCGAATATATAATAAACATGACAACATGTCATCTTCACAGTATTTAGAAACAAGGGTTATTCAGATACCCTTCAAATATTATGTAAGAGTAGCAATGAATAGCATTGTTTTAATAGAATGTGTAGGGGAGATGGATCTTTTCTATAGACGCATTGTTATGCAACTAGATAAGGGACTAAAGAAACCAAATGCTCGTTTGCATGTTTAAAAAGAAGAAAACTGCAAGATTACATTGTAGATCATGCCTGGGTTATTAAAGACATTATCCATATTATTTAGTGCTTGTGAACATATGAAGTAAGTGGATTATTATGAGCAATGAGAGAAACTTTATCAGAAATTGCATGTTTATAAAACAATATACAGCAGGCACTGTATATGTTTTGGCAGGAGAAAACTTATCATTCACCCAGAATTCTTATCGAACACATTCTATTATATTTTGAATGTAATGTTCCAAAACTTAAATTCATTTTCCTTTTTTTTCATTATCATGGGATCATTATTTTGTTTGGGGTCTGGTACTAGATGTCTTAAAAATCAACCATCTTCCCCTTCTGTCGCTTTGCCTCTTCTCTCTTTAAAACTGTTAAAGATTTGACAGCTGTTCAATAATTGCCCAGCTTATCTCCTATAAACAGGTTCCCCTTCCCAGTCAATTGCTAGTTATCACTGTTGCTATAGCAACTGTAAACATTAATGATTACCCAAACATGCTATTGGGGATTTCAGCACATTCTTAACTCAAATTGCTTGGGGCGGAAATTATCACTGCTTTCTATCTATGACAGAAGAGAAGATACTGTAAGACTGAAATCCAGCAGTTTTCCTGTTTATGGCAGTTAAACCCAAACTGTCTCCAAAAAAGATGCTGATAGGTTTGGTTGGATTATAACTATATGTCTGTGTATTGTCACCAAGTAAAAAAAGTAATAAATAAATTAAAAGTAGCATTATCTCCTGCTCACTCCAGTAGCCCAATTGGTCTAATTGCTTAGCAACTTGTGGTACTTTGGGCAACTGGTTGTTTATTTACACAGAGAATATGATTCCTCCAGATAGTTAATCTTACTGCAACCCTTCCTATTTAGCATTTATATGGGGCCTTATAGTAGCCATGTTGGTTTGGGAAGTGCAATAATAGCTAAAGTTATATAGTGGACAGAAAGTTTCTTGAAAAGGCCACCTAGGTTTGAGGGACTACTTGACAAATTCCTCAACAGCCCAAATGTAAAGTTTCCTAAAACCGTTTCTAATTTGTTGTTACTATGGCAAAAATACATGTACAGTATATGTTGGTATAATCCAACCAAACCGATCTACTATATCTAGATTTGCACATGCATTACTTTTCTAGCAGAAGCTGCATTGGGTTGCTGATTCGTTTCCAAATGTCACAAGAGAAGTGAGGTTTATTGAGTTTTGTATTTTGGTTTTACTTCTGTAAGTTGCCTAGAGTTACTGTGAATTGGGCAGTGATGTAAGTTTTCTCCTTCATCCACACAAATCTTCTTAATAAATAAATAAATGTGGTCTGAATCAAACAAAAAGTTACATTAGGTTTCTAGAACTTGTTACAAATATTTTTTGATAAAATTGGAATCTGTAACAAAAACAGCAAAAATGCATGATTGCATAAACATACACAGTTCACAATCCCCTTATATAATCAATGTACTTGGATGACTATGGCTCTTTTGGGTAAGGAACTAAAGGGACAATCAGAATTACACATGGGTCAGAACAGGTGTACAGGTAACCCTCATTTAGTGGCCACAATTAGGAATGTAGTTGCTAAGTAGAAAATCATGATCACAACTGTGCTTACTTTTTTACTTCTACTGTTTTCCTTTTCTTACTCCTCACCCTTTGGAATGCTCACCTTGGAGGTGGAGCAATTACTGAGAAGAAAATTAATGTTTGCATTTGCATTCAATTAAGAAGAGAGGACACACAATGAGGAATACATACTGAAAGGAATGTGATAGCAACAGCCATTTTTACTGCTACTACTTTTCTGTACTGTGTAGATTTATCCATTAAGATATTGGGGGAAAGGAACAGAAATAGTTGGTTGCTCACTGTGAGCCATTTTTGTTATTCTCTGCGGAGAAAATAAATCAGTGTCATCCCAGCTTGGACTCTGGTGGTGGGACAGTTCACATGGGTGCCATTCAGAGATGGGCTGCTGCCTGGTCAGACCGATTTGGGCGAGCCAGTAGTTCTGACACTGGTTGGGCCTCCCATCAGTCCAGCACTATCTCATCTTATATATCTCATTCTCCGGCTCACTCGCCAACGCAGCCCAGCTTATTTCTGCATCTCACCCACTCCACTCACTGTGTCTGCCAGACAACATGTACCATATGTTTGAAACCACCCCTGAGCGCACATTTCCAGCTCTACACTAGGCAAACCGGTTGTTAAAATATGTGCAACCTCTGGTGCCACATATTTATTAGGATTATTCTGGCTTGTACAATTTAAAGTGAATCATGTACTTGATTCTGGTTGTTTTTGATAGATGTGGCCTCTTGGTGAAAGGATTAATACCTCTCTGTAAGTGACATATGCCCAACAAAGGCAAAAATAACAAGTTTACTGAATAAACCAGGGTAAGAAACTGACATCAAGTGACTTCATGTCTACGTCCATATAATTTTCTAGGCATAATATAGAAGTAGTTTGATAATGACTTCTTACACAGTTTTCTTTTTTCTTTTTACTTCAATGTTTCTTGACAATTTTAAGGTATGTTGACTTCAGTTCCCAGAATTCCTAGCCAATACTTGGGCTGGGGAATTCTGGGAGTTGAAGTCCTCATGTCTTAGTCACGAAGTTTGAGAAGCCCTGGTCTACTCAAATACCAGTTGCTAGCTTTCCAAGGTCACTTAAGATAGATCAAGTGTTACAACTTAGTTGGTTTTCTACACCTACTTTATTTTAAATAATACAGCAAAAACAAAAACAGAGAAATTATTATTATTATTTATTAGACTTGGGGCGGCGAAATGGAACCGAATGCTTTAGAACATTTAAATCTCTTAATATATGCTGCATGATATTAGCCAAATTGATATAATCAATCACCAATGTTTAATCAAAACTATCTATAATATATTGCCACCCTGAGTCTACGGAGAAGGGCAGCACAGAAATCCAAACAAACAAATAAATAAATTTTAATAAATAACTGATCTATTACATCACACATTTAAAAATAACATCCCCTTTAGTATATCTAATATTATTATTGTGTTTTTTTCCCCTTTTGGTTCAAGGAACTGGATAGAAATGCTTGGTAAATAAAAATATCATAAATGAATAATCTATTCAAAATGTATACAAATATTTATGAAATAATGAAAGGAGCACATTGTGTTATCTATGTCATATCAGCCATTATGTCCAGATATAAATGATAAGTTCCCTATTTAAAAACAAAACATCACAGGCTAATTCTGTCAATGGAGCAATACTGACAGGATTTTTTTTTTAAATGACTCAACTCAAGCTGCAAAGTTGAGATAACACATCTTAGTGGCTCATCTTGTCAGCAGAAAATAAAAAAAAGAAAAAGTGACACAGAAATGAAATCACAGAATAAAACATTGTGTTGACCAGACATTACTGTTCATTACCTGTTCCCAGCTTCCAGGCATGAATATATATCATGAAGGCAATGTATTTCATATTTGAAATATCTCTATGATCCCCAATATATAACTTGAACTTTAGTTAATGACATTTTAATGCACTCGCTTAGTATAATATCCATATCATGCTAATTTCTCAGTTGTTTTCTGTTTAAATCTCATGTCAAGTTAGGCTAAAAGCCTGCTGTGATATTTGCTCCAATAAAGCTAAAGAACACTCTATTTTTTTCAATGTGACCCAGCTAATCCATTAATACCATGCTTTTACTACCTCTGATCAGCCTTTTATTTTACCTAGACGAGATTAGATCTATTTTTTTTTTAGAATAAAGAAACAATGTTTGAGAACTTTCCTATGCAGTGCATTTATTTATAACGAAATGTTATTGAATTAAGATGGCCCTTTCAGGCAACGCAAATAAGTTTTTTATTATTCCTTGGCAGTACTGCATGATTCAGCATAACTAAATCTTATAGAAATATTATTCAAACAATTTCTATAAATCAACAATATAGTAAAGTGATAATGTGTATTGAATACAGTGTTAAACAGCAAATATATAAAAAGGCTGAGAAATACAGATAATATCTTCTGAAATTGAATTTAAGTAAGACACATTGATCTTTCAGCAAATGCCGCTCCCATAAGCATCTGAATAAAGCCCTTTAGTTAATAATAAATCAGTGGAATAAACACACAACATATATTTTTGAAGTTATATGCCATAATGTGAGAGTAGCCGATATAAGGGTTCTTATACATTACAGTATATACTTTCATAGTATAAAAATATAGTAAATACAGAATTGCATAAAATGTCTCTTTTTATTTGCCTGATATTTTTATCCAGTAGCTATTTTTGTGAAAAAGCTGTTTTAGATTTATTTATTATTTATTATTTATTATTTGGATTTGTATGCCGCCCCTCTCCGAAGACTGATTGCCCATTCCTCCAAATATATTCTAGATTAATAAAGGATGTGGCACAACCTAATGTAACAGGAAGATGTGAATAATGCCTTCTTCTCCATTCTATTTACAGAAACCTCTACTGGATCAAACAGTTTTCATGAATAAAAAGGCAACATCAGATATAACACCCAACCTTTCTGCTAGATTTCTCCAAACCATTGGCTGAAAGTAAGTCTCCAGATTGCACAATATTGAAATCACAATTAACATCAATTGACAGAGCTGCATCTGCACCATGTCTTCTCTCTCTCCTTGCAATTTACTGTAAATACTGTTTGGAATGCAAAACATAGGTAGTCCTTGACTTACGACCATAATTGGATCCAAAATTTCCATTACTAAGCAAAACTGTGAGTTGTGCCAAATTTTATGACCTCTTTTTGCCATGGTTGTTAAGGAAATCTGACTTCCCCCACTGACTTTGCTTATTGGAAATTGTCTCAGAAGATTGCAAATGGTGATAATATGACCCCAGGATAGCAATAGCAATAGCACTTAGACTTATATTCTGCTTCAGAGTGCTTTTTACAGCCCTCTCTGAGCGGCTTACAGAGTCAGCATATTGCCCCCAACAATATGGGTCCTCATTTTACTGACCTCGGAAGGATGGAAAGCTGAGCCAACCTTGAGCCTGGTGAAATTTGAGCTGCTAAATAACAGGCAGCCATCAGTCACAAGAAGTAGCCTGCAGTACTGTATTCTACCCATCGTGCTCCCTCAGCTCCTCCAGGATGCTGCAATCTTTGTAAATACATGCCAAATTTTGAGCAAGTGACTGTGGAGATGCTTTGACAGTTGTACATAGAAGGATTGGTCATAAGGCACTTGTTTTCAGTACTATTGTAATTTTAAATGATAGTTAAAGAAATTGTTGTTAATCGAGCACTATCTATAATGAAGTGACAATATATCCTATAATTGTAAAAGAACATAGTAGCCTAGTGGTATATTAAGTGTTACTAATGTGACAGAGTATTCAAACTGATCCACTTACTTGAAATGTTATCTCTGCAGGTAGTTAAGAAAATCTGAAGAATAACATTTGTAAGCAAAGTATACATTACTCAAGTGGCTCAAGGGCCTAATTTAATTTTTCATTTGCATATGACAAAGTCTCTATCAAGAAAGCCACATAATTAATGACATTGTCTATGTAATTTCATTGTTCCCAGGGACTCTGCAGAGTGGTGTTATTATTAAAATTTTGTTTGCATGAATGCTGTGTGAGTTACAAATGCCAGATGTCTTTTCTCTGGCTGTCTATCAACTGACAGCCCACCTGGCATCTGAAGGTAAAGTAGTAGAGGTCTGCTGGAAAACTAGAAGTTTTCAAAGTTTTAGACATTTATTAATGGAAAAAGTTTTTAGGTAGTTAATGCTCATGTGCCAGAGTTTCAAACTTTTGTGCAAATCCCTAAAGACAGACATGGTGACAGATGTCTTGAAGGCAGAGCAGCAACCAGACTAAACATTCAGAAGGAGATCATTTGACAATGTGACAAGTCAAGACGAGTGATTAAGAGGTAACAGATTAAGTGGAGAAGATGAGGTCTGTAGAGTACATACGAGGTCCAGAGAGTACACCCTAATACTAATCCACCTGCATATACATTTGGGGGTTATTAGCAAAGAAAATGGGAAGAAAGAATGCCAATGAAAAAAAAATGTAATCATCTTAGCTGTAGAAATCAAATGTAACAACTCTCAAGCTGTTAGGAAGATGCTGAATGAAGCAAAGGTAGTCAAATTAAATGGTGATCCTGGATAATCAAAGAATGACATTGTTTGAGAGCCATAAGACAGAAAAGCCCACATTACTGTAATGTGCAAATGTTATAAAAGTCTTCTACCACAAGGTTAATAGTATGCAATCTAGGGCCAGAAATTAGATAACTGCTTATTGTATTACAGCTCTTCCATTCCGTTAAGAATATATACATTATTACGGCTAGTGCCTGCACAGCAATATGGCATTCACACATTTATCCTTTGTGGAATATAAATATAGTGTTTTAGGCTGTTTATGTTTGTTGGAGGCTGAGATGTTGCATGGGATCACCCTCATGCAACCAAACCCTTCTCCCTGTGATTTCTGGAGGATATGAGAGACATGAAACAAAAGAAGATATATTTAGAGCATTGCTGGTGTTCAGCTAAAGACAAAAGTGACCAAACATGATTTACAACCACTATTAAGGCCTACCTGTTGACAGTAAGGATGGTGTAGTATCAGTATCAGTAGTGGGATTCAATTTTTCCCCCTACTGGTTCTGTGGACGTGATTTGGTGGGCGTGTCTTGGCGGTCATGTGAGTGGGTGAACATGGCCAACTCAATGTCACTCCCACCCAGTAACATGACTCCCCCTGAGACACCTACCCAGGTTTTGTGGCTTCCAATGTTTTCTGTGGGAAACGGATCATGTCACTGGTTGGGGGTGTATAACTTGATTGGTCTCACCCTTAGGAAATTTCTTCTTAGTCCAACTCACAATAAAATATTCAATATTTAGAATAAAATAGAATAACAGAAAAAGGATCTTGGAGGTCTTCTAGTCCACCCCCTACTTAGGCAGGAATTCCTGCACCACTTCAGACAATTATTAACCAATCTCTTCTTTAAAACTTCCAGTGTTGGAGTATTTACAACTTTTGGAGGCAAATTGTTCCACTGATTAATTGTTCTGTCAGGAAATTCCCTCAAAAATGAGGGAATCAATCTATTTTCTAAAGCACCAAAAGACACAGCAAGAAACAATGGATGGAAACTAATAAAGAGAGAAGCAACCTAAGACTAAGGATAATTTTTCTAATAAACCAGTGTAATAGCTTGCATTCAGAAGTTGTGCATGCTTCATTACTAGAGGCTTTTCAAAAGAGTGAGGGAAGTACACCCCAAAAGTACTGGATATGCAAAAGAACAATGCCAGAAACCACTAAAAAATGCAAAAAACTTAAAATAGCTGTTCCTCCTTTAAAAATAAGGTCAACTTCAAAGCAAATGCAGCAGCTAAGAGGGAAACTAAGAGCAGCTGCTCAGGCTAATTGAAAGCCTGGATGTGCTGGCAAAAGCCATTACCTACGGTCAAAATTATATTATAGAGCACTGCACACCAAGATTTCATTTCATTTATTCATTTATTCAATACACAAATACATAGGAAGAAAAAAAGACATGCAGTAATATAAATGAGGGTGAAAGTGAACTTAGAGGAGAGGATATATGAAAGGGAGAGAATATATAAGATAGGTGAAAGAAAGGAAAGACAATTGGACAGGGGACGAAAGGCACACCAGTGCACTTACGTACGCCCCTTACTGGCCTCTTAGGAACCTGGAGAGGTCAATCGTGGAGAGTCTAAGATAACTAGACAAAAGATAAAAAGATAAAAGACAAAAGTGTTTTCTCCTACTCCATCACTCTGCTAAACAAATAATTTCCTCCCCATTGTTGAACTATTCACTAAGGCTGCATTACTGTTAGTCTTCTCATTGTTCCTGTAACCCATCTCCTCCCACTTATGACTGTATGACTGTAACTTGTTGCTTGTATCCTTAGGATTTATAATGTTTCCTGATTGCTTATTTGTATCCTATGACAATCATTAAGTATTGTACCTCATGATTCTTGACAAATGTATCTTTTATATACACTGAGAGCATATGCACCAAAGACAAATTCCTTTGTCCAATCACACTTGGCCAATAAAGAATTCTATTCTATTTTATTGTATTAACCCTTCCAACTCTATTATTCTATGTTCTCTATGTTTTAAATTGGGTGCTTCACGTCATAAGCAATTCAGCTGGCTGGGCCACGCATGCATTAAATTCATGTGCTTTATGATCAAGCTGCATCATTGTTCCCTTCTGTATCTCCCCCCAGGGAGAAACAAAAAGTAGTCACACTGCAGCAGCAATAAAAGGTCTTGGGAAACTCCAGGGAATATCAGGCTAATCACAGAAGTGTTACTTAATACTTTTATAATGAAAATGTTTGTAATTTTGTCCTTCTTCCTGAAGGGAAGAGGTTAATTCCATCCCTAAATGTGTATTGATAGGTTTCCCTGTCCGAATCTTACCAGTTTCTATTGTTTATTGACTTGATTCAGTGTGTATCAGCTGCATTATACCTGCAACTGTTAAGCGGAACTATTAACTGAAGGGAGAGAGAGGAAAAAAACCCTCTCTTGCACTTTATTTTTAACTGGCTCTCTGAACTGCATAAGCAATTTACTAATGGTTCGGGTGAACTGATGAGAACCAGTTGAATCCCACCGGTGCTCAGTATTCCCTCAACCTGTTGTACCTGATGATAATCTTTAGACTGTCAGCTCAGCTATCTGCTTATAAATCAATCTTCCACTTGACTGGTGAAAATGGCCCAGGGGGTTTAGTGTGAATGGGTTCTACAACTAGTTAATTCTTCTTTGGAGGAATGTTTTTTTAAATCTTTTAAATATGATTTGGTTCACCCCTTTCTCAAGAAGCCATAGCCCCACCATATAGGACAATCTTCACCCAATATCTAAGCTCACATTTTGGGGGAGATAGCAATAGCACTTAGACTTATATATTGCTATATCTTGCTTTTACAGCCCTCTCTAAACAGTTTACAGATTTAGCATATTGCTCCCAATAATCTGGGTCCTCATTTTACCTCGGAAGGATGGAAGTCTAAGTCAACCTTGGACTGGTGAAAATTGAACTGCTTCAGAAGGCCTTGAATGAAGTGGATTATCTGAATTTTTTTCCAGTCAGGATTTAGGCCCCCAGTGTTGGATGGAAATGGTGTTGGTTGTGTTTTGGGTTGATCTCTAGCTTGGGTGGAGTTGTAAATTTATGTGTACGGTAAACCACCACAAACCGCTTTGGTTAGTGAGACTGACAGCATATAAATTTAATAAATGGATAAATCCACTACAGCCAAGTGATGTTAGACTTTACAATTATCTAAGAAAATTCCATTTCAATTGCTGTCATAACCTGAGAGCTTCCTCTAATAACAATGGGACATTTCAGGGACCACTGTCATTGTTTTTTGCTATTTCACAGACTTCTAGGAGGAAATTGTAGATCCTTTCAGAAGAAAATGTATGAACTCTAAAAGTTATTCTTAGACCTTTAATACAGACCCTGATTAACAAAAAACTTCTATCTCACTTGAGGATTCCCACAAATCGTGGTCAAATGGCTGGCATTACTTCAAATAGTTTGGGATACTATGCTATGGTTTCTAAGGGTAATAGGAATTGCCTTAAAACTATTGTAACTACAATACAACACAGTTACAACTACTACAAGGACCAAAAAATGCACACAGAAAAAAAACCCCTCACATAATATTAAACAACAATAATTCAATATATAAATATACATTTTTGACAGTTATCATGTCGATATAGTTAAGTTTTTTAGTGGACTGCATTTTTTATTTTACAAAATATTAATATAATTCTGCCTTCAACTAGCATCCAAATCTAAAATATTTAGATTTGCGTATGGGGATAAGAGAGTACATGGCCCAGTGGCTAAAATGGTGAGCTTGTCGATCAGAAGGTTGGCAGTTCAGCGGTTCAAATCCCTACCAAGGTAAACAGAGTGAGCTCCTGTTACTTGTCCCTGCTTCTGCCAACCTAGCAGTTTGAAAGCACGTAAAAAATGCAAGTAGAAAAATAGGGACCACTTTGGTGGGAAGGTAACAGCACTCCGTGCACCTTTGGTTTAGTCATGCTGGCCACATGACCATAAAGATGTCTTTGGACAGTCCTGACTCTTCGGATTAGAAATAGAGATGAGCACCACCCCTAGAGCTGGAAATGACTAGTACGCATGTGCAGGGTACCTTTACCTTTATGGGGAAAACAATTTAAAAATGAGGTGAGGAACGAAAGTAGAAACCCTGGAATATATCACAAGAGCTAAGCATTACAGCAATTTTTCTGCTACTTTTTTGTTATTTCAGTTCTAACTATGAAAAATCAGCCTCTTTCAGGTTCTTTTGGATTTTCTTGCCCATTTCTTATTGGGGGGATATACTATAACATACCTTAACAGAGATGAATTTTTTTTCTATCCTTACAGCAGCATAATGCTTTTTCCCATGACATTCTCTGGAACAGATCAGGATCATTTATCTGATTGGCTGTTTACCTACTTTATCCCTTATCCAGTAAAGCAGAGAGTTGGAACACATCCACCGATACACATTTCACACATCTCATTGAATACAGGGCCCACTCCCCCCCCACTTTAAAATCACCTGATTTTTGCTAAAGCAAGCAATTTTTAGCACTAATTACTTTTTTTATCCATCTACAGGGAAGGCTTTCACTTTTCTGAAATAAACTCACAATCCCAAAGAAAATAAGGATTTTATAAACCATATGGTTGCAGTATTTAATAAATTATATTTCTTCAAAATTTTACTCTTTCAACAAAATTTTACTCTTTTTGTGTCCTTATGATAATTTTAATTCTGTACTTTAACTGGAATCTTATTTTATTGTTTTATATTTTATTATTGTTAGCCAGATGTTTATTTATTTATTTTATTTATTTATTAGATTTGTATGCCGCCCCTCTGCATAGACTCGGGGCAGCTAACAACAATAATAAAAACAGCATGTAACAAATCTAATATTTAAAACCACTAAAAAACTCTTATTAAAAACCAAACATACACACAAACAAACAAACAAACAAACAAACATACCATGCATAAATTGTACGCTTGTAAATGTTTAGACTAGATCTTACTTTTTTTACTCACTTATCTAGAGCCTGGCTGGTGCATTGGTTAGAATGCAGTATTGTAGGCTAATTCTACTGTCGGAATTCAATCTTGAGTGGCTCAAGATTGACTCAGCCTTCTAAGGTCGGTAAAATGAGGACCCAGATTGTTGGGAGCAATATGTTGACATTGCATCATTGTAAACCTGATACATCACGTGATACCACTGTGACATTGTAAACCACTCAACTGGTGGTCTGTGGCGTACTGGTGGTCTGATAGAAAATGTTGGTGGTCTGCATAAAAATTATTTGCATTTTTTATATTGCACTAAATCAGGGGTCCTCAAACTACAGACCCTGGGCAGGATATGTGCAATGAATGTTTGTGGTGCTGCATAGAGTCTGATATATCACCTTGATAGCTTCAAGGCAGGATAAGACAGATTCATGGATGCCAAGTGTATCAGTGGTTATTAAAACAGATGTCCATGTGCCGCCTCTATGTTGGCTGAGGCAGGCAGGATTCCCTGGAGTACCATTTGTTGGGGGTCAGGGGAAAGGGAGGGTCTTGCCTTCTCTTTCTGCTCAAGAGCCCCATGGACAATTGGTGGGCCACTGTGTGACACAGAATGCTGGACTCGATGGGCTTTGGCCTGATTCAGCATGGCTCTTCTTATGTTCTTATGTGACGCCACTGTGACAATACAGTCTCAGACAACATTAACATCTTCATTTTTTATTACTTCGTCCATTTTGTAGTTTCACCAGTTCTTGCTTGCAGTCAAATAGTACTTATTATTTTATCACTATTTCTTCCACCAGTAGGGCAATGTTATAGAGAAGGCAGAAAAAAAGATATCAGCAGGTCATATTTGTGCCAGAGTTAAATGCAAGAGGATATGGTCAGATTGTGCATGCAATGAAGAGATAGTTAAATGTATAATTCAGTGGTTTTTCTTTTTGGAAAGATGAATACTTATTTCATAACTGCCAAGCTATGTCAGGAAAAAAATCAGGCACATTGTGCTGGTGTTACTGACTTATCAGTTGGAATAAATTTAGACTTAATATTTCTTCTTGCAACACTTAAGCAGCAGTAACAACAACAGCCGAGGCACAAGCTCAATTTACACTACACAGCTTTCTACTTTAAAAATAGAAAGACATTTTGCTACCACAAGAAAACCACAAGAACCAAAAATACTTCCTTCCACTAGTGCAGAAATCTCCTTTCTTCCTTTTAAAGTGATTTTTATAGTTCCAACACAATGACATCTCTATGAATGTAGAGCAAAACCTTTCCCCTTTCCCCATTAGAACAATAATTAATGTTAAACATGTATATTATGTACATAGTTTTTGTCTATCTCTCAATCTATAGTATCTGTATATCTATAGTATCTGTCTGTCTGTCTGTCTGCTTACCTACCTACCTACCTACCTACCTACCTATCTATCTATCTATCTATCTAGCTAAGTTACCTCTGAAACCAAGAAATTCCAGTCATATTTGGAAGAAAATTTTAGTAAATCAAAATCTTCCAAAATAGCATTTGGCAATGACACAAAAATATTTATTAATTTCACAAGGTAAGGAACATTATTTGAGATCACTTACCACGATTCTTGAAAATATAAAATTATTATTTTTTGTATCATTAAGTAGATCTGGTAAGTTATAGGTTTTGACCCAAAAATGTTTAAATTATTTGATTAGAAAAGCAATTCTCTATTAACCTAGAGCTGTAGTTTCTATCTCAGTGTCAAATACTTTTTAACTGTTACGTTAAAAGATATAATAGATACTAATACTCTTCAATACTGATTTTGTTTTTAAAAAAATGTTCATCAAAGACCTTAGGAGACACTAATTTCAGAAAAGCATTATTACAATAGAGAACCCATGATTCATTGGATCATTGTTTCAGAGATACTTCCTTACCTAAAAAGGGAAGTATATGTACAGAAAAGGAGTTGGAGCAAGAGTAACTTCCAATTTCCTGCTGGCTTCTTCATTGATGCCTTATGTCCTTCGCTTTTACTTAAATATGAAGAATCTGACTATACAACTTAATCTAGATTTTTAAAAGAATTTTTAAAATTGATTTTAAAATATAAAACCCTTACACAACATGCAACAAGTGCTCAGTGAATAGTGCCCATCACCAGACAGCATTCGTACCCCTCCACCAGAATGCGGACATATTTTATATATATACAGTGATACTTTATCTTACAAACTTAATTGGTTCCAGGACGAGGTTCGTAAGGTGAAAAGTTTGTAAGACGAAACAATGTTTCCCATAGGAATCAATGGAAAAGCGATTAATGCATGCAAGCCCCAAATTCACCCATTTTGCCAGCCAGAGCGCCTATTTTCGCACTGGTGGGATTTCCCTGAGGCCCCCCTCCATGGGAAACCCCACCTCTGGACTTCCGCGTTTTTGCGATGCTGCAAGGGATTCCCAGCATCGCAAAAACGGGCGCTTCGCTGGCAACGGAAGTCTGGAGGTGGGGTTTCCCAGCGAGGGAAGCCTCAGCGAAATTGCAGCATCACATTTTTTTGGCACTGCCCACAACGCGCAGCCATGTGGCACAGGAGAAAGCAAACCAGCGGCGAGGTAAGTTAGAAGCCACCCCTGATGAATAGTAATGGTCAAAATGAGATTGATATTATTACAGAGCATCCCCTAATAAAATTAAAGATTTGTACTCCTAAGAACAGTAGATTTAAGATGATTTAAGAACTGGATTCATATGGTATAATGAAACACAATGTTTACATTCATATAAAACACTATGCTCACGCAAATAATGCTTATTATTACACTAACCATCTGTTTCATACAACAAGATGCCTGCTGAGATCTGCCTACATCTGAATTCAATCTTTCTCAAATTTATTCTATTGAACCAATGTCAATGTCAATATGATTTACAGATGATTTACAGATGAATAAAGCTTATTCCTTTAAATAAGCCTTGCCTGCAAATGATTATTACACAGAATTGCTATATAAATTTACTCCATTTTGCTTTTAAAAGAGCTTGAACAGCTTAGATCCAAAACATTTTGGTTCCTCACCTCCAGAATGTGGTGGAGGCCCACAAAGCAACACCATTCCCTGTCCTTGTCTTACTGAAACTGTGCTCCTCGTCCTGGTTTTGAAATTTTCAAGATCTGTTGGGAAGAGACAAATAAATATATGATTACATGTTATTACAATCATTTTGAAAGTGATGAAGGAAGAATATTGTTTACATTAAATTACATCTGTGTGCAATGTGGGAGTAGATCTTTCCAGAAAGGTGTCCTCTAATCCAGAGTCATCTCTCTTATCAATTTGCAAGGAATAGTTTTTATTTTATTTCAATTGGCTTCTGTGGTAGAGTTATGTGTTCTGCCTCATTTGATCACCAATTTTAAAGTATTTTGTAAACATATATTTTGATGGGGTCTCGAAGATATCATATTTCATTCCTTTAGGAAATCCAAAATTCCCAATGCATTAATAGAAATGGCTCAGTATTTTTTTCCCCCTATTCTTTTCTAGACTACAGTACTCTGCACAAAATTAATTTCTGATATCCTCTTCTCATTGGCGTGGTTTTTAATAACATATCGTTATTTCTTTTCTTTTTTTCAATTTAAAGCATCTTTACCTGTTGGACCATTGGTCCTACTGGCTTTGGTTGCTCAACCACCTGTAGACCTTTTACAATAGATGACCTGGAACTCAAAAAGCTAGCATAATCTTTGTTGACCTGGGTGTTTATTAATGTGGTATGGGTTTCTGTGAATTGTCATCTCACCATATTATTTCTGAAAGAGATATTCTTTGTCCAGCAACTCTGATAAGACCTTTTAAGTTTGAACTTCTGGGATGGCTGTCGTCTTTTTCAGAGTACATAAGTTGCACAAAAAGGTATTGCTTCACTGCAGATAATAATATCGGCACACATTTTGGTGCCATACCAAAAATCTTGGACAGTACTTAGAAAATTAGTATATTGATAAAATTTCCATCTGTCAATTGAAAAAAGTTACAGTGCCTGGATATGCACATATATTATGCTTACATATTATGAAATCCAAGGTTTCTGAGAAGAACTTTATGGGTATGAAGGCCAATACCAGCTAAAGAATTGGCAGCTATGATGTCATATTTTTGTGACGTAAAAATATGGTGGATGTAAAAATAGGTGGATAAAAATTCCAAATTCAGCCTAAACATCTGTTCATCTGGGTGATCAATCACCATCATAATAATACCTGTGTATGCCAAGTCCTTGGGAAGGATTCAATAGATGGATAAAAATACTAAATGCAATCTAAACATCTTGCTGACTGCGAGACCAACCATAATAATAAATACCACCAGCACTGACAAAATCACCATCAGTTGCAAAAGGCAGCTTTACTTGGAACAGTTTACATCTTGCAACAATACTTTTAACACCTATAAGCAACATCATCTGCATATCCGAGGTGTTTGGGAAGGGCTTGATAGAAAGAAATGCCAAATCGAGTTTAAACATCGGACTGATTATGCAACAATAATAAATATTCTCTCAATATTGTGCAAAATTGCACTATGAGTTGTGTTTAATTGTATAGTGATGACCTGTATATTGCTAATCAGAAATTTCATGATTGCTCAATTCAAATTTACACTATTTTATTAATTTGGGGATGTTTGAGATTGGGATTATTTACACACATTACACTCTTGGGCATCACAGTGTTATGTGTCACGGCTTTCTGTATTTTAATTTTTGTAAACTACATAAACTCACTTGCCTGGGATGAATGGCTATATAAATCATTTATAAATTAATTTAGGATTAAATAATCCTAAATTTAGAAAGTATTTAGGAGGAAATAAACAAATTTAGAATCATTCTCTTCAGCAGTAGATAAGGAATGTCTTCCATATAAAATTGCACAAGTGTTTGAAAACATATCCCATGTCATTTTTTCTTTTCCTAACTACATATTTTCTTTAGCAATTTCCAACTAAAAGTATTCTCTGTATCACTGTCTATCTTTATTGACCTCTTCTATTCTATGAAGTTTCAGATGATCTCTAATTAGTATAGAACATTGAATTCATAATTGTCAAATGCAAGGTGTGTGTCAAATTTGAACTGGCTCATAATCCAACTCAGAAGCCAATTCAATGATAATAACTGGCAGTTTGGCAATTTCTATTGATGGACTTTTCAACTTTCTTCCTGACAAGAATATCCTAAACACATAAAAAACGTAAGGATAGCTTAGAAACTAAACAAAGCGCTGTTGAAGCTTCTCATTAAATATAATAGTAGTAAAAAGCAATTGAATCTATTTAGGTGTTATCAACTATTTCAGCCACTAATGTCTAATGATGAATGTTTCTGTTATCTTCTATTACTTGAAAGTGGAACTCATAGAAAATTATGTTTCTGTGATGGTTAACAAACTTATGGAAATGGTTGTCTGTATACAGCAGAACCTTAAAAAGCCTGAAAATGAACAGTAACATCAACTTAACTGCATATAAAAGAAAAGGTTGAAATTCGAGTTCGCCTATCACAAAATGGCCACAAGAATTCACAGCAACAACAAAAAAGTTAAGTGTTCATACTTCTGATCCATTTCAGGCTTGGTGAGCTGATGCAGCTAGACTCCATATTATACTACATGTATCTTTCTCACCTTTAATAACATGCAAGATGGTGAACTTGATGTTCATCAACAACCTCTACCCCCAACATTAGATATTTGAAGATATTTCTTCTTTGCATTAAACATGATTATTAATTGCTAAGATTATAACTGGTGAACCATCCCATGGCTCACCATACCATTGATCAATAACTTGACATGGCAAGGAAATTTAAGGTAAAAGCTTCTGCAACTCAGGCAACTATCATATACAATCACTTACTTTTACATTTATAGTTTTTTTAAAACTGTAGCGGGCAAGTTATTGTTTGCCAATTTCAAAATTGTTGTTCAGCCTAGCAGAAAACCCAGAAACTACACAAGAGATAAATATACTGAACAGTTGGAAAGCAATTATATAGTTAGAAAAGTGAAAAATTACAGTTTGATTTTCACTCCTTTCTATTTTTTCTTATTAAAAAGAAAATAATACAGTTACCCTCATAATAACATCAAAAACCCACACCATCACACCATGTACTTTCTTCCTCTGAACTAGAATGATTTGGGTTTTTTTAGAATTCACAATGGTCCTTTGCTTGTAATTAATCATATACATGGATATTAATGTGATCTGAAAATAGGGTCTCTAAGTTATGCTAATATGAAGGCTGTAGTTGCATCTTGTTTTCTTTTGCAGAAAAAGGTGGGTGGATGGAAGTACAAACCAATTAATCTTTTACCTGACAACTGTTCAATGAAAATATCTCCTACTCTGAAGCTTCAGGTTTCCTCTGAGGCAATCTCCTATTAATTTAAAGATTTTTATAAGGAAAGAGGCAGCTTCCTCCCCCCTCTCCAACAAGTCCCTGAAGAGGGTAGATAGGTAGAATTAACCTACCTTTAGTTCTGCTGATTCCTTTCTCGTCCTTATAATGTAAGAAAATACTGTATAATAAAATATTTTGGATATTTCATACTGTGGCTTTATTTAAAATACTTTTAATTTGGTTCTTAGAAAGAAACATCTGAAACAAATGTGATCCACTTTTCTGTTGGTTTATGGTTCCATTATCTAGTCATAATTTTAGAGTATGATGCAGTACAGAACAAAAAGGAAAGTCTGATTCTCGTTTTTCCCTGTAGTTGGTCTGATTCTGTCTGTCTGTCTGTCTGTCTGTCTATCTCACTAACTATCTATCATCATCATGAACCACGGCAATTTTCTCAGAAAATAAATGCCAAGATAAGATGAGATGAGATGAGATAAAATGTATAACTAAGTGTCAAAGTCAGTGCTGAGATAAAACCAAGCCAAACCAAGTCCAACCTAATCCGATCTGACAGAATCGGCCTTCTCCAGGTCCTGTCAGCCAAGCAATGTCGCCTGGCGGGGCCTAGGGGAAGGGTCTTCTCTGTGGCAGCTCCACTCATTTGGAACCAACTCCCCCCAGAGATTCACATTGGCCCCACCTTCCTGGCCTTTTGAAAGTTTTTAAAAACACACCTCTGCCAGTAGGCCGGGGGCCATTGAGCACCAAATGGTATGTCTGTGATGAGATGAATGTTGGTTGAATGGTTTTAAATGTCTGGGGTTTTAGATTAGTTTTTAAATGTTTGGATTTACAAATGTAGCTTTTAGGGTTGGATTTTATTATTTTGTATTCTTTTATGCTGTAAGCTGCCCTGAGTCCCGAGGAGAAGGGTGGCCTAGAAATCCAAATAATAAATAAATAATAAATAAATAAATAATAAAAACCCAAACATTGTCTGATTTGATTTAAGAGAAATACAGTGGTCCCTCATGATACGAACCCCCCGTGATATGAACTTTTCGAGATACGAACCCGGGGTTCAGAAAGTTTTTGCCTCTTCTTACGAACTTTTTTCACCTTACGAACCCGCTGGCACCGATCGCAAAAATCCGCCCGGCTGTCACCTTCTGAAACAACCGGGCGCTTCTCAGCCTTCTACCGAACCTGAATGCCGGCAGAGGAAGAAAAAAAAGCAGGCGACCCCTCAGTAAGGCTGCTTCCCGTGGCTGCAATGAGGAAGGGCACCCCTCGGCTTCTTTCTGCAGCAGCAGGAGGAGGCAGAGGCAGGCATGGAAGACTCCAGCTTCACAAAGCTAGAGTTGGTCCTGAATCCTTGTGTGCGCCAGCCGGGCTACTGTTCCTCCCCCACGGAGCTTCCAATGCCTGGCCGGAGAAGGCTCGTTTCTCTTGCTCACTCACTCGCTCTCCAGCCCGCTACAAGGACGCCATGGGAGAAAGTACTGACATTGGGCTTTTTTCTCTGGGGGATAGAAGAGACATATCCCTTCCCCCAGTGTCCAGAGAATGGAAAACACTCCCTTGGATTCAGACGCCAGAGAAAAGACGCTGGGGAAAGGGAACGATCTCTCTCAGCCCCAAGAGAAAAGAATCCTTCCCTTTGATCCGGGCAGCTCCAATCCAAGATATCGTTTTACATTTTCTCTGAGGGTTGAGAGAGTTCCTTCTCTTCCTCCAGCGTCCAGAGAGTGGAAAACGCTCTCTTGGATAGAGGCTTCTCAGATCAAAAGGAAGGATTCCTTTCTCTGAGCGCTTAGACAGTTCTTTCACTTCCTCCAGCGTCCAGAGAATGGAAAATGCTCCCTTGGATTCAGGCTGTCCGGATCGAAGGGAACACTTCTTTTCTCTGGGGGCTGGGAGAGACCTCGATTCGTTCTTTCCCTCGGGAGAGAGCCCTGCAGATAGGAGGCAGCGAGGAAAGAAGACAGTGGGCCACCCTCAGAAGAAATGGTTGAGGCAAAGTCCGGAGGTGGGGTTTCGAGGACTTCAGTGTTTTTGCGATGCTGCAATTTTGCTGAGGCTCTCCTCGCTGGGAAACCCCACCTCCGGACTTCTGTTGCCAGCAAAGCGTCCGTTTTTGCAATGCTGGGAATTCCCGTGCTGGGATTTCCCTGCAGCATCGCAAAAACGCAGAGGTGGGGTTTCCCATGGAGGGGAGCCTCAGGGAAATTCCACCAGTGTGAAAACGGGGACTTCAGCTGGCAAAAGGGGTGAATTTTGGGCTTGCACGCATTAATCACTTTTCCATTGATTCCTATGGGAAACAATGTTTCATCTTACGAACTTTTCACCTTACGAACCTCCTCCAGGCACCAATTAAGTTTGTAAGATGAGGTATTACTGTATATGTCTATCTTGGGCACTGTGGCATGGTTTCTGTTTTATAATAGTTTAGGATTGTGCTTGTTTAGAACTTTACAATTAGGAATCATACTGCTGAAAGAAAAACACAGCTGATTTTGATTTTTGACAGGTCAATATCTGTATGAGCCTAATTTGTGCTTTCTTTTTGGATCAACAGTTTCTCAGTAACCAACCTCACATATGCAGACAGCTTATTCTTTTACAATTTGTAATTATGTAACAGAAACAAAGTCTTTACAGTTCTTCATGCTTGGTTTAAATTATCATCTTCTGAAGCTACTAAATCTAGCATCTCCTAATATAAATATATAAATGTTTAATCTGCAATGTATTTTACTTTCTTTGTCATTTTTATCTTTATAATATTGCTGTGAGGGAGGAGTTTATTTCCTCTATTTCACAGATGCAAAAATCAGCCAAAACATTCGTTTTCCAACTTTCCACAATCAGTCTTAGAAATATTTTTACACTAGCTAAATACCCGTGTTTCCCTACGGAATATGTGATCGGCTTGATAAATTGGCATTTAGACCTTGTAAATTAATGAGTCGTAATGGCTTCTCCTCTCCCCTTCTGTCACAGAAGCCTCTCCTATCCTATTCAGGCTGGTCCCACAGAGGCCTATCCTTTCCCTTCTCTCTCTCAGCCTTGCCCCACAGAAAGATCTGTTATCCTATCACATTCTTCCCCTCAGGCTTTCCCCACAGAATTAGATATTAGATACTAGATTTGTACCACTGTTTATTGTATTTTATTATTGTTGTGAGCTGCCCCGAATCCTTGGAGAGGGGCAGCATACAAATATAATAATAATAATAATAATAATAATAATTATTATTATTATTATTATTATTATTATTATTATCATCATCATTATTATCATTATTATCATTATTATCATTATTATTCTCCCCGTCCTATTCCCTTCTCTCCCTTAGGCTTACTCCACAGAAGCCTCCTCTATCCTATCCCCTTGTCTCCCTCAGCCTTGCCCCACAGAAACATCTCCTATCCTATCCCCTTCAGTAAGGCTTATGTGCACGCATGGGGACGGGGGTTGCAGGGAGGTACACATGTGGGGGGAGGAATGGGCGTGGACATGTGCGCACATGCTATCACATGCACACACACACCCTTTTGGCACATGAACCAAAAAAGATTTGTCCACTACTGACTCTATATCCTAAAAAGACTTGTGATGGTTCAGCAGTTAAACACTCTGAATTTGTGAAATGAAAAGCTGACAGTACAGAATGAAAACCTGAGCACGATATGACAGAGTGAATTCCCATCATTTGCCCTAGCTCTTATCTACCTAGCAGTTCAAAAGCATAGAAATGAGAGCAGATAAATGGGTAACATTTTAGTGGGAAGACAATAGTGTTCCATGTTGGCCATATGATCACAGAGTGTCTTTGGATAACGCTGGCTCCCTCAGCTAAGAAACTGAGGTGAGAACTGTTTCCTAGAGTTAGACATGACTGGATAGGGGAAATCTTTACCTGTATACTCTTAACAGCTTGACTCCTCTGACTTTGCAGGGCAATTGCCAGTCTGCTATAGAATAAGATCTTAGCTCTGGGTTTCTTTTTTCTCTTCACATGCCCTGACTATGGGATATGATTAGACAAAATGTTATATAATGCATAATGGATACAGATCGATAGATTTGTATAATTTCCCAAACTACTTTATCCTGGAGGTATTTCAGTAGATGGTCTCTCTTCCCTGCTTCCTTGGCTATAATGATTATAAGTGTCAAGCCACAGAAGGGCTTTTATTTTGTCTCGGTTATTCTTGAATGAAAATATAAAAAACTCCCTTTGGTAGAGAGATAGTGCCCATATGCCACTGGGCAGGTTGAAACATATCCTCTTCTACTTCCCATTTTACCGAGATGCTCATGGCGATCTTGTTACTAGGTTTTTGCACAAGTATCCCGGCTGCTATCTGCATACTTCTTGATTCCTGTGAAATGATAATGTAGAGCATTGCAAAATTTTGTGCATCGAATAAAACAGGATGGATTTTGGCCCAGCTAGATAGCTATTTACAGTTATGTGGCTTGTAGTTAATGCTGTGCCAACTTCAAGATGTTGATAAAGTTCCATGCTTCATAGCCTTACATATTATTTAGGGTCTGAAACGGTGTTGAGTATACACATGTGTACAGTATGTATGACTACCCCATTTGCCTTAGAGAAATGTGTCTCTGTGTGGGCTCATAAACGTTTTAAAAAGAGCTATCTGAAACCTCTATTTTTATCCCAACCATTCCTGGAGTCCACTTTTCGGTCGGCCAGGAAGGACATCTCTGTGACGTCAAAGCTCCGCCCATGGAATTCCGTATTGGGATTCCCCACCTCCGTTTGAGCCTCCCGACCAGCCGACAGCTCCACGGCTCTTCTGCAAAGGTGACAGCCGGGCGTCGTCGCTTCTCGGCGGCCTCCTAAACGCCGAACACGAACGTTTGCCAAACTTCCGGGTTTGGCATTCGGGAGAATGCCGAGAAGCCCCCCGGCTGTTTCGGAAGGTGACAGCTGGGCGGCGGCGCTTCTTGGCAGCCTCCCAAACCCGAACTTTTGCCGAACTTCCAGGTTCGGCGTTCGCGGTGGCGGGTTCGTAATGCGAAAAAAGTTTGTAAGAAGAGGCAAAATTTTTCCAAACCCCGGGTTCATATCTCAAAAAGTTCGTACGACGAGGGGTTCATATCACAAGGTACTAATGTATTTCTTAATTTCTATTTTCTAATTAGATGACTCTTAGCGCCTATTAGCTATTTTCTCCCTTTAATTTAGCATGAATTTAAACTATTTATTACTGAGATTTTTATGTATTCAGTTGTTTTGAGTACTTTCATATTTTTTTGTTTTGTATAGCTTTTTATTGCTTATTTTCAATACTTAGGCTTCTAGTTCACACTAGTTTTCCTCTAGTTTGAAATATTGATTCTATTACATCAAATTGTTGTCTACTCTTAGTGATCACATAGATAGATTTTCTCCATAATTATCTGTCATTAACCTGGATCTTCAGCCCTTCCAATGGTGCAGTGATCATAATTGTAAACCTAGCTGGTTTAATTTAATTTAACCTAACTTAATTAAATTAAACTTAATTTAATTAAACTTTATTTAATTTAATTTAAAATATTGTGCATATACAATATATTGGTCTTAGACTGCAATAATAAACAAGATGACTTTATTTGAATCATTTTACTCTTGCAGGATATCTTTAGCACCTCATCTTGTACCCCTTTTTTAAAAAAAATGGGTCAATCTGTTGGGATTCAGAGGGGGCTGTGGATTGTTCCTGCTAATCTGCTGCATACCATGGTGGCTGATTGGAACAAGAGGGTTGCCCAAGCTTGAATTGGATTATGCCTCTGTGGCCTCTGACAGGAAATATATGGGAGAAAAACTTAACACTTTACTTGGGATTGCCCTTGAAGAGTGTTTTGAAGATTCAATTGGAACACAATGCAGTGGTATATAGGGAACTATAATGGCCATTACACCTCTGTTCCATGAGTTGCCTTAGTTGTAGTTTGCTTCTGAGTCCAATACAAGGTTCTAGGTTTTTTTTTTAAAGTGCTTCACAGCATGGGTGCAGATTACTTGAGGGACCACCTTCACACAATTACATCTTCTGCTATGGGTCCTGTCTGCTAAGGGGTTACATTGGCTCGACTTTGGAGATGGACTTTTCTGCTGTGAATCCCATCTTGTGGAACATTATTTCCCCCAAAATGAGATTGGCCCCATTGCTCGCATCCTTCTGGAAGTCCCTTAAAAACGGTTGTGTTATCAGGCTTGAGACACTTAGGGAAGTGATAAGTTAGTGAAACTGCTGCATTACTTGTGATGCTACTCTATCTGCTACTCTGTTATTGGTAACCTTGATGTGTGGTTTTAATTGTTGAATGCTTTTTAAAATTAAAAGTTTTTTTTAAATTATGTGTTTTTATTCTATACCAACCAAAGTTATGTTCTGTGTGATGGGCAGCTATATACATGTGATAGATAAATAGATAGATAGATAGACAGACAGACAGACAGACATGATAGATGAAAGATAGATAGATAGATAGATAGATAGGCAGAAAGAACACCAAAAAAGAAACAAAAAAGAAAATTGCCACAACTGAATTAAAGTCAATGGAGAAAAGAGATAAAAATGCAGATAAAAATTAAAACAATGGGATATCAAGCAAACATTAGTGGTAGGCCAAAGTCTCTAACTCATCATCATTGGGCGTTAGAGATTTTGGCCTGCCAATTAGTTATATGCCACCAGCATTATAAAAAATAAATGTACTGTTATTATCAGTATAAAGAAAAAACTCAAAGAACAATAAGTTTATGGAAGTATATACAAAATAATGATTGGATTAGACTGAAATAGATCTATAGCTACCATCAGTACAAAAAAAGGATAGAGCAGGGTGGGTCAAATTCACGGGTCATAACCCAGATGAGTCATATTCTGGCCCGCTCCATCTGGTTTAGCAAAGGGGGAAAAAGATGATGCCGCGACAACGTGAGTTATATGTAATAAAGCATCACATTACTAGTATCATTAATTTACTAATAACAGATATAGTACAGTAGTCCTTGACTTTCCACAGTTCATTTGAAGTTACAATGACACTGAAAAAAAATGCCTTATGACTGTTTTTCACACATACGACATTTGTAATAGCTCCCATGATCATGTGATCAAAATTCAGATACTTGGCAATTGGTTCGTACCTGTGACCATTGCTGTGTTCCAAGGTCATGTGGTCAATCTTTTGCAAACTTTTTATAAGCAAAAACAATGGGGACGCCAAATTCACTTAACAACCATTGTACTAACATATAAACTGCAGTGATTCACTTAACAACAAGATGGCATTTAAGGGGTGACTTGATCGAAGTGTATAAAATCATGAATGGGATAAAAATGGTGGACAGAGAAAAAATATTTTCTCTAATACACAATACTAGGGCAAGGGGGCACTCCCGAAAGCTCATAGGTAAGAAAGTGAGGACAAATAAAGGGAAATATTTATTCACCCATAGGGTTGTTGGTTTATGGAATTCACTTCCAGAAGAGGTCGTGACAGCTGTCAGCCTTGATAGCTTCAAGGCAGGATTAGACAGATTCATGGATGCCAAGTGTATCGGTGGTTATTGAAATTGATGTCCATGTGCCACCTCTATATTGGTTGAGGCAGGCAGGATTCCTTTGAGTACTATTTGTTGGAGGTCAAGGGAAAGGGAGTGTTTTGCCTTCTCTTTCTGCTCAAGATCCCCATGTACAATTAGTGGGACACTGTGTGACACAGAATGCTGGACTTGATGAGCTTTGGCCTGATTCAGCATGGCTCTTCTTATGTTGTTATGTTCTTAACTATGGTAAGAAATGTTGTAAATTGGGGCAAAACTCACTTGACAAATGTCTCACTTAACAACATGAATTTTGGGCTCAATTGTGGTTGTAAGTGGAGGGCTATATATAAGGGTTGATAAGCAAGCAAGAAACCAAAACAAGAACATATTTCTCAAACAAACTAGAAACTGAATGAAGACGTGTTATCAAAGCCATAAAAGATAATAGTGGACCACAGACTGAACAGATCCTTGTACATTTTGAAAGATCTATAATACATTTGGAGAAAGCAAAACTAGATGAAGGCAAAATATAGCTTATCAAGGACAGCAAAAGTAAGCAATGAGCACTGTCCAGAAGGAGACTACTAGTTTCTCAAGACCAATTGTTTTTCTCTTCCCATAAATTCCACACCTATCCATGACCAGAATTTCTATTGCAGGGGATCTTCCAAACTGATGCAAATTTTTGATGCTGTGGGAATTTGTAGAGGGGAAATTTACTACATTTGTTGCTGTTGTTTGTGTTATGAAATGATACACCAGATGCAATACAATGAGTTTATAAAACTTAATATGAAACGAAAGAAAATAAATGGAGCAGTAGCTGACACAGTGTAATAATAATAATTAACATTTGAATGGCACTTAAGAGAGCAAAGAACACTTCACATTCATTAACTCGGTAATCTTACAGCAGGCTTAAAGATAAGTCAATACTATTATCCCCATATTGCTGCTGAGGGACTGAAGCTGTGAGAGAGGCACTTCTCAAGACTATTTATCAAGGAAGGTACACAGCAAAAATGGGATTTCTTTAAATTAAATTGGAAAATATGAATTATACAAAAATATGTTTAATAAAGTACAAAACAGTGGAGCAGGGAAGGAAATCAAGAAAAGTAACTGAGCAAGTCAAGCTAGGGGTATATATGCACAGTGGTACCTCTACTTACAAACTTAATTTTTTCTGGGACCAGGTTCTTAAGTTGAAATGTTTGTAAGAAAGAAACAATTTTGCTCATAGGAATCAATGTAAAAGCAAATAATACGTGCGATTGGGGAAACCACAGGGAGGGTGGAGGTCCTGTTTCCTCCCAGAAGGTTCCTAGAGAGGCCCCATGGATGCTTCTCCCCACCTTTTCCGGCCCTGTTTCCTTTCATGAGATTCCTAGAGAGGCCCCACGTAGGCTTCTCCCTGCCTTTTCCGGTTACAGTTTCGGAGGCTCAGGTTTTTAAGTGGAAAATGGTTCTTGAGAAGTGGCAAAAAAATCTTGAACACTCGATTCTTATCTAGAAAGGTTCGTAAGTCGAAGCATTTGTAGGTAGAGGCACCACTGAATTTAGTCAATAAAATGAAACCATTTGAGAAAGAATAATATAATTATAGGGTTGGAATGGGCCTTAGAAGTCATCTAGTCCAATTCCGTGCTAAAGGAAAAAGTCTCATACCATCTCAGATAAGTGGTTGTCCATTTTTTTTCCTCTTGAAAACTTGAAGTGGTGGATTAAAGTTCTAGAAAACAAGCTATTCCACTCTTTAATAGTTCTCAATATCAGTAACTCCCCTTTTCTTTTCCCCTTTGTCCTTATATAGCCTTGGAAAAGTTTAGTGAAATAGAGAGATGGGATTATCCTGCCCTTGATCCTCACTTTAACTACAGTTACACTTTAATAAATTTACCGATATACAAAATTATACTGTAAAAAGCTGCCCTTGGCACTAATTTATTATTAGCCTTTGGCATTGATTTATTATTGAAGTATAAACACTTGATTTCACTTTAAATTAGATGATTGAATTGAATTTCAAATTAAATATACTTTCTATGCTATTAATTAAAGCTATGATGAATCATTCATTTTTGAGTTATCCTGAAAAGTTGTTATTATGGCTGTTCATACTTACCATGCAAGTTATCAGTACTTTACTTGATGCTGTCAGAGACTATGATATAGCTGCAGTCAGAAAAAAGCCATTGAATTACTCAATTGACTTGATGTGTGACCTCAGGTAAGTTATTTCACTTTTCTGGGTCAAGGTTTGCTCAATTCAAGTGATGAGTGTAATGATGCTGTAACTATTACTGCCTCTGAAGAGGCCAAGTTAATTAATTTATAAGAGCTTTATAACTTTAAGATGAAAGGTACAAGAGTACATGCCTGCAAAGGTTTATACTGTGAACTCATATGAACTCAAATCCTCTTTTAAATAGAAACTTTTATGTTCTCTTGTTCTCAGACAAACTGGATAGATCAAGTCAAGAAACAAACATCATCAAAAGCTAAAACTGCTTTTATTGACATTGGCTATAATAACGAAGTGTTGCAAGTTTCATTGTCTTCCTCCTCCCTACTTCACCTACTTCCATATATTATCTTGTTAGTCTGTATTTAAAAACAGTTTCAGCCCCTTTTGCCTAGGGCACTGACGACTAATCTTTTCGGCACAGAGTGATGAAACTGGAGTACGCACATATGTGCCTGAATCCGGAAGAAAGCAGCTATTTGGCGTGCATCGCATGCCGGAACCCAGAAGAACAGCTGGAAATGGCACACATGCCAACAGAGAGGGCTCTGTTTGCCAGCTCTGGCATGTGTGTCATAGGTTCGCCATCATGGGCCTAGGGCAGTGCGTGTGTATTATTATTATTATTATTATTATTATTATTATTATTATTATTAATTAGATTTGTATGCCACCCCTCTCCGAAGACTTGTGCATGCATGAGTGACCACACCCATATTTCAATGCAGGAGGGCAAAAACAGTTTTCCCCGCCAGCCGGAGGCCGGAAACTACCTGTTTCCCAACTTCTGGTGGGCCCAATAGGCTCGTGTTTTTCCCTCCCCAAGCTCCAAAGGCTTCCCTCGAGCTGGGGGAAAGTAAAAACACTTTCCCCCATCACTCAAGAGGTTCTCTGGAAGCCAAAAAGTGTCCTTCCAGAGCCTCTCTGTGAGCAAAAATCAGCTGCCCATCACACACATGCACATTGGAACTGAGCTAGGCAACGGCTTGCGTGCCAGCAGATATGGCTCCGCGTTCACTGCCATCACTGGCCTAGGGTAACATTTTCTGTATATTTCGATCAAAGTTATTTTTTTCTTTTTCTCTAGGTGACTTATTTAAATTACTTTTGTTATAAAGTCAAGTCAAAATTCTTGACTTTGCAGCAAGTACTCTTATTATTCCTCAGATATTTCCTGGTATGAAATAGATCGTCCTTGATCAAAATCTCTTTATAAAGATATTTCTCTATGAAGATAATAATTGCCAGTTGCAGCTTGCACAGTGTCTATAAAATTTGCATTTATTTTGTGTGATACAGGATTTATTCTAAATTTTCAGATATGTCACTGTAGGACTTCAGAAAAAGAAATAAATTAAACTTAATACAACAAGCCATTCACACGACATTGCTAACTAGTGACATTTTGTTCAGAAGCACTAAATTGAACACTTTTGTCACCTGTATGAATTAGTTCTTAACACCTTATTTGATGAAATTTTATCTTACGCAATAAAAGGTATATATAAATATCAATCATATATGTGAGATAACAACTTAGGGTAACGAATCATACATATGATTCCACAGGTATCTACATGTAGAATATTTTCTGTTAGTTTTCCATCTTGCATTAATTACTATCCAAACTATAAAAAAATGAAGTTTGGAAAGTCAAGAGATAAGAATCAACATAGGCCTGAGTCAATGTCAGATGGCTCCCAAAGAGACCAAGAATCTAAAACACAGTCCAAAGACATCCACAGGATCTGACCTATGCCAAAATAATTAAAGCAGTGTTCACTATTGCAAAAGAAGCTCTGCCCCTTCCATATGTATGTGCAAAGTCATAATACACCTGAAAAATAGGGAAAACGGGACTATGTGATGTGAGAAAAGGAGGAGGAATGCAAATATTCATGGTTTATTAACAACAAGGTCTCAGCCTCTCATGTGAATAGACTAATGGGAAAAAAGCAAATTCTTTAAAAAGATCCTCAATTAATAAATTTAGTAATAAAGCATGGCTGAAGACTCCTATTCCTTATTAATTACTTTTAATAAGATTTCTTACTACTAACCAGACAACACACTGTTTATATGGATATTGAATATATTGATCTTTCTATTTATATTAAAAATAATTTTTAAAAAGATTTCTTAATATTTTACTATTGCATTTAGAACCGTGTAGAATTTTTTTGTTTGCTTCTGTTGGATTGAGAAACTACCTACATATTTTATTTTGAATGTTTACTTTGAGTATTTTATCATCAGCTATTCTTAGAGCATAAAACATTTTCTTCTTGCTGTTGTCCTTTTTTAAGAGGAGTTATTAAATTGACAGCAGCTGGAATTCAAATGCCAACTTCATTTCATGGGTTGTTATTTCCTTTTGTCGGAAAGACATTAAGCTGACAGCATTAACCAGGTTCCTGGTTCATATTTAAGGGGAAACTATGATAAACTCCCATTTCCTTGCCTCTTTTTCTCTTTCTACTATTATTCTGTTAATCCCCGCATGAATTTTGCTAAAATTATTTTCTCCAAAAAAACTCTTGTAGCAGTAATAAATTTATATAGGATATGAGAGGTTGGTTAGTTTCACTGAAAAATCATTTGGTTAGATCGTGGCTTTTGATAAGCTTAAAAGTCAAACTATGGCTGAAATGCTACCAGTTTGGGCCAGTTCGTCCGAACCAGTAGTAAAAAATTCTACCGGTTCGCAGAACTGGTAGTCCCCCAAAAAAAAGTTTTTAAAAAGTTCTGACATTCGAGCATCACACAGCTGATTCTTTGAAACTTCCCCCTCCGGAGCCTGTTAATCCAAAAGTGTGTGTGAGTGTGAGTGTGTGTGTTGCAGGCCAGAAAGAGGAGAAAGGTCAAAATGGGGAGGGGGGTGTAGGCCAAAAATGAGTGGGAAAGAAGGAAGGAAGGAGAAAGAAAGAAAGAAATAAAAAGAAAGAAAGGGAGGGAGGGAGGGAGGAAAAAAGGAGAGAAAGGAAGGATTACAAACCTGGCACTAGATGCAACTTCAGAGGATAATCCAGGGCTGGAAGGGACCTGAAGGTCATCTAGTCCAACTCTGCCCTGGCAGGACATTGTTAAATGTCTTTTGATCCCCCATTATTCTGTCTTTTGATCTCCCAGTCACATGACCACCAAGCCATGCCTACAGAACTGGTGAGAAAAAATTTAGATGTCACCACTGGGTTGGATACTACAAAATACCTCCATGGCTTGGAGCCAATTTCTGCTTTAATTTACCCTCTCATCAGGTAGCGTAATTCTGACTTTTTACTACATCATATTTAACAAACTAAGTATAGTTGTCAAACCATGGGTATCCTGAAAAAAAATACATTTCATTGCTTGCCAATCAGAAAATATAATTTGCCAAAATATATTCAGTATCCTTAGCCATGTTTTGCCTTAATATTTAATAGTAATTCTGATGGGCAATGCAATTTGAGAAATATTTGATTATAAGTCTGCAATCTTTTCCATGATAATAATTTAATTTCCTAGTACTGTATTATGCAGCCAAGGAGCCACACTAAAGTTGATACAGGCAAGAAAAAAATAAAGTTGTTAAAATAAATAACTAAATTTTAAGATACAGGGAGCAAAACGACAGAGAATTATTTCAGAAGCATATAAAAGCTGCATATTTAAGAATATCAATGCATGACCAAAACAAAAATATGGAATTAAAACATTTGGTTGACAAGAACTTCTGGCATATTGAGTTATATTCTTTAATAACCAAGTTTGAAATAATTCAGTGATCAGAACTGCAGATATTAAAGGAAATTGTGTGTGTGTTAGATATTCGGGTCAAAATTATATATTCACAAGTCAAAGACAGGCCAGTTGAATTGGGTAGGATTTGTCTCTTAGTAGATACATCCACCTGGATTGCAAGATGAATTTGCTTTCAAAGGTACCTGGCAGCACATTCTATGGAAACTTTTATTTTGCCAATAAAAACAAAGGCCACACTGGATGATTTTTCTTTTGGACTATCTAGTGATGTAATGGATTGATTTTTGATATTTAAAAAAGGGCTTATTATTTTTGGTAATGCTTAGTAGTTTTTAATGCCTTCTTTGCAATGTTTAATTATTAAGAAAAACAAGGGAAAGGATTGTACACTTATGTCATTAATATTTTTGATAATTTCTCCTGTATCTTTGTTGATTAATAAGGAAAGGTGAAGAAGTAGGAACCAGTTTATAGAAAACGGGATGAGGTATGGAATGAAGAAGTATTTGGTTATATTTAAAGAGACAATAAATTGTTGAATACAGTTGCCGTGTATAAAGGGGGAACCTTAATCTTATATTTCATTTTTCTTTTTTTAGGGAGTTTTATGCATTATTTTAATTGATTTTTGTATTTCTGTTATCTGTTTAATATAATCCTTAATAAAATTATGTTAAAAAAGAAACAAGGGCTACTGCACGTGAACAATTCTTTATACCTATTTAAAGAGGCTTGCTGTACAAGAACTTGTACATTCATGCTTGAACTACTTCATTCTTATGTATTCTAACTGTATTATAAATTGAGTCCTTATATTCTTATATGCTTAAACAGCAGATAATTATACATCATGTTAGTACCCTAAGAGGGAAAACTGAGATAGATCAATTCTTTACACATTGTTAAATCCAGATTTATGAAAGCAAACATGATTAATATTCTGCCTTACGGCAAAAATATTGAATGTTATTACCCTGCTATTTCTAATTCAAAATCTGTCTCAGGAGATACAAGTGGTTTATAATTGGAATGATGTACAGTGGAATTATAATCTCAAAATAGCAATATTCTCTAATACCAGAGATCTTTGACTTTAAAAATCTGCTATGAAAGATTGTCTCCCCTAATTTTTTTAAAAAAGTTTTGACTCTGATATTGAGAAGTGGTAGAAACTTACCCATGTAAATAAATTTGGAAGGTGTGGCAGAACTTTGTACTAATAAATCAAGAAAAATGTCAAGGAAACAATTGGTCCATTGCTGGGACAAAGTGGCAATAAGGTGATAAGCAACAGGGAAAAAGCAGAATTACCTAACTCATTTTGTACCTATCTTTACACAAAGGTAAAAACCAGTTCAATCTATCAAAAACAGCCCCACAAAAAACATATTAGGAACACAAGTTAAAATAGGGAAGAAAATGAGTTCAGATCACCAGGACCAGATGGATTACACCCCAAGGTTCTGAAGGAACTGGCAGAGGAGATCTCAAAACCACTGAACTATATCTTTCAAAGATCCTGGAGCACTAGGGAACTGCCATAGGACTGGAAAAGAGCTGATCTACTGTGTTTCCCCGAAAGTAAGACAGTGTCTTACTTTCTTTTTACCCCCAAAAGCCCCACTACGTCTTACTTTCGGGGTATGTCTTACATTGGAAAAAAATTGAAAGGGTCGCGTTCCCGAAGGCATCTCCTCAGAGTCCAGAAGGGCACGCGTGGAGCCGCAGAGGCGTGTCGTGGAAGCGTGTGTCTGGAGGGGAGGAGCCGCTCTGCACAGTTGGGCAGCCCCACCTGCCTGCCGGAAAGGAGGTGGGCAAAGGAGGGCGCAGCTCCGGCCACTTGCCTCGGAGCCGGTTGGCCTCGCTGGCCGCTTGCAGCCAAGCCTCGGCAGGACTCGGTTGCTGGGACGAGTGCCTTCGCTGCAAGCCGCTGCCCGCTCGGCTCGCTTTGGACCAGCGCCGTCCTTCGCTTTGCCAAGTCGAGGAAGAGGCGGTGGCGCCGTGGCGAGGCGAAGGCGAGGGGCGCGCGGGGAGCTGCCAGAAAGGAGGCGGGCGAAGGAGGGCGCAGCTCCGGCCGCTCGCCTCGGAGCCGGTCAGCCTCGCTGGCCGCTTGCAGCTGAGCCTCGGCAGGGGAAGAGGCGGTGGCGCCACGGCGAGGCGAAGGGCGCGCGGAGAGCTTGGAAGCGACGTCATTGGGCTCTCCCCCGGCAATACCCCCATGTTTCCCCGAAAGTAAGACATATGTCTTACTTTTGGGGTACGGCTTATATTAGCCGACCCCCCTGAAACCCCCGATATGTCTTACAATCGGGGGTGTCTTACTATCGGGGAAACAGGGTAGTTCCCATTTTTGAAAAGGGGGGGGAAAAAACCAAGTCCAGAAAATTACAGACCTATCAGCCTGATCTCAGTACCACGGACAATTCTGGAAAGGATAATCAAGCAATAAATCAGTGGACACCTAGAAGCCAAAAAAGTAATAACCAAAAGCCAACATGGGTTTGTCAAAAACAGATCATTCCAGACTAATCTTATTGCTTTGTTTGACAAAATGACAAAATTAGTGGACCAGAGAAATACTGTCGATATAATTTACTTGGATTTCAGTTTTAGGCCCAGTATTCTTCAACATCTTCATGAACAATTTGAATGAGGGGATAGATGGGGAAAGCATCAAATTTGCAGATGACACCAAACTGGTAGAAATAGCCAACACTCCAGAAGAATATTGACAGACTTGAACATTGGGCACTATCTAACAAAATGACATTAAATGGTGAAAAAAGTAAGGTTCTATCTTTAGGCAAGAAAAACAAAATGCACAGCTACAGTATATGTGGTATCTTACTCAATAGCAGCAACTATGAGAGAGATCTTAGAGTCCTAGTGGACAACCATTTAAATATGAGCCAGCAGTGCCAGCAGCTGCCAAAAAAGCCAACGCTGTTCTAGGCTGCATAAACAGAGGGATGGAATCAAGATCACATGAAGTTTATTTATTGGACTTATATGCCAGTGTTAATTATGCCTTGGTAAGGCCACACTTGGAATACTGCATTCAGTTTTGGTTGCCATTATGTAAAAAAGATGTTGAGATTTTGGAAAGAGTGCCAAGAAGATCAGATGATTAGGGGACTGGAGGCTAAAACATATGAAGAACGGTTGCAGGAACTGGGTATGTCTAGTTTAATGAAAAGAAGGACCAGAGGAGACATCATAGCAGTGTTCCAATGTCTCAGGGGTTGCCACAATATATATATGTACAGTAATCCTTGCACAGCTTCTTAAGCTAAGGCAACTGTATGTGTTATCAACAAATATAACTTATTTACAAAACAGCTGGGTGATCCTGGAATTCTTATCTCTAAATTAAAGACACTTTTGTGAGAAGCTTTTTGTCAAAGATTTTTTGAGCATCCAAAAATCATTCTTATACACATACTTGTCGAAACCCTCAAAAATGTCTAGAAGGTTTGTAAAATATGATGTACTATTGAAAGCACACATTTATTCTTTTTCAAGAAAGCTTACTCTTCAACATGTAATTATTTTCTCATTAATTACACTTTTTACCATTCTATCCATAACAGATGTTGTACCATCTGGCCTATAATTTCCTGGATCTTTGTTGATTCCTCCCTTCTATTAGTATTACTATTTTTAATGGTTATATCTCGGACCACAGAGGCATTGTTTTTGTCAAAAAATCAGTATAGCCAGATTCTTTAATTCCCCCAAAAAGTTCTCATTATCTTCAGCTATAACTTCATCTTACTGTTATTTATCTAAGTTTATCTGATTTCTCTCCTGAAAAAGCTGAGTCATACATGAATATCTATTCTTTGCAATTTCCCTGTTTTTTTAGCACACCTTTAAAAAACATTGTCAACTGGCCAGACACTCCTGTGAAGAATTTTCTATTTTCAATATATTGCATTTATTTTATTTTATTGCATAACATCTCCATCTGTCAATTATAAAAGGCTACATTGTTTGGATCTGGACATCTACTACATCAATATATACATCTGGTATATATCTGAGGTTCTTGGGAAGAACTCAATATGAAGGCCAATACCAGCTTGACTTTTAACAAAATTGGAGTTTTTAGATTAGCTTATTTAGTTTATTAAATTGGATTTAACTATTGTATATCATTGTTTCTTTTATATGTTGTAAGCCATCCCGAGTCCTCAGAGACTGGCAGCATATAAATCCACTAACTAACTAACCAACCAACCAACCAACCAACCAACCAACCAACCAACCAACCAAATAAATAAATAAATAACTCACAGGTGTGACTTCACATTGTTGTGAACAGATAATAGTAAATAAATAATAATTTATTAAACTCGTATTCTGTCCAACTCTCAACAACTCTGGAGATTGCTCACTTATGCTCCCCATGAATAAACTATAGGATTAGGGTTTCTGCAACATGCTCATAAGTGGAACAGGACTTAAGGAATTTTACCAAACACAGAGCACTTATTGAGACAAAGTTCTGAAGAAATGTCCACCTCACTTTTGGAAATTATTTATTATTAATTAATTGTCCATTATTAAAAACCACTCAATCCACAGGTTTTTTAAGATGCACTGATTGACATTCCTTTAATCTTTAAAAGAGTTTTAAATATAAATTTAAAGACATTAAAATTACTTTATAGACTCATTTCTATATTCATCATATAGATGGGTAGCAGGAGGAGGAGGAGCAGAGGAGTGCTCTGCGACTGGTAACAACGGTTAACATCGGAGAACAGAGAACCACACCAGGCTTACTTGCCCACACACTGACATTGTGCCATGATTTGCCTATCCATGCCTGGGTGTTTGGTGGCTGAGCGCTGGAGGTCTGAGATGTGGAAGGTGGCGGAAGATGGCGGCCGACTAAAGTGGAAACTGAGATGATGATTGAGGCCGGGGATGCTGGGGACAATGGCGGTTCCCTCAGGCAGTTCCCTTGAGCGGCAGCTGAGCGTTGAGGGTGACGTGAAGATGGCAGCTAAGCACGGAGAAGTGAGAGTGGCACTGACGAAGGTGCCCAAGCACCAAAGACAATAGTCAGACAGTTTGCCAGCACGGGTAAGAAGGATTACTGGCACCTGACTACGCCGGGCCGGGGGAGGAGCCCATTGGGCCTGTTTTCTTGGGCAAGGAGCAAAACCTCACCACAGGGGGCCTTGCCTCCACCCCCATTATGTTGGCTCCCACTGCTGCAGCTATTGCAGCTGCACAAACTATTGTAGGTGTTCCTAGGTACACCCACATCACACCAACAATCCGTGAGGTGGCTCCCAATCAGTCTCCAGAAGTATTTCAAGGTGTTGGTTATCACCTATAAACCCTTTCATAGCTTAGGGCCAGACTATCTTTGGGTCTGCGTTCTTCCACATAGCTCCTAGCAACTGGTAAGGTCCCACAGAGATATCCTTCTCTGGGTCCCATCAGCTAAACAGTGTCAGCTGGCGAGCCCACATGGGAGGGCCTTCTCTGTGGCTGCTCCGGCATTCTGGAACCAGCTACCTCCTGAGATCCATACTGCCCCCACTCTACTAGCCTTCCGAAAAGCAATAAAGACTTGAGGCCGTTGATAAAAAGAGGTATAATCTAGATCCGGCCAAAAGAGATATGCATGGTTATAATATGGGTTTTAAATTATCATTTTAAATTCTTCTTTTTATATATTTTCTTTGTTGTAAGCCATCCAGAGTGCTTTGGAAGTTGGGCGGCATATAAAACAAACAAACAAACAAACAAACTTGTATTTCTTTTTACAGAAATTACTGAAAGGTTCTTTGATTTCCTTGTTTATGGGGGACATAGGTTTATCAGTTTTAATTGATTGAATGGGAAATTCTATTCACATTAAGCAAATGTATATGTTTCCCCCTAAGAATGGAAAATAGAATACCAAGATATCAAAATTAGATTTAATGCCCCTTCATTCCTTAATTTCATAGATACAAAAACTAAACAGGGCTTTCAATGTGTACCTAATATGCCTGTCCTATGATGTTCTATACAACATCTATGATATTTTGTTGGCATTTGTTGGCATTTCTTATTTGTAATCTACAATAAAATTTAGGTAGTTGAGACAACAAAGTATAAAAGCTGAAAAGTTGCTTTTGGAGGGAGATACTCGTGTGATATATCGTACACCAAATTAAACATGATGTCTTCTCAGCAACCACGTTGCCAGTTGTCAGCTTGTTAGATATCACAATACCAAATTTCCCAAGAGTTTTGATGCTGGCATGCTGTGATATCCTGCAAAGTGTTTGTCACTCTAATTCAGGAGCCATTAAAACAGCATCATACAGGTTTCTTCCCTGACAATTTAGTTGGGATCTGCAGGTCATATCTATTTCATTGAGTCAATAACCAGGCCATACTGTCTCCTTTTACCTTAATTATCTTTCACATTAACAGAATACTGTCCCCTTTATTGATGTTGCCAGCTTCAGTTTAATTGCTAACAAGATTCATAGCTTATGATAAAATATGCCCATTAATTAATACCCATAAATGTTAACCTTTCTGTTTATCAGTTTCTAGCTATAATATATGAAGATTTCATAACTTAATAAACTTAATTCTAATAATTTCAATATTCAAAATGGTTTACTTTGAATAATAATATTGTCGGGGCAATGCAGAAGTTGGGGTGGGGGGTGGGAAACATCAACTCACCACACTATCATTAGAAGGCCTCTTGACTTTGAGAATCTGGGATGGGTGATTTCAGGAGGGAGTAGATATATCCACAACACATTCTTTCGAGACGTTCAAGATTATCCTTTGTTCACCACCTGCCCGGAAGCTAGGAGGAGGAACTGTCCTGTTGGCAAAACCTGAGTGGGCTAAGTGACTATTTTAGGGGTGGGGGAACGAGGGGTGTGAACTTTCAACTGGGTAGGAAACTTTGGGAGTGTCAGATTCGGTTTCCCACGGTGGTGCCAGCTTGGTTCCGGCAATAAATTGTAACTTTGAGGAATACTTTGCCTTGGGCTCTGATTTAAGTTTGGATGCTATCTGGAACCCTGACACATATTTCATCTAAACTAGTCGTGTTCAATTCACCTTTCTCTATTTCATTTTATTTCATTTATCTTATTTTATTTTTATGTTTCATAAAAACATTTTACTTTCCTTATTTATTGGGTGATGTATATGAAATTAAAAACAAACCAAACCAATAAAGGTAAATTAAATGCATTCAATTTGAGATAAAATATGTCTCCGCATGGATTTATAGAAACCCTGGAAAATAGAATTTGCCACTGCAAGAAAACAACATGACTGTGTTCATGTAGTCACCTGGAGTCAAGTTTGACTCAAGGTGTTTATTACTTTTTAATATAAGAACAAGAACTCCTTTATCACATAAACAGCAATGGCAGAATGAGGACATTCTCTACAGAATCTTTGCTGAGTAGGAAGAGAGAAAGAGAAAGAGAGTCTGCATTGGTCTGATTAGAAATAGAGAAGCTGTTAGACCAGAGTGCAGAACATCAGTGCCAAATCTGTGTTGAGTTAACTCTTTGAATTCCAGTGTATAGCTTGCCTTCAGGTCATTGCTCACTATGATTACATAAAAATGCAACAACACTATTATGAAACAATAGGAATTATAAAGTGCAGCATTAAATAAAAGCAACCTAACATCATAAATATAAACAATTGAGAAACGTTGATCATTGATTGGAAATTACCTTCCTTGCCTATCAAATAAAAGTTAAAATTGACAGGATAATACATAAGAATCCATCTCCAGCCTCACGTATCCCAGCAACTGGTCAGAACCCACAGAGTCGGTCTTCTCCAGATCCGGTCAGCCAAGCAATGCCGGCTGGCAGGCCCTAGGGGAAGGGCCTTCTCTTTGGCAGCTCTGACCCTGTGGAACCAGCTCTCCCTGGTGATTCGCACTGCCCCCACTCTCCTGACCTTCCGGAAGGCTTTAAAAACTCACTTGTGCCAGCAGGGCTGAGGCCGTTGAGTTTTAAGATTTGCTCCAGCTGTTAATTTGGAAGTTAATTGGGGAATGAATGAGTGTGAGTGTGTATGTGTATGTATGGTTTTAAATAGTTTTAGATTAGTTGGGTTTTTTAATTATTTAATATTGGACTTTGTATTTAAATTTGTTTCTATACTTTGTACCTTTATATGTTGTAAGACATTCCAAGTCCTTGGAGAGAGGCGGCATATAAGTCTGATTAAATAAATATATAAGTAAGTAAGTAAGTAAGTAAGTAAGTAAGTAAGTAAGTAAGTAAGTAAGTAAGTAAGTAAGTAAGTCAAGAATCCAAAAATGCAAGGAATATACGGTGTTCCCTTGACTTTTGCGGGGGATACGTTCCAAGACCGCCCACGAAAGTCAAATTTTCGCGAAGTGGAGATGCTCCCTTCCTTCGTTCCTCCCCCTCCCTCCTCCCTTCCTGGTTTTACTTACCCCCCAGAACCTGCAGGGGTAATGGGGTGGCAAGCTGGGGGCTTTGCTGCGCTCGCTGCCGGCATCTCCCATTAACGTTATGTTTATGTTGGAATAAAGCAGTTCAAGCAAAGCCGCAATTACGTGTCCGAATCTGTACAAAGCCACTTCATTGGCGACGAGGATTTCCACGCAAGTACACAATCTAAGAAATTAAGTTAAATAAAAGGAATGATGTCTACACAACTTAATTTTCCACCTTTCAACCCTAAGAGTGAAACATGGGATTCATACGTGGCCAGATTTGACTGTTTCCTTATTGCTAATGGGTTCACAGAAATCTCAGACGACAGGAAACGTGCATATTTTCTAGGATTCTGTGGAGCCGAAATGTTCGAAACAGCAAGAGCCCTATTTGCCCCCACCCCAATACATGACATTCCATGGCAGCAGTTCTTAAATACCCTCCAGGAACATTATGCCCCAGCACCTTCCCATTGTGCCAGGAGATATAAATTCTACCATCGTAATCAAATAGAAGGAGAATCAATAAATGATTTTGTAGCGGCTCTCCGATGCGCACATTATACTGCGAGTTTGACAACCAAGAAGATTATTTACTAGACCGACTTGTTTTTGGTGTAAGAGACGGCCGTTTAAAACGCCGTTTATTGTCAATCAGAGACTTAACGTTCAAGACAGCTTTAGCGGAGGCTAGGGCTTTCGAGCTCTCAATGCAGTCATTAGCAGAGATGGAAAGCACTGTAAATGCCACCACATTACTTCCTGATGTTAATGCAAAACAAATTCCACAAGACTTTGAAAGATTTTTGGGGTTAGAAGAAGAAGAGGTCTGCAAATTAGCTGTTGCAAGAAACAAAGTCCAGCCAGTTGAGCGAGCTAGACGACCACCATCTCCATGCAGAGGGTGCGGAGGAGATCACTTTAGATCAAATTGCCCCTTTAAAGACTTTATTTGTCGGAGATGCGGAGGACGGGGCCACATAGCCAGAGCCTGTCAATTCCGCCGACAGCAACCTTCAACAGCCTCAAGCCAGAAGCACAATAGCTTTAGCGGAGGACTACAAGGACTCGTATTACCGACGTCAAGATTGCAACGTAATATACACGCGTCCATCGCAGAGGTCTACGGTTGTCAGTGAAACTTCCTCATCATCCGAAAAGATTACAGTGGTTGTTCGCCTGGGCCACATGCCGTGCAACATGCAGGTTGACACGGGTTCGGCTTGCTCACTGGTGTCGTGGTCTACAGTTATGCGGTGTTTTCCGAAATTGTCAAAAAATGGGTTGTTACCATGCCGATTGAATCTCCGAGATCATCAAGGCCGCGCTATTCCAGTTATAGGAGAAGGACGCTTTGCCGTTCAGTTCAAAAAATTTAAGGAACAATTACCATTAATAGTGGTGGATGGGCCTTTTTCTAAGCTATTGGGGTTAGATTGGTTCCAAGTATTGGGCCTAGAAGTCTCCTGAAGCCGAATGCTAACTTCCGCGGTTCGGCTTCAGGAGACAGCTCCTTGGAGCTCGTATCCCGCGTGTTTTAAAAGGTTGCAGCCGGCCTGGGGGGCTCGGGGGGTGCTGGCAAGCCCCCCAGGCCGGCTGCAACCTTTTAAAACACGCGTGCCGCTTCGCAGCTGTCTCCTGAAGCCAAACGCTAACTTCCGCGTTCGGCTTCAGGAGACAGCTGCGAAGCGGCGCGGGTGTTTTAAAACGTCGCAGCCGGCCTGGGGGGTTCGGGGGCTTCCCCCCGAGCCCCCCAACCCGGCTGCCACGTTTTAAAACACGCGCGCCGCTTCGCAGCTGTCTCCTGAAGCCGAACGCTAACTTCCGCGTTCGGCGGCAGCGGTTTTTTTTTGCTGTTGCACGGATTAATTGACTTTACATTGTTTCCTATGGGAAACAATGTTTCGTCATACGAGCGTTCCGACTTACGAGCGAAACTTTGGGCAAATAGACAAAGAAGCATTGGCCTTAGTGGCAGGGGTGCGAAGATTTCACGATTATTTGTACGGAAGAAAATTTGAACTTGTAACTGATCATCAACCCCTATTAGGAATTTTAGCAGGAAATCGCCAAAGTCCTATAGTTCTTTCACCCCGCATGGCGAGATGGATTATATTCTTAGCAAACTATACTTACCAGTTGGTGTACCGGCCGGGAAAGCACATTGCCCATGCCGATGCGCTAAGTAGATGTCCGCTTCCAGATATCTTGGATGACCCGGCGCCAGTGTCCTCTGTGTTAGCCATTGAGGAGAGTCCATTAGTTTTAGTCGCATTGGAGGTAGCGAAACAGACAAGCCGTGACCCAACGTTGGCTACAGTAAGACAGTGGGTGCTCCGGGGGTGGCCTAAAAAGGAGCAAGCACCTGAATATTCCTGTTATGGGAGGTGCCGTTCGGAATTATCAGTGGAAAAGGGCTCTTTATTAAGGGGGTCCAGAGTAATTATTCCACCCTCTCTTAGGCGCCAAGTTCTAAGTCTTCTCCACAAGGGGCACCCCGGAATTGTAAGGATGAAAGGCCTAGCCCGAGACTACGTGTGGTGGCCGGGAATAGATCACGAGATAGAAGGGTGTGTAGAGGCATGTCTAAGGTGTCAAGAAAACAGGCCCTCACCTCCTAGAGCACCACCACTAGTATGGGAACCCCCTGCAGGCCCATGGGCTCGCCTCCATATTGATCTAGCTGGGCCTTTCCTGGGTCAAAAATTTTTAATAGTTGTGGACGCCCATTCAAAATGGTTGGAAGTGGTGCATTTACATTCTACCCAATCATTTGCAGTTATCAATGCGTTGAATGCATTGTTTGCAACCCACGGGTACCCAGATATTGTGGTGTCGGATAACGGACCACAGTTTACATCGGTCCTATTTGAAAATTACTTAGCGGCTGCGGGAATCCGTCATGCCCTTATGTCACCATGGCACCCATCTAGTAATGGACAGGCGGAGCGAATGATACAGTCAGCGAAAGATTCACTTAAGAAACTCCCACAAGGGTCTTGGTCAAAGAAATTATCAGAGATGTTATTGGCCCAGCATTCCACTCCATGTGTGGCCACTCAAAAAACCCCAGCGGAGCTGCTTATGGGTCGAAAATTAAGAATAATTTTGGACAGGTTACACCCATGGTATGAAAACAATTCTCCGTGGCCGGAGGCTCCTCCTAGAAACTTGGAAGTAGGATCTCAGGTTTTTGCCCGAGCTTATGGGGAAGGTCCAACCTGGGTTCCGGCCACCATAGTGAAAATGTCGGGTCCTCGTTCTTATGAAGTCGAATTAGAGGATGGCAGGGTATGGCGTAGACATTTAGATCAGGTCCGTCTCCGCAAAGCAGAGAAACTCATGGAAGATAATAGTTCCATTCCGCGAGAGGATAATGAAGTACGTTTGGAAATGGCAGATCCAGGGGTCTTGGACAGTAACGTAGATACTCACCTTCCGTCCCAGTTTACCGTTCCTTTAAGTGCAGAGCCAGAAATCCACGAACCTCTGCGAGGTCAGGTAGCAGGGGAAGACGGACTACGTCATTCGGGTAGAATAGTTCGGAAGCCAACCTACTTAAAGGATTATGTATGTTCCAGAGTAAGGGGGGAGGAGTGTTATGTCCGGGAGTACTAACGACAGGAGATGCCTAGAAAGGCTCCATACAGGAGGTGTTATGAGAACAGGAAAGGGCACCGGGAGAGGGGCAGTAACCTAGAGACCGGGGAAAATAAGGGACAATCATTGGTTCGTTCCTCAGCCAGCTGGTAGTTAAATAGGGAATCCCCGAGGAGGTTTGACAGTTGAATACTGACTGTTGTATTAACGTTATGTTTATGTTGGAATAAAGCAGTTCAAGCAAAGCCGCAATTACGTGTCCGAATCTGTACAAAGCCACTTCAGCGGTCTCAGTTCAGGAATTCTGCAGCTGATGGCCCTCTGCTCAGAGCGCCTTCACCGACTGCTGCGCTCTCCCAAAGGTGCCCTTGAAGGCGGGAAATTAGGGTGGGGGCTGATGGAGCCGAGCCCTGTCCCACTGGATAATTGGGCTTCTCCGTGGCTAGATGTATTGAGGGGATGCCCACCCACTTCTTGGAAGCTGCTGCCATGTGCCCAGCCTCAACTGCCCATCGGCGGGTGTTCTGGGCGACTGCCGGGTGGCCTTGGGAACAACCGCCACCGCTGCTGGAGCAATGCCGGCAGGGACCCCGGGAGGAATGCAAAAGTCAAGGGACCACTGTAATAACGTATAATAATTATATAAATTATTCCCCAAAGTCTTTTCTTTTTAACTCTTTATACAATTCTTAGTGCGGTTATAAACATACTAAAAACAGCCTAAATTTTTTTTCATCCTTAACTCCTTGTCCTTTTTTCGTTTACTGTCTTTGACTTTTTGACTGATATTTTAAATAAGCTCATTCCTGAACCACATTTTCCCAAAGGATACCCTATCCAGTTCTTTCTGAGTTGTTAAAAAGTGCAAAGTAAAAAATCTCTATCATTTTAAAATGCATTTTTTTCACTGATTACCAAGAAAACTCACATTGATTGAAAAAGATATGCTCAAATTTAGGTTTTCAGATATCATACAGTGGAACCTCAACATACGAGCAGCTCTACTTACGAGCTACTCGAGATAAGAGCTGGGAGGGGAGCGACATTTTTGTTCGCCTCCCGAGCTCACATTCGGGATACGAGCGCCAAGGAGCTGTCTCCTGAAGCCGAACGCTAACTTCCGCGTTCGGCTTCAGGAGACAGCTCCTTGGAGCTCGTATCCCGCATGTTTTAAAAGGTTGCAGCCGGCCTGGGGGGCTCGGGGGGGTGCTGGCAAGCCCCCCAGGCCGGCTGCGATGTTTTAAAACACGCGCGCCGCTTCGCAGCTGTCTCCTGAAGCCGAACGCTAACTTCCACGTTCGGCTTCAGGAGACAGCTGCGAAGCGGCGCGGGTGTTTTAAACCGTGGCAGCCGGCCTGGGGGGCTCGGGGGGAAGCCCCCGAACCCCCCAGGCCGGCTGCCACGTTTTAAAACACCCGCGCCGCTTCGCAGCTGTCTCCTGAAGCCGAACGCTAACTTCCGCGTTCAGCGGCAGCGGTTTTTTTTTGTTGTTGCACGGATTAATTGACTTTACATTGTTTCCTATGGGAAACAATGTTTCGTCATACGAGCGTTCCGACTTACGAGCCTCCTTCCGGAACCAATTAGTCTCGTAAGTCGGAGTTCTACTGTACTAGTAATAATAGCAACATGTTTCAGTTTCAGAGAAAAATAACAAAATTTTTATACAAGTTGTGAAAAATCCACTTCTTGTACTTTTGCAATAATATGTCATTGTGGTAGTGTGAGTGGTCATAATAGAGACAGCTCCCACCAATACCAACAGGGCAAGCCACTAGAATATAACATGAAAGCAAGCCACATTTTGATGATGTTACCTAGTTTGGATAAGAAATGCCTCCATGTAATCAACAGTTTAGAGTGCACAAGGACACCTTGTTCTAATCCTGAGCTAGAAATATTCTACTTTATCAATTTTGGGAGTATATGCCAAGAATTCAGAATTCCAGCAGATAGGATCCCAACTAAAACAGGAAGAATAGAATAGAATAAAATTCTTTATTTGCCAAGTGTGATTGGACACACAAGGAATTTGTCACTTAATGATTGTCATAGGGTACAAGCTGATACAAGAGATGTACCTGTGGCCTAGAGGCAAAGGCCACTGCCTTACAAGGCAGAGCCCCAGGTTCAAATCCCAGTAAGGGTGTGGCTATCTAATGAAGGCAAATAATCCCAAAATAGATCTATAGTCTCTCTTCCTTTTCATTAGCAGCAAATATATGTTTTACACACACGCGCGCGCACACACACACACACACACAGGTTTGGCATATTCTGGTTTCTTCCCATGTATGTTTTAGAGATTCCTGGCGATATTTTGATGAGGTTTCACTTGTCATCTTCAGCCTAGTGCTTTCAGCTTTGTGCTCGGGTGAACAAAGTGTCCAGGCACAAAGCCAAAAGCACCAGCCTGAAGATGACAAGTGGAACCTCGTTGAAACGTTGTCAGGAATCTCTGAAACTTACACAGGAAGAAACCCGAATATGCAAAGACCTACATACATGTACCCGTGAAAATCTGCAAATATATATATAAGATTATTTTCTTTTTTGTTGAGTCAGACTGGTATATTGAAGGAACATCACAGCTCCTTTTTTTCCTCTCAGCCCCACTAGGGGCCATATTCCAAGGCACATACGTTTTTTTTAAATAGCCGACAACTATAATCTATAAGTGTAACATATTTTTGCTGATAATGAAAAGGAAGACTACTATAGATCTATTTTGGGCTTATTTGCTTTCATCAAGTAGCCACACCCTTACTGGGATTTGGCCCCAGGTTCAAATCCCAGTAAGGGTGTGGCTACCTGATGAAGGCAAATAAGTGCAAAATAGATCTATAGTAGTCTCCCTTTTCATTATCAGCAAAAATGTTATACATACATACATACATATTTACAGCAACACGAAGCTTAAAACTTCAGCCTGATGATGGTGAATGTGATTTCACCGAAACGTCGCATAGACACTCAAAATATTACATGGGGCAAAACCCGAACTCAGAACAATCTACATACATACATAAATATATACATATACATACATACATACATACATACATACATACATACATACACACACACATTATATTATATCATATATTACATTATATTATATATAAACTTAAATTATCTCAATTAAACATTATTTTAATTGAACATGAATAGTTTTAAGCTGACAATTACTTTTCTTCATATAGATAGCCACATTACTTACAGGCAATTTTAAAAGCAGGGATCTCATATGTTTTTCTTTGTTCATAAAAAGCTGTCCCAGTGTCCACAACTTAATACTTTATGTAAAAGATGTGCAAAATATTTCACATCTGAATCAACGGCTTCATGGTTAAAACAGGTTGTTCCAATTTCACTGGAGATGTTTTCACATTATTTCAACTATAATGGAAGAGTTCCAGCTCAAAATGGCTTTTCTAGTACTCAGTGGAACCAGAACAACTTGTTCTGAACTTAAAATATTTTACACACCTCTTCTTTCCTTAGGTATTTTGTAGTGTTAACAGTTGACAATGAAATGGACCCCTGAGGAAAAAAAGACTTGCCAAGGTTTTAGTGCAATCAAACAATTACGTTCAAATTGAACCCAGTGGGCAACTGGATTTTGAAACACTTTATCCCAACCTCTAGCTGAGCTGAAAAGCTTTGTTCAAATATAAGGCTGAATATGTGGTGAACTAAATCCATCTTTTCCTATAAGTGATGGCAATTTGTTTAACTGAAAATTTCAGCAGAATCTGTTACAAAAAATAAATAAATAAAAATAAACTACTTATATAAAGTAAACTTTCTTCCAAGGCAAGCTTGACTTCTGGTAAATTTATGATCACATTTCCACAGGGAAATTTTGTTGATCAGAATGGCTAATATCTTGGAGATATAGAAATTACAGAATATTGTTATTGTTATTTTTTTGGCAAGAATATGGATATGGTTTGCCATGGATTTCTCCTGGGATACTCTATCAGTACCCATCCTACAGCCAGGAAATTTCCCACTGACTTACTAAGCAAATCTAAACTCACTATGTTTTGAGATACTAACAGGCTTACATTTTAGATATGTATTAAAAAAAACATGTTGGAATACCTATTGAAAAAACTATTTTGGGAGATTTGTTCATTTCAATCACATGGATTACATTTCCAAATATCCAAAGTAACTCAGAATAACCTTTATACCCAACTTTATTTGCTCTCAAATATATTTATGTTAATTGAGAAAATGTACTAGCAATTGCTATACAGTGATCCCTCGATTATCGTGGGGGTTACGTTCCAAGACCTCCCGCGATAATCGATTTTCCGCGGTATAGTGGTGCGGAAGTAAAAACACCATCTGCGCATGCACGCCCTTTTTCCATGGCCGCGCAAGGGCTTGCAGGTGGAGGCGCTCGGCGCTCGCCCATTCGCCCGCTCGCCCATTCGCCCACCCGCCGCCCGCCCGCTTGCTTGCCCGTTTGCCCGCCCGCCGTTCGCCCACCCACCTGCCGCTCACCCGCTTGCCCGTTCTTTCCTGTCATTCTCTCTCGCCGCCCGCCCGCCGCTCGCCCGCCCGCTCGTTCTTTCCTGTCATTCTCTCTCGCCGCTTGCCCACCCGCTCGCCCGTTTTTTCCTGTCATTCTCTCTCGCCGCTCGCCCGCCGCTCGCCCGCTCGCTGCTCACCCGTTCTTTCCTGTCATTCTCTCTCACCGCTCGCCCGCCACTCGCCCGCCTGCCGCTCGCCGCTCGAGAGGGAAAGTGAGAAAAAGAGAGAGAGCAAGAGGGGGAGAGATAGAGAAAGAGAGAGAATGACAGGAAAGAAAGAGAAAGAGACAGAGAAGTGATTCTTGGTGATGACGTATGATGTCATCGGGTGGGAAAAACCGTGGAATAGAAAAAAACCCGTGGAATATTTTTAAATTATTATTTTTTGAAAAACCGTGGTATAGCGTTTCGCGAAAATGGAGACCGCGAAAATCGAGGGATCACTGTACTAAAATAAACCAATTTGGTCATCCCCCCAAACCCTACATGGTGCTGAGAGTCAGTATTTTTATAAAAATCCAGTGGCAATCAGCTCTGTTACTACTAAGTGCAAGAAAGAAAGAAAGAAAGAAAGAAAGAAAGAAAGAAAGAAAGAAAGAAAGAAAGAAAGAAAGAAAGAAATAGCCAAAGGCAATGGACATGTGATTCTTAGAGTGTCTTGATTAATTCTTTTTGAGGGAATATTAGTTGATAAAGGCAGGAGTTATGAAAAACAATCTGAGGAGTTCCTATCTTTGGGATTAAATATAAAGTATAAATATAGAAGCAATGATCGTTCTGTTTGTGGTTCTTGATGGCCCCCATAAATTACATCATGATTGGTATGGCTTGGGAGCAGCATGGTTTTCTGGTTGTGGGAAGGAAAGCATGGGTCAGAGTTTATGCCTGACAAATACGTTCTGGCACAGTAGGCAATCTTTTACTTAAAGGTTTTCTTCACATTTTGTTTGCCTCAGTGAAGAGCAGGATAGGAATATATGTGTATCCTCAACCTGATTCTAGAACACTAGGAAGGCAGACACCTCTTTCTTACTATGTTTTGAAAATGAGATTATTTTTTCAATTTCCAAAGGCTATCATGGGTCCCTGGTTACTGATTGTCAGGGCCCTTTGCTTTCTGACAGCAAATGAACTGTAAATAACATTACCACAGGCTATAGACCCATGAGTCTTCTTCTAATCCTCCACCCCTGACAAGTTGCTGCAGCCAACTTTCTGTGTCCAACTCATCAGGCATGGCCAAATCACTTGCTACAGAATGATTTAATTTTTCAATTTAATTAATATATATATATATATCTTGTCATTCACATTTCATTTTGTCTCTTGCATTCTTTTAAAAATGATTCTGTTTCACCATTTCTTTGATATTAATGTAATTCTTGTCTCACTGTGAGTTGTCCCATGGCGAGTTGGCCGCACTGCATTGTCCTAGACCATCCGCTCCCTTAAACCATTGGCAATTTTTCCTACTCCTATGCATCCCAGTTCTCCAATTCCATTGTATGCATCCCAGTTCTCCAACTCCATCTGATCCATGGTGGGATTATATAATTTACAGCTAAAACCTACTTATCCTACCCCACATTGCAAGAAAAGTGTAGGGCAAGATATTTTTTTCTCTCTGCATTTTTCCCCCTATGGGTGACAAATAAAATGTAGGGAGAAAAGTGGGACAGAATTCCTCCTTTAGTATGAATCCTTTGATTTCACAGCATGAACACAACATGATTGGAAAAGGAGAAATTATCCAGGTCTTCTGCTGCTGGTTACTAGAACCAAAGGAGGCCCCTATTTTGTCTCTCTCCTCTGCAATCTCTCATGTAGATAAAACCTCTATTCAGTTTCACAGCAGAGACAGAGTACAGGTTGAACATATAATCAGCGTTTCTTCAAGTGGCTTACTTTATGCAGACCCCTAGACTGGCCAATAACACTTTTTCTGCAGCCTTGTTAAAAAGCGGTTAGTCTTAATTTCATTTGCCAAATTTTATGATGCTGGTAAATTTTCTGATTGTAGTTAAAATTTCACAAAGCTAAAGTTGTGATTTTTTACAAAGGGAAGCATGGATTACGTTGGGGTTTTTTTTTTGGGGGGGTAGACAAATCATGCGCACCAAAATAGTTCAAAGTATTTGCAGCTTTACTTTTATTTATACTGGACAAAGACATATAAACTATGTATCTCTAATAGCACATATAAAAATGATAGCAATTCATTACCGTTACCAGTTTAAAATTTGCTAGTTTATTCCAGCAATCTCTGAAAATATCTGAAACAAAACTGTATTTTGTGACACTCAACTGGTTCCATATATAAATATGAGTTCAGCAGAAATGCTCCAATCAAAATTTCTTTGGGCAATTTTATAATACAACATAGCCAAATGGGTCTCCAGTACAAATTTTGTTTGAAAAACAAAACTCAGTTATGGTCTTAAACTCCAGTTATTGGCTTAGTTTATTTTTTTCACAGATAAGTTAATCTTCATGATTTTATTAGATAATTCTCACGTTCAATGTGCATGCACTTTCTTTCCCAAATAGCAGATTACTTTTAATATTAGAGTGCATTTATACTGTAAGTTATAATGCCCGATCCATTTCTATATTTTATTTATTTATTTTATTGATTGATAATGTCAATCTTGTATTAGATAATACTTGTAAGTAATAATTTGAATACATAAAACGAATAAAAGTAACAGGAAACATTAGGACATGGATGGTAGGTACACAGGTGCACTAATGCATGCCCCTTACTGACATCTTAGGAATGGGTTAAGGTCAACAGTAAATTGTCTAAGGTTAAAAGTTTGGGGGTTTAGGCATGAAACCAGAGTCATTCCAGGCATTGACCACTCTGTTGCTAAAGTCATATTTTCTGCAATAGAGTTTGGAGAGTTTCACTTCGTTAAGATATTCATGAGTTGGGAGAACCACGTTAATAAGGTCAGCCAATGAATAGGCATAGCAACTAACTCAGCCAATGACAGTTAAATACTTCTGAGTTTGTGCAGAGAATCAAAACTGAAAACTTAAGCTTAAGGCTGAGCATACGCTTATCCACTATGCACTTTCCGCCCACTCTGTGCTTGTCTGCGTTGCTCAAATGAAACTAACTTTCCTGCTTGTGTTTACTAAAAGAAATAATCTACTTGTGATATTGTATGTATGTTTGTATATATGTAGTCTACCTTCATTTTCAATTCAGCAAAAATGTTACTCTCTCTCTCTCTCTCTCTCTCACACACACACACACACACACACACATTTTTGTGATAAGTGAAAAGGAAAACAGAAAACAAGCACAAACACACAATTATATATATAATTATTATGTTTTTAAAGAAGTGAATGAATCCAGCTGAATCAGTTATCTGTGTGTGCTTCTGGAATTGATTTTTTATGCAACAATCTCTGATAGGTTATAGGCCCAGAGCAAATAGAAGACTGCATTGTAAGTTGAAGAGATTGCCTGTTTTTAATGGAGAAACAAGGCAGAGATTGCAATATAGCTGCTGTTGAATTTAAGGAAAGCTCCTTGCCTCATTTCAGGCAGAAGAACTATAATTTGGGATGCGAAAATGGAATGTTTCCGGAAGGCTAAATAACTGTGGAATATGGTTATTAATCGATCACAGGGAGCTTTAGCAGCTGAAGAACAGAAAAAGCATGATAAACCAATGGCTTGCATCATCTTAAATTTAGAAAATTAACAGTTTATCAATGTAGCTGGTTTAAAGACTGCAAATGAAGTGTGGCTGAAATTAAGAGCTGTGCATATGAGTGTGTCTGCATGCAATATTGTGCAATTACCAAGAAATTAGTGACTTTTTATAGAAGATAGTTACTCTACCTCCTCTATGGATTTCACGATCAGACTGGTAAACATGATAGTCTGTTACTGTGATAATGGAGTCAGGGAGGGATACATTTAGCCATATTTCGTAGACAAATATAATATCGAATATGGCAGAATGTAATAAGAGCAGGAATTTGGACATTTTGTTTACAACGCTTCTTGCTTTAATTAGTGGTTTTATTGAGGAAACGAGCTTAGCTAGTTTTGAAAGGAGGTACTATATATGAAAATGTCATACCCTGAATGTTATTGTAATTATGGGGCAAAAACTGTAGAGAACATCAACCAATTCCTCTTGTACTACAACTTCAATTTTGAGAGTAACTTTTTGAAATTTTGGAAATAATCTTGAATAAAGGAGATGTAATGTGCTTTACTTTTTACTATTTGATTCTCATCTCAATGTTGCATACAATGTAGCTAAATTCAATCTGATGGAGATGCTTGACATGATTGCTGAAGTTACCAATATGAATGCTGTGATTTTTACTTTTGCATAGTGAACTTTATTATTATATACAGGACCCTGTAGAAAAAATATGGAGATAGTGTTGCATTATGAAAACATTGACAGGAAGAGATTGGGGGGGGGGGGGAATCAAGATTTCCCAACTTGATCATTTGGTATAAAATGAACATTGGCTTACCCAAATGTTCATTCTATGTGCACTGTGGCAGAGTCGAAGTATGGGTTATTTCCTCATCTGATTGGCCAAGGACTGAGTTGCAAATTCTTTGGCCATGTCTCTTCCTCCGGCCGAGCTCCAGTTTTTTCAACCAAGACTTGGATCTAGAGAAGACGTAGATCATCCAATACACCAACCACACCTGGACACTTGATCATACCAGAACAAGGATGGGATTGGACTCTCCTGCAGCGCACATAAAACAAATGTTCATTCTCCTGTGCGCTGCTATGGAGAGTCCAAGTATGGGATATACCCAAGGTAAGTTGATGTCGGGCAGGTCCCCTCATCCAGTATAACCTGTCATCTCCTAAACGCCACCTCTGCTGTGGTGAACAGGTCCTCACAAATGGTGATGGAGAAGGCCACATGGCTGCTCTGCAAATCTTGAGGATAGAGGCCTGTGTTGCCCTCAACACCATGGTGGCCAGACTCCTGGTTACAAGTAGATCTGGCCCAACGCTCATAGGCCAGCAACAATGCAGGCCTTCAGTCAGTGACCAATGGTAGATGGTGATACTTTCTTGCCCATCATCCTGGATTGGAAGGAAACAAAGATACATACCAGCGGACGGTCAGGTCCATCAGCCAGACAATGTTGCCTGGAAAGGCCTAGGGAAAGAACCTTCTCTGTGGCCACCCCAGCCCTTTGGAAGGAGCTCCCCCCAGAGATTTGTACTGCCCCGATTCTGCCTGCCTTCCGCAAAGTTCTGAAAACCCACCTCTGCCGTCAGGCTTGGGGCCATTGAAACTTTGACATCTTGCTCCACCCAATGAATAAATGTACGATGTATGATGATTGAATCTGTTTGTTTTGTTTTTAACTGTGAGTTTTTTAGAATGCAATTTTATGTAGATTTCTAATATGTTGTAAGCCGCCCTGAGTCTCAGGAGAAGGGCGGTCTAGAAATCAAATAAATAAACAAACAAACAAATAAATAAATAAATAAACAAACAAACAACTAGGACGACATACACGTCTAATAAGTAAGTAAGTAAGTAAGTAAGTAAGTAAGTAAGTAAGTAAGTAAGTAAGTAAGTAAGTAAGTAAGTAAGTAAGTAAGTAAGTAAGTAAGTAATGTCCGGTGAACATCAATGTATGACGTCTCTCACTCGGATGTCTAGGAACCGGACAGAAGTCCAGCAGGATAACTTCCTGAATCCTGTGAAATAAGGTATTGACCTTCAGTACAAATGTAGGATCTAAGCAAAGAATCACCCTGTCAGCATGAAATATACATAAATCCTGGCAGAGAGATAGGGCAGCAAGCTCTGAAATCCTGCACACTGAACTTATTGCAAATAGAAAGGCAACTTTGAAAGTCAACAGTCTAATACTAGAGTCATCTCAAATGGGGATGTTGTGAGCATTTTGCAAAACAACTGACAGGTCCCATATAGGATTCCTGTGAACAGATGGTGGACATAATTGTAAATACCTTTCAAAAAAATGTGCACTCTCAGGTGATGCTCAACCAATCCACTTGGGCATTGGCCACACCCAAAATATCGTCAGCTCATAAAGAGCTCAGGTGAGACTCCGCCCAGGTGCATAATATCTGAGCCTCATGCATGAACACTCTGGAGCAGGTCCCCCCTACCTGTTCACATACACCTTTGTTGTGACATTGTTCATAAGTAGAAGTATATGCTGGTCTGAGAGATCCCATTGGAAGTGACAGAACACCAGATGGGCTGCTCTCAGCTCTAGCCAGTTGATGTCATTGAGGAGGTCCTGTCATGTACCTTAAACTGTCCCTGCGGACCTGTGAGAGTAAAACTAGGAGTACCAGGTATCGATTACTGCCTCCAAATGGGTCAACCTGGTTGATGGGGTATAGTGGCTTTCCTCTAGAAAAAACCATGTTCCTGAAGTGTCTGGACACCAAGATCTCTCTCCACCTGCATCAACGTCATCATCTGAATTAACACATCATCCAAGTAACACTGCAGACAGATGGGCTTGGTGTGAAGATGTGCAGCTATGATGTCCAGCAACTTTGTGATCACCCTTGGGGCAGAGGACAGTCTAAATGGAAGGACCTTGTACTGCCAAACCCTTTTCTGCCGTGAAGCACTGAATAAGTGACCTGGATTTTTCACATTGATTGATTGATTGATTAGGTTCTGCCATATCAGTGCCAACTCTTTGTGATCATATAAAAAGATATGCTCCAGAGTATTTAGTCCCCAACCTCATAAGAGAACCTGAGGACCTCCTGTGGCTTGGAACATTCCTCCAACCTGTAAGAGGTGGAAGAATCAGCAGAGCTGCTGCTAATGGAAGCTCTTCGCTCAGTCACAACAGCTGTGGCAGCAATTAGTGTTGATGAAATTACTCCTCCAGACCAATTACAACAGGAATGCCATCCCAGGAGGGGATCAGAAGTGCTCACTGTGCCTCACAGTAAGTGGAGAATAGCAATTAGCAGCAGCAGAAGCAGCAGCAAAAACAGGCACAGCCCAAAGGCAAAAGTAGTGAGACTGGCAATATGGCCACTGAAGTGAGAAAGGCTAACTGCCTCTTGACTGCCCACCAGCAATATGCTTGCTTGCATGGAATAAGGCTGGAATTCAACCTTTGCTTAGAAAAGGCTGTTGCTCCAAGCTTCTCCAAACACTCTCCATGCCTCACCTGGGTTCCAAGCCGACCGGAACTTCAGCAGGAAAAAAACAAACACCCACAAAATGGCCACCTGCAGCTAGCTGAACAGCAAGGGCTTCTAAAGGAGGCAGCTAGATGTCAGGCTTCAAGGCCAAAGTCAGTTTTGCGGTCAAATTGCAAGCACCACGTGGCAATGGCGGCTAGCCCTCAATTGAATGCTGCACTGGGCACAGAAGCTGCAGCCACCTACAAATGCCCCAGACACCATCCAGCCAATTCAAAATGTTTCTTTAAAAAAAAATACAATAAAATCCAGTTAAATCTGAACCATTTCTGAATTATCAAGAGCAACTCAATCTGCATCTCTTCAGGCCGACTGAGTTGAAAGAATTGGAGCTTGGGCGGAGAAAGAGGCATGGCCAAACAATTTGCAACTTGGTCCCTAGCCAATCAGATGAGGAAATAACCCATACCTGGACTCTCCATAGCAGTGCACAGGAGAAGAGGAGAATGTGAGCCTCTGTTAATCTTTCAAGATTCTCTTATTATACAATAATGTAAAGTTTTAAGATCTCTACATAAATGAAAATTATATTTTCAATATGCCAATATAGTTGAAAAGAGTAGAGAAAACACAGTTCTCTTTTGCTTTATAATGACATGTCACATAAAATTACTGTGATTATTCTAAAGTGATCTTCCAAGGCAATATATATAGTTTCAACAGTGCAGCTTAGAAATCATCCTATGGAACATGACCAATGTCCTCATGATTTCAAGTTGCCCGTGAAATGCTTTTCAGGGAAATAATTGAAAAAAATCAAGAAAACCTTTGTTGGTGAGAAAAGCTAATGGCTGCAAAGTATTACAGAATATTACACAGACATCTGAAGGATTTAGAATCTCTCAGTTTAATGTACACTGTAGGTCACATTTATTGTATGTGAAATGAATTTAGAAATAGTTTGAGGGGGAAAGGTTTTCCTCTCTTTCCTGTACTCTTTCCCCAAAAGCTGTCATCTGATGGCCTTAAGAAGTGTGTCTTCTCTGTGGATTACCTGTTCCTTTGAGCAGTTTCCTATATTTTGGAGGTTTTCTATACTTTTAGCTTTCTGGAAAGTCATGAAGACCTAGGCAAATGAGCAATGTCATGATGTCATCGTGGGAAATATGATGCTGTCTTCAGAGGAAGTATTCACTTAATTTCCCTACTGGTTCGCAAATATGAGCATGTTTTGCTCACATGCATGGCTTGCTTGCATGCACCCGGCTTCAAAATGTGCCTAAAGAGGACAACATAGTGTCAGGGCAGGTGGGCGGGACCATGCACAGGTCGCCACTACCAGTTTGCCCCAGTCAGCAGTTCAAACTAATCTGAATTGGCTGAATACCACTTATGGCCGTCTTGTGAATCTATTGTTTCATCTGTATATTTTTATTGGTGCTCATTGGCGCTAGGACTGTTGTGTATAGCCCACATGTAAGGCTCATAAAAACACATAATTTCACATTTAAATAGTTCACATTTTGGTGACTGTTTAAAAAAACTTCAAATTAATTCATGAACAGAAAGCAATATCCTTTTGTCTGAGGACACTCAAAATTGATTTAGGCCAGTAATTATCCAATCTCACTAGCTATTCTTAATTAAGAGTATGCTGTGCCATTAGTTGTCCTAACATCTTAACCTCAGGAGTTCTGACAGCAATATAGGTCACTGATATTATCTTCACATTCTGGATCAAGAAGAGTAAAGCTGAACCTGACTGAATACTAATCTGGATATTATACCGGTAGTGAAATTAATGTTATAGGCAAAAACCTATTGATTGTGTAGCATCTGAAAATTACAGTTTGTCCCCTCTTTAGAACCACATGGGATTCTTTTCATGGCAGAGATGGGAGATGCTACTGACAGCACAGCTGAGATCAATTTTCTCTGGTTTTGCCCTTCCTTGTAACAGAACAAAAGGCTTCAGATGTTAATTTTCTTTTCTTTTCTTTCCAACTTGCCTTTTCCCCGATCTCCTCTGTAAACTCTTTAAACGGCTTTCAGCAGCAAAATAAAACTTTGCCTTGTCTGCCTGTTTCTATCAAGCATGTTTGAGACGGTGTGTAATCCCTGATGTTATGCATTGCTAACAATACAGGTCTCTCTTGGTATTATGCTATTAACTAAGTGTTAGTTTTGGACTCCTGGAATTCCCAGAGCAGCAGATTTCCAAGCACAATTCATTCTCACATGTTCTTTACAACTCCTTTGCTGTTCACATTTCACCTGTGCCATCTGTGCTACCGTGAGCTTTGTCTTTCTCTGCATTTCATCTTTAAAATGACTGCGTGATGATACATGAATAATGAATGAATCCTGAATAAATGTTTCCTAGACAACACTGAGAAAAAAAAAATCTCGGGATAAAACTATAATTTCCCCGATCTTGATTTCGTTTTACAAGTTTGCAGCAAGCAATTTTTGAAAGGCTGTGAGGGACTTGATCCTTCAAATGATTTACGACAGCACCCTCTCGCAAGGGACAAACCTTTTTTGGAAGAGTTGTATCATGTTTTACATTTTAATGGAGGTTAAAGAACGTCATTAAAGTACAAAATTGTATCTGAACATCTGGGAAGGTGTTTTTGTAAGCTTATATAAAGACATTAGACATATCCCTAATCTATATTTATTTGTAATTAAATCAGTTGGCTTTGCTCTCCTGTTGTGGGCCCTGATTTGCAAGACATACAATTGGTGGATATCATCTTCTGTCTTAACTGATACGATTAAAAGAACATTTGCCAAAGCAAACATAATAATGTAGCAAATAAAACTCTGGTAGTGCTGGTATTCTGCCCACTTACGGAATAACAAAATTGGAAGGCACCTTGGAGTGTTCAGCCTACTTCAGCCCCCTGTTAAACTGGCCAACTTCTTAAAAACCTTCAGTGTTGCTGCACTCAAAACTTCCGGATGCAACTGGTTTTACTGATTAATTGTTGTCAGGAAATTTCTCCTTAGTTCTCAGTTGATACTCTTTTTAAGTAGTTTCCATGCTCAATGCTACATTTATTTCTTGGGGCCAAAGAAACTCTACTTTAGTCATACTTAATTATAGAATGACTATACCAGTATGGCAGTCAAATGGTATTAGCATAGTTTAATCCCAAAGATGCTTTTTCAAGAGGCAACTGGATTTTGTTTTTCTTTGAAGTCAAGGAATCCAAAAAGCTTCTTCAATTCTTCCATTCCTCACTGAATGGTGAGGAGTAGAAGAATTTATACTCTTTGTAGTCATCTGGTTGTTAGCACTCTATAAATTCTTCCGTTTCCCACCATTCAGTTAGAACTGAACACGCTTCTTGGATGTGAAGTGAAATGTCTTCAAGGAAAAACCAAGAAAGTCCAGTTGCCTCTTGAAAAAGCACCTTTGGACAATCATGACCTGGAAATTTGAGAATCTACATAAATATTTAGCACAGTTTATTATAATGGTTTGTAATGCCTTATTTTATTTTTAGAAATAAGCATTAATGGATGATTTATAGCAATAACACTTAGACTTATGCATCTTGCAGTGCTTTACAGTCCTCTCTAAGCAGTTTACAGAGTTAACATATTTCCCCCAACAAACTAGATCCTCATTTTACCCACCCTGGAAAGATGGAAGGCTGAATCAAGCTTGAACCTGCTGGCGGCCAGCAGTCAACAGATGTAACCTGTAGTACTGCATTCTAACCACTTATAACAGTGGGAGTAAATAAAACCTAATCCCAATAAAGATAATCTATTTAATATAATCAACCAACCAACTATTGTTATTTACATGTATGGGGCATGTTAACCAAGATGAGGAAAACAACATAACAGTTCTCTCTATAAACCAATGACTGCATCTCAAGCGATCCATCTGTTAAACTACTGAAGTTTGCAGACGATACAACAGTGATTGGACTCATTCGAGACAATGATGAATCCGCATACAGACGGGGGTGGGTGGGTTTGAACAACTAACCTTGTTGTGTGACCGGAACAATCTAGAACTGAACACACTCAATACCATAGAAATGGTGATAGACTTTAGGAGACACCCTTCCATCCTTCCACTTCTCACAATACTAGACAACACAGTATCAACAGTAGAGACCTTCAAATTTCTAGGTTCTATCACATCTCATCAAAAACATCATCAAGAAAGCACAACAAAGAATGTTCTTTCTGCACCAACTCAGGAAGCTCAAACTGCCCAAGGAGCTGCTGATACAGTTCTACAGAGGAATCATTGAGTCTGTCATCTGCACCTCTATAACTGTCTGGTTATAGACCCAACAGGACTGACACAGATTTCAGAGGATAATCAGAACTGCAGAAAAAACAATTGCTGCCAACCTGCCTTCCATTGAGGACCTGTATACTGCACGAGTCAAAAAGAGGGCGGGGAAAATATTTACTGACCCCTCGCATCCTGGACACAAGCTGTTTCAACTCCTACCCTCAAAATGTCGCTACTGAGCACTGCAAACCAAGACAACAGTTTTTTCCCGAAGGCCATTACTCTATTAAACAAATAATTCCTTCAACACTGTCAAACCTTTTACTAAGCCTGAACTTCTATTTCTACTATTTTTTCTCATCATTCCTATCACCCATTTCCTCTCACTTAGGACTGTATGACTGTAACTTGTTGCTTGTATCCTAAGATTTTTATTAATATTGATTGTTTCTTCATTGCTTATTTGACCCCGATGGCAATCATTAAGTGTTGTACCACATGATTCTTGACAAATCTATATTTTCTTTTATGTACACTAAGAGCATATGTACCAAGACAAATTTTTTGTGTGTCCAATCATACTTGGCCAATAAAGAATTCTATTCTATTCTATTCTATTCTATTCTATGCTATGCTATTCTTTCCTCTTCTCTCCTATCCTATCCTAGGAACTCCACAACTCAATTTCAAATGGTCCATGATATCCAGATGAACCAATCTTTATAGTTACAACTCATAATGAATAAAGAAACTAACTTATGTTATCTATTAATTAGGGGAACAAGCTGAAACTGTAGGACAATAATGATTAGCGGAACAGATTCTGCTTTCTTCTCAATACTATGTTTACTTCTTGGGGCCAAAGAAGCAAAAGGCCATACCAGAGCCCACTCAGTGATGCAAAAAGAAGATAAACTTGATGACAGTTACAAACGTTTATTTTCTGCTGTGCCAGGCTAAATAAAAGATATTTTGAAAATCCAGCTCATACTTTTGTTTTTATATAATGACTCAGTTTAAAGAAAATACAAAAATTATGAAAGGAACAGCAAAAAAGTGCATGCTAACTTATTTTTTTCTCCTCTAACCCTTCCTTTTCCTTGGTGATGTATTCAAAGTGATTTTACATTGTACAGTAGACAAAGGACATATCAATTACAGAGGAAATGTGTTTTTAAATTTCCACAAATCCCCCCCCCCCAAGCTGTCAATATATTTCTAAACAGCAGGAATAATATTCTCTCCATGTTCTCTCACTGACCTTTGAGGTCACTCCTGAAAATACTTTTCACACCTGCTCTGAAGATATTGGGCCTTCAGCCAGAAATGAATGAATGAATGAATGAATGAATGATTGAATGAATGAATGAATGAATGAATGAATGAATATGCTTGGGAAGTTTAGTCATTATTATGAGAATAAGACTGATCCTTCTACTTTTATTTCTTCTTTTCTGTAATAATCAGTGAAACTTTGTGTGATGGTCTTCACAAGCCACTGCTTACAATGATTATTTTGCAATATTCTCATTTACAATAGTAAACTGCTTTGAGATTTCCATAGTTAGAGGCAGTGATGGGCTGCTGAAAATTTTACTGCCACGCTGTGGGCGTGACTTATTTTGTGGATGTGGCTTGCTGGGCATGTGACTGGGTAGGAGTGGCTTCCTGGCCATGTGACCAGGGGGTGGTGGCTTGACAATCATGTGACTGGGGTGTGCGGCTTAAACTCTTTTCAGTTGATTAAGTCACATTATTTGAATAGCCATAAAAATGATAGACAGTATTATTTGTTGAGGAGCACAGTAACATTTTAAGGTTTTGTACTCAACCCACAATATTCAATATGATAACAGATTAGGCAAGTAGCTCAATTTTCTTTAATTGCTATAAAAGTTCAGTTCAAGATAATGATTTTAAAAAATGATTAAAGCGTTTATGGTTCCAGCATTCATTCTTTATATGTTTTATCCTCAAGTCCCCTAACTGGAGATCACACCTCTTAAAACTGCTGACATTGAGAAATTCTGTTTATGTTTTCATTAGCCTTTGTCTCTGTCTTCTGTTTTGCTTCTACAACCAATCTTCTATTTCTTTTTTAATCCTGGCACAAGTCTTCAGTCTTAGGTATTCTGCTCTTCTTCTTTGATCATGACTATTATTTGTCCAATGATTGATCATTATAAGTTCCCATTTCACCTCAAATTGATGTCTTTGACTCAGTTATAAAACTGTCACTACCACATCAAATAGGCAAGTGTTTTAACACATTTCCCCATCTTGCTTAATAAGCGCTTGCTCTGAGCCACTCCGAGTCTTCGGAGAGGGGCGGCATACAAATCTAATAAATGAATGAATGAATGAATGAATAAATAAAATAAATAAAATAAATAAAATAAATAAAATAAATAAAATAAATAAAATAAATAAAATAAATAAAATAAATAAAATAAATAAAATAAATAAAATAAATAAAATAAATAAAATAAATAAATAAGCAAGCTTTTTATTCTATTTGAGGGTCCTTTTGGAAACAAAAAAGAAATATGTTTGTGTTCCAAATATATTTTCATTGTGGATCCCCCCCCCCCGCCTTTTTAACCACACTGTGAAACAAGAGATAATTGCATTTTTCTAACAACACAAGTAACTCTCTTTTTATCAAATTTAATGATCTGACTTTCAGAAACCTAACCTATATAAATGTCTGGTTTGGTTCTGTCCTTTCCATTATCAGCAAAAATATGTTACACACACACACACACACACACACACATAGAGAGAGAGAGAGAGAGAGAGAGAGAGAGAGAGAGAGAAAACTTGCAAAGAAATGATAAAGAGGTAAAGGGAGACTAGTATAGATGTATTTCAAGCTTTTTGGCTCTTGTTAGATAGCTATACCCCTCTTGGATTCAAACCTTGGCTGCTTTTGCCTTGCCAGGCAGTGTTTTTACCGTCTAAGCCACAGGCTCTCCTCCCTTTGATCAGCTGACTTGCATTGTCCAGGCTGTTTGCATTTCCTAGTCACTTCCATTTATACACAGAAATGTCACATTTTATTATAATCCCTAGAGAAGGAAATAGAAGAATCATAGCCTTTTAATTACCATGTGTATGTGGGAATTTAGACATAAACTGCCCTTTACTCAGCATTCATAATGATACTATAGTTCGGGGCTTATAGAAATGATTTTTGAGATACTATGGAGACCAAGGGATAATTCATAAATAGTTGATAAATATAAATTGGGCAAATGCTGGTAGGTCACAAAAGTCAAACTGCTCAGTATATCTGGCCATTGAGATGCAGAATAAGGTTACTGGCACAAGCAATGAAACAAGAGCTGCAGTGGCACAGTGGTTAGAGTAGAGTACTGCAGGCTACTTCTGATGATCAACAGCTGCTAGCTGTTTGGCAGATCAAATCTCACCAAGCTCAAGGTTGAAACAGCCTTCCATCCTTCAGAGGTGAGTAAAATGAGGACCCAAATTGTTGGGAGTAATATGCTGACTCTGTAAACCGCTTAGAGAAGGCTGGAAAGCACCATGAAGTGGTATATAAATCCAAGAGCTATTGCTATTGCTATAATGCAATAAATAAACCTATGTGAAAAAACACCTGTTTATGAATGACTTCTGTTCACAAACGTTATTACAGTGGTACCTCTACTTACGAACGCCTCTACATACGAATTTTTCAAGATACGAACCGGGTGTTCAGGATTTTTTTGCCTCTTCTCACGAAACATTTTCGTCTTACGAACCCTCGCTTCTCTCTTGGCTGCTGATGCTGTGAGCAGCGGCCAAAACAAGCGCTTTTAAGTTTGCAGGCTCTGATGATCGAAAGGGAACTGGAGCCAGGCTTTCCCGTGCGTGGTCTGCCCCCTCCCCCCATCCCATTTGCTAGAAAATTGCGCATCCAAGGAGCTCTCCACAGCTGCCACGGGGTGACAGGTGGATAAAGCAAGGCTAGCGGAGTGCTTGGAGAGGCGGGAAGGGTGCGTGTGGAGGAAGAAATGACAGCGGGTTGCCTGGAAACGTAAGGAAAGGGTGGAGGAATAAGAAATGTGAGTGGGGTGTCCTGGAAATGTAACAAAAGGGTGCGTGTGGAGGAAGAAATGACAGCGAGATGCCTGGAAATGTAAGGAAAGGGGGGGAGTAAGAAATGCGAGTTGGGTGTCCTGGAAACGTAAGGAATGGGTCCATGCGGAGGAAGAAATACAAGTTGGGTGTCCTGGAAACATAAGGATAGGGTTGAGGGGAGTAAGAAATGCGAGTTGGGTGTTCTGGAAATGTAAGGAATGTGTGCGTGTGGAGGAAGAAATGCGAGTTGGGTGTCCTGGAAACGTAAGGAAAGGGTGGGGGTGGGGAGTAAGAAATGTGAGTAGGGTGTCCTGGAAACGTAAGGAAAGGGTGGGTGGAGTAAGAAATGCGAGTTAGGTGTCCTGGAAACGTAACAAAAGGGGGCTGTTTCTTCAATGCCAGCACTTCTCCTACCCTCCTCTCGGCTCTAATCTGTACATTTTCCCTCAACTACTCAAAGCCACTGTCCTTCCTTTCTCTTCTGGAGGTTCTTTTTTAAAGGCTTCTCACCCTCTCAATATAAGAGAATATCTGCATTTTGGGATTGAAGTGTGGAATTCCTTGCTTCTTTCAGATTGGTTATTTGCTTGCAGATGCTTCATTACCAAATACCAATCACACTAATGATGTTACCTAGTTGGGTAATGAAATATCCGCAACCAAACAACCAAGTTTAGAAAACATCAAGGTCTCCATAGTTCTTGTACAATCATCCTCACAATCTGTTTGTACCTATTATTTCCTTATATTTGCACAATCTCGTTGCCTCTATTCCAAATTCTTTCTATTTACTATCTGAATGCCCGCATTTTTAACAACTGAATTATTTTTTTTTAGCTCCTTATGGCAAATCCCTCTCAGATTGCAACAAATTTATCTATTTCCTCAACTATCAAGGCTACATAATAATATGGTGGTTTTGTTTCATATAAAAACTGTTTTGGTGAACCCATTGCTTATAAATTGTATTTGTAATTTGCAAAATATTCCTGGATTACTTATTTAGCCTTTGAAACATGCTAGTTCCAGAGAACAGTACTTCAAAAAGTTGAATAACTTTTTGAATCAAGTCTCTCAAACAATGACAGCTCAATAAATAGTGATGAACAATATTTTTACCAACAACATCCATCAGATAAAGGAGGCAGTGTCAATCATCTACAATAGTAAAGTTTTTCAAAAGAAGTCATTAGATGAATCAATACTAGCATTTCAGTAATCCTACTGAGTTGGTGACACTTTGTCTTTGAATCAGGATTTTTTTTTCCATTATGTATGAATGAAATATCTTATTGTTTAAAGAACAGTGCATTGTTGGCTCTTATTTTCTTTTCAACAAGGGTGTGCCTGTTTTTAAACTAAGAATGTGTATCCATGGAAATCATTTTTCTCCAATTATCTTTTTATTTAGAGTACTTTTTAAGGTGTGTGCAAAGCAACCCTTGAGTTATCAAGGACATGCACGAAGAAATGGGATATTGCAGTAGATATGAGTAATTATCCAGTCACACACAGAGATATGTTAAAGTGCATATGTGTATACAGTGATACCTCATCTTATGAACTTAATTGGTTCCAGGAAGAGGTTTGTAAGGTGAAAAGTTTGTAAGACGAAACAATGTTTCCCATAGAAATCAATGGAAAAGCAATTAATGCATGCAAGCCCAAAACTCACCCCTTTTGCCAACCGAAGCACCCGTTTTTGCGTTGCTGGGATTCCCTGAGGCTCCCCTCCATGGAAAACCCCACCTCCAGACTTCTGTGTTTTTGTGATGCTGCAGGGGAATCCCAGTAGGGGAATCCCAGCTGCGTAAAAACGGGTGCTTTGCTGGCAACGGAAGTCCGGAGGTGGGGTTTCCCAGCAAGGGGAGCCTCAGCGAAATTGCAGCATGGCAAAAACACAGAAGTCCTCGAAACCCTACCTCCAGACTTCCGTGTTTTTGTGATGCTGCAATTTCACTGAGGTTCACCTCACTGGGAAACCCCACCTCTGGACTTCCGTTGCCAGCGAAGCACCCGTTTTTGCACTGCTGGGATTCTCCTGCAGCATCGCAAAAACACGGAAGTCCGGAGGTGGGGTTTCCCATGGAGGGGAGCCTCAGGGGAATCCCAGCAGCGCAAAAATGGGTGCTTCACTGGCAACAGAAGTCCAGAGGCGGGACATCCCAGTGGCGGTGGCTTGGGTTTATAAGGTAAAAATAGTTTGGAAGAAGAGGCAAAAAAATCTTAAACCCCGGGTTTGTATCTTAAAAGGTTTGTATGATGAGGGGTTTGTAAGATGAGGTATCACTGTACTTTAAGAAACAGCACAGTCCAAATAAACAGTCCTGGTCATATATGTTCGAATCAGTCAATCTTTAGAAATACAATAATCTTCTCACCAGTTTGTCTTTGTTGTATACATTCAAGAAAGATATTACAGCTCACAAACACATCAGAATATCAGGGGGGGGGAATAATAACAGAGCATAACACAGAGATCACTATCAATTCAATGTGTCAATCAGAATGAAACAACAGAGAGAATAAGCCATGATCTCTAGCTCCCTCTTATAGCAACTTGCAATACTACAGCCAATCAGAACATAGCATACATTTTAAAGCTATATTCATCAATTCATACAACCATACATTGTTGGCTTGTTTATATATTACCAACTCAACCATTTGGACAGAGTACTAACAGTATTAAATTATGTTTGTATCAGCATTTTGTTTTTCCTAGGCATTCAGGTCCAAGTGTAATTTATATAGGGGGAAGGGAGGAGCCCTTGCAGGATAGAGCTGAGGGGTTTATGCAGCTTTTGTAGAATAAAGTCTCTCAGATTCGGATAGACCTGGACTTTGATTGGGCAATTTCAACCAAGTTAACAGGGACAGGTCTTAGTCTGATTGTGTGTGATGAGTTTGAGCCTGTCACTCCTGAGGAAGTTGACAAGGCAGTAAAAGAGATGAGTTCCTCCACTTGTTTATTGGACCTGTGCCCCTCCTGACTGATTTCTGCCAGCAGAGAGGTGACATGAGGCTGGTTACAGGGTATAATTAATTCATCCTTGAGAGGGGGGGAGGGGGAGACCCCTCCTCAAGAAGTCTTCCCTGGATCCAGCAGATTTAAAGAACTTTCATCCAGTCTCCAATCTACCATTTGTGGGGAAAGTTGTGGAGAAAATGGTGTCACTCCAGCTCCTGTGGTCACTGGATTAAATGGATTATCTAAAGCCATTTCAATCTGGCTTGAAGCCTGGTTATCACACAGAAACTGCTTTGGTCACACTGATGGATGTGGCAAGCCCGAGATGGGGGTCACTCCTCTATCTTGATGGTACTTGATCTCTCAGTGGCTTTCAATACCATTGACATGGTATTCTTCTGGGACAACTGAGGGGGTTGAGAGTGAGAGCCATCATGCTACGGTGTTTCTCCTCTTAGTTTTCTGGCTGGTCACAGTCGGTGTTGGTAGAAGGACAGAGATCGATCCTGAGACCCTTCATTTATGGGGTCCCTCAGGGCTCAGTTCTCTCTCCCCTCCTATTTAATATCTACATGAACCCACTGGGTGAGATCACCTGTTGACACCAGGTGAGGTACCAGTAATATGCTCATGATACCTAGTTGTACTTCTCCACCCCTTCTCAGTTTAGTGAAGCAGTGTGATGTGTCGGTGCCTTGAGGCTGTGGGGTCTGGATGGGAGGAAACAAGCTCAGACTCAAACCTGGCAAGTCCAAGTGGCTGTGGTGTTTGCTTCCAAAAGATTATATCAATTATCCATCCTTGGTGCTGGGGGGGGGGAGAAATTACCATCCTTGGAATGGGTTTGCAATTTGGGTGTCCTCCTGGATTTACAGCTTAACTTAGAACAACATCTAACAGCTGTAGCCAGGGGGACCTTTGCACAGGTTTGCCTGGTACACCAATTGTGACCCTATCTGGATTGTGAGACTCTTCTCACACTCCCTCATGCCCTTGTCACCTCACGGTTAATTATTGCAACACGCTCTGCATGGGACTATCCTTAAAGAATGCTCAGAGATTGCAGTTGGTCCAGGATGCAACCACGCAAGCTGCTGTGGGTACCTAGGTACATCCACATTTCACCAATTCTCCTTGAGCTTCACTGGCTTCCGGTTAGTCTCTGGATGCAATTCAAGTTTTTGGTTATTACCTTTAAAGCCCTACGTGGCTCAAGGCCAGGTTATATTAGATACCACCTCCTACTGCATAGTTCACAATGACCAGTAAGATCCCACAGAATTAGGCTCCTTCAGTTTCCATCGACTAAGCAATGTCAACTGGTAGGCCCACGGGGGGAGAGCCTTCTCTGTGGTTGTCCTAACCCTCTGGAACTTATGCCTCCCAAGATTAAGACTACCCCAATCCTATTGGCCATCTGCAAAGCAGTGAAGACCTGGCTCTTCCATGAGATCTGGGGCATTGATCTCACTGTTATCTTATTTATAAGATCCGACCAGAATGAAAGATGTATATGTTTTTTAATTGTTTTTAATATATGTTTTTTAATTATCTTGCTATTTATGATGTTTTTATCTTTGTTATAAGTCACTCAGAGTCCTTCGGGAGTTGGGTGACATACAAATTTAATAAATAAATAAAGAAAGAAATTCAAGTTTCCTAATATCCTAAAACTGAATTTTAGTCCTCCTTTAGGTGAAAAGCTAGCTCAGTGACCTTGACCCAGTCACTCTCTTTCAGCCCAAGGAAGGAAGCAATGGCAAACCACTTCTGAAGTAATAATAATAATAATAATAATAATAATAATAATAATAACAACAATAATAATAATTTATTAGATTTGTATGCCACCCCTCTCTGAAGACTCGGAGTGTCCTCGACAACAACAACAACAACAACAAAAATTGCAGGGACTTTTTTAGGCAGATACTTATACAGTGGTCCCTCGATCATCGCGAGGGTTCCATTCCAGGACCCCTCGCGATGATCGATTTTTCGCGAAGTAGCGGTGCGGAAGTAAAAACACCATCTGCGCATGCGCAGATGGTGTTTTTACTTCCACCGCCGCCCGCCCTTCGCCCGCCCACCCCGTTGCTCGCGCCTGGGGTTTCCCCGCGCGCGTGCCGCCCGCCCGCCCACGCCGTTGCTGGGGCCGCTTCCCAGCTGGGAAGCGGAGCTGGGATGTCCCCAAGCGCGCGCGCGTTGCTGGGGCGGCTTCCCAGCTGGGAAGCGGAGCTGGGGTTTCCCCAAGCGCGCGCGCACCGCCCGCCCACGCCGTTGCTGGGGCCGCTTCCCAGCTGGGAAGCGGAGCTGGGGTGTCCCCGCGCGTGCCGCCCGCCCGCCCACACCGTTGCTCGCGCCGCCGCTGGGGGCTTACCGGGGCAAGAGGGGGAAGACCCAGGGAAGCAGCCCAGCAGCTTATCTGCCCGGCGGGAAACTCCACCATCTACGCATGCGTGGCCATAGAAAAAAAGGCACGCATGCGCAGATGGTGTTGTTTACTTCCGGGTTGAAAACTTGCGATATAGCGTTTCGCAATACTCGAGATCGCGAAACTCGAGGGATCACTGTAAACAAATAGACATATAAACAGTCTATTTCTAACCTCATATGTTGCTAAACAAACACTACCAGCTGATGAATAATCCCCTTACATTAAGATCCACAAATAAAAAGAGCTATAGAGAAATGTGCTGCAATACGAACATGGAATATTTAATCTCACAACAGGTAAAAGGTCAAGCCAAAGAAAAGACTTGTATGCCAGTTCAAAGAGTGTGAGTCAGCTAAAACATTACATTAGCATAAATCTTGCTTCACATATGCTAACAATACTTTATGTCTGTAGAGATTCTCAGTCATCTAGGTCATGGTTGTTCCAAAGGTACTTTTTCAAAAAGCAACTGGACTTTGTTTTGAAGAAACAAAGAACTAAAGAAGTTTGCTGGAAGAGAAGCAAACGCATTGAAGTAAAAACAAAGTCCAGTCGCTCTTTCAAAAAGCATCTTTGGAACAATGCTTTAGCATGAATTTAATTGAGTCCACCATAAGTATGCATTTTTAAGAAGTTACAGTATGTTAAAATCAAACAGTATGCTTTTCAGGTTCAGACAAATATGCACAAATGTCAGCATGCACATCAGGAACTCTGGTCTATAAGAATGCAGACAATGATGCAAAGAAAAGAAACAAATCAAAATTGCATAGTTCTTTACAAGATCAAATTTGCCAGTCGGTTTTCTGTTCATAATTTATAATTCCAGCAATCATCTTACTTAGATGGGCAGTACATAAATTGAAAACAAATTAAGTTCAGTCTATTTTGACTTGGTGGTAGACTGGGTTTTAAATAGCCCACTTGCAGAATTTATCTAGGATTTATTTCTGAAATGCAGTACTTTATCCAACTAAAAGCAATGCTTTTACATGTTGGATTCTCAGCAAAAAAGCAAATGGAATTAGATAGGAATTCTTTTTTCCCCCATGTACTTCTGATTAGCATTAGAATTTTTAGCATGGCAAGTAATAGTGGACCTTATAATCTCATATTCATATCTCAATAGAGGACCATAGTTTATTTTTTGTAAATATCATTTTTATGCTTATCAACTTTTATTTTTATTCAGAACGTTAAAATGCAAAACTAGAAGGAGGAGGAGGAGGAGGAGGAATAAGAAGAGGAAGGAGGAGGAGGAAAAATGTATAACATTTTATTCTATTTAAAGGGCAACTATCATATCAAGAAGCAATGGAAAAAATAATCTATTATTTATTTGTATTTATTTTATTTATTATTAGAGTTGAAAGGGACCTTGCAGGTCATCAAGTCCAACCACCTGCTCAAGCAGGAAACCCTACACCATCCCAGCCAGATGGCAGTTCAATTTCTTTTTGAACGTGTCAAGTGATGGGGCGTTCACAAACTCCGCTGGCAGGCCATTCCACTGGATGATCGCTTCTCATGGCAAGAACTTGGAGGCAGAAATTTAGCATTTGCACTAACATTAGTTTATACCCTGAACATATTTCAGGAATAAATTGCTGAGCTATTCTGAGTTTCTTTGCAAACTTAAACAGATGCATCAGAGTGACACACTTCCTAGCAAAGGAGAACCACAGCAGCAAACAATCTGGATTGAACACTTGACAAGTTGCTGCCAAAGCATTTCAATCAAAATATAATTTTCTATTTTCAGGTGGGACAGCAGCAGCTTAAAAGGTGGAATGTCAATATGCCAAATGAAACCCTTGCCTTCAAAATGGAACCATTTAGTCTTAGGAGGAGGAAAAAGCAAAAAAACACTGATTCTAAGCCAAAATGAACTTTTACTTTTCAAACTTCATGGATAAACTATCTCATGGTGACTGACTGTTTCAGTAGGTCAGGGTTGATTAACAACAGCCGGTGAAGATCATCCTGAATAACAGTAAAAGTATTCAGTATTTTTGTAAAAATAGAAATAAAAATCCATAGACAGTTATTAAAGATAAACAACATTGCCGATACTATTTTAAACTAACCATAGGAAGTCATAGTGTCCTATTTCAAGCTAACAGTAGGAAATCACAAATATCCAAGGTCGGCAAATAACAAAACAGACAAGCATGATATCACAACACAAAGTCCATGATTTCAGTAATTGTACCTAGCAACAGGATGCAATATTAAAGGCTGACTTTTGCATTGTGACACAAATTTCATTACTTTTCCGTTATACAATTTGTACTGGATGCCTATATGGGAAGAGTTTGGGTTTTCTCAATGCTAAGCCTGTAAAATTGTAGTTATGCAAGGAAGAACTTTACTTTTATAAGTCAGCTTCAACTACCACAAAACTTAATTTACAGCTGATTTCATTTTAGTAATGTTGGTTACACCCAAATAACAACAACAACAATAACAGAGTGGGAAGGGACCTTGGAATTCTTCTAGTCCAATCCCCTGCTTAGGCAGGAAACCCTACACTACTTCAGACAAATGGTTATCCAACATCTTCTTAAAAACTTCCTGTGTTGGAATATTCACAACTTCTGGAGGCAAGCTGCTCCATTGATTAATTGTTCTAACTGTCAGGAAATTTCTCCTTAATACTAAGTTACTTTTCTCATTGTTTAGTTTCCGCCCATTGCTTTTTGTTCTACGCTCAGGTGCTTTGGAGAATAAGTTGACTCCCTCTTCTTTATGGCAAACTCTGAGATATTGGAACATTGCTATCATGCTGCACACTGCTGGCTCATATTTAAATGGTTGTCCATTAGGACTCTAAGATCCCTCTCACAGTTACTACTGTTGAGCAAGGTACTGCATATACTGTTTTTCTTGCCTAAATGTAGAACCTTGCTTTTTTCACCATTGAATTTCATTTTGTTTGATAGTGCCCAGTGTTCAAGTTTGTCAAGATCCTTCTTTATCTTGAGGTTATCTTCTGGAGAGTTGGCTATCCCTGCCAGTTGCTGTCATATTCTATCGTCCAGGTCATTGATGAAGATGTTGAAGAGTCTGTATGCATGGTGTGATTTGACTGTATGATTGTGTATTACACTAGGGATTTTAGTTATATTTTAAATTATTAGATTTGTGCTACATTTTTATGTTTGTATCTATTCTGTGAGCTGCCCCGAGTCTTCGGAGAGGGGCGGCATACAAATCTAATTAATAATAATAATAATAATAATAATAATAATAATAATAATAATAATGGGTACAGGGCCTAAAACAAAGCCTTGAGATATTCCACTGCATACATCCCTTCCATGTAGATGCCATTCCATTGAGCACTACACGTTGAATACGGTTTTGAATCCATCTGGTGGTGCTGCTGTCCACCCCATATTTTTCTTCTTTATCTAGTAATAGGTTATAGTCTACTTTGTCAAATGCCTTACTGAAATCCAAATAAATCACATTGACAGCATTCCTCTGATCCCCTAATTTTGTCACTTTGTCAAAGAATGCAATGATCTGGCATGATCTGTTTTTGAGATCTTGACTTTTGATTATTACTTTCTTTGCTTCGAGGTGCTTGTTGATTTGTTGCTTGATTATCTTTTCCAAAATCTTCCCCCGTATTGAGGTCAGGCTGATGGCTCTGTGGTTTCCTGGATCTATTGCCCCCTTTTTTGAAGATGGGAACTACATCAGCTCTTTTCCTCTGGCAGTTCCCCAGTGTTCCAGTATCTTTGAAATATATAGTTCAGTGGTTCTGAGATCTCATCTGCCAATGTCTTCAGAACCTAGGGGTGTAATCCATATGGTCCTAGTGATTTGAATTTGTCTAGGGTAGACACTTACCATTTTATTTCCTATTTTAACTTGTGTTCCTAATATGTTTTTGTGATGCTATTTTTGATAAGTTGGACTGTTTTTTCCTTTTGTGTAAAGACAGATGCAAAAAACAAAACAAAAACCCCATGGTAATTAACTCTGCTTTCTCTCTGTTGCTTGTCACCTTCTTGCCACTTTCTTCCTGCAGTGGACCAATTGTTGCCTTTACTTTTTTCCTTGTTTTTAATATGTTGGAAGAAGCTTTTTTTTAAACTTTTTACTTTTGTCGCAAACCTCTGTTCATTGTGAGCCTTAGCTTTCTTCACTTCATCTTTACAGGCTCGGGCTATTTGATGGTATTCAGCCTTAGTTATTTCCTCTTCTTTCCACTTTTTATACTTATCCTTTTTATAAGTCAGTAAGGAAAGGATGCATTATGAGAAAGAAAAGAAAAAACTTTTGGTTTTTAAAAGCAGAATGTATGAAATACATGTAGTCCATAAATAAAGCTTCAGACATTTCTCTTGTTAGCTTTTCCATTAAATAAGTTAAAATGTTATGTCATATTTCCTTCTTTTTGGAGGAAGGAACAGAGCAAACTTCGAAAGAGTTATTTATCTTCCTTTTTAAAATAAAGATGTAAATAATTGGTTACTTTGGTTAAATGTTTTGTTTTTATTTTATTTATTTATTGTTAGAGTTGAAAGGGACCAAGCAGGTCATCAAGTCCAATCCCCTGCCTGAGCAGGAAACCCTATAGCACCCCAGCCAATCTCCTCTTGAAAGTGTCCAGAGTTTGGGAGTTCACAACCTACGCAGGCAGGCTTTCCACTGGTTGATTGCTCTGACTGTCAGGAAGTTCTTCCTTATTTCCAGATTGAATCTCTCCTTGGTTAGCTTCCAGCCGTTGTTCCTTGTCCGGCCCTCTGGTGCCCTGGAGAATAGAGTGACCCCCTCCTCACTGTGGCAACCCCTTGTATACCTGTATACTGCTATCATGTCCCCTCTGGCCCTCCTTTTCTCTAAACTATCCATGCCCAGTTCACGCAATCTCTCTTTGTAAGTCTTGGTTTCAAGTCCCCTAATCATTTTGGTTGCTCTTTTCTGCACCTTCTCCAGAATTTCAATGTCTCTTTTGAAGTGTGGTGACCAGAACTGGATGCAGTACTCAAGTTGTGGTCTGACCAGGGCGTAGTAGAGTGGTATTAAGACTTCCCTGGTCTTGGAGTGTATTCCCCTGTTGATGCAGTTTAGGATTATGTTGGTCATAAGAGTCGCCACTTGCTACTCCATTACTATGAAGCTAAAATATTGTTGCGTATAAAAGACAATCTTCCTAATTAAAATAAAATTAGACAGTAGATATTTGGTCAGCTGTCAGAACTTTTGGACTAAAACAGTATCATAGTTAATTAAAAACAAGAGAAACTTCAGTGTGCTGTGCTCACAAATTAAAATAAGATTAGCTGCCAATTCTCTGTCATAAGGCAATTCTATAAAGCCTGGCAAAATAGTAAGGCACCATAGATGCCTGACATCAAGCAACAAAGAAAGTGAACCAAATAGACAGCTGACCAGAGGGAGAGTGCCAACCTTGAAACTGTAGTAATAATGCTATAAAGTTATCTTCCCCGTAAACTTATTTTTACCAAGGACGAATTAAAGTATATCATTCAGATACCATGTAATAAATCAGTCACATCTCAAGGGAAATTTGCAACTCTATGAATTCTCTACAACTACCCAGAACTTTAGGCTTATACTCCAATAACTTCCAAGCAGAGAGAGAATCACAAAGTCATAGATGAGAATCTTGCCCAGTGAGTCCTACCTAACCCTGGTTAAAGCATCTCAGACAGACAGTTGTCTAGTGTCAACTTCAATGCAGACAATAAAAGGGACACACCAATTCAATGGGTTACTGGTTCCACTTTGGAATGCTCTTACTGCTAGAAAAAGTTTCCTAACATCCAATCACCAACTGTTTTCCTTCAGTTTAAATCCATTATTCTCTTACCTGGGCTCTGAAACAAAACTGAAATGGTCTTGACCTTTTCTGTTTGACATCCTCTTAAGTATTTGAAAAGTGCTATCTGAATCATCTTTTCTCAAGGCTAAGCATTACCAGATCCTTCAGTCTCGTTTAATTTCATAGAATGTGTGTAAGCCGAAAAAGACGTGTCCTTTTGTAAATCTGTCAGATGAACCTGAAGCTCCAAAGGTGATGGTGCCATAATAACTTTTATTTTCTGTTACGCTGAAGGGAGAATAGACTACTAGACCTAAGAACTTTGCATACCCCAATTCTGCCCTTCATCCTTCCTCTGGGAGCAAAGCCCCCCCCCAAAATTATGAAAGGATGCAAAGATCACAAAATCTACATGCAATCAGAATACAGTGGTACCTCAAGATACGAACCCCTCGTCTTACGAACAACTCAAGATACGAACCTGGGGTTCAGAAAAAAATTGCCTCTTCTTACGAACTTTTTTCGTGTTACGAACGTCAAACCCGAACTTCTGGGTTCGGCGTTCGGGAGGCTGCTGGGAAGCCCCCCGGCTGTTTTAAAAGGTGACAGCCGGGCGGCAGGGCTTCCCAGCAGCCTCCGAACACCGAACCCGGATGTTCGGGTTTGGCGTTCGGCTTCGGGAGGCTGCTGGGAAGCCGCCCGGCTGTTTTAAAAGGTGACAGCCGGGCTGGGGGGCTTCCCAGCAGCCTCCCGAAGCCGAACGCCAATCCCGAACTTCCACATTCGGCGTTCGGAAGCTGCTGGGAAGCCCCGCCACCGGGCTGTCACCTTTTAAAACAGCCTGGGGGCTTCTCGGTGGCCTCCCGAACGCCGAACCTGGAAGTTCGGGTTTGGTGTTCGGGAGGTCGCTGAGAAGCCCCCAGGCTGTTTTAAAAGGTGACAGCCGGGTGGCAGGGTTTTTTTGCGGGGCTTTTTTTTTGATTGCACGGATTAATTGACTTTACATTTTTTCCTATGGGAAACAATGTTTCGTCTTACAAACCTTTCGTCTTACGAACGTCCCCCTGGAACCAATTAGGTTCGTAAGATGAGGTATGACTGTATATACTGATGCAGTGGTGGGTTGCTACCAGTTCGGCCCAGTTCACCCGAACTGTTATCTCTGACTCCAAGCTAAGAGTAAATCAGTTCTATGTATCTGTGAAAATGGGCCTTTCCGCCTGCCCCTGGGTTATATTGATATTTATCTCTGCTTCTGAAGCCCAATTGCTCAGGAGTGACAGATTGAATTACCAATCCGCACCTGTTTTCTTTTATCCTTGCCTAGTTTGCAATGCAGAAATTCTATTTCCACTGAATTGTATACGTGGCACAGTGAGGCGCACACTCAGCAAACCAGTTATAAAGCTGGTAGCAACCCAACACTGCACAGATGATCTTCTCACCTCTTCTTCCTCAGATGTTGCTACTATTTTAGATTATTTCTTCCTGTTTCTAGAGGAAAAACCACCAGGGTCCCCACATGGAGCTGTTTAACTATGTTTATTCGTTTCAATAAATAGCTAAGGAAATTATTTTAAAATGAAATGCTAATTTCAAGTATTAAGTTAATATGACTCGCCATATGAGATTTGCTTCAGTTTACATTGACAGACTTAGTTAGAGGGGTGTTGGGTGCACTACTGGAAAACCAGAAGAATCAGGCTAGGTTAGATCATCATGAAGATCAATCAGTCAATCAAATCATATCACATAGTGATTACAGAAAACTATTCCAGCACAGGAATATATAAAAACATGGAGTAAGTCTTCAAATATTTACCAGCCATGAAAGAAATGTGTAAAATTGGTTAAAATATTTTAGCATATTTTTGTCTGCAAAATGAAAAAAAAGATCCTCTGAGCATCTGGTGAGGTGGTTTTTAGCTAAGCTTCTTTTTCTTCAATAAAATGTAGAAAAAATATTAAATTGCATGATTTTTATATCTTAAAAGTACTATAAAAAGAAGTATTATTATGGTTGGTCACATACTTAGCCAGATGTTTTGACTGGATTTGGCATTTTTATCCACTTATCAAAACTATGCTGAGGGCCAGGTATAGGCAGAAGTTGTTGTTTGGTGTTGCACACTGGCATTGTTGCAGGATGCAAGCTGTTCTGTATAAAGCTTCTGTTTGTCTGATGGCAATTTTGTCAATGCCAATGGTGTTCACGTGATTTTCCAGAAGTGTCTGGATTGCATCCAAGACACCTATTACTATTGCTATCAATTTTGCTTTCTTTTGTTCCTGTAGTTCTACTTCCATTTGCAGGTGTTTGTATTTTGTGAGTTTCTCCAAGTTTTCCTCTTCTATTCCGATGTCTCCAAGTACTGTAAAGTCCACCATGCGCTATACTTTTTGACTTTCTTTTCAACAAATCTTAAACCTGGGACGTTATGTGCAAGTGCTTGTTTGTTTTCTAAAGTTCAAAAACATTTTAACTGCTTCTCCTTCTTCTCCTACTAGCAAGGTCCTAGAATTAATGTTCAGACCATGTAAACACTATGTAAATGGTGCCTCAGATATTTATTATTTTTAAATTACTAAATGGCTAGGTTAACATAACACTAAATTGTAAATGGTATAAGAAGATGCAATTGCTTTCATATAATTTGTATCTAACAAATCTATTGCAGCTTAATGCGATATAATACAACATTCTGAATCAGAACCTATCCAATACTCTACTTAATAGAAATAACATTCATTAATTTGTTCCTCTTGAAGTATAAAACAAGACATTTCATTACTCTATCTGTATTGTTCTATTTACTGGGCACATCTCCTGAACACACCATTCAGTTCTATACCTCTTAGCTTGATTCAGCATTTTAAAAAACCAGCCTCTTTTGATCCCTAGTTTCCTCCTTGAAAATCAACCCAGTATTTATAGTTCAACACTTTTCTTTATTTTTTCTCTCTTTATTAAATATTTATGTGTCCCAATTCCCATATAAGCTGATTATATCTATCCCCTATAATATAGTGACACCTTGGGACAGCAGAGAGGACATTTGAAAGAACTAACCTTTAAGTGACATACCAAAGGCCAAAATTATTAACACTGAATTGCTGGTAATTTTATGAGTTGTGTAAATTGAGGAAGGGGGAGAGAGAGAGAGAGTGAGAGTACATTTGGCGTACATTTGAATTCTTCAGAAGATTAAGATGTCAAACAGTTACAACCTTATCAGATCTATAGTGATAGATCTTTTTTCTTTTCTATGCAACTAAAAATAATTACAGACATTTACTACTCTTTAAGCCAAAAGAAGACCTATCAAATATATATTTCCAAACCAATTTAAGAATTTATTCTCCAAATCAGTACACATTCTATATAGAATAAAAAACATTCTGACATAGATAATGTTATAGTTTTTCATAATAAAGCAATATTATGTTATAATAAAGCAGTATATGACATATTATATAACTTCTACTTACAAGCAAATTGCAGTTTAGCTTCTCGACTAACAATTGTTCCAAATGAATTTGTTGCTATGCACAGGTATGTTCCAGCATCTTGAGTTTTATTGGGATTATTGATCAACAAGCTGCCTTCAACCACACTGTAGCGGTAATCCATACCAATGTCAACAATGGTTCCATTTAACTTCCACCTATATTACAAAAGAGAAGGCAGTTTAATTATGCTCCCTTAACTATTTGTACATTCAAAAATAAGACATAAAATAAAAATGCCTTATCTACTTCCTAACAAGCAAGCAATTATGATTTCCTAATTTCTAAAATGTTGCATATTACAATAGATGAAGTATTATTTACATCGTTGTTGTACCATTACAACAAGTGTTCGGAAACTTCAGATCGTGCAGAATGCAGCTGCGAGAGCAATCATGGGCTTTCCCAAAAATGCCCATGTTACACCAACACTCCGCAGTCTGCACTGGTTGCCGATCAGTTTCCAGTCACAATTCAAAGTGTTGGTTATGACCTATAAAGCCCTTCATGGCACCGGACCAGATTATCTCAGGGACCACCTTCTGCTGCACGAATCCCAGCGACCGGTTAGGTCCCACAGAGTGGGTCTTCTCCGGGTCCCGTCAACTAAACAATGCTGCTTGGTAGGACCCAGGGGAAGAGCCTTCTCTGTGGCGGCCCCAGCCCTCTGGAACCAACTCCACCCAGAGATTAGAATTGCCCCCACCCTCCTTGCCTTTCGTAAGCTACTTAAAATCCACCTCTGTCGCCAGGCATGGGGGAATTGAGATGCTTTTCCCCCCTGGGCCTTTACAATTTCATGTATGGTGTGGTATGTTTGTATGTATGTTTGGCTTTTTATATTAATGGGTTTTTTAATCATTTTTAGTATTTATTGGATTATTATTGTACATTGTTTTATTACTGTTGTTAGCCGCCCCGAGTCTTCGGAGAGGGGCGGCATACAAATCCAATAAATAGATAGATAGATAGATAGATAGATAGATAGATAGATAGATAGATAGATAGATAGATAGATAGATAAATAAATTACAGAACTAAATATCCTAGCACAACAATACATATGGAGAAATAAATTCTTTATATCTACTACCTCACAGATCATGTTGTTATTTACACTTATTGGTTTTATTTAAATCTAGATTGTCCTTTTCACATTAGTGTCATTAGAAGATGACTGTAGCAAAAGAATAAAACCTTTTTTTCACCCTTTCTAATATTTTTCCACAAGTGCGGGATCAACTTTTTGGATCTCCCGAGTGTTGATCTATTGGTTGCAACAGGAAATGCCTGACCAGCTTGTTGCTGAGCCTGATATTATGGGCTGATAAGCCCAAAGACATGAAGCTGACCTTCAGGACTAAAACTCACAGTCACCTGGTTTCTATCCTGGTGTCTTTAAGACTACAGCAAAATGTTGTCCTAAAGACTTTAGATTCTCCTAAAATCATGTCATTAGAACATGACTTCAGCAAAAGAATAAAACACTATATAGGATCAAAATTGTTCATATAAGACATGTAAACAAGGAAAAGAACAAATTTGCTAATGTCTACTGCTCAATTAATCCTAGTATCTACTCCTACCAGCAGGAGCCACTACAGTAACAGAATCTCTCTTGATTGCTATAGAACAGAAATGAACAAACTTTTCCTATCAACTGGAAACTTGATTCCAGTCAACTGTAAAATTCCTCAATTGATTGGGGAAGTCTGGGCATTCTTCCAACTGATAGATAAAATATCACTGAACTCTTGAAATATTGTGTAAGACTGACAAAATGTCATTCAATTCTAGCATTCGTAGTTGTTGTCATTTCTGTGAAACTCTTATGAGATTTCACAGCAACGTTAAGATTTCAGATTTTATTTTATAAAAACTAGGATTGTATAAAAAATAGGGTTGCCTCATGGAGGTCAGAATGGCACGGAGGCATTACTGCATGCAGTAGGATATTGACAAAGTTGTTGATAAAGACACAGTTTACCTTATGGTTGGCTTAGGGTTTCCTTTTACTTCGCAGTTCAGTTTAACTTTTTCTTCCTCAGAGTCAAGTGCAAAAATCACGCTGCTTGGTTCCTGGACAAAAACTGGTCCATGTGGTATGTTATCATCTACAATAAAGAGAGTACTGGCATTTAGATTTCATAGACTTAAAGCATACAGTAAATCTACTGCTTATTATGCAAATAACGATAAATAAAACAATTGCACCAATCAGATTTAGACAACATTGTAGTAGTATCTGTAGTATCTGTAGTAAAACAAAATACTCTATTTCTTACAAATCACAATTAATTCTTCACAAAAGACATACTTTCAAACTACCGTATTTTCCGGCGTATAAGACGACTGGGTGTATAAGACGACCCCCTAACTTTTCCAGTTAAAATATAGAATTTGAGATATACTCGCCGTATAAGACTACCCCTCTTCTGACGCACACCAAATAAAAATGAAAAAAAAAAAGAGGGAGGGAACAAGAGGGAGGGAAAGAGAGACAGAGATAGAGGGAGAGAGGGAAGGAGAGACAGATAGAGGGAGGGAGGAAGAGATAGAGAGAGGGAGGGAGAGACAGAGAGAGAGGAGGGAACAAGAGGGAGGGAAAGAGAGGCAGAGACAGAGAAAGAGAGAGGGAGGGAGGGAGAGACAGAGAGAGGGGAGAGAGACAGAGGCGGATGGAGGAAGAGTGGGAAAGAGACAGAGACAAACAGAGAGGGGAAGGGTGGGAGGGAGAGACAGAGAGAGAGGAGTGAGGGAACAAGAGGGAGGGAAAGAGGCAGAGACAGAGAGAGAGGGAGGGAGGGAGAGAGAGACAGAGAGAGGGGAGAGAGACAGAGGCGGATGGAGGAAGAGTGGGAAAGAGACAGAGACAAACAGAGAGGGGAAGGGTGGGAGGGAGGGAGAGAGAGAGGGAGAGGTAAAGGGAGGAAGAGTGGGAGAGAGAGAGAGGAAGGATGGGAGAGAGGGAGGGAGACAGAGAAATTGAGAGAGGGAGGGAGAGCGAGAGAGACAGAGACAGGCGGAGGAAGAGAGAGAGAGAGAGGAAGAGTGGGAGAGAGGGAGGGAGAGAAAGAGATGCTCCTCCGTTCCTTTGGGGATCCGGCTAAAGTCGCCCTTGGATTTCCGGCAGGCAGCTCTGCCCTTCCCCCCCCTTCCCCGGGAGAAGCCGCAGGCGAAGCGCCGGACAGTGCGGGGCTTACAGGTAGGTGGTGAAGGGCCCGAGGCCGGCGGGCACAGAGCCCAGCGCCCCTTCGGAGCAGTCGGCGGAGAGCGCCACGCCGTCCTCCTCGCAGTGGCAGAGCGGCGGGCAGAGGAGTGTCACCCACGGCGGCGGCGCCCAAGCCAGAGTGCCGGAGAGCGCCAGGACCAGCCAGCCAGGCAAAAGACCGCCTGCCGACCACCCGCAGCCGGCATGCTGGCCACCGCTTGGCCCTCTCCCTCAGCCCGGGCGGTGCGCGGGAAGGCTCCCCCGGGGCTCTGGCGGCCGGCTGCACCTTCCGAAGCTCCCGTACGCATCTTGGTCGGCGCCGGCGGGAAGGGGAGGCATGGCTGGATGGTCGCGGTTATTGGGTTTCAGGCGGGCTGGGCTGGGCTGTGAAGGCACGCGGGGAGGAGCGCGCAGGGGAGACTAAGATTGTCCCCGGTTTTGGTACGCGTTCCTTCAGCTCTCTCCCCGCCGGGCAAGAGGCAAAGGCGGCGGCGGGAGTAGCGGCAAAGCGGCTGGACCGCCGCTTCATTCTTCTCCGCCTCGCCTCCGCTACTCCCGCCGCCGCCTTTGCCTCTTGCCCGGCGGAGAGAGCAAAGGTGGCGGCGGGAGTAGCGGAGGCGAGGCGGAGAAGAAAGAAGCGGCGGATAGATGGCGAGGCGCCGGCTAGAGGGCTGGACCCCAGCAAAGCCGGCAGCAGGAGCGGCGGCAAAGCGGCGAAATCTGTGGAATCAGTATCCGGCGTATAAGATGACCCCCCACTTTAGATAAGATTTTCAGGGGTTAAAAAGTCGTCTTATAAGCCGGAAAATACGGTAAATAGTTTGAAAGAAATCAGACATGGCTTGGAGCACATCCAAAGTAAAAAATAATGAGCTGACACATTCAGTCTGACCTACCTAAAAAGTCTATATGTGATTGATTCTGAAATATGAAAATTCTCTTTTTGTTTCCCAGGAATTATAAAAAAACAAGAGCCTAGAACTAATTCTTTCTTAGTTATTTAACCTCAAGGGAAAGAAGGAGATGGGTTTTTTTCAGTAGAGTCAAATGTTCCTTCTTTATCAGGGGATAAGATATTAGGTTATAGTTATTGGTGTGTACATTGTGATCTATTGAGGACCTCTTGAGGTTTGCCTGTCTAGAAGCATCCATAACAGATGGTTGAGTGTATCAGAAAAGCACGGAAATAAAAATGAATATATCTTGATTTTGTCAACTAGTTGCGGAGGAAATGTCCAGAGGGCTGTCATAGCTGGAATAAGGCAATATTTGCAAAATAGAAGAAAAGGGGATCCATTGGAGAGAGGTTTTATATCATTTTTCTTTACAGGTGTTTTTTTTTTTTTTTGCTGCAGTGAACTGAGAGTTTCAAGATAAAGTTATTATTTATATATATAAAAATAACACAGATCATTATTAGAATAAACACTTATTTTAAAAATAAGTCAATCCCTTAGCTTTGTACACAAATATCAGGTTGTGTATCAATTGCATGTAGTATATTACAATTGGTGAACTATAAAAGTAACATTTGTCTCACGCAGAACAATATTTCTCTTGAATGACATAGCAGAGATGATTTCAAATCTGAATATTGTAAAGATCATTTGAAAATATTTAGGATTCAAAAAATATTGGTAGTTGTGACAAAGATACTCAGGACTAACATAAATAGACAAAAACGGGGGAAATGAAAATCATCAAACTCATTTGATGACATGTTACCAGATTAGCCATTAAAATACCACTGACACATACTCTTAAAAACAACATAATTATTTTCTTAATATAGAAAGAACCCATTAGAAGCTATTATTTTGTTTTAAGCAAACAAACTGCATCAACTAACATATATGAAAAATCCTACAGCAGCTGTTAGAATAAAAGGAAAAGGAAAAAGAGGATAAATGATAACAATGTCCAATTAGCATTATTTAATTGATTATTCTTCTCCTTTTCCCAGCCTCTCTAATTACTACCACTGTGTGTTTGAGATAACCAAGTTCATAATTTGTTTAGTCGGCAGCCCATACAGTCCTTCTGCAAGAAAAGCTGGTACATTATTCTATCCATTTGGGGAGTTAAAAATCTCAGATGGTGAGAATCAGTATTAAACATAAAATCTTACACGGCATGCACCTGTTAGCCATCTGGCATGAAGAATTCAAAACACCACATATGAATGAATTATGTAAAATTGCTCTGTGGATTCCACACAAAGACAAAGAATGAGAGAAATTGCATTTTTCCCAGTTCTTTAAAACATTAATTCATAGCTAAGACATGAATACACACATATTCATGAGAGGTTTGAAACAGGAACAATTGTTAAGACCTTCACAACGTAAGATATAGAATTCTCAAGTATGACTTTTTTCCTAAAGAAGAAAAAAAATGACACCAAAGAAACAAAACACACTACATAATGTTATATTAAAAAGCATCGAAGAAATTAGTTTATTTCTTTCTCCTAGTTGTTAACTTCTGCATATTTCTACTTACTCCCTGCTTCTGATAACATGAACTGTAGCTCACTTAAGATTGCGCTTATCATTGAAAAAAATACAGTTTGGTGTAGTGCAGAGGTGGGATTCAGCAGGTTCTGACCAATCTGGAGAACCGGTAGCTGGAATTTTGACTAGTTCGGAGAACCGGTAAATACCACCTCTGACTGTCCCTGTCCCCATCTATTCTCTGCCTCTCAAGTTATAGCTGATTGGGTTGAAATGGGAATTTTGCAGTAACCTTCCCCTGGAGTGAGATGGGAATGGAGATTTTACAGTATAATTCCCTGCCATGTCCACCAAGCCACACCATGTCCACAGAACAGGTAATATTTTTTGGGGGGGAATCCTACCACTGGTGTAGTGGTTAAGTCAAGTTAGAAAAAAGAAGACTGTGAGTTCTACTCCTGCCTTAGACATGAAGCTACTTGGGTAACCTTGGCCCAGTCAATTTCTCTTAGCCCTAGGAAGCAAGCAATGACAAATCATAACTGATTGGAAGGGCGAAAAAGTAAGCTAATAATGAATATTTTTACACTTGGGAGTTAAGGACATTAAGTTAATGTCTTTACATGCAGAAATTTATTTCAACACAAACATGTTAAGACGTAATGAAAATATATATAGTGGTACCTTAAGATACGAACCCCTCGTCTTACGAACAACTCGTGATACAAACCCAGGGTTCAGCAAAATTTTGCCTCTTCTTACGAACTTTTTTCGAGTTACGAACCTGCGTTCGGAGACTGCTGGGAAGCCGCGCGGCTGTTTTAAAAGGTAACAGCCAGGCGGCGGGGCTTCCCAGAAGCCTCCCGAATGCCGGTTCATAACTCGTTAAGAAGAGGCAAAATTTTACCCGCGCCGCTTCGCAGCTGTCTCCCAGAGCCGAACAGCAAAGCCTGAAGCTGAACAGCAAAGCCGAACTTCCGCGTTCGGCTCCAGGAGACACATGGGAAGCGGCGCGGGTGTTTTGAAAGGTCGCAGCCGGCCTGGGGGGCTTGCCAGCACCCCCCGCACCCGGGTTCGGGGTGCGGGGGGGTGCTGGCAAGCCCCCCAGGCCGGCTGCGACCTTTTAAAACACCCGCGCTCTTCCCTCACCCCCGCCCCCGCAAGGCATCGCAGCGACAAGCGGGTTTTTCCGACGCGGGTCTTATGCGCCTGAGCCGCGTTTCCCCCCACGTCCAGGCCCACGCATCTGTTCCAGCGGGCTATTTTCCGCCGGTAGTAACGCAGCGCCTCCTGCCCATTGAGCAGCTTCTCGGCCGGCCTCTCGGGGGTGCTGTAGAGCGGGTGCGCGAATAGCCTCCTCAGCTTGGAGTGGGGGGCATGGCTGCTCAGGTTGGCGGTCGGCCGAGTCCGGAGCTTTGGACCGGCGGCGACGGTGGCTTCTTCGGCGGGGCAGGAGCAGCGGGGCTCAGCCGTCTCCGTGGCCGGACCGAGGCGCCGCCTCATTTGGGGCCAGAGGTGGAAGTAGAAATCGGCGCTGAGCAGCGCCCCGAGAAGCAGCAGAATGAGCAGCCGGTCGCGCCGGGTCCCCAGCATGGTCAGCGGTGGCGGCTGGGCGAGAAGCAGGCCGGGCGCGAAGGCAGCGGCGCACAGGCGATGCCGGGCGGTGGGTGGGAAAGGAAGGCGAGCCACGCGCCTGTTTGGCCGCGAGAGCCCGGGCGAGTCCGGGCAGGGCCTCTGCCCCGCTGCCGCCGCAGGAGCAGGTGGGGGAAGCCGAGGCAGGGGAAGCAGCAGGCAGCGCCCCGCTTGTGGCCGAGAGGCGACCGGCTGCATCTTTGCCCGGTGGCCTCTCCCGAGTAGGCAGACCGTGCCGCCTCTGGAAGGATGGATCTGCTCGGGGTGGGAGAGGGAAGGAGGGAGGGGAGCCACCACCACCAGCCTCACCTACTACTACCCTCCTTCTCAGCTCAGCAAAACCGCGGCAGCGCAGCCGCGCCTTCCAGATCGGGGCCTCTTTGCTCTCCGGCTCTTCTCTCAAACTGTACCTCGCCGGTTTGGCCCAAAACGTCCCGGATGGAGACAGAGGCGGAGGCGGCTGGTGGGCAGCCAGAGCCGAAAAGCGCCCGGCGGCCGCCCGGTTTCAGCTCCCCATTCCTGCACGTCACTTCGCTCCTGTCCCGGCTAAATCGTGGGGCAGCCAAACCCCCAAAGCATGTTTGCTGCCCCACGATTTAGCCAGGACAGGAGCGAAGTGACGAGGAATGGGGAGCTCCCATTCCTCCACCTCACTTCGCTCCTGTCCTGGCTAAATCGTGGGGCAGACAAACCCCCAAAGCATGTTTGCTGCCCCACGATTTAGCCAGGACAGGAGCGAAGTGACGTGCAGGAATGGGGAGCTGAAACCGCCCGGTTTCAGCTCCCCATTCCTCCACGTCACTTCGCTCCTGTCCTGGCTAAATCGTGGGGCAGCCAAACCCCCAAAGCATGTTTGCTGCCCCACGATTTAGCCAGGACAGCAGCGAAGTGACGAGGAATGGGGAGCTAAAACCGGGTGGTTTCAGCTCCCCATTCCTCCACCTCACTTCGCTCCTGTCCTGGCTAAATCGTGGGGCAGACAAACCCCCAAAGCATGTTTGCTGCCCCACAATTTAGCCAGGGCAGGAGCGAAGTGAGGTGGAGGAATGGGGAGCTGAAACCGCCCGGTTTCAGCTCCCCATTCCTCGTCACTTCGCTCCTGTCCTGGCTAAATCGTGGGGCAGCAAACATGCTTTGGGGGTTTGTCTGCCCCACGATTTAGCCAGGACAGGAGCGAAGTGACGAGGAATGGGGAGCTGAAACCGGGCGGTTTCAGCTCCCCATTCCTCCACCTCACTTCGCTCCTGTCCTGGCTAAATCGTGGGGCAGCCAAACCCCCAAAGCATGTTTGCTGCCCCACGATTTAGCCAGGACAGGAGCGAAGTGACGTGCAGGAATGGGGAGCTGAAACCGGGCGGTTTCAGCTCCCCATTCCTCCACGTCACTTCGCTCCTGTCCTGGCTAAATCGTGGGGCAGCCAAACCCCCAAAGCATGTTTGCTGCCCCACGATTTAGCCAGGACAGGAGCGAAGTGACAAGGAATGGGGAGCTGAAACCGGGCGGTTTCAGCTCCCCATTCCTCCACCTCACTTCGCTCCTGTCCTGGCTAAATCGTGGGGCAGACAAACCCCCAAAGCATGTTTGCTGCCCCACGATTTAGCCAGGGAAGGAGCGAAGTGACGAGGAATGGGGAGCTGAAACCAGGCGGTTTCAGCTCCCCATTCCTCCACCTCACTTCGCTCCTGTCCTGGCTAAATCGTGGGGCAGCCAAACCCCCAAAGCATGTTTGCTGCCCCACGATTTAGCCAGGACAGGAGCGAAGTGACGAGGAATGGGGAGCTGAAACCGCCCGGTTTCAGCTCCCCATTCCTCGTCACTTCGCTCCTGTCCTGGCTAAATCGTGGGGTAGCAAACATGCTTTGGGGGTTTGTCTGCCCCACGATTTAGCCAGGACAGGAGCGAAGTGACGAGGAATGGGGAGCTGAAACCGGGCGGTTTCAGCTCCCCATTCCTCCACCTCACTTCGCTCCTGTCCTGGCTAAATCGTGGGGCAGACAAACCCCCAAAGCATGTTTGCTGCCCCACGATTTAGCCAGGACAGGAGCGAAGTGACAAGGAATGGGGAGCTGAAACCGGGCGGTTTCAGCTCCCCATTCCTCCACCTCACTTCGCTCCTGTCCTGGCTAAATCGTGGGGCAGACAAACCCCCAAAGCATGTTTGCTGCCCCACGATTTAGCCAGGGAAGGAGCGAAGTGACGAGGAATGGGGAGCTGAAACCAGGCGGTTTCAGCTCCCCATTCCTCCACCTCACTTCGCTCCTGTCCTGGCTAAATCGTGGGGCAGCCAAACCCCCAAAGCATGTTTGCTGCCCCACGATTTAGCCAGGACAGGAGCGAAGTGACGAGGAATGGGGAGCTGAAACCGGGCGGTTTCAGCTCCCCATTCCTCCACCTCACTTCGCTCCTGTCCTGGCTAAATCGTGGGGCAGACAAACCCCCAAAGCATGTTTGCTGCCCCACGATTTAGCCAGGGCAGGAGCGAAGTGACGTGGAGGAATGGGGAGCTGAAACCGGGCGGTTTCAGCTCCCCATTCCTCCACATCACTTCGCCCTGAATGCTTCTTGGCTGCCTGGCAGAGCGCTCGCAGCCAGCGGGTGGGGGGGGGAAGCCTCGCGGGGAAGCCGGGCAAGAGCGATCTTCTGCCGGCCATGGGCGAGCGGCGGGGAGTCGCCCATGGCCGGCAGAAGATCGCTCTTGCCCGGCTTCCCCACGAGGCTTCCCCCCTCCTCGCCCGCCGCCCGCCCGTCCAGAATGCTGACCTGATGCCTCGCAGGGAAGCCGGGCAAGAGCGATCTTCTGCCGGCCATGGGCGAGCGGCGGGGAGTCGCCCATGGCCGGCAGATCGCTCTTACCCGGCTTCACCGCGAGGCATCAGGTCAGCAAGAGCGATCTTCTGCCGGCCATTGGCGACTCCCCGCCGCTTGCCCATGGCCGGCAGAAGATCGCTCTTGCCCGGCTTCCCCGCGAGGCTTCCCCCCCCACCCGCTGGCTGCGAGCGCTCTGCCAGGCAGCCAAGAAGCATTCAGGGCGAAGTGATGTGGAGGAATGGGGAGCTGAAACCGCCCGGTTTCAGCTCCCCATTCCTCCACGTCACTTCGCTCCTGCCCTGGCTAAATCGTGGGGCAGCAAACATGCTTTGGGGGTTTGTCTGCCCCACGATTTAGCCAGGACAGGAGCGAAGTGAGGTGGAGGAATGGGGAGCTGAAACCGCCCGGTTTCAGCTCCCCATTCCTCGTCACTTCGCTCCTGTCCTGGCTAAATCGTGGGGCAGCAAACATGCTTTGGGGGTTTGGCTGCCCCACGATTTAGCCAGGACAGGAGCGAAGTGAGGTGGAGGAATGGGGAGCTGAAACCGGGCGGTTTCAGCTCCCCATTCCTCCACCTCACTTCGCTCCTGTCCTGGCTAAATCGTGGGGCAGCCAAACCCCCAAAGCATGTTTGCTGCCCCACGATTTAGCCAGGACAGGAGCGAAGTGATGTGCAGGAATGGGGAGCTGAAACCGCCCGGTTTCAGCTCCCCATTCCTCCACGTCACTTCGCTCCTGTCCTGGCTAAATCGTGGGGCAGCCAAACCCCCAAAGCATGTTTGCTGCCCCACGATTTAGCCAGGACAGGAGCGAAGTGACAAGGAATGGGGAGCTGAAACCGGGCGGTTTCAGCTCCCCATTCCTCCACCTCACTTCGCTCCTGTCCTGGCTAAATCGTGGGGCAGACAAACCCCCAAAGCATGTTTGCTGCCCCACGATTTAGCCAGGGAAGGAGCGAAGTGACGAGGAATGGGGAGCTGAAACCAGGCGGTTTCAGCTCCCCATTCCTCCACCTCACTTCGCTCCTGTCCTGGCTAAATCGTGGGGCAGCCAAACCCCCAAAGCATGTTTGCTGCCCCACGATTTAGCCAGGACAGGAGCGAAGTGACGAGGAATGGGGAGCTGAAACCGGGCGGTTTCAGCTCCCCATTCCTCCACCTCACTTCGCTCCTGTCCTGGCTAAATCGTGGGGCAGACAAACCCCCAAAGCATGTTTGCTGCCCCACGATTTAGCCAGGGCAGGAGCGAAGTGACGTGGAGGAATGGGGAGCTGAAACCGGGCGGTTTCAGCTCCCCATTCCTCCACATCACTTCGCCCTGAATGCTTCTTGGCTGCCTGGCAGAGCGCTCGCAGCCAGCGGGTGGGGGGGGAAGCCTCGCGGGGAAGCCGGGCAAGAGCGATCTTCTGCCGGCCATGGGCGAGCGGCGGGGAGTCGCCCATGGCCGGCAGAAGATCGCTCTTGCCCGGCTTCCCCACGAGGCTTCCCCCCTCCTCGCCCGCCGCCCGCCCGTCCAGAATGCTGACCTGATGCCTCGCAGGGAAGCCGGGCAAGAGCGATCTTCTGCCGGCCATGGGCGAGCGGCGGGGAGTCGCCCATGGCCGGCAGATCGCTCTTACCCGGCTTCACCGCGAGGCATCAGGTCAGCAAGAGCGATCTTCTGCCGGCCATTGGCGACTCCCCGCCGCTTGCCCATGGCCGGCAGAAGATCGCTCTTGCCCGGCTTCCCCGCGAGGCTTCCCCCCCCACCCGCTGGCTGCGAGCGCTCTGCCAGGCAGCCAAGAAGCATTCAGGGCGAAGTGATGTGGAGGAATGGGGAGCTGAAACCGCCCGGTTTCAGCTCCCCATTCCTCCACGTCACTTCGCTCCTGCCCTGGCTAAATCGTGGGGCAGCAAACATGCTTTGGGGGTTTGTCTGCCCCACGATTTAGCCAGGACAGGAGCGAAGTGAGGTGGAGGAATGGGGAGCTGAAACCGCCCGGTTTCAGCTCCCCATTCCTCGTCACTTCGCTCCTGTCCTGGCTAAATCGTGGGGCAGCAAACATGCTTTGGGGGTTTGGCTGCCCCACGATTTAGCCAGGACAGGAGCGAAGTGAGGTGGAGGAATGGGGAGCTGAAACCGCCTGGTTTCAGCTCCCCATTCCTCGTCACTTCGCTCCTTCCCTGGCTAAATCGTGGGGCAGCAAACATGCTTTGGGGGTTTGTCTGCCCCACGATTTAGCCAGGACAGGAGCGAAGTGAGGTGGAGGAATGGGGAGCTGAAACCGCCCGGTTTCAGCTCCCCATTCCTTGTCACTTCGCTCCTGTCCTGGCTAAATCGTGGTGCAGCAAACATGCTTTGGGGGTTTGGCTGCCCCACGATTTAGCCAGGACAGGAGCGAAGTGACGTGGAGGAATGGGGAGCTGAAACCGGGCGGTTTCAGCTCCCCATTCCTGCACGTCACTTCGCTCCTGTCCTGGCTAAATCGTGGGGCAGGAAACATGCTTTGGGGGTTTGTCTGCCCCACGATTTAGCCAGGACAGGAGCGAAGTGAGGTGGAGGAATGGGGAGCTGAAACCGCCCGGCAGAAGATCGCTCTTGCTGACCTGATGCCTCGCGGTGAAGCCGGGCAAGAGCGATCTTCTGCCGGCCATGGGCGACTCCCCGCCGCTCGCCCATGGCCGGCAGAAGATCGCTCTTGCCCGGCTTCCCCGCGAGGCAGCAGGTCACAATCCTGGGCGGGCCGGCGGCTGTGGCAGCTGCTGCCCCCCCCCCGCTGTTTTAAAAGTGACAGCCCGGCGGCAGCGTTTTTTGCGGGGGTTTTTTGTTGTTGCACGGATTAATAGACTTTACATTGTTTCCTATGGGAAACAATGTTTCGTCTTACGAACCTTTCGTCTTACGAACCTCCTCCTTTCACCAATTAAGTTCGTATCATGAGGTATTACTGTAATAACAAGATGTTACCTTAAGCAATATTCCATAACCTTTAACTCAGCTCATTTTTCTTTTTGTCCAAGAAGATTGTAATAGAACAAATCTTAGGCATCCAAAGGAATTTTATTTGATCTATGTTAGTACATGGTACTCACCTGTACCAGGCTTGTTGACTTATTAAAGAATTGGGGTATAGAGCATAGGCTGTCTGCACCTTATAGGCCACAGCATAATGCATTTGTTGAGACAGGAGGCCAAACGCTACAAGCAGAAAAAACCCTGGACACACATACAACCTGGGAGAAACCCCTCTTAGCAGTAGCGACTGCGAAAGAGACCTCGAAGTCTTGGTGGATAATCAACTAAACATGAGCCAACAATGTGCAGCAGCAGCTTAAAAAGCCAACACAATCCTAAGCTGCATCAACAGGGGAAGCTGACCAAGGAGAGATTCAACATGGAGATAAGGAGGAACTTCCTGACGGTCAGAGCGATCAACCAATGGAACAACCTACCAGCGGACGTTGTGAACTCCAACACTCTGGACATTTTTAAGAGAAGATTGAACTGCCACTTGACTGGTGTGCTATAGGGTTCCTGCTTGGGCAGGGGGGTTGAACTTGATGGCCTTCATGGTCCCTTTCAACTCAATCAATCAATCAATCAAGCCATGATGAGAACCATGATAAGAGATTCTGGATTGTCGGGTTAGTTATCGGCTGAGGTATTGCTGTGTGCGAATGTGGTCTTAAATAATGTTGTTCACTCAGCTACTGGAGAGATACTGTTCATGAGGTGGTATGGTAGGAAGCCTGACTTGAGCTATCTTCATCTGTTTGGAGCACCAGTATGGGTGCACATTCCATCGCAGGCTAGGAGAAAAGGTCAGCATAGAACAAGGTTATTGTATTTTGTTGGATATCATAATAACCACAGATCTTTTAAGTTCTGGGATAAGAACACTGGTGCATGCTGCTATAGCGCAAGCGCCAAGTTTCTGAAAAACACTGGATGGAATAGGGTAGAACATCTTGAAGGGACAAGTAAGGAAGTTGTGATTTAGACTCCATTATTTAAGGAGAAGAAGGATAGCTGCCAGAGACTGCCTAGCAGTGCTGGAAGTGAGTCAGAAGAGTCAGGCAATGAGGAGTTGTCAGATGAGGTAACTCCAGGTACTAGTGAGAGTGTTCCAGTAGCGGATGTAAAGAGTGAAGTGAAGGAAGAGCCAATGCCAAGCGTTAGCTATGTAGTTGTTCCCAGGAGAGGTTCTAGAATTAGACGGGAACCTGATAGGTATCAATCTAATGTAGCTTGTAAGGCAGTTGTGGAACCATCGCATTATGGTGAAATTAAGATGTACCCAGATAGAGAAAAGAAGCATTGGCATGATGCTAAGAGAAAAGAATTGGCTGCAATGAAAAAGTTGGGTGTTTATAAGGAAGTTCAGTTGCCTCCTGGAGAGCATTTAGTGGGATCTTGCTGAGTCTATAAGATTAAGACCGGATCCAATGGTGTTATTAAGTATAAGGTTAGATTGGTAGCATAGGGTTTCTCCCAGAGGGAGAGTGACTATGATGATGTATTTGCTCCAAGTTTGAGAGCTGCAACTCTGAGGACAGTGATGGTTTGGGCTGCAAAGCACAAGGGCTGTGTGCACCACGTTGATGTGGAAACTGTGTATTTGCATGCACCATTACAACATAGGATATTTATGAGGATTCCACCTGGTGTTACACATGACAAAGGTAGATGTTGGAAGCTGAATAAAAGCTTGTATGGATTGAAGCAATCTGGATTCAAATGGAATTCATTGATTGTCAAAGAGTTGGAGAACATGGGATTTCATGCAAGTAAGGCTGATCCCTGTATGTTCACTAGAGAGAGGAAAGATTCCAAGGAAGTATTGTTGCTTTTCACAGATGATATAACAATTATTGCTCGGTCTGTAGAGTCTATGAATAAGATAGTAAAAGACTTAGAGAAGAAGTTTAGAATACGTATCAGGATGAGATTAGTCAATTTCTGGGCATTGACATGGTGAAGACTAAGAAAGGCTTTAGATTGTCACAAGATGGAAAGATTAACAGTCTGTTAAAGAAATGCAATATGGAAAGTTGTAAGATTGCTAGAACTCCGATGGAGAGTTGCTTCATGCATGGCAATAAGGATGGAAAGGCTGTTGATAAGGGACTGTATCGTTCGCTTATAGGAAGCTTGTCATATTTGGGAAATTGGTCATGGCCGGATATAGCATATAGCGTGAATCAGATTGCACGGTACAATAGGGAGCCGACTGAATATCATTGGAAGGCAACAAAGAGGATTTTGCGGTATTTGAAAGGTACCATGCCTCATGGTTTATATTCGGAACCTGATGGTAGTTTAGAATTGACTGCATATGCAGATGCCAGTTTCGCCTCTGATAATGTGACTAGGAAATCTATGACTGGTTTAGCTATTCTTTTTGGTGGAGTCTTGGTAGGATGGAAGTCAATGAGACAGCAACACCTCAGTCTGTCTACAATGGAGGCCAAATTTGCTAGTCTGTCGCAGTTATATACAGATTTAGTGGTATATCAGCAGTTGCTGCTTGACTTAGGTATACAGTGCCATAAGCCTATTATGGTATATGAAGACAATAAGTCAGCTATAAGTATAGCAAAAGGGAGAGCTGTCAAGACAAGATCAAAACACACAGACTTAAAGTACCTGAACGTAAGAGAGTGTGTAAAAAATGGGATGATCAAGTTTAAGTACTGTGAGAGTACAGATAACATAGCTGACAATTTCACCAAGGCACAAGGAGCTAAACTACATATTGAGAATTGTACTAGGTACAACCTGAAACAGTAAATGTAAAACTGTATTACATGTAAATTATATTGTCAACCCCAAGGGGGGGAGATTGTTAGTACATGGTACTCATCTGTTTTGGGGTTGCCATGTATTAAACTACCAATGGTAGCTTATAACTGTAAAGTTGTAATATATCTTTAAAAGCTTTGACTGGTTTGACCATAAGAAGGCACCAGTACCTTTCCCTGTGGGGGGAGTTTACTTTGAGATATTCTTAGCTGTGTGTGGCTATGTGCGGTTTGTTATCTTTTGCTACTTTGTGTTGTATATATGTAAATAATACTTTGTTAAATACTAAGTCTGTGTCTATTACTGGCTGGATCACACAACTACACCACTGCAATAACTCTGCCGTGTGTATGTCGACTGTTTCCCACAAAGCTGCACCGAGACATACTAACCATATACAAATACAAATAGAATTATCCTGTTTCACCTCCCAATTAAAAAGCAAGTTGCACACTTTTATTGATTTGGACATTTTATTTATATGCTCACTATAGCCCAATTTTATCTTCAGCTACAAGTTAGTTTTTATAGAATTATTTCTGCAGACACAGTAATGAAAAGTCAGATGAAACTGTTCTAATAATGCTGATGCATGCCAGTATTTCTGTCACTCTGCTAACAAATAATAACCACAATCATTATAAACACTTGCTTGTTTTCTAATGTGGTAATAAACGAATATTTTTTAATATACAGTATCCAATATATTTACAATATAATACTAAAAAAGAGAACAGCGGATTTGTTCCTGTTTTTAATTTCTTTTTGAAAGTACTGTTCTCACTAATGCAAAATAATGACATTGTTTATGGTTGTCATTAGCACTGTGCAAATTAATTAATACTACTGCTACAATTATGGAAAAAAAGAAAAGAAAACTTCTTTTGCTTCTCTAGCAAAAAGAAATTTGAATAGATGAGATGCAGCCATGACAATCAATGTTACAGTCTGTTGTAAACTGACCCCCAAAATTAGGCTTTGAAGGGCAATATCATTTCCCCCCAAAATCTACATGTGTGTAAATAAATTAAGATCCTTCCATGCAACCACTTTTGAGACTCAAAGCCTCAGGCAGTAACCATCCCCAAGGCAGCTTATAAAGATGAGCAGTCAGCCTGAAGTCTCAGTGGTTGACCAAGGAACTTACTAATCAACCTCCCGCCTGTGTCCATCCCCCCCTTCTTCCTTGCTTTGTCACATTTATTTTTATGAGAAGGAGAAATAAAGAGAAGAGAAAAAAGCAAGTCTGCTTGCAAGAGACTCTGAGTCCTGGGCAAGTCAGAGACTCTGAGCCCTGGGCAAGTCTCTGGAGGGTTCACAGCTTCAGGACGACAGAGAAGCCACCGAACCAGCAGGCAGGGCTGGTTATTGGCAAGTCGTCAAGCTCCAGGGTTAAAAGAGTGTCACAGCCAAGCTGGGAGAGAATCAGCACAGACCTGCAGGGAGGATCAGAGTCCGTGCCCTCTATAGGAGATTCATTCATGGAAATACTGTACCCTGATATTGTCAGAAAATTCACCAACTTAATTTACTGTTCAACGATTTTGCAGACTATAGGAAAATCAAAAGCATTTAAACAATTCATCTTGCTCTGTAGTTTTCTTGAGAGAAACAAATGAACTTTACAGAAATTGGACAATTCCTTTGGGATCAGGATTTAGAATCCTCTGCAATTAATCTGGATCATTAAAACATATCCAGATAACTTCCAGGTTACAAGTACCAATAGTAGAAGTCAGTAGGTTCAAAAACATAACCAAGAATAATCAGGAATAAACTGTAGATGCATCTGGCAAGCGGAAGATAGGATTATCTGTCTAGATAAAGATATTGACTCTGAAAAATATTTCTGTCCCTAGACAGAAATGTTTCCCATGTGATACCATTTATGTCTTAGCTCCAGAGAGTATACTGATTTCTTCTCTCTGGTGTTTTGTTTACTTGGAAAAAAAAGATACCAGTGAATTCTCTGAGCTTACACTCTAAACTAGATCTTGAGCATATATAGAGTAAAATCGGGTCAGTGAAGTGGAAGCCATGGATGCCATGCAGAGGTAAAATGCTCCCAGTTCGCTCATGTCTGTCAGCCGTTGGAGAGCCAGTCATGAAGGGAGTGGAAGGCTCCACCCACCAACCAGGAAAACACCATTTGGGTTCTTTTACCCTCTGCGCATGCACAGAATGCTTTGCACATGTGCATGCTCAGAAGGTAAAGGAGCCCAAATGGCAGTGTCTTGGTGGGTGGATGGAGCCTCGTGCTCCCTTTGCAACTAGCTCTCCGACGACCAACAGGCATGAGTGAACCTTAATGCTATGTTTTGCCTCCAGAAGACTTAATTTTTAAAGAGTAAAAATGATTTAAAGATGATAAGGGCAAATAGTGAATTGGTATCGAAGAGTGGCAGGATATAGAAAACAGATTTAAAAGTTGATGAGGGTAAGGGAGTTGTCATGTTTTCATTGAAACAAAGATCTATTTGTCCCATTTGTTTCAAGAAAAGATGTCAACATTGAGTAGGCAAATGAAAGATTAAAATTATAGCAGAGTTTTACCATGTAGTCTTCAAATGTTAACCATAAGCAAAGAGACAGCAACAGTTGAATAGCTTTCTTAAACTGAGTTAATGGCAGTTCAACTTTGGTGCCTATAGTTGGCAGGAGCTATGGCCTAGCTTGTGCTTTCCTATGTTGGGTTTACAAGGCGTCCATGCACACCAGCCAGCTGATCCGGGTTCTGGGATTCTGACATATGCACCTTCTGGTTTGGGCACTGTGTCTAAAAGGTTCACCATCACTGGTCTATATCAATAAATTTACTGCAGTTCCAATAACACTTGTGGAATTGATTTTCTGGCCTGGCCTACCTCAAAGGACTAACATGGAAAATGTTAATTATGTCTATGTTAACTGATTGCCATGGAGATTCTTGAGAAGACTCCATCATTCCTTTTTTAACTGCTAAGTCAATGATGATTTCTAGGAAAATTTGCTCAATTGTTACTGCTGTTCAGTGTATGACTTTTCGGTATTGTTGCATAGATGAATGTGTATATAATTTCAGAGTTTTAAATTTTATTACCTTAGAGCATGGAGAGTAAGCAGATGTAGATTTTAAAATCATTGACTATATTTAACACCTATCCATTTTTTTTCTTGATCTATACCAATTTGTTTTGCATCATTCAGTACCCTAGGCAAAATAGGTATAAGAAAGAAATCACAATTATGAATACCCCAAGTAGCACTGTACAGATTATGTGATCTGATTCTTTTTAGATGATCAAATATACTATGGGAGAAGATGTTTGCAGTTACCATTAACCGGTCTACAGATGAGCCCAAAGAAAGAAAGAGGTTTACCAGAACTACTGTGATTAAGAAATATTCAGTGCATAAAACAATCCTATTTTCCTACCACAAGTATTGTACAATGCTATTGGAATTCAACTTGCAGTTCACATATTGAAAATAAAGTCCCACTATTTTAGCAATGCTCCAAGAACAGATTTACTCCTATAAAAATCGGTACTAAATCCAAAGTTTTTTCTCCAGCTTAGTACAAGTTTCCATCCTCTTCCCTAGGAGGCACAATGAGCTATTTTTTGTCATATTCAAACTCTGAAGCCTCATCTGTATGGAGTAGAAAAATTCCCATGGTGCCACATCCTCGTTATGATCTTGGCTATTTATTTTATTTTATTAATTGGATTTATATACAGTAATCAAACCTCGACTTCACTTTGGCAATGTTCTTTGGGAGTTTTCAAGCTTCCTTTGAATTAACTCTGCGATATACACTGCTCAAAAAAATAAAAGGAACACTTAAACAATACAATATAACTCCAAGTAAATCAAACTTCTGTGAAATCAAACTGTCCACTTAGGAAGCAACACTGATTGACAATCAATTTCACATGCTGTTGTGCACATTCAACTCTGTACAGAACAAAGTATTCATTGAGAATATTTCATTCTATTGGTCGGAGTGGGATTGAAGCACTTGGAGTAGGTGGGAATGACACTAAGCTTTGCCATGAAACCGGTATCAGTGCTCTCCAAGCTGTGGAAGCGGCAGGACATCAGTTATTGTAAAGCTCTGCATGCCGACCGTGTCATGAAAAAAATGGAATCAGAAATTTCAAGTGAACTTTTGCAACATATAGAAATTGAACCTGATTATTTGGACAACGTCATCACTGGTGATGAAACCTGGGTTTTTTAATACGATCCAGAAACAAAACGCCAAAGGTCTGAGTGGCACACCGACCAGTCCCCCAAGCCCAAAAAGGCAAGAATGAGCAAATCAAAAGTGAAAACTATGCTCATTGTCTTTTTCGACAGTAAAGGAATGGTCCATAAGGAGCTTGTTCCCCAAGGACAGACAGTTAACATTGTCTACTACATGGATGTGCTGGAAAGACTCCGAAAAAGGGTCATCAGGATGAGAAAAGACATCTCCACTACCTGGCAACTCCATCACGACAACGCGCCTTGCCACAACGCGCTACAAGTCCGTGAGTTCCTGGCCAAAAACCAGGTGCCAATGCTGCCCTACCTCCCCTACAATCCTGACGTCGCCCCAACAGACTTCTTTTTGTTCCCTCGGATTAAGGCAGCCCCATCAGGATCAAAAGCATGGAAGTGGGGCAGAATTAGGCTACTATATGCACCACTGTTTTACTGCTCATTCAAGCCATTCCAGAATCATTACGAAGATAATGTTCTACTAGAGACATTTGAGCTATAGAATTTGAGGGAAAGATTTTTCTCCATTGTGAGAACACTTGTCTTAACCTGATTCCGGAGCTCAGCCTTTCTCATTTCCTTTGAGATTCCATGCATTGGGTGTCTTTTAAATGAAGCTTAGGGATGGCAGCTAAGTGACTTTGTAGCTCTTCCTCTTGGCAAACATTCAGACTTTGGGGTGGAATCATCAGAGAAGTTTAACACCCAAAAGAACAAAACTGACTGCATGTCAATTTTTGTGCTTCCCTGTTGCTCATGAAGAGAGAATAAATCTGGTATCTATTGCGTTTCAACATCATTTCGCAGAATAAAGACCGATCAATTTTGAATTGCTTTTAAATGGTATGGAACTGCACTAAATCTACATCAGAATTATAATCCACAGAAAAACAGCAACAATTTGAATAATCATTTTAAACTCAGGCTTTATATCCTTAATTGTTTCTCTGGTTTTGGAATATCAGATTTATCCCCTCATTTCAATCCTATAAACTGGGAATAACAATTAAGAACAATTTTATTATAACGTTTCTTATTGATAAAAGAACAGACACTTCTATTACTAGACATATGTCATTCATTATACTCAGATAATTGGGAGAAACTGACCTATTTTTATAACTTTCCTTCCTGTCCCAGATTATATATGAATAGATTAAAAAGAAAGAAAGAAATATCCTTACAAAGCTACTTAGATCTTTCAGGATATAGAAAAAAGAAACCTGCTGGAGAAAAAGCAACAAAGCCTTTGGTATATAAATCAATGGCAATGACCTATTTCTACCAGAACATATTTATGGATAATTGTTTTAAAAAGGAAAAAAAAATCTCCCCTGCCACATTTTTTACAAGAAATGTATTGCAGTTGTTCCTTTTACATGCTCATTATTGATGACAAGGCAGTGTTAACATGCAGCGCAAAATTTATTGCAGCACAAAACCTGTGCGCACACCTATTCCTTTCCCCTGTGCATGCGCTGCCTCTGTGCATGCACACAATCCCCTCCAGACCCCGCATATGCGTACAGGCCTTACTGGTGAAAAAATGGGCAAACCGGAAGTTCGGAAAAACTGAAACAGATACTGATAAAAACTGATAACAGAACTGATTAAAACTGATTTCAGATTTTTCCATTGTGCTGTTTTTCTCAGTCCAGAGGCTTCAGGGAAGCTTCTGAAGCTTCTGCAGTGTGAAAAACAGCACAACAGGTACACCGGAAGCCCGTTTTTTCCAAACTTCTGGTTTGCCCATTGGCCGGTTTTTCACACTCCTTCAGGGAAGCTTCCATGCAGCCTCTGAAGGGCAAAACAGGCTTCCCAAAGCCAAAAATCAGCTGCCCAGCATGCACATCCACACTGGAGCTGGCAATGCCTTGGATGCCCTCCAGTATGGCTCCGCGTGCCACCTGTGGCACACATGCCATAGTTTCACCATCAATGCCTTAGACCAGTGTTTCCCAACCTTGGCAACTTGAAGATATTTGGACTTCAACTCCCAGAATTCCCCAGCCAGCGAATGTTGAAGTCCAGATATCTTCAAGTTGCCAAGGTTGGGAAACGCTGCCTTAGACAATATGATTCAACATGTTGTATCCTGCACAACACGAAGGCTAATTATTGTTATTGTTGTTGCCAAATAGAGTACTCAATACTTTTACCCCAATCAGTCTCTAGATGCAATTCAAGGTGTTGGTTATCATCTATAAAGCCCTACACGGCTTAAGGCCACACTATCTTTGGGACCGCCTCCTACCGTATACCTTCCAGTGACTGATAAGGGCCCATGGGGCTGACCTTCTCTGGGTCCCATCAACCAAACAATGCCAACTAGTGGGGCCCTGGGGAAGGGCCTTCTCTGTGGCAGCTCTGGCTCTTTGGAACCAGCTGCCCCTGGAGATCCATACATTCCCCAACAAACTGGCCTTCCGCAAAGCTGTAAAGACCTGGCTTTTCTGGCAGGTCTGGCTGTTGACTGAATGATATACCATCTAGATCCAACGATGAGAGATATTGAGAGATATGTATGGCTTTTACTATAATTATTTTTAAATTGTTCTTTTAAATATTATTTTTATTTGTTGTAAGCTGCTCAGAGTCCTTGAGGAAGTGGATGGCATATAAATTAGATAAATAAATAAAAAAATGTATCAAATCTGATCACATAGTTTTGTAGTGAAATACAGGCATCCAGCTAATAGTATATAATATATTGAATCAATAGCTCCGTGTTGATTTCTAAATCCAAATTTTACTTCAATAAGATGACTTCAATAACTGAAAGGACCAACTACCTTTCTACCATCTCTCTATCAAGACAGTTTACTCTGTCCTGAAAGCCACCTTTCTTTCTGCTTCTTATTTCAGGGTTTTCTTACTTTATATTTCCACTTAGCATAAGATACTCCATACAGTTAAAAGTTTTTGAGACATTGGATTACTCTTCTCGTCTTTAGTTTATTACCAACTATAACATTAATCTTCTCTTTGAAGTACCATGGACTCTTTTCATTTGCATGTTCTTTTGACAAGCAGATAAAAACATTTGTAATTGTAATGCTTCTGTGATATGCTTTAAGAATTCATCAGCAGAACAGAATAAGACAATTCGATAAGAATACTCACTCTGAATAATTCTTTGCTCTGTTTTTGTTTCATTCGTTTTACCTAACAGCTAGAGTACTCAACAGTTTTGAAGGCTGAAGTGTTCTCTTGTTCTTCACATTAAAAATAAACACATTCTATACTAATTTGTTTATTGATGTATTATTTAGCTTTTTGTCTATGTGTTTATTGCTAAAATATTGGAAAAAAACAAAGCAAGCAAAATTCAAAAGGACTACAAACAGAACTATATTTTAATTTTTAACAAAGGAAAAAGTAAATTGCCTTTTACTAAAATATCCTCCCCTTCCATTTATAGCCCCCAATACCAACCAGAGTTTAGATACTTGAAATTAGCAATTGAAACATTAGTAGTTCTTACACAAGTCATAAAAACATATTTCAGATGTTTAAATCAGTCTACTGCTGTGATAAATTGTACATAAGGGATACATTCTTGCTTGAATTTAATTAAAGTTCTATCGTGGATATATGTATACTGTCAATTTTGTCATTTAGGGATATTCTCTAAGCAAATTTCTAGGTGCCTGGGAGCCTCAGGCTTGACAACATAGAAAGGCCCTGAGGGCTTTTTGCAATATCAAAAGAGATGGAATTGAAGTAATTTTGGGAGGGAATAATATTCCCATAAGGCAGGTACCATGGCAGAGAAGGAACATCTCCTGGGATCATAATTGAGCCTCAAATCTCCATTGCTAAGTGAGATATTTGCTAAGTGACTTTTGCCCCATTTTATGACTTTTTTTTGCCATGTTAAGTAATCACTGCAGTTATTAAGTTAGTAACAGAGTTGTTAAGTGAATTTGACTTTCCCATTTTCTTTGCTTGTGAGAAGATTACAAATTTTGATTACATGATCCTGGCCCCCTCAAACGTCTGAATTTTAATCACGTGATCATGGGAAAGCTGCAATGGTCGTAAGCATGAATAACAGTGGTAAATCACTTTTTTCAGTGCTATTGTAACTCTAAACAGTCACTAAATGAACTATTGTAAGTCAAGTTCTACATGTAACAGAACCCTTGAAAAACCAACTCTAGATATGGAATTTGTCACACTTCTCCATATCCGCCTTTGTCAGCCTACCTAGTTATAGTTGCAAGTAGATATTTAAAAGAAACTTTTATAGAGAAATCAGCTCAGGACAGCTAGCAGGCTGTCAAAGTAAATTTAGGTGTGATGCAAACCTGCATAAATTAGTATTTACAGCACTAACAAACAAAGAGGTGACTGTGTTTGGTTGAACAAAGGGAGTCTGCTGCATCATCATATCCCAAGGGTATTACGGACAAACATGGAATAATTGCATCTCAGGAGATGAAGTGTAGCTAGTTGTTCTCTAGAGGAAATGTTTGTTTTGATGTTATGGTGAGAGATGTTGAGCTGGGAAATGCTCAAAGATAAGAACCTTAGTAAATAAAAACACATTAATATCGAAATGCAAAGCACAGGTAGAGATCAGGCTAAACCTTAAGAGGCTGCCTAGTAAAGGATTCAATGCATAGTTCACATATTTTTTTAGAAAATACCAAGCATGGTCTGAAAACAATGTGTCATTTTCACTGAAACTGCAATAAGTGTGTATTTTATTTAGACATGCACTGCATATCACCCTTCTAAAATGAAGTAACGGTTAAATAATGCATACTTGGAGGTAAATCAGCAGGTTTCCAATTTCTCAGAAGCCATGGACTCGAATTTCAATCAAAAGTAATAAATATTGTCCTTTGATGTATTTGAGTAGGAGTAGCTCAAGGGGAAAAATTAACATGGAAATAAAGCATGGGATTCTCAATATATATTTCTGGTCTGAGTGTTTATGCCTCAGCATAGTGCTTAACAGAGAAACATAAGACAATTTAACAATAGCATGCCTTTCAGGAAAAAAAATGCACTTTTCCTTTTCTTGTTTTAAAAATGGAAACTAAGAAAATGACTATTCAAGGAAAGAGGTAATTTAATCCCACCTTCACTTCTGTATGAGGAAAAACTCATCAAAAATAGTTTCTTTCCAGCTTCAATTCCTTTGTAGAAGCAACATATTCTACTCATGACAACTGTGCTGATTTGGTAACAGTATTTCCTATGGAGTAATTTCTCAAAATATCTTAAAAATAAATACCTCTAAACATTCAAATTATTTTTAGGATATAACATATTCAAAGTTTTATGAGTGTGTTATAGCTCCTTGTACAAGAAGGCCTAGAATGACATTGTATACATATAAATTGATATATATATATATGTCCCTTCCAGCAATTAACTGAAAATGGTTTTTATCTGATAATAGGGTAAGGGTGCTTTTATTATTTATTTTACAAATGTTTTAAAAGAAAGCAAGACTTAAGTCAGGGGAGACAGGAGTGGACTAGATGTGTCCACTATTGATAATGGAAAGGAAGGGAGACTACTATAGATCTATTTTGGCCTTATTTGCGTTCATCAGGTAGCCACACCCTTTTACTGGAATTTGAACCTGGGGCCTCTGCCTTGTAAGGCAGAGGCCTTAGCCTTTAGGCTACAGGCTCATTTCCTGTATCAGCTTGTACCAGGGAAGGGTTATGTATATACACGCACACATATATACACATATATACACATATATACACATATATACACATACAGTGATACCATGTCTTACGAACTTAATTGGTTCCAGGACGAGGTTCGTAAGGTGAAAAGTTTGTAAAATGAAACAATGCTTCCCATAGGAATCAATGGAAAAGCGATTAATGCGTGCAAGCCCAAAATTCACCCCTTTGCCAGCTGAAGCACCCGTTTTTGCGATGCTGGGATTCCCCTGCTGGGATTCCCTGCAGCACTGCAAAAACACAGAAGTCCAGAGGTGGGGCTTCCCATGGAGGAGAGCTTCAGGGGAATCCCAGCAGTGCAGAAACGGGTGCTTCGCTGGCAATGGAAGGTCCGTAGGTGGGGTTTCCCAATAAGGGAAGCATTCGCCTGGCAACGGAAGTCCGGAGGTGGGGCATCCCAGCGGGGGAGGCAGGTTTGTAAGGTGAAAATAGTTTGGAAGAAGAGGCAAAAAAATCTTAAACCCCAGGTTCGTATCTCGAAAGGTTCGTATGACGAGGGGTTTGTAAGACGAGGTATCATTGTACATATATACATACATGCATACATACCAGGGGTGGGATCTAACTTGCCTTGCCGCCAATTCGCTTCCTCTCATGCCATGTGCTGCGCATGCATTGCATGCCGCATGGCTGCACCATGCAGGTGCATGCTTGCGCAGTGGCAAAAGATGGTGGGATCTACAGACCAGCACTCACAGACCTAGTTCTCTGAAATCACCAGTGATTTGCCACCGGTTCTACATACATATACACACATACATACATACATACATGCATGCATGCATACTGTCATACATACATTGCAGCAATTAATTAAATTTTGGAATTTGCATGTTCTTGTGATGAGCAGATGAAAGCTTGAATTCACTAACAAAAGATATGTTGGCTACTCACTTGGCTGGCTTCAAAAAGAGGATTTGATTGATTGATGGAAGACATGAAGATGAATGGCTCTTAGCTTGATGGCAGTGTGACTACCTCTCAAGGCCATCTGTTGGGAAAGTACTGAACCTCCTTGTGCAGGCCTCCTGGACTAGGTGGTTGAGTGGTATGATTCAGCACAGCACCACTTATAGCAATAGCACTTAGACTTATATATTGTTTTACAGTGCTTTATAGCACTCTCTAAGTGGTTTACAGAATCAGCATATTGTCTTCCAACAATTTAGTTCCTCATTTTACCCATCTTGGAAGGATGGAAGAATGGAAGATATGTTGGATTATACTTGCTCTAGTCCAATGAAACCTAGTTAAGGGGGAATTACATGTGCATTTTGACAAAACATGAAGCTTAAACTAAGAAAATACTAGGGGAATACTTTCCCTGATACTGTTTCATGAAGCGTAGAATTTATTTTGAGTTGAAGTTCTATTCGATTCCATTTTATTATTGTTGCTGGGTTTGTTATTATCAGTCTGTGGATAGACAGTAAGAACAGGATATAAAAATATCTAGGATACTAAATAGAAAACAATACTTGTACAGTTCTATAAATGATCACTGCCAACATTATAGATAGCTGTTGATGGTTACTTAAAACTACTAGTTGCAGTTTCTCAACATTAATTACTTTCAAGGGACTCCTAACTTCTCACGGAGCTTGCCAAGAATATTTTCTTCTCAAATTCCTGTCTCCAGAGCTTCTATAACTGGCTGTATTTAAACATCAGAATAAAAAAGAGACGAAGGTTAGAATAAGAGAATTTTAGATTTCTAGACACTCTACAAACCACCAATGGATTCCTGGGTTTAATTTAATTAAAAGATTTATTTCCATTGAAACAATGAGATGGATTTCTTTTTGGATGAAAACACTATTCCACTTTCTATTCTTTGCCTGAAGCCAGGTTCAGAGATATTGTAATTCTCGTTTGCCAAGGGCAGGTTCTTCTATTTGCCTTATGCTAATTATTTATAAGAAGTGTGCAGAGTTTCAGATTTGAAGAGCAAAATGGGATTCAAACTGTATTTGGACTAGCAGGTATATCTGTCAGGAAGGCCGCAAGACTCCTTGTTTTTTCTGGGCTTATTTCTTTTCCTGATTCCTCACAGGTGCAATATGAGTGTGCATGCATGTTCAAAATGATATTTTGCCCTTAAATCTGGATCTCAACGCAACCTTATCATTTAGGAAGCTCCATATTCCTTGTTATTTGCTAATTAGTTCCACAAAACCCTCATCATTACTAACACCTAAAGAAAAAGCAACAAAAAGAAATTTGGAATAAAATTAGAGGGGGGAAAACCTGAAACATATGAACAGCAATGATTTTAATTTTTTGAACTCTGTCAATTACATATATAGGAGTCATATATAAATTGCAAATACATCTGTAATTTCGTATTTACATAATGTTGCATTTCTTTTTCCCATCTTTGCCATGGTTTTCTGTAACCTTTATGTTTGAATCACCAGAGAGCAGCTTTCATTCTCACACATTTGTGGACAAATAGGCTACTGACTTTTTCCTGTAACTTTGATGTGGCTATCCATTTAGGTCAGATAACAGAGTAACCTGTCCCAGTGGATCGCATTTATTCAGAATGTAATACGTTCTTTCCCTCAATTTATTTCTGTCATTCATTATTGTGTTCACTAGAGTGTATGTAAACTGTTATCCTCTATGAGGCAACTAGAGGCAACTAACAAAATGTATGTTGCAACATGATGCAAAATTAACTAACTCTCTCGCTCTCTCTGTGTGTATGTGTGCCTGTCAGAGAGAGAGGGGGGAGGGAGATTGAGAGAGAGAAACAGACAAACAGACAATCAGAAACACTACAAGCCCATTATACATAAAAGGTGAAGCTGTCATCATTATATCACAATGACAATTTTGCCAGTGCCATCATCATGGTTAGGTACAGACATCTATTTTATGATCTGAACAATCCCTATCTTCAGACATATCTACAACAATCTAGATGAAACCAACTCTCATATTTTATAACACACTGTGTGTGTGTGTGTGTGTGCATACATATACAATGTGTGTGTGTGTGTGTGTGTGTGTGTGTGTGTCATGTTTTTGCTGAATTTGAAAATTAAGGGAGACTAGGATAGATCTATTTTGGCCTTATTCTGGCCTCATCAGCTAGCCATACCATCACTGGGACTTGAACTTGCAACCTTGGATTTGTAAGGCAGAGAATTAACCTCTAGGCTACAGTATCCAATCCCTTTAGGTCTGTACCATTTGCCGCAAAAGGTGGACCAACACCAAGATATTTTTATGATTTTTCAAGGTGTTTCCATTCTTTTGTCCACCCCCTGTATATATACACAAAACACACACACACACACACACACACACAGCATTTGGAAATTTCTGGCAATGTTTCGACGAGGTCCCACTCATCATCTTCAGGCTGGTGCTTCTGTCCTTGTTCTAGGGCGAACACAGCGAGACCTGAGCTGCCTTCCCTCTATAAATACTGGTGGCTGGGTGTGGTTTGATAGCTCAGCAATTGCCTGCTGCGTAGAAATTTCCTGGTGAGTCAGTGGGGTAACACCTGGGGTTGTTGATGTAACTGAGGTATGTTGATTAGTTAATGATTGTGGATTAGGGGTGATATCCTGAGTAGTTGGAGCTTGCAGGCTACTTAGTTGTTTTGCAATGTGTGTTCTGAGTCTGGTTTCAGTTTGTATGGCTGGGATACGTTTGTAAATGAGGGCTGGTTTCCAGATGTCTGGGAGGTGGGAGGTATCATCACGGTTGTTCATATTTTGGGGGTGTTTTTCTATCTCAATGGCTTCCATGATTATTCTTTTGCTGTAGTGTTCTGTTTTGGAAATTAATTTAGTTCTGTCAAAATCAATTTCATGTCCTGTAGTTTTGAAGTGTTGGAAAAGGGAGGAAGTTTTTTCTTTTTTTCTTAATGCATTCTTATGTTCTTATATTCTGTAACAGTAACAATAAACCTTGGTTCAAAACTAAATTTAAGCAGTTACGTCATTCCAAAGAGGAAGCCTACAGAAAAGGTGTACAATCAGGCCAGAAATGGATTAACAAGGGAGATCACTCTTCGGCCAGCAAATAAAGAGGGGCGCCGATGGAGGGAGGCCTACTTAAATAGTCTCTTTGCTGCCCTGCCCCCCGGCCGCTGCTCCGCATGCACAGCCTGGCGCGGTGCCTTCTGGACAATCTCGCTGCCTTGCGTGAGATCACCCGACGCTTCACCCCAAAATGGTGGCTTCCATGGGCTCCGTCCCTACTGCAACTGTCGCCGGCAAGCCACTGACAGTCCCTTCTCAACAAATGAACCAGCAAACATGTGGAAAACTTTTAAAAGCATCACCAGTTACAGCAAACAACCTTCCCAAGCTGAAGGAAATCAGCAACTGGAGGATGACCTGGATGTGTTCTACAGTAGATTTGTTATATCCACAACAGCCAAACCTTCTACAACTGAACCCATGCCATGGGTGTTACAGAATTTATAATATACAGTGGTACCTCATCTTACGAACGCCTCTTCTAACAAACTTTTCAAGATTTTTTTGCCTCTTCTTCCTAACTATTTTCACCTTACGAACCAAAGCAGCTGCTGCTGGGATGAAGGGGTTTCTTCCCCCCCCCTTTTTTGAAGAAAGAAAAGGGAGGGGCTGCTTGGAGTAGGAAAGATTTTGCAGAGAACAACGTGCTTGCAAAGGCACTGAAAGAGTGTCTTTTGAAGAAAGAAAAGGGAGGGGCAGCTTGGGGGAGGAAAGATTTTGCAGAGAACAACGTGCTTGCAAAGGCACTGAAACAGTGTCTTTTGAAGAAAGAAAAGGGAGCGGCGCCCCCCTTGCCTTTCTTCCTTCCCACTCACCCTTTAGCCTAGCCTTGCTTCTTCCACCCGCCCCCTTTAGCTGCTCCTCCCTGCCCTCTGTTCACCTCCCTTCTAAAGTTTGGGATTTTCCTGAAGGATTTGCACGCATTATTTGCTTTTACATTGATTCCTATGGGAAACATTGTTTCATCTTACGAACTTTTCACCTTACGAACCTCCTCCTGGAACCAATTAAGTTCGTATGATGAGGTACCACTGTATTAGTTTTGATCAGGTTAAATAACTCCATTAATTTTTAAAATTATTTTCACTTATTATATAATCACTTTCAAGATTTAGAAAAAAGAGGGCAATAGAAGAATTAGAATCAAGTTGGAATGACACATCATGAGTGAATTATAAAAAAGGTAGGATGAATTCTTGATAATTTAAATATTATTTTACTACTAATATGAGTTCAAGCTTAGCAAATTAAAACAGGAAGAATTAATTGGATATGCAAATGAGATTATTCAATATATAAATCTAATTACATCCCAATTTGCTTTAACAGCATGAGAAAAAGAATAAATTGCCTTTTGTAAATTGATGGTCCTAAATAACTACCTGTAGCACAATGAAATAATATGTTGAAGTTATATTTTCAGTGCAGTCATTCTGATAATAGAAGTAATATGTACTATTCAAAAATATGTCAAAGACTGTTCTAAAAAAGAAAGTGGCTCCCAATTCTGATCTACAATACACCCTTATTAGATCACGTATGAAGTACATATAATCACAAAGATTTTATTTTTGCAGGAACACAATTGCAGTAAATTCTAATCCTACACAGAACATTGCATGCTGTATTTTACTGGACTTTAGATTGACAAAACATCTTGATTTATAGAATCCTATCCTATATTGAGCTGGTAGCATTTGATACATGTTGTGATTCAGCCTGAGGCTCCTCAGGGAACGGCTGGAACTCTGCCGGCTCCATGCTCAGAGGGGGAGGACGAGGAACAGGAGGAGGAGGAGGACCAGGCAGACGGGGAAGAGGAATGTCAGGGCGAGGAGGAGGGAGAACAGCCTGAGACCCCCGGGGGGGAGCTCTCCCCAGCGAGTAGCCTGGAGTCATTAGATGAGAACGCACAAGCCATCATAGATATGAGGCAGAGAAGGGCAGCACAACGAAGGGGACAATTAGCCAGGTATTTCCATCCCTAATAGGCAACAGCTGGGTTTGGGTGTGGTTCTCCTCAGAAAGGTTGAAAAGGCAGGCCCGCCCTTCCTGTATTGTGGAGAGTTATCTTTTGGGAGTCCTGTGACCTTGCTTCGATCCTTGGCGTCTCTGATTCTGGCTTGTGGCCTCGAAGGCTGAAAACGTGGGGGAGGTGTGGGTTTTATTATCTACAGTGGTGTGTGTGCCAGCAAGAAGCCTGTTGTATTGTCTGGCCGTCGTGACTCTTCTGTGAAACTTCATAGCATTCCAGTTTGTAAGAACAGTTTTTGTTATCTGTGTTTGTTTTCAAAGATATAAAATGACTTTGCTTTTTACCAGCGTGTCTGGCTACTCTTTTTAGTTGGTGTTGACGTCTGGGGGAACCCAGACAGAACAGATACATAGGAATATTTTATGTAAATATACCGGGCTTCTCATATCTGAAAGGCATCCTAAATTTCATGTCCTCCTCACAGATGGGATTCATATAATTTATTTTATTTCATTTATTTAATTAAATTTATAGGTCACCCTTCTCCAAGTGGACTCAGGGTGGCTTACAAGAATAAAAAGACACAATAATATAGTAGAGTTATAAAAATATAATTTAAAACCCCAATATTAAACATTCATACGTCATGCATTCATAGCTACTGGCTGGAGCAGAATATAGTGCTCAACAGCCTAAGGCCTGCCAACAGAGCCATGCTTTTAAAGCCTTTCAAAAGGCCATGAGGGTGGGGACCATACTAATCTCTGGGGGAAATTGGTTCCAGAGGACCTGAGCCGCCACAGAGAAGGCCCTTCTCCGTGGCCCCACCAAGTGACATTGCTTGGCTGACAGGACCTGGAGAAGGTCGACTCTGTGGGTTCTTATCGGCCGCTGGGATGCATGAGGCAGAAGACAGTCCCATAGGTAATCTGGTCCTAAGCCAAAAGGAAGCTGTGACACTCCTTCAATAAACACATATAGCCCCTCCATCATACAAAGCTGAAGGGATCAGATCCTGTGGCCTAGATGTTAATTCTCTTCCTTACAAGGTAGAAACTGCAGGATCAAATCCTAGTAAGGTTATGGATAGCTGATGAGGCCAGAACAAGGCTGAAAAAGTGCTATTCTAGTCTTCCTTAATTTTAAAAAATCAGCAAAAAACCATGTGATACATACATACATACATATACATATACTGTACATACACACACACACACACACACACACATGTTTATGTAGATTTTCATGGGTAAAGGTATGAAGGCATATTCGGGTTTCTTCCCATGTAAGTTTCAGAGATTTCTGGCGACGTTTCGACGAGGTCCCACTCATCATCTCAGGTTGGTGCTTTTGTCCTTGTGAACTTTTCTACTTAAGAACCTGGTCATGGAACGAATTAAGTTTTTAAGTAGAGGTACCACTGTGTGCGTAAGTATGTATGTATGTATGTATGTATGTATGTATGTATGTATGTATGTATCAGAAGGCTACAGGTTCAAATCCCGGTAGGGTATATCTAGCTGACAAGAGCATAACAAGCTCAAAATAGATCTATGCAAAGCTTCCTTCCTTTTCACTTATCAGCAAAAATATGTATGTATGTATGTATGTATGTATGTATGTATGTATGTATGTATGCATGCATGCATGCATGCATGCATGCATCTATCTATCTATCTATCTATCTATCTATCTATCTATCTATCTATCATCTTTTTACTAAATCTGCACTACTATTCTACTAGTTTTTTTTCATCATTCCTATCATCCTTTTCCTCCCACTTAGGACTGTATGACTGTAACTTGTTGCTTTGTATCCTTTGTATTTATTAATATTGATTGCTTCCTCATTGCTTATTTGACCCCTACGACAATCATTAAGTGTTGTACCACATTATTCTTGACAAATGTATCTTTTTCTTTTATGCAATCACACTTGGCCAATAAACTTTTTTCTTTTTTTTTCTATTCTATTCTATCTACCTATGGTATCATGCTCTGGATGCTCTGGTCTTTCAAGACTGAAGGATGCCAATGCAATGCCAATGCAATATATATGTGTGTGCGTGCGTGTGTATAGATTTGTTTTTGTAGATCTATAAAAACTCAGACCACGCTTTGTTCGCTTGAGCATGAAGCCGAAAACACCAGCCTGAAGATGGCGAGTGGGACCTCGTCGAAACGTCACCAAGATTATATCAATCTTACACGGAAAAAGACCTGAACACACCAAGACCTAGACACACACACACATACTAAGGCCAATTTTGCTTCATTTTAATATAATTTTAGTTTGTAACCTGGCAGTCCAATCAAACTGCAATACATAAGGTAGATACATGTTTGCTTTCTTCATTTCCAGTAATGTGTGTGAATCACGTAAAGCTATTCAGAGGCATTCTGGGCCTTGGTAATTTCAGTACCCCCCCTCTTTTCCACATAATGCCTGCAAGCCTTCTCTGCCACAAAAGATGCTGCTGCTCAAGGAAAGAATTTATGGTCTATAAAATCAGAGTAGATTGATTACGCAAAGAAAAACAAATCCAAACACATTCAGTTCAGTTTGGTAACACCACCTATTTTCCAATCATTTGCTTGGAGCTGAAAGCTGAAAACTCAATAGTGAGTGGCGAGAGAATGAAAAGGTAGCTGAGCAGTTGAAGAATGGAAGCTTTTGAAAGAACATAACAGCAATATACTTCTGCCAGAAAAATGGAGAATATTTTCACTTCCTATAGTTGCTGAATGATTTCAAAGTACAATAATTATACTTGAAAATTGCAATAACTATAGCAACATTTTCTCCCACCTATTGACTAAGGGAGAGACACTGAAATTTTAGAATTTAGAGAAATCCTCACTCAGTAAAATACTACCTGCTCAACTTAAAAAGCTGGAAGAAAAAACTACTATAGACTTGAATTTTTGGAGGATTTTTTCTTTTCAAAAAGAAACAATTGGATGAGGATCTTGAATGTGCTTTTCAAATAAGAAATCCTGCCTCTTTAATTGTATTTAATTAGTTGTACAATGTTATGGTCAACTCTAAACATAAGGCCAACTTCATTCATTTATTTATTTTCAACTATAGTGGTACCTCTACCTAAGAACGTCACTACTTACAAACTTTTCTAGATAAGAACCATGTGTTCAAGGTTTTTTTTGCCTCTTCTCAAGAACCATTTTCCACTTACAAAGCCGAGCCTCCAAAACTGTAACCGAAAAAGACAGGGAGAAGCTTCCTTAGGGCCTCTCTAGGAATCTCCTGGGAGGAAACAGGGCCGTAAAAGGTAGGGAGAATCCTCCATGGGACCTCTCTAGGAATCTCCTGGGAGGATACAGGGCCTCCACCCTCCCTGTGGTTTCCTCAATCCCACACATTATTTGCTTTTACATTGATTCCTTCTTTTTGCAACCTTTTCTACTTAAGAACCTCATCACAGAATGAATTAAGTTCATAAGTAGAGGTACCACTGTAGTTATATTCTAGCTAGTTCTGGTTAGTCCAATTCCAGGGCAGGTTGCAATTACAGAATTCAAACACATTAAACAAATAAGATCAATATAATAGGTAATATCAATATTGTAACTATCATCATAATGAACATGGCAGTCTAGCTATAAAAAACACAGAAAACAGTAACAATCAACAACCAATCTCCAAACATCTTTTCAAGTAACTATAAAAACATATAAAGAGTTTGCTAGGCATAACTCTTCCAAAATATATGCTCCCTTGTGGCAACAATTGTGACTTTTTATTTTTGTCCCTTTGATTTCTTCCAAGGGCTGACAAACTCTTCACAGAGCAGGCAGGTGCTAACAGTCAAGCCAAGCCATGTATACTGGACTCAGAGAACTAATGTTAACCAATGCAAGATGTGGAGAAGATATGTTACATTGAAGAAACAGTGTTGTGTATCAGCAACTGTTTTATACTTGAACCCTGGTGGCACAGTGGTTAGAATGCAGAATTGCAGGAGAACTCTGCCCACAGCCTAGAGTCTGATCCTTGGTAAAATGAGGACCCAGATTGTTGGAAACAATAAGCTGACTCTGTAAACCACCCAGAGAGTGTTGTAAAGACATTATGTGGTAACTACCACTGCTATTGCTATCACTTGACGTTTCCAGTTTGTTTTCAAAGGCAGCTCCATATAGATTGTATTATAATAATATAATTTCATGGTGGAAAGAGTATGATATGCTGTCATCAGAGTTATATGATTCCACTTAGGGCTGCAACTGGCATATTTCTCTTTGCTGGGCAATGCCATTTCCAGCCACAGATTCTACCTACTGTTCCAGCAAATGCTATGATCTAAAAGGACAGGTATATTTCAAAGAATCCAGATAATCTTGGGACTGCCTCTCAGCCAAGATGTCTTTGGGCAAGTAACAATTCCATCTTTTTGGCATTGGCTTCTTCACAGAAACAGTTAAACCAAAGAATCCACCAGCTTTAATCATATTTATGAAGGCAAAAGTAGAAATGCAAAAAAAAAAAATCTAACCAATGAATATTTTTACTTTTGAATAAGACAATTTTAATGGGACAAAACAAACCTATGTGAGTCAGTAAAATCACCTAACTGTGATTTGCAACTTCCTGTCAGCTTTCCTATTGACTTTGGGACACTGCAACATAATAATAATAATAATAATAATAATAATAATAATAATAATAATAATAATAATAAATATATAAATAATGTATTAGATTTGTATGCCACCCCTCTCCGAGGGCTCAGAGTGGCTCACAACAACTAAAATACCATATACAAATCCAATGTTAAAACAGTCTTTAAAAAACCCCTTATTATAAACAGTCATACAACCTAAACACACCATCCATAAAGTCAAAGGCAGCTAAGGATATATCAGTTCCTCCATGCCTGGCGACATAGATGAGTTGCGAAAGGCAAGGAGTGTGGGGGCAGACCTAATCTCCGGGGGGGGGGGGAGCTGATTCCAGTGGGCCGGGACTGCCACAGAGAAGGCTCTTCCCCTGGGTCCCGCCAGACGGCATTGTTTTGTCAACGGGACCCGGAGAAGGCCAACTCTGTGGGACCTAATTGGTCGCTGGGATTCGTGGATTTGAATTTTGACCAGAAACTGATCAGCAGCCAGTGCATAAATGCATGCTTGTTGCCAAGAGTTCAAATTACCATAATGTGACTCTAGGCATGCTGCAGGAGTGGCAACTTTGAGGATTGACTGTTAATAACTCCTTATTAATAACTCTGAATGGTTGCTGAACAAATTATCAGTAATTGAGGAGTACTGTATGTAAGGACAGTCATAACTAAATCTATTTCTTTAAAAATGTGGTATTTATCAAAAAAAATATTCTATATTAGAAGAATACATAAAAGCAAGGTAGCCAAGAATTCCACGCTCACTACCTACGGAAACACAATGAATAATGTGATAGAATAGGTTCTGGCAACTGTAAATTCTGCAACACATTATTCTGTCACTTTGAACTGCACATATACTGTCTGTTAACAGCATTTTGTTCCCACAACAGAACCAGTTCCAACTGCAGCTGCAACATTGTATGCCAAATGACATGTTCTGGAATTTGATGTATATAACTGTAAAACAGTTGATACAGCAACTATATTTCTTAAAAGTGTGAATGTGACATGATGGCGCTGTGATCGTACAGCTGACTTTTAAATAACAGCCATAACTACAAAGTACTGACACAGGTGGAAGAGTTAAATCCCCAAACCGTGGAGGGTTTTTTTTGTCCAATCCTTCTCATCAGTCAATTATTCTGTTTTGATTCAGGTGCAAGCTTCTGTTTTCGTATTACATTTACCTTTTTTTTCCTCTTCATATTTTCATTAAGGACAATTTCCAATGCAAGAACTGGAAACTTCTAATTCTCACCAAAACCACAAAGTGCTCAATTTGAAGATTATCTTGCATTGGGTTGGGGAAAATAGGTGATGATGAAACTGCTGATGTGGTGTTACAAATATTATGTGTCATGTCTCTGTTTCATGTTTGCCTTTCTGCAAACCTCAGTGTTTTGCTCGAACCTGATAGGGTTTCTCCCTTGGCCTCTGAGCATCTTCTCATATTATTCATCTTCAACAAGGACTAGGACTACAGTTTTGCTTGCTTTCATGCAGTCGAAATATCTTTATCCAGTTTTATTCTCGGAATGCTAAAAAAGAAAAGTGCTAAATCTTATGATTTTAGCCCTTCAAATGCAAATAAAAATTGGATTAAATAAATGATGGTAGAAACTACGATTGTACCCAAATTACCAAGCTCAGAGCTCAAACCAGCAACATACCTACTGACCCATGCTACTAATATTCAAAGACATTTAATCTACAACAGTTTGGGTTATTTGGTAAAAATCACATGTTATTTTTGCGCAACCATCCAACTTGAAGTTGGGTTCCCAAAGCAACAAGAAACAAGGCTGTTCCTCCCATCCTTAATCTTTCATTTTGCTACCAACAGGCAGCTTGGCTGCTTTTTTATTTGATTTTTTTGTTTTAATTCAAATTTTTTATGCCACCCTTCTCCTTAGACTCAGGGCAGCTTACAACATGTTAGCAGTAGCACTTTTTAACAGAGCCAGCATATTGCCCCCACAATCCGGGTCCTCATTTTACCCACCTCGGAAGGATGGAAGGCTGAGTCAACCTTGAGCCAGTGATGAGATTTGAATCGCTGACCTGCAGATCTGGCAGTCAGCTTTAGTGGCCTGCAGTACTGCACTCTACCCACTCCACCACCTCGGCTCATTTGCTTTCTCTCACTCTATGGATGAATGCCTGTATGGAAACCAGATCCTGCCACAATTCTACTCAGATGTCTCCTTGTCCTTGTATCCGCACCAACAGCAGCACATAGGCCCCAATAACCACACCCAGACCCAGAGAAATACAGACATATGCACACACCCAATTAACATGTTCTTCTATTGTGGTACATGTTATTATCTGCCAGCAATCTAGGTTCTTCAGAGGAGGGAGAATAACATTTCACAAAATAATAATTAATGGATTCAAATTTGACATTGAAAACTAAAAACAAGGACAAAGTAATAATGTAGCTTTTCATCCTCCTAGGACACTCTATTGCAGATCTCTAAAGGAACATTTTTGGGGAAAGGGTTTAACAACACAACAAAACAAGTGATTCATGAACTCATGAAGATAGAAAGGCTTCAGACTATCACAAAATGTCTTAAAATGCAATGAGTTTTAACATTTAATAAATGCTAATTCATAAGATGCTTAAATATGTTTCAGCATATGCAATATGCATAAGCAAAACTGTCATCTATTCCTCCCTCTCACTTGTTTTCTTCCAGTTTAAACCATATATTAGGCTAGCAACTCTATGTACTTGGTAAAGTGAGCTGTTGATCACAAAAGCTTCTGCCATGCATGTCTTAGTTGGAAATCATCAGACTCCTGTTTTTTGCTACCAGAGACTAACACAATTTTCCTCCTATAATATCCTCTATACTGTTCTGTCGGGCTCTCTGGTAAACTTCTCCCAAAAATTCACAGATACAAATTTCAGACACACACACGTTTGAAAATTCAAAACAATGTTCTTTATAATGAAAAGTCACTTAAACTAAGCCCTCTTTTGGTATAGCAAAGCGCACTCGTCTCCAAACAAACTGGTAATTTGTACAAGTCCCTTATCAGTTCTGTGATACTTAGCTTGCAGCTGTGAGGCAATTCACAGTCCTTCCTCTTTCACAAAGTGAAACACACTTTGCTCTGGTTTAGTTTCAAAGCGGGGGGAAATCAGCACACAAAAGGTCAAAGTCAGTAAAGCAGCCACGAAACACAACAATCAGATAATCCTCCACAATGGCCAAACCCACAGGCTGCTATTTATAGCAGCCTCACTAATTACCACAGCCCCACCCAACCACAGGTGGCCTCATTTTCTTTGATAATAATCTCTCAGTTGTTGTTGCCTATGCATCGCTCTCCGCATGTGTGGCTGTATCATTAACTCTTGTTCTGAATCCAAGGAGGAGCTAGATAATTGTTCTCCTTCTGAGCTGTCTGCCACACTCTCCTCCTCCCTGTCACTCATGTCTTCTTGGTCAGAGGAGCCTTCATCAGCAGATTCCACCCGGGGGGGGGGGCAAAACAGGCCTGCAGCATGTGGATGTCTCCCCCACATCCACAGTCCTTGGGGCAGGAGCTGGGCCAGAGCTAACCACAACATATACAGGTAGTCCTCAACTTACAACTACAGCTGAGCTCAAATTTTCTGTTGCTGTAGTGCAGTGTTTCCCATGCTAGCTGGGGAATTCTGGGAGTTGAAGTCCAGATCTCTTCAAGTTGCCAAGGTTGGGAAACACTGCTTTAGTGAAACATTTGTTAAGTGAATTTTGCTCCATTTTACAACTTTTCACTTTATTGAGTGAATCTCTGCAGTTGTTCAATTAGTAACACGGTTGTTAAGTTAATCGGGCTTCCTTATTGACTTTGCTTGTCAGAGAGTTTGCAAAAGGTGATGACATGACCCCAGGACGCTGCAACCATTATAAATGTGAGCCAGTTGTCAAGCATCCAAATATAAATTACATGTCCATGGGGATGCTGCAACAGCCATAAGTGTGAAAATGGTCATAAGTAATTTTGAATAGTCACTAAATGATCTGCCATAAATTGAGGATTGCCTGCATATGGAATGTAAAACCTAAATGAATGATTTTTTAAAAAATGTACATTCATTATATAATTATTATCTTGCTTAAATAAAACTTAGAAACTTAGTTAAGCCTAAGCAAAGCAAAGCTGTGGGTAAGTAAGTGAAATCCTGGATATTAATTTGGAGCAGAGTTTGAAAACTGTTCAAAAATCTCACCATGTTTTGTGTTGTTATTTTTTAAATATATTTTTAACTACACAACTTTGAAATCAATCACATATGAATTCAAAGTATGATGTGTCAACTCCTATTTCAGGCAAGTATCAAAGGGATAGTATCCAAGCATCTGCAAGAATCAACTAATGTAATTTAAACATAATGTAAAACCCTTCTAAACCATATTACCAACTCCCAGCTCTGCTAGAGAGATAACCCTCAATTCAAAGGACTGTACTAACAATCTTGCCAAAAGGCCTCTAAAATATGTGTAGAATAACAGTTTTTATCCTGTCTTCTTTAGGCTGATTGTTGAGGTTATCCAAATAAATTAAATAAGGAATTTTTTCTTATCAGCACAAGGATGTGCAAAAAGTTTTGAAGTCAGCAAATATCTATGATATTCAATTTTATTGTTTTCTCTTGATAGGCTAAGTCCATTGTGGGTCAGTCCACAGATGGCTGGGCAATTAAGCACTCCAGCTAGTACAGCATTGTCTGAAGAGAAACCTAGCGTAATTTTCACTTGCTGATTATTTTACTTGCATGGAAGAAAGATCAACACTGTAATGAATTATTAAAAGACAGTACATGCAATATTACAACTCATTCAGTGACCTACATTGCCTACCTATGCTTTTGATTTACTGATCAATTATACTGGAGGCAACCAATTGACCTTGAGTCATATTATCTGAATTGCACAAACCTTGATTTTCTCCTTTTATTCCTATTTCCTAGGATGATTAATGCTGGATGCTACAGAGAGACTGTTATTCCTCTCTTCTCATGGCTTATTTTATACCGAATAAACTTTTCTTCGGTATTTTCAAATTGATATCAGCAAGTATTTAGACATAAAATAATTTCATAACACACATCTATAAATCTACAATTGTTCATTTCATGCATAGTTCTGACCAAAACCTAAGCACAGTAAGTATCTTTAACACCAGAGCAAAAAAAATGATGTTACATTTCTGTTAATTAGGCAGGGAAGTTAACATATAGTAGAGGAGATAATCAAGGCATACTAAAAAATACACACTAGAATATTTCTTTCTTTATTTGAAGGCCACAAAGTGGCCTATTTAATAATCCCTTCTGTTTTAGACAAGAAAGCACTGCTTGAAACTATAGCTTTATAAATAGTGATGGGCGAACCCAAAGGAATTCGGGTTCGGCAAGTTCGGATGAACTTTACGCAAAATTCGGCCGAACCTGAACTGAACCCGAACCCGAAAGGGGAATCCCAAGAGATTCCGGGGGCGGAGCTTTGACATCACGTATACCGGCATGTTGCTAAGGACGCCAGGAAGTGATCACCTTGGCGTCCTTAGCAACCTGCCGGTGATGTCAAGGCTCCGCCCCCAGAATCTCTTTGTGGGAGGGATTCCCCAGCTCCTTCAAAGGGAGGTCTTCACGTAAAAATAAACATTGTTATTTTTACGAAAAAGGACGCCGCAGCGTGAAGACCTCCCTTTGAAGGAGCTGGGGAATCCCTCCCACAATCTGTAATTGTAACATATTTTGCTGATAATTCCTTCTTTTTCATTATCAGCAAAATATGTTACACACACACACAGACGCACACACACACAGACGCACACACATATACATATACATACATGCATGCATGCATGCATATATGGCTGCAGAAAATGCCATGTTTACAGTTTAGCCTTTTACTACTAACAAGAGAAATTAAACACAGTTCACCTTAGATCAAGAAGTACTTCTTCTGTATTTTACCAGTCTCTGTTACTTGAGAAACTTGGTTTCTTGCTAAATAACTGTTCCCTGCCTATGTCTTCCTACCAACTGACCACCAATCCTAGTTATCGCCAAACTTGGTTTCTTCCAATTCTTTCCCAGGACTTGCCCTATCATGACAAACCTGATTACGCCAGTTTACGCCAGCTCTGGGCCCATAACCTGTCCGAGTTGTGTTCGAAAGCTACTGGCTAGGCACAGAAATGTGTGACACAGGAATTCAGGAATTGAAGCCGATGAAGACAATTCAAGAAGTTTTACTCTTCAGTGTAGCAAAAACAGAATCTCTCCTATTATTCTATTTACAGAAAGTACTGTACTACAACTATAAACCACGATACGGTAAACTAATCACCCACAACTAACCACACTCCAGAGCTAACTAACCAACCAACCACAATAACCACAACAACCACACCCACTGCAAAGGTGCATTGCTTCTTATATTGTTCTAGCCCAATCAGGTTGCAGCTTAGTCACTATGACTCAGCAGTATGACTGCTTTGCATACTCACAACCTTTTTACCTTAAATGGAATATTACCTAGGATAGTATAATTCTTGACATACCTATACTAAGTTATGTTATGCCATAACAGAAATTAGTATTTATTTATTAAATTTATATACTACCCATATCATCAATAAGGTGACTTTGGCATAAAATGTTATAGAGGCAGCAGATGATGTAAGGCAATGAGAGAAATACAGTATCTCTTTTCCCATAATTGACAGCAGAAATTTTTTTCTCCATTATGAAAGCCAGATGAGTGACTTTGGACCAGTCCCCCTCTTTCAGCCCAACTCACCTCAGAAAGACTTTTTTTGTGTGTGTGAGGAAAAATAGGAGGAGAAAATAATATTGTTTGTGTTTGCAACTTTGAGTTATTTATAAAAACAATAAAGGAGGGACATGCATACATACATGAATGAATGAATGAATGAATGAATGAATGAATGAATGAATGAATGAATGAATGAATGAATGTTCATCGGCTGGGTCTTTCCCACTGTTTCTTCATTTTTAAAAAAATCCTAACAAATATAGTACTAAAATAATGTGAATGGTGTGAGGTCATAGATTTGTGCTCATGTTGCTTAAATACCCCCCAACCCCCGCCCGCATCTTAAGCTTAAAGCGACTAGGTTTGAGGTTTTGTATTTCTTCCCCAGCTGTTGCCACACAACATTTAACTGGGTGCTCAATTATGTTTAATGTTGACTGAATTAGCTCCACTTTTTATTTAACCATAAGCTAACTAAACAGTTAGGACATTCAGCAGCATAAAATAACAACAAAAAATTAAAACTAGCAAACATAGCCTTGGTGTGTGCGTGTTTAAAACACATATTCTACTTGTAACAAGGAATGTTAGAATTTTGGCCTAAATTTATTGCTCTTATTTTTTAAATAAAGTGAAGGGTGGGATAGGAAATACTGAAGTTGTTATTGCTGTGTATTCATAGACATAAACTTCCTCTTATCCTCAATTTGCATCTTGTATAACTCCTTTTTTAATGCATATATTTTATTGTATATATTCTTGTATAACCCATTTTTCATTGCAATGCCAAAGGTGAATAAGTTATCAAGGTTACTCTAAATCAAGGTCATTCCGGAAAGCTAGATAACAGCGGATCTTATTTCTACAACAATCGGGGGCAGGAAGGCAATATCCTGCCTATGTCTTATCTCTTTTGCTATTTTCATGAACATAACCTCTTGGTCCCATTTCATCAGTTTTAGTTATTTAAAGTTTAAAGCATAAAAGGTTGTCCAACCTCATGCTGTTTAACATTGTAAGTTGTCCCTTTAACACAGGCTCAGAGAATTCAAAGGTACAAACACCGATATAGTTTTCCAAGAAAGAATCTTTGTCATTGATCTTGGTTCAAATTTTGAAATCAAGCAATTATAGCTTAGTGAATATACTATACATGTTATGTTTCTCTATAACAGTAATAAATTATAACTTCAGTTAAATGGATGTCATTTCAAGAAATAAAGCTAGGAAGCTTGAAAATATGTCAGTACAAAAGTACTGATTTTGAAAAAATTATCCATCAAAAACTTCTTTAATATTATAGCCGCCCCGAGTCTACGGAGAGGGGCGGCATACAAATCTAATAAATAAATAAATCTAAGAAATAAATAACAACTTTGGGAAATTTTCTGAAATATATCATAAAGAGGGTTCTGGAAATATTTTTGTTTCTACAAATATCTTCATTCTACCAGCTCTGGTACATTTCTAAATATAATAGTTCATTTCTAGAATGCATTCTATTAATAAATGTAATTATATTCTTTCTATGTAACTGATCTTTCAGTAAATTTCTAAATATTTAAATATTTATTTAAACTTCTGTATTTTTGTAAAATACCCAAGAAGTGCAGTTTTATTATAAAACTGATTCCATTCAGCTTTAATTTAGAGGAAAAAAATCATTTAATTTCTATCGCTGAAAATAAAACCAGAGGCAGCTACTGGCATAGCAATTTACCTTAAACATTTTAAACAAAAATTGTTAACTTTACACATAATTTAAATAACTTAACTGAACAACTAAAATAAAATAAAATAAGGCTTGGGATACTGTTCATAGCCAAAAATAGTGTATTTACTTCTGCATCTCTACTTCGCGGAAATTTGACTTTCGCGGCCGGTCTCAGAATGCATCCCCCGCGAAAATCGAGGGAACACTGTACACTGTGCATCTGTTGTTTTCACTGTAATGGGAATAAATGCATTTGTGCTTCATAATTTAAGAAGTTTCCAACAATAATGAGCAAATGTGAAGTATAACAAGTCTAATCATGTACAAATACACTAAATCTCCTACTTCACTAAATTGTCTGAAATACTACTAAATATTGTGATCAGATATTTGTTTGTTTGTTTGTTTATATTTCAATTTCTAGGTTGCCCTTCTCCAGAGACTCAGGGCAGCTTTCCAATCTTTCCATCTACCTACCTCACTTATGACCTAAATTATATTCTACCTTTTATTCAGGAGTTCAAGGCAACATACATATAACCTACATTCTCTTATTTTTTTCCCTACCACACCCTTTGACATAAATTAGGCTAGGAGAGAGATTTATTGTTCCAAAGTCATACAGTAAGCTTAGTTTGTTGCTGTGGAGTTAGGTTTTCCAGATTCTAATCCGATATCTTAAACACTCTATTATACTAAAGGAAGAAACAGAGGTCAATTGACAAATAACTATTATTGGTGGGACATCTACCTGTCCTCTTCAAATAAATAAACATTCATTTTTAGGTAGGAAGCTCAATCAGCATCATTGCTTCATGGGACAATTTAAAAAAAATATTTTGGCATGTAAGTGTATTATGTGCACGATCTTGTGTTTAACTATTACTATCTAACTGTTCATATTTTTTTTACTGTAATTCAGAAAGAGTATCAGTCTCCATTTTTTTCTCTTCTTTGGAATCCAATAGTCATCCTGTTCCATGTATAAATTCCCAACAGGACCTATCTCTAATAATAATCTTGAGCAATTCAAAGGACCTTGCAATAATCTTTTTTGATTCCATCTATATCTCTTTCTCTTCTTTTACTTCCCTTGAACCTGTTAAGCATAATTATTTTTCTTGAGGCAATTAATCATCTGCTCACTTCATATGCCCAAGATATGTTAGTTTCTACGTGTTGATCAATGCCGTGAGAGAAGACAATTAGTCTTTATTTGGTCCAGGACTGATTAATGGGCGTTCTTGTAGTCTATTCCAACATTATGAACCTTTTCAAAATCCATAGTTCAAAGTCAAGCCTTTTGTTATTATTCTTTTTCAGTGTCCAGTTTTCATAGTTGTACATTAGACAAGAAAGGCCACTACTTTAATTATCTTCTGTATATTTGTCATTATCTTTTTCTACAGATTAATCTTCCAACAGTCTTCTACCTTTATATATTAATGAGCCAAACAAACAAAGCTATCTACCACTTTCATATTTCTCCATCAATCATAAATCTATTGAGCATACAGACTGACATTATCTTTCTCTTAATATTTAATCATAACCTTGGTTTTTCTTTATCTTTCAATAGTTTTTAAGTGTTCTTTGTTAGCTAACAAAGCAATTTTCACTCTATAACAAAATTTGAAAATCTTGTTTCTTTCAATTTTCTTTCTTCATTTTTTTTAATCCTGCCTAGACCATATTTTTATATAAGTGGATTAAATAGATATGGGATCAAAATAGACATTTCTTTCTTTCAATTTATGTAGATGCCCACTTACATATATGATTCCAAGGTACTCACAACAAAACCACAAACTCAAATGAATTTAAAACAATTAAAATTAACCCCAAACATTTAAAACACATAAGTGACTGCCAACCAACAGTTGACAAACAATAGTCATTTCACAGGCTCTCCACCTCTACTGGATCTCTGAGCCTGATGGCACAGCCACTTCTTTAAGGACTTCTTAAAGGCCATTAGGGCTGGGGCCAATCTAACCTCAGGGAGGATGAGGTTTCAAAGAGTAAGTGCCATTACAGAGAAGTATCTTTTCCTGGCTCTCATCAGATGGAAGATTCTTCTTTCATTCTTTTCCTGTAATGGAATGTGTAAATGACCTTGGGGAATGAGGTGAAGATATACTGTCTAGGAAGCAATCAGACAAGAGAGGTAGGAGCCTCCAGCAGCTTAAGCCATAGAAAGAAATTTAGGAAGAGTCCATCTTAAAGGAAGAAGCAGTTAAAAGTGGTAGAGGGAAAAGTGCAACTTTTACACTTGCTAGATTCACAAGACTTACAATAAGGTAGAATTAGCTCATTTAGTTATGTCTCCTGTCTCATTTACTTGGGAAGGCTGACCCTTCCTTATCTGAATCACTTTTACAACTCAGATCTGCCATACATTCTTGTTTATTGCAATGATTTATGATATTTGTTATTTGTTTTTATTTGTATACATACACACAGACAATTTAATTATCTATCTGGGGGGGGGGGTTTGAACTCCAACCTAGTCTTTGAGTTAGGCTGTGTGTAGTTGTGTGTGTGTGTGGGGGGGAATTCACATACACATGTGTATGCCAATTTGTGTGATAAGAGTGAAAAATTTAAAGCTAATAATTTAGAAAGTGCACAGTGAAGTTGCAAATATGCCTTTGTTCTACATTCCTATGATATATGTTCCCGTAGTACTAGAACTATTATAAAGAACCTATTTGTGATTTTTTGTCTAAATATTAGTAGAGCTGTTCTTGATTCAGCTTCAACTGATACAATAATAATTACAACCCCCCCATCTTACACAAAAGTTTTAAAAACATTTCATACAGATGTGTTATAATTACTGTCTGTCAAATTACACCTACACATTTAATATACCAAACATGATAATTGTATAAAAAAAGAACTTATTTATAACAATGTATGAAAGTAAAGGATTGCGATAAAGTGATCTCAATGTAGCAAACCACAGTACTAAGATGAATATTGAGCATATATTTATATATCTCCAAAATATTATTTTCAAGACATCATTTCCAGAAATTTTGCAATTCTAAATTAATAGCATAATTAAAATGGTTGAATGACCAGGCTTTGCAAAACAGAAAGAATCAAAGGCAAAATAAAGACTATTTTTACTGTAAATTAATATTTTGCTGCTTGGAATAGTTATTGAATAAATAAAATATAGCAACTAGAATATGGTAAAACAGGCATGAAAGATAAAATGAACAATACAGTTTTCCATAAGGCAACTGTCCAGAATAGCAGCACTCTGAAAGAAGGTGTTATAATAATTTGAGAGAAGCACAGAAAAGTGATGAACAGAACAGGACAGAATAACAGAGTTGGAAGGGACCTTGGAGATATTCTAGTCCAACTTCATGCTTAGTCAGGAAAAACAAAAGTTTATACAATCTCTTCTTAAAACCTCCAATGTTGGAGCATTCACAATCTCTGGAGGCAAGTTGTTCCACTGATTAATTGTTGCAACTCACGAATCCAACCCACTCATTGTATCTCACCATAGTGATATACAGTAGTCCCTCGCTATACCACGCTTCACCTACTGCGGCTTCACTTCATCGCGGGTTTTCAAGAAATATTAATGAGAAAAATCATTCGCGGATCTTCGCTGGTTCGCGGGTTTCTGAGGAAGTCGATCAGCAGATTTAAACAGCCTGCGGAACTCGATCGGCAGGTTTTTCAAAAAATATATATCTAAAATTGTAAATACTGTATTTAAATACTGTATCTAAAATAAATACTGTGTGGGAAGGGTTTATAAACACTTAAAACAATGAAAACTTACCAAGCAATTACAATATAAATACTTAAATAAGTACTATCAGTCGATAAATTCCCCATCACGGATTTCACCTATTGCGGCCGGGTCTGGAACGTAACACCAGCGATAGGTGAGGTCTTACTGTACAGTATCTCACTATGTCTGGGACAAATATGGGAGAATTTCTCTCTATATTATAGAGGGTAGCCAGATTGGTGTAATTAGGAACTCCACAAACTAATATTATTCAGTGTTTATTGTTATAACTAAGTTGTCCCTAGTTTGGTAGAAAATGTACTTATACATTTTAAATCCTCTATCCCCAGTATATTAAACTACAATTCCACATGTACAAAAAATATTCCTTTATCTTTCATCATAAAAAAACATTTCTTCACATGCCATTCTTTTCTGCCTTTGCTCAACTGATACACATACATCTGCATTTGTTGTTATATCTTTAGTTAGAACCAAAGGTAGGGGAGGAAACTACCCCCTTAAAAGAACAATTGGCTATCCTTTTGATTAGTTATCCTTTTCTAATGACTTTTTTTAATTCAAAAGAATTGATTATTATGCTAACTTGTTTGCACAGATCTTGTAGCCTACATGTCAGTGGAGAAATACATACTTAAGACATGGCTTGCAGCAAACAATTTTCAGTATATCAGGGTGTGCACTAATTATTTATGGTTGTAATTCTTCAATATTCTATATTCATACTATCTAAAAATGTTTTTAGTAACTTGTGGGATTGCTGAACAAAGAGATCAAACAGCTCCTATTACCTTGATGGCAAACCTGTGGAACATGGAGCCATATCTGAAGACACGCAAGGCATTACCCTATGTCAGCTCCAGTGCTGGTCAGCTGATTTTTAGCATTCCTGAGGGGGAAGCCACTTTTGCCTGTGGATGGCAAAAAAATGGACCCAATGACACAAAACAAATTTCCGGTTGGGCCATGGGCTTCACTTTTTGCCCCAAAAATCAGTTGGAAATGAAGTACAAGTTGAGCCATTGGGATGGTTTTTGCCCAAATTGAACTTGCTGTAGGGCCATTGGGTCCATTTTTCACCTTCTTCAGGAAAGCCTCCCGAAGCCTGGGAAGGGAAGAAAACGGTCCAATGGCCCAACTGGTAGGCCTGTTGGGTTCATTTTTTGCCATCTACAAGCTCTGGAAGCTTTCTTGGGGAGGGTGAAAACAGCCTCCTCCTTCCCAACAGGCCTACAGGAAGTCTGGAGGCTTCAGCAAGTTTTTTGCACATGCACAGAGAGCAGTGGTGGGGATTGTGTGCACATGCACGGGGGAGAGGGCTTTGCATTATGGGCGTGGGCACACACACCCTTTTGGTACCCAAGCAAAAAAATAGGTTCGCTATCCCTGCCGTAATATATAACTACTACTGATTTAACAATTATCTGCAGTTGACCCATCTCCCAAATGTAAACTTTGTTGACCCATTCCTGAAATATTTATTGTTGTTAAAAAGCAGTGGTGTCAAAGTCAAGGCCCCCGTGGCTTTGGTCCTGTCTACCCAATGCAAAGAGGAAAGATCAGGCCACTTAAGCTTCAGCCTGGTCTACCCAGTGCGAAGAGGAAAGATCAGGCCAGCATAGCTTCAGCCCAGTCTATACAATGCAAAGAAGAAATATACCAGCAGTTTGGCGAGAGGCGCCCAGATGGCCACGCCCATCCAGTTAGCCATACGCACCCAGTCAACCATGCCCACCCAACCACCCAAGGACAACCACAGCCCTGATGTGGCCCTCAATTAAATTGTGTTTGACACACCTTTTGGAATGGAAAATATGCTTGAAATATTTGTATTGAATGTTTATATTACATATGCTGTAATAACATTCAGATGTCTGTGCACTTGTTAATCAGAATATCCTGGCATACTTTATAAAATGATTTTGCTAAACTCAAGTCAAAGTTATGTTTAGAGCATTCTCAAAATTTTTTGCTAAGTTTTGTTAATTAACACACTGACAAACTGACTTGTAATTGTTCAATTCCTCTTTTACCCTTTTCTCTCAACAATTAATACTTTACCTCTTCGCTGTGATTTTTGAAAGATAATAGCTCTCTCAGTATCCAAAGATGCATTTAATCTGACCTTGAAAATTCTAATTTAGTCAAAATACATAGAAATTTCTTCACGATTATTTTATCAATCTCAAACTTTAATCTTGTCCCTTCATGCTGTACTCCACAAATGTTTGATGGAACACACATGCACTTGGTCATTTTTATTTAAATCACAGAGGGAGTTTTGGCAATATCATTCTTGGCAAACTTTAATTCATTTTGAGCTTTAGTTTTTCTGACATCTCCAGACATATTATGGACTGATATATTATGTGCACTTCAGAGTATAAAAATTATGTGAGCAATCCATTTTATTTTTGGAATATCTGATCCATAGTCATCATCAGACATTTAATTACAATAAAAGTATTGCAGAAAAGTTTTTATGAGATAAGAATATTTATTCATATGTAGGTTTATATTTAAGATGACAAATCCAAAGAATGCACTTAAGTTTAGGTTATAAGTTAATTATACTGATGTACAATATTAATATATCTTAATTGTTCTAATTTTCAATACAGAATGAAATAGGAGTACAAAATACAGAACATATTGCCCTTTTTAAATAGCATTTAGTTTAATCACTGTTTGGTGGCACAGTAGTTTAGAATGCAGTACTGTGGCGGTCTACAGAATGGCAGTTCAATTTTCATTGGCTCAAGATTGACTCGGCCTTCCATCTTTCAGAGGACCTAGATTGTTGTGGGCAATAAGCTGACTCTGTAAACTGCATATAGAAGACTGTAAAGTACTATGAAGCGGTATATAAGTCTACACGCTATTACTATAATTTTAATATGTTAAAAATAATACTTTCCCTCATAGTTTTTTTTTTCTTAGACACCTTAGGTGCTTAATTAAGTTAGAAATTTCAAAGTTTTATTCCACTAGTGATTGCTAGCTTGTTAATTAGTTGCCTCTTTCATTGATTAGCAACTTAGACAGTACTCAATTATAAATGGCTACAATGTCTGCTTTGCTTTAGAGTCTAATTAATACAATGTAGACTCTTTAACTATTGGTGTGTCTAAATTATTTATGATGGCAAAACTATATTTTATTGTTAACAAAAGTAGCATAAAATAAAAACATCTGAATGAATTATTTGTGTTTTGGTTTATAATAATTTACACCAAAAACTTTTTGAAAGTTAGTGCAATTATGAGCCAACTTTCACTGCGTAAAACTATTGCTTAATTTCAGAAAGTGCCGCAATATCTGATGCACACATTAAAATACATTAAACAAAGAACACAATCTACTGAATGCATTTTAATTAAGTGCTAAGCAAGGGAACAGAACGTCATGTTCAAATACAAAATTAAAGAGAGAAAAAACAATTAGGATGACAAGTTTGTTTTTGGGTAAGAATGGGTATGTCTGATCTTGTGTCTCTATTTATGATTGTAACCAGAGATCCCATTAATGGAATTCTATTCACAGGATGCTTATCTAGAAAAAAATGGGGTGAATGTTTATTTCGTTTATATTTATTATGCTAACTATCGTATTTTTCGTTGTATAAGACGTACCGGTATATAAGATGCACCTAGATTTTAGAGGAGGAAAGCAAGAAAAAAAGTATTCTGAACCAAATGGTGTACTATTATATTGTTTAATAAAATACCAGTGTAGCAGAATACTTTTTACAACCATATATGCTTTTCAAAACCATGTACACAAACTTCAAACTTGACAACTTCAAGACTTGTGGAGTTCAACTCCCAGAATTCCTCCACCACTCATGCTATCTTAGGAATGGGAGTTGAAGTCCACAAACCTTAATCTTGCCAGGTTTGAAGACCCTTGCACTCCTAACCCCTAACTCAGGGGTCTTTAAGACAAGTCCTGAAGCTATCAAGTTTGAAGACCCCTTATTAGAGAACTGTAAAGAACTACCAAGTGATATACAAGTGCAATTGCTATCCTTATTAGAGGACTGTAAAGCATTATCAAGTGGTATACAAGGGCTATTGCTATCCTTATTAGAGAGGACTGTAAAGAATTATCAAGTGATATACAAGTGCTATTGCTACCCTTATTAGAGGACTGTAAAGCACTATCAAGCAATATACAAGTCTAAGTGCTATTGGTATCTTAGAAACTAATAGAATTTGTTTCCTCCCCCACCCAAATGCCACACAAGCCCGTTAAAGAATTCAAATCAGGCAGTTCCGTTACTTCTGAGACATAATGTCCTCGGAGAGGGGCAGCATACAAATACAAACAAACAAACAAACAAACAATGAACTGTCTGCATTGCTTTGGATCACCTAACTGGTCATCCAGTCGTTTTTCCGTTCTTAGTCACTGCATAGACATTCTCCAAGCAAGCGCCTGCAAGAGGTGAAAGCACCCCAAGTTTCTGCACTTCCCTCCTCGCCAACTCAAACCTTCCTGCTTCACCGCCAATACCACCACCCACCTCCTCCCGGCAACCTCGGCAGAGCAGCCTCGGCAGAGCAACGTCCTTCCCCATTTGGCCTCCCCATACCATTTCCCATTATGCTGAAGGCCGTATTCCTGGTTTCGCTCCACCACATCCAGCAGCTGCTTCTTGATCTCCCGCAAGTCAGAGAAATGCGCGCAAGCAAAGTCAGGCCCTGCAACCACCGGCCCCAAAACCACCACTCCCACCACCATATTCCCAACATCCCCCAAGCTCAGGACAACAACTTGGGGCCCTTAGAGCGCATGCGCCACAATGAGCCTGGGCGAGTGGTTGTGGCAGGTGCCAGGCAGGTGCCGCCTCTTCCTGGCCAAGGCAGCTTCACGTGGAGCGCTCTTCACTGGCCGCCCTTCCAAATGTGCCCCAAAGGTGGGAGATTGGGGTGGGGGCCGATGGAGTCAAGCTGCCTCCTGCTGGACGATCAGGGTCGGATGAGGCAGGTTCGCTCTGAGAGAGGCGGCACCTGCTTGGCCCCTGCCACAGCTGCTTTGCTGTGCTGATAAGTCCGAATCCGATCGAACACTTGTAAGAGCTTTTATTAAGACTTACAAAGTGGCGCTCAAGGCAGCAAGATGCGCGTATCATGCTGCCTTGTTTGCATCAGCGGAATCTCGCACAGCTGCTCTGTTTAGGGTGACCTGCTCCCTTCTTAATCAGGGGGGAGTTGGGGAGCCCTTGCAGAGTAGTGCCGAGGACTTTAACACATTTTTCACTGATAAAGTCGCTCGGATCCGGGCGGACCTCAACTCCGATTGGATAACAGAGTCAACTGACAATGAGTCAGTCGAGGTGACTGGGGCCCATACTTGTCCATCTGTCTGGGAAGAGTTTGATCTGATGACACCTGATGAAGTGGACAAGGCCATTGGAGCTGTGAGTTCTGCCACCTGTTTACTGGATCCGTGTCCCTCTTGGCTGGTTTCAGCCAGCAGAGAGGTGACACGGAGCTGGGTCCAGGAGATTATCAACACTTCTCTGGGGAGGGGGTCCTTTCCGGCTCCTTACAAGGAGACACTTGTGCGCCCCCTCCTCAAGAAGCCTTCCCTGGACCCAGCCGTGTTTAATAACTATTGTCCAGTCTCCAACCTTCCCTTTATGGAGAAGCTTGTTGAGAAGGTGGTGGCACTCCAATTCCAGCGGTCCTTGGAAGAAGCCGATTATCTAGGCCCTCAACAGTCAAGATTCAGGCCTGGCTACAGCACGGAAACTGCTTTGGTCGCGTTGATGGGTGATCTCTGGCGGGCCCGGGACAGGGGTTTATCCTCTGTCCTGGTGCTTCTCGACTTCTCAGCGGCTTTTGATACCATCAACCATGGTATCCTTCTGCGCCGGCTAGAGGGGTTGGGAGTGGGAGGCACTGTCCTGAAAAAGTTCCCAAAAAAAGAAGCCAAAAAAAACAAGATGGCACAGCGCAGTTCTGAAAACTCAGCTTCAGTGCATGCATAGAAGAAAATAAATTCAGCCCAATTTCTTTCTTTCTTTCTTTCTTTCTTTCTTTCTTTCTTTCTATCTATCTATCTATCTATCTATCTATCTATCTATCTATCGATCTATCTTTCTATGTAATCTATCTAATCTATCTAATCTATCCATCCATCCATCCATCCATCTATCTAAAGATGGCAGCATCCATTGACTGGCACTGAAAAAAACAGCTCTGTGACATCACTAGTGGTTTGCTACCGATTCCGTAGAACCGGGAGGAGCCCACCTCTGGATTCAAAACCTCAACTAGGAAATGAACTCACGTATCTTCATGCTTGGATCACTACTTAGATTGAATTAGCTTTGGGAAGTAGCAGTAGTAACTTGCAGGAAGGGATAAAGGAGAAATTTCTCATCCTCCAAGTCCTGTAAAACCCTGTACATGGGGACATATAACATGACACTTGAATCTCTCTGTTATGATATTTCAAGAGAATGTATAAACCATTCTGACTGCTGCTAAACTGATCTAGAAACAACAGGCGGGAGAGCATAAAAGATAGCACTAGAGACCATAAGGTAAAGGATTATGAGTCAACATTTCCTCCATTTAATTTAAAACAAGTATTGTGCATTGATTGGGATGTGATCTACCAAAGATTCTTCAGAACATATAGGAATGCAAAGGTAAGCATCTGTTTGCAACCCTTTAAAGCCACCATTGTAAAAGAAGAACTACACTGTAGACAGGTGCTTTGCTGCTAGATACACTAAAGTGCCTTTTGAACATTGAATCTGAAGCTCTGCATAGACCAGAACTCTTCCTTATACTGGAATGGCTCTGAGGAAATACAAATGTTGTTTAAAGACAGGAAAAAGGGTGACAAATCTGAAACTTTAAATAACTATTTATGGAATTGTTTGTAGCACTCTGTCTATGAAAAAAAGATAAAGAGATCAACTGGGACTGATAAACAGTTTTCCCTTTTTCCTGTAGCATGCTACACGAAAAAGGAACATCAGTAAAAGAATGAGAAAGGGAAAAAACAAGGAAAAGAGAAGGGGGGGGAATGTCAGAGAAATAACAAGTTCCTTCATGCAGTTTATTTTTTTTAACACAGGACCTATCAGGTTACTCTAAATAGAATTTAGTATTTGACATAAGAAAGAGTTGCCCTACTTTGTTTTAAATCATAACTATCAGTGACATGTTTCCCAGAATATAACACTCAGTATGACATACACTTTCACGAGGGGAAAAAAAAATCAAAAACCATACTAAGAAAAATCTTTTTATTAGAACAAAACTAGCTAATTTGAACTTTGCAAGACACCTTTCTTTATTTTCTAAATCTAGTCACTTTGACTCCTTATTAACATTTCTTCTTTTGGGCAAAGAACAAGCAGTTAAAGCTGGTTCTTACAGTCTTAACTTTATTGCTGTTTGAAATACTGAGTCAGTGGTGGGTTCCTACCGGTACGGTTTACTCTGCTGTTCCAGTAGCGGATGCCAGATTGTGCAATTTGTGCAGGACTGCCCCCTCCTTGCCTTTCGTAAACTCCTTAAAACCCACCTCTGCTGTCAGGCGTGGGGGAATTGAAACATCTCCCCCTTGCCCATGTTGTTTTGGTGTATGATTGATTGTGTGCTTGTTTTTTTATATATATTGGGGTTGCTTTTATGAATTTTTTAACCTAAAACTGTAATTAGATTGGTAAATATTAGATTTGTCACTATGTACTGTTTTTGCCATTGTTGTGAGCCGCCCCGAGTCTGCTGAGAGGGGCGGCATATAAATCCAATACATCTAATCTAATCTAATCTGGTGTCAGTCTTTCAGGTGACACCATCCTTTTTCCTGAATTTTTCAGCCTTTTTGCTTCCCACACATGCGCAGATGCAAAAAACCGCCAAAATCATGGATGCATGAATGTCCCCTTGTAATATTTCAGCATGTTTTTGCTTCCTGCGCATATACGGAAGCAAAATCGCACACAGGTGCACCCAAATCAAGAGGATGCATGTTCATACACTGGTATGAGAGTAAGTGCAACCTGCCCCTGTGCTGAGTGTGTTGTTTTATAACCCATTTCTAGTTTTAAACAGAGTTTGGTCAAATAGTGGAATTAAAACTGGTTACTTAAAAATGGACAAGCTGGTGGTTAGATTTTTATAGTGCCCTTTGGCTATGCCTTTATTTCTACAGTTCTCCTCCACAGGAACAAATTTAAGTAATAAGCTACTTCAAGGAGGCTTTTTTTTTTTCTCAATGTGCTACTCATAAAAAACAAAAACAACCCCCCCCCAAAGGTTTTTATTATTGGGGTTTTTCTTAAAGCTTGCATTCATTTAATGTTGTACTCGACACAGACAAAAAGCCTTTTGCATTAAGGATCTAACCTATTTCAGATGCATAATTAAAGTCCTCTCCTACTTGCTGGGTTTGAAAGAGAGCGAAACCAGAGGCAAATCCCTCAGCTCATTCATATGCCACCTGCCTGAGTAATCTAACATTCCTCTTCTTCCTTCAGTGCCTGAGCTTAAATCTATCCATTTAACAACTCACCCTGAACAGCTTCCCATTTCACCTGCCTGAACTTGAAACCAATCACAGAACATTCATTATAGCTGCAGCTGTCATAGTTCTCTCGGTTTTCTAGAATGCTTCTTCCATGCTGTATCTGTCCTGCCCTGTCACCTTTTTGTGACAGAGTTTGTTGCATTGCATGTCGGATTCCAGGGAGAGTGGAAGACAATTCCTGACTGGAAATACTTAACACCGAAATGAGAGGATGCTAACCGGCAATGAAGGAATGATCTATGGCCTTGGATGAATATTCTCTCGATATACACTCAAGGGAATAATTTATGTATTAAGTATTGTTAGGACAAGCAAACTTATATTAATATTCTAATTAGAAGGAAAATGACAGAGTATTTATTCATAGACATAAGCATTTTTTGTGCTCAAATGCTTGGTGATTAAAAAAAAACATTAGCAAATAGACCTCTGGAAAGATTTTATAGTTTTTGGTTAAGTTTTAAACTTACAGTATACTAACTATGATAAGGATGTCCACAAAAAAGGGGTGAAGGTTTGTTGTTTATATATAAAAGGATCATTCAACAAACTGTAAAGTTAGGATTTAAAACCATCTAACGCACAGAAAAAGTTTGTAAAATCATGAAAATTCGATAAACCAAAATAGTTTCTGCAATTATTTTAAAAATTAATAAAAACTGGAATTAGAAATTGTTTCTCTTGGAAAGATAGTTGGTTATTTAAATTTTGCTTATGCTTCTAAAATATGAGACAGTAAAACTTATGTTAAAAAAATTGCCATGCTACCATTCATTCAATCATTTATCCTGGAATGAAAAGATGATTAAAAATTTTCAGACTTTGTTAGAATATAAATTTAATCATGCAGTTACTTAGTGAATATATCCAGAAGGGTGAGGCATAAAATTTTAAAAAATAATTGTAATGTTAGTATCACCATAACTTTTCCATGCTGTAAAACATTTCTTAAACAAATTATCTACTTGAACTGCTCTCAAGAAAAAAATATAATACCCCTTAGCACAACCCCATCACAGAGTGGGAAAATAGCAGAATCTTTCTTTTTAAAACTACATTGAAGAATGTTGGTTCCATTAATACTAAGCAGCAACTTGTGATTAAAGAGAAAAAAATATCTCTTTAAATTCAAGTTGAAAGTTAACTTTAAAATCACTATATATTTTTTCATTTACACATGTTTATTTAAGACATTTTTAATGTAGCTTAAAAGGTAGGAAAATATACAGTGGTACTTCTACTTATGAACTTAATTCGTTCTATGATCAGGTTCTAAAGTAGAAAAGTTTGTAAGAAGAAACATAGGAATCAATGTAAAAGCAAATAATGTGTGTGACTGGGGAAATTACAAGGAGGGTGGAGGCCCTGTTTCCTCCCAGGAGATTCCTAGAGAGGCCCCATGAAGGCTTCTCCCCACCTTTTCCAGCCCTGTTTCCTCCCAGGAGATTGCTAAAGAGACCCCACAGAAGCTTCTCCCCACTTTTTCTGGCCCTGTTTCCTCCCAGGAGATTCCTAGAGAGGCCCCACGGAGGCTTCTCCCTGCCTTTTCCGGTTACAGTTTCGGGGGCTCGGGTTTGTAAGTGGAAAATGGTTCTTGAGAAGAGGCAAAAAATTCTTGAACACCCAGTTCTTATCTAGAAAAGTTCATAAGTAGAGGCGTTCTTAGATAGAGGTAGCACTGTACAGTCATACCTCGTCTTACGAACCTAAAAGGTTCCAGGGGGAGGTTCGTAAGATGAAACATTGTTTCCCATAGGAAACAATGTAAAGTCAATTAATCTGTGCAACCAAAAAAACGGCGTTCGGCGACTGCTGGGAAGCCGCGCGGCTATTTTAAAAGGTGGCAGCCGGGCTGGGGGGCTTCCCAGCAACCTCCCGAACCCGGAACCCGGAAGTTTGGCAAAAGTTCGGGGTTCGGGAGGTTGCTGGGAAGCCCCCAAGGCCGGCTGTCACCTTTTAAAACAGCCGCGCGGCTTCCCAGCAGCTTCCTGGAGCCGAACGCCAAACCCGAACTTCTGCGTTCGGCGTTCGGCGACTGCTGGGAAGCCGCACGGCTGTTTTAAAAGGTGACAGCCGGCCTGGGGGGCTTCCCAGCAACCTCCCGAACCCCGAACCCGGAAGTTCGGCAAAAGTTCGGGGTTCGGGAGGTTGCTGGGAAGCCCCCCAGGCCGGCTGTCACTTTTTAAAACAGCCGCGTGGCTTCCCAGCAGCTTCCTGAAGCCGAACGCCAAACCCGAACTTCCACGTTCGGCGTTCGGCAACTGCTGGGAAGCTGCGCGGCTGTTTTAAAAGGTGACAGCCGGCCTGGGGGCTTCCCAGCAACCTCCCGAACCCCGAACCCGGAAGTTCGGCAAAAGTTCGGGGTTCGGGAGGTTGCTGGGAAGCCCCCCAGGCCGGCTGTCACCTTTTAAAACAGCCGCGCAGCTTCCCAGCAGCTTCCAGAAGCCGAACGCCAAACCCGAACTTCCACGTTCGGCGTTCAGCGACTGCTGGGAAGCCGCGCGGCTGTTTTAAAAGGTGACAGCCGGCCTGGGGGGCTTCCCAGCAACCTCCCAAACCCCGAACCCGGAAGTTCGGCAAAAGTTCAGGGTTCGGGGGGGGTGCTGAGAAGCCCCCCAGCCCGGCTGTCACCTTTTAAAACAGCCGCGCAGCTTCCCAGCTGTCTCCCGAAGCCGAACGCCAAACCCGAACTTCCGCGTTCGGCGTTCGGAGACAGCTGGGAAGCCGCACGGCTGTTTTAAAAGGTCACAGCCGGGCTGGGGGGCTTCCCAGCACCCCCCCAAACCCCGAACCCGGAAGTTCGGCAAAAGTTCGGGGTTCGGGGGGTGCTGGGAAGCCCCCCAGCCCGGCTGTGACCTTTTAAAACAGCCGCGCGGCTTCCCAGCTGTCTCCCGAAGCCGAACGCCAAACCCAAACTTCCGCGTTCGGCGTTCAGAGACAGCTGGGAAGCCGCGCGGCTGTTGTAAAAGGTGACAGCCGGGCTGGGGGGCTTCCCAGCAACCTCCCGAACTGAACCCGGGGTTCAGAAAAATTTTGCCTCTTCTTACGAACTTTTTTCGAGTTATGAACCGGCATTCGGGAGGCTGCTGGAAAGCCCCGCCGCCTGGCTGTCACCTTTTAAAACAGCTGCGCGGCTTCCCAGCAGTCTCCGAACGCCGGTTCGTAACTCGAAAAAAGTTCGTAAGAAGAGGCAAAAATTTTCTGAACCCCAGGTTCGTATCACAAGTTGTTCGTAAGACGAGGGGTTCGTATCTTGAGGTACCACTGTATATTTAAAATGTGCTCATGTGAAAAGGCACTATTAAGTACAATATGAAAAAGAAAAAGCACAAAAACAGTTCAGAACAAAACAGAATAAGAGAGTTGGAAGAGATTGTGGAAGTCTTTTAGTCTAATCTGCTCAAGCACAAAACTGTACATGATTTCAGACAAATGGTTGTCCAATGTCTTCTTAAAAACCTTCGTTATTACTTCTCACATGGGCATCACATTGGACATTACAAAAAACCAGGTATCACTTCATGAACTTCATAAACCATTTACTGTGGTTACCCAGTCTTCCTACATGCTAATAATAAAGTACTAGTACATACAACGTACTTTTGTTTTGCTTAATATGAGTTTGAACCCAAATATTTGTAACCTGTAAACCATACCTTAGCCCAGTGATGGCGAACCTATGGCACAGGTGCAGAGCTTGCTTGCTTGCTAGCTTATTCATTCATTCATTCATTCATTCATTCATTCATTCATTCATTCATTCATTCGGATTTGTATGCCGCCCCTCTCCGAGAACTCGGGGTGGCTTACAACATATACATAGACATAATAGCATAGTAATCCAATTAATATCCATAAAAATAATCTTTAAAATAATCTTTAAAAATTCTGAATGTAAAAACTTACATTAGCATTCATTAAATAAAATCATACTAAAAACATTCATTGATCGGAGGAAGATCTAGTAACCCCAGGCCTGGCGACAATTATGAGTTTTCAAACTCTTTTGAAAGGCAAGGAGGGTGGGGGCTGTGCGAATCTCCGGGGGGAGCTGATTCCAGAGGGTGGGGCTCCCACAGAGAAGGCACTTCCCCTAGGTCCCGCCAGCTGACATTGTTTAGCCGACGGGACCCTAAGGAGACCAACTCTGTGGGACCTCACCGGTCGTTGAGATTCGTGTGGCTGAAGGCGGTCTCAGAGATAGTCTGGTCCTATTCCATGTAGGGCTTTATAGGTCATAACCAACACTTTGAATTGTGTCCGGAAACAGATTGGTATCCAATGCATATCTGCTGGCATGTGAGCCTCTCAGCTCCAACGTGCATGTGTGTGCCAGCCAGCTGATTTTTGTATGCACAGAGGCTCTGTGAGCGTGGTTTTGGCTTCCAGAGAGCCTCCAGGGAAATTGGGTAGGGCATTTTACCCTCCCCCAGCTCCAAGGAAGCCTTTGGAGCCTGGGGAGGGCAACACACGAACCTATTGGGCCCACCAGAAGTTGGGAAATAGGCCACCAGAGGGCCTCTGGGAGGGTGGGGAAATCTGTTTTCACCCTCCCCAGGAATTGAATTATGGGTGTGGGCACTCAGGCATGCGCGATAGTGCAAAGGTTCACCATCACTGCCTTAGCCCTTCTGACAAATAAGCAATGAACCAACCACTTGTAAATTATAGAGGGCTGCTTAGCAGAGCTTCAGTTTTTAAAACTTTGCTTTTTATGGCAAATATCAACTTTATGTGCTTTATGTGTGGAAAATTCAAATATCATTACTGGCATTCTTGCTGTAAAGAAAAATATGACTTCTTGGAAGAAAGTTGATGAAGCGTCTTGGAAAGCACATTGCTGGTCCAATATTGGTCCACTTTTGCTCAGCTGAGTTGAATAAAAAAATCTAATAGACAGTTAGTCCTCGACTTACAACAGTCCACTTAGTTACAACAGCAAAGTTACAACGAAGTTCAAAGTTACAATGGCGCTGAAAAAAGTGACATGACTATTTTTCACACTTATGACCATTGCAGCATCCCCATGGTCATGCGATTCACATTTGGAAGCTTGACAACTGGCAGTTGTCAAAGTCCTAGGGTCACTAGTGAGTTCCACGTACATTCGCCACCAGTTTGCATTGTGATGTTTTGCACACATGCATTCCTTTGTGCGAATTCACTTCTGCACATGCTGAACTCCAAAACACAGCTGACAAGCTGTTCAGCTGTGTTTCAGGTAAAGAAATAAAGGTCGGTATTAATCCGCGGACAGATGGGAGGGCTTTTTTCACAGCAGAGGAGGTGGAGAAGCCATCCAAACACCAAAATAATCTCTGGAAATTACAAAAAAAAGATGGTGGTATACACAGACTGGCACAGACAGAAGTGGATCTGTGTCGCCATCTTCATGTCACGAACCAGTTGCTAACAGTTTGGGCGATCTGATCCGACCAGGAGGAACCCATTCCTGCGTGGGGTGATGTGATATTCTTTTGTGAACTTCTGAGAAGCAAAGCCAATGGGGAAACCAGATTCACTTGACAATTGTGTGACTAAGTTAACAGCTGCAGTGATTCACTTAACAAATGTGAGAAGAAAAGTCGTAAAATAGGGAATACAAAGTTCTCATTAGCAACATAAATTTTGAGTTCAATTGGGCTCATAAGTTGAGGACTCCCTGTAGCACACATGCAACTTGAAACTGCCATACCATAAACTATTGCACACTGCCACATTCTGACCACTATAAACTAACATGGGTTTCCTCTTGTAATTAACTGTAATTTGTAACTCCAGCAGGGAATTGTGTGTGTGTTTGTGTGTATGTATGTATGTCTATGGAAAATAGTGGCCAGTTTTTCTATTTTCATCAATATTCTGTGTATGAGTCGGAACTTGCATTGTCACTCTGTAATGTCTTTTTAATGAAATCCTGGTTTGCTGCAGATATCTGTCACAATTAACTCAGTCTTTTTCCCCCTCAAAAAATTGTTTTGATTTGCTTTTGTGAACTTTAAAAATCCAGTGCAGCTTAAAGGATCAACATTTCTGACCACCACATCAATCTCACCCCTCATTATGTAAAAACTATATGCTGCATATTAAAAATTTTAATAAATCCTTGTGTCCATCAAATGGATGCAAGTACAAGGAAGCTTCACAGAAAAAAGGGAAATGAAGGCTGTGAGAGAAAAATATATCAAAGTCTCCAAATTAACAGAAAACAAGGATCAGGGATTCAATTTCTGTATTTTATTATTCACTTTGTAGCTGTACTGTTCACAATCAGACATAATAAAAGTCAGTCAAACTCTGGTATTTTTTAAAAAGTCCTTTGTTATAGTTGTGGAGTGTTTAGTATGGGAGAGTGAGAGAATAGTTGTTGTCAACAAACCACTCTAAATTTACACACAAACACAAAACATAATAGAATGGTTGAACCTTGAAGCACCTTGAACCTAAGCGTGGAAAATACTAGTAGTGATAAAAAGAAGTTAAAAGCCTTGTGGAATCCATTCAACTATTTTAGTTAAATGCAGGTGGGAAAACAGCTATTGTTGCTGCTGTATCATTCACACACAGCACAGTGGCCTTTGGAATGAATGTGTAATATTACAGTGGCATTTAAACATCAGAAATAAACGAGGGGGAAAAAGTTTTTAAAATGACACATTACCTGCAAGGCACAACATGAACGATTGCAGTACGAGCAGTTCCCATGGCAACCTCATTTTCAGTTTCTGATGTCAAAAGGAGACCCACGTCCAATATGTAGCGATTAGAATGCTGCTTCTTTTAAGTTATATCCAATCTTTAATCTGTAGGAATAGAAAGAGCAGTATTACAATAAGATTTAGGATTACAGCTCCTTATGCTCTTTGTGACTCTCTGCTTTTCCAACCTTGATTTAAAACAAATTTACACCTAAAGGAAAAGAGATGAAAACAACTGGAATAAAAGTAAAATCTGCCACAGCAGCGGCAGCAGCAGACACATCAATTACTTTCAAGTTGCTTGGAGCTATAGAAGAAACCACAGCCCTCAAATCATGTCACTTTTCTTTTAAAAAATGCATTTGAGAGTTACCTTCAGAATAGAAGAAAGGATATCACTTAAAAAAAAAAAGATGCTCTTTGGAATTAGCTCTCTACCCCATCCCATGTTCCTGACCTCAAGGCAGCACTATTAAATTCTGGGTCAAGTCACTAATCCAGTAACAGTTCTTGAATTAATTGTTATATCCTCTAAGTGTTGATCTCTACCTCTTTTATCTTTTGACACCTTTGAATTTGCTAACTGTTACAGGAAACAAATGTTAACAAGGACAGATGGCAAGTCCCTCCAGGATGATAAATGCCCTTCAGGGTGAGCAATTAGGGGCGGCTATATATCCCTCCCTTTTCACTCCGAGAGTCCAGGCGTCCTCTCCTCATTGCTCATGGACTGAAACTGCAGAGATAGCCTGAGATTAATTGCTCCGCTGTAACTGAAACCTTTCGACTGACAGTTGGCTGTCCGTCCAGTAGACCTCCAGGGCAGCTAGGGGAAAGGTTCAGCAAGGTGGCAAACCACTTAAATTGTTTTAGCTATTTGTCTGGAGATAATGTATTTTTAGCAAAGTATGACTCTATTCCATAGCTCTGGGTGACTGTGAATACATATTGTCGTGTGTGTGTGTGTGTGTGTGTGTGTGTGTGTGTATTTTCCTTGCCTCTTATGGTCTTCCCTTCCCTTCCCTGCCTGCTCTATTAAATCCATTAAATGTTTCAAACATCATAATTGGAGGTCCTTTTTTAATGCATTAAATTGTGTGCATAATACTTGATGTAAAGCATACACATATTTTAAAGTATCCATGTCAAGAAAGTTCAGATTAACAATAATTAAAATGTATGTTCTTAATCTTTCTAATGCCTGGTGTTTAAGACAAACGGCATATCTAGGAAGTGGTGTGATATTGTGAGACGAACTTGCCTGCTTTTTAAAATTAACATTGCTCAATCTCTGCTAAATCGGGCTCAGCGTGCTGACATGAGGAATAATTCCTATCTTGAGAATTGGAGAAGTTGTTTGAAAAGAACAAAGAATAACCCAATATATATCAGTATTCTCACATCGATAGTAATTAAGATGACTGAAGATTAGCAGAAAATTGCCTATCAATAGAAGTGAACATTTTAAATATAACAATTATAATATACTATATTATGAGTTGGATAGATAAATTGTTACCGACTGCAACTACCTGCAATTGTCAACTCTTATTGCAACAGACATATATAAATGGCATACAAATTTTAAGGGTACATGCATTACGTTTACAAATGAACATTTTAGTACAGAAATTGCAACTTTAGGGACAAATATGGCCCCACCAAAATGTCCTTCCCACTAAAAGAGCCGGTCTTTGTCCAAAGAGAATATTTTGTGTGATACATTTCATGATCACATGGGGTAGGAAGGGTTGAACTTCAAATTCTCCACTTCCGGGGCTACAATTCTGTTATAAGTTACATGTTTCAAAAGTGCAATTAACATCACTAATGTCATTGAATTACTGCAGGAATAGTCCTTAATTTAATAATATATTGTTTGTTTGTTTGTTTGTTTGTTTGTTCGTTCATTCATTCATTTATTGGATTTGTATGCGTTCCCTCTCCGTAGACTGTTATATGATACAAGTTATTCTGAGTTAGATGGAATCTCTTTAACAGCTATTACTACCACAGGATCCAGTGATGCAGGAATTTAAGCCAATCCCATAGCTATATGAGATTATCATCACAGAATCATGCAGAATTAGGAGCTAAACTTTTTAAAGATGTACAAAATTTTTCAATAAGATGTCTTCTTGAAGACAATACCTGACATATTTATCTCTAAAAAGAAGCTTCCTAGTTGTACAAGTAATGTGAGATTCCAAAGCATGGTCGCTGACCCTAACACTTACACTTTGTTACCTAATATTAATCTTTATTCCCACAACTAAATCTTGAATGTGAATAATGTGTATAGTTCCACAATTAAAAGTTTCAACTGTGGCCTCCTGAAAGACACCCTTTTCCTAATTTAAACTCCTCTGTGCAATAATTTAGCTCCTCTCAGTTGACTGTTCAACAAGTTTAATTGGGTTTTTGGGTCCTATCCATGAAAATAACCCTTTCATTAATAAACCAGAATTTTCTTTTGTTAAAAAATTACATATACACAGAAAATTGAAATTAAGGTCAGGCCCAAGAAATTGGGTGAACAAGAACTGCAACTCAATGGGGCGACGGGGGAGATACATGTAACCTGCAGTCCAAATCTTAATACTGTTTTTCTATGTGTCAAGTTTTATACATATTTAATATAGTTACTTAATAAGGTTATTCATACAAATAGCTCTAAAGGACAAAATGTGGTTTAGAATATACAGTATGCAGTTACACATAAAGATACTTCTCAGGAACTCCTTAATGTAACTGCTTATTTCCCTGGGGTTTGGGTAGCAACCTTCTACAACAGGCGACTGACCTCTGGATAACCAGTGTAGTTAAAGTGCTGACCTAGAAACCAGGGGACTGTGAGTTTTAGTCCTACTTTTAGGGATGAAAGCCACTGGGTGACTTTATGGCACACACTCTCTCTTAGCGCAATTCATCTCACAGGTTGTTGTGGGGAAAATAGGAGGAAAAAGAGTTAATTAGGTATGTTCACTGTCTTGAGTTATTTATAAAAATAATAAAGGTGAGATATAAATAAATAAATATTTGATTTAAGGTATCTTAATAGCTATGTGTGCCCTGAATCATTTTTTCTCTATTAGTCCATTTTTCTCTAGTAATACAAAACTCTCCATTTTTAATGTACAACATCTACCAGATTATTCAATTTACATTTCTTCTAGAGAGATGCTTATTCTTTTTAAGTAAAAATACTGCTACTGCCATCACACTTGTTACAATTTAAGTAGACATTGCACTTTTGTTTTCATGTCATTTTACTTAAATAATTTCCAGACAGCCACCAATAATCAATGCACGGTTTTCTTTTTAGATTTCCATGACTTAAGAATCCCAAGGCACACTTTCTAGCTTAGTGGCTATGAACAATGCCAAAGACAGGGATTAAAACTTTCTAAATATGAGAAGTCAACGTCTTTATACGTATAGATCGTTTGAAGAGCTGAAAAAGGATCTAAATACAATTTGAATCTAAAGCCATTCTCATGCCTGTGCCGATAGTTTTCTAACCTTACTTTTGGCAATTCCATTCAGCCGTAACAAATTGTTTTGAAAGGCACCTTTGTCTATAATTGGATTTTGATCAGGAAAGTTGACTCTAAGAACTTGAAGCATAAGACACAGAAAGAAGCAACATGGGTAATTCTATTTTTCCAGCTATAAAGAGAAGCAAAGCAGTTTGTCATGGAGATCTGTGAATAGAGCTTGCCCTGTCCATTTCTGTTGTCATTCCGTAAGTTATGCTTAGAGTCACATCTAAAGAATTGAAAATGAGAATATGTTTCTCAGCAGCTGTTACATGCTTATTTTTCCCCTTCATTGATGTGCTACAGCATATTAATTTTACTAAATGCAAAATAAAGGAGCATTTAATGAAGTATACTTTGGATAGAAGAGAATAAAGAATACATTAACCATCTAACTAGACGACAAGCCAAAGATCAGTCTATAGAAAACTAACAATGTTTCTCATGTTAATGCTGAAATGTCGCACACGCTTTTCTGGGGGATAAATCAGTTGTTCTATTTCTGTTATTCTAAGCTTACAGGAAACTAAATCCCAGTGATAACAATGAAATTATCTTCCGTGAAAATGAAATAATAATTAAATAGTGTCATCTCCCAATGGTTTGCAAAGAATTTCAGCCCAAGAGGATTAGGAAAAAGAGAGAAACATTTCAGTTTGTTCAGTCGGATGTTTATTGAAGATTAAGTTCAAAAAGATTCATGTGAGTTTCTGGACTGCCATGACATTAGGAAATGTGTGCCATCTGTTTTCTATAAGACTCATCAGAAGGGCAGTGTCAGCCTTCCCCATTACTGCAGATCAATTGAAGCCTATTTCTAATTCCAGGATCCTGCTTCTCTCAATCTTTCATTCTGCTGACTGTTCAGCTAAACTCTGCAAGGCAGAAGTCTCTTGAATGAGAGAATTTGCTGGATTCTCCTCTCAACCTCTATGCCAGCTTTTCTTAATTGGTGCACTAGTGTCCCTTGAGACATTGCTGCTGGTTCTACATTTAGGGGAAACAAATGTTATACTTGGGGGGACTTTTTGCATTTATTTATTTATTTATTTATTTGATTTGACTTCTATGCCACCCAATCTCGAAGGACTCAGGGCAGCTTACAACAATGCTAGCACAGTGGTGGGAAATTTTGCATGCCATAATGTAAAATTTGCTACTGCCTATCACTTTGTAAACATTGTAAAATAGAGATTTACTGAAGTTAATTCTGTGACTTTTTATTTTTGTATGATTCTTTTTTAAACAGGAATTGTCTGAATCCTGAACATTATTTAAAGGGCTCTTCCAGGGTAAACGGGTTGGAAAAAAGGCTACTCTCTAGAGTAGTCTGGATAGCACTGCGATCAGATTTCATAATACATATGCTCAGACCACCAGTGGGGTTTGGCCCAATTCTAAAACCCAGTAGCGCTGGCGGCAGGAGATTCTGGCCACCTGCCCAGGATGTTTCTCAATCAATCCTTCGCCTCTCCTCCATACTATAACACTTTCAATGACATTTCCATACTATAGCACCTTCAATGACCTCATACTATAGCACCTTCAGTGACTCCTCCATACTATAGCATCTTCAATGACTCCATACTATAGCACCTTCAGTGACCACTCCCACTGTCACTTTGCCATTTATACATTCTAGGAGTTACTCTCTGACGGACATTATATCTCCAACTCCACCAAGGAGAAAACTTTCTCTCTTCTTCTTTATTAGACGTTAAAAATTCACTTGCCAACCACTTTTCTTCACTTTCCACCACTTGTCCCAGCTGTTTATCACTCAACACTTCCCTCTTCTTGTCACTCTGTCACACCTCGATGTGCTGATTTCTTTTACGACTGGATTGGGGGGGGGGGGTCCTCTCGCTATCCAGGAAGATTGCCTTTCTCCCCCTGTGTCTAGAGAGTTCCCCTCTCTGCCACTGTTCCTTCCAAAATCAGCTTCGCCCGTGGGCCTCCAAAAATCACAAAAAAAGATGGTAACAGCTCATGGAGCTCCATTTGCTGCTCCGTACCGGTGTGACACCAAACCAGAAGTTCCCACCATGAACAGGATTTTCATTAAATGCTGATCACCAATCTTTTCCTAAATTTTGTCATATGACTAGGGCAGACAAGAGATAGTGAAATAGTCCTCTCAAAATCTTGATTACTGTGATCACTCAGTGATCACCACTGAGAATAGAATAGAGCCAGTATCTGTCTAGCACAGGAGTTTGGAAATGGATTTCTCCTCTGATTATTATGCCCTACATGGCATTGGACCAGAGTACCACCGGATCCGCCTGCTACCGCACGAATCCCAGCGGCCGAGAAGGTCCCACAGAGTTGGCCGTCTCCGGGTCCCGTCGACTAAACAATGTCATCTGGCGGGCCCCAGGGGAAGAGCCTTCTCTGTGGCCGCCCCAGCCCTCTGGAATCAACTCCCCCCGGAGATTAGAACTGCTCCCACCCTCTTTGTCTTCCGTAAACTACTTAAGACCCACCTATACCGCCAGGCATGGGGGATTTGAGACACCTTCGGCCCAGGCTTATTATAATTTATGTTTGGTATGTATGTGCTGTTTGGTTTTTAATTATGATAGGGTTTTTAGTTTTTTTAATATTAGATTTGTGCCAGTATAATATTGTTTTTATCGTTGTTGTGAGCCGCCCCGAGTCTTCGGAGAGGGGCGGCATAGAAATCTAATAAATTATTATTATTATTATTATTATTATTATTATTATTATTATTATTATTAATTTCGCAATAAAATTAAAAATAGTTTAAAAAAACAGACAAGGGACCGTTAAGAAAACTACTAGTATCTGAGTGTCCTAACCTTGTTCATTTCCCCAAAAAAAGTAGGAATCATGTATAGGGTAAGGTCATTTCATATTTGTTGACATGGCAGGCAGTTGGAGCAGCAACACTGTTGGGTTCAACGACTCTACTACATGCTTGCACTGTCTTGTAAACACATCTCTATGGTCAGGTCGCAATTAACTGACCAGTGTGTCACCTTTTGATGACCAAAAGGGGCAGGTACTTTGCAGGCTATATAAACCTCTGCAGAGTAGATGGTCCCCCCCTTCTTTTTTTCTCTTCTACCTCCCTTCTTCTGACCTCTTGTGTGCTCCATTGTCCTCGGCTGAGGACACATGTGTGAGATGAAATCCAAAGCCATCCTCACACATGGGACCATCCAGAAGTTATTAATATGGACTGGAATCTGATCGAACACTTGTAAGAGCTTTTATTAAGGCTTACAAAGTGGCGCTCAAGGCGGCAAGATGCGCCTATCATGCTGCCTTGATTGCATCAGCGGAATCCCGCCCGGCCGCTCTGTTTAGGGTGACCCGCTCCCTTCTCAACCAGAGGGGAGCTGGGGAGCCCTTACAGAGTCGTGCCGAGGATTTTAACGCGTTTTTCGCTGATAAAATCTCTCAGATCCGGGAGGACCTCGACTCCAATTGGAAAACAGAGTCGACTGACAACGAGTCAGTCGAGGTGACTGGGGCCCATACTTGTCCACCTGTCTGGGAAGAGTTTGATCTGGTGACACCTGATGAAGTGGACAAGGCCATTGGAGCTGTGAGTTCCGCCACCTGTTTACTGGATCCGTGTCCCTCCTGGCTGGTTTCGGCCAGCAGGGAGGTGACCCGGAGCTGGGTCCAGGAGATTGTTAACGCTTCCTTGGGGAGGGGATCCTTTCCAACACCCTATAAAGAGGCGCTCGTGCGCCCCCCTCCTCAAGAAGCCTTTTCTGGACCCAGCTGTACTTAATAACTATCGTCCAGTCTCCAACCTTCCCTTTATGGGGAAGGTTCTTGAGAAGGTGGTGGCACTCCAGCTCCAACGGTCCTTGTAAGAAGCCAATTATCTAGGTCCCCAGCAGTCGGGTTTCAGGCCCGGTTACAGCACGGAAACTGCTTTGGTCGCATTGATGGATGATCTCTGGCAGGCCCGGGACAGGGGTTTATCCTCTCTCCTGGTGCTTCCTGACCTCTCAGCGGCTTTCGATACCATCGACCATGGTATCCTTCTGCACTGGCTGGAAGGGTTGGGGGTGGGAGGCACTGTTCTCCAGTGGTTCTCCTCCTACCTCTCCGGTCGGTCGCAGTCGGTGTTAGTGGGGGGTCAGAGGTCGACTCTGAGGTCTCTCCCTTGTGGGGTGCCTCAGGGGTCAGTCCTCTCCCCCCTGCTATTTAATATCTACATGAAACCGCTGGGTGAGATCATCCAAGGGCATGGGGTGAGGTATCATCAGTACGCTGATGATACCCAGCTTTACATCTCTACCCCATGTCCAGTCAACGAAGCAGTGGAAGTGGTGTGCCGGTGTCTGGAGGCTGTTGGGACCTGGATGGGTGTCAACAGACTCAAACTCAACCCGGATAAGACGGAGTGGCTGTGGGTTTTGCCTCCCAAGGACAATTCCATCTGTCCGTCCATCACCCTGGGGGGGAGTTATTGACCCCCTCGGAGAGAGTCCGCAACTTGGGTGTCCTCCTCGATCCACAGCTCACATTAGAGAACCATCTTTCAGCTGTGGCGAGGGGGGCGTTTGCCCAGGTTCGCCTGGTGCACCAGTTGCGGCCCTATCTGGACCAGGACTCATTGCTCACAGTCACTCATGCCCTCGTCACCTTGAGGTTCGACTACTGTAATGCTCTCTACATGGGGCTACCTTTGAAAAGTGTTTGGAAACTTCAGATCGTGCAGAATGCAGCTGCGAGAGCAGTCATGGGCTTACCTAGGTATGCCCATGTTTCACCAACACTCCGCAGTCTGCATTGGCTGCCGATCAATTTCCGGTCACAATTCAAAGTGTTGGTTATGACCTTTAAAGCCTTTCATGGCACTGGACCAGAATATGTCCGAGACCGCCTTCTGCTGCACGAATCCCAGTGACCGATTAGGTCCCACAGAGTGGGCCTTCTCCGGGTCCCGTCAACTAAACAATGTCGGTTGGCGGGCCCCAGGGGAAGAGCCTTCTCTGTGGTGGCCCCGACTCTCTGGAACCAACTCCCCCCAGAGATTAGAACTGCCCCTACTCTCCCTGCCTTTCATAAACTCCTTAAAACCCACCTTTGTCGTCAGGCATGGGGGAACTGAATCACCTCCCCCGGGCATGTACCATTTATGCATGGTATGTTTGTATGTATGTTTGCTTAGTAAATGGGTTTTTAAAAATATTTTAAATTATATTTAGATTTGTCATGAATTGTTGTATCCTGCTGTGAGCTGCCCCAAGTCTGCGGAGAGGGGCGGCATACAAATCTAAATAATAAATAAATAAATAAATAAAAATAAATATAAGCTTATTTGCCTGCAATCTATCAATTGCATGAATCAACATAATTGTAAGTAAATATTGTATTTTTCATCTTTATGAAGAGTGATCATTAATTGCTAACAAATGGGATTCTGAACCACGTGTTATTTCTTGCCATGCTAACTCCGCTGCAAATTAAACCAGCTGAACTCTGCTAATACAAATAATATTAATAATAATCAAAATACCCAACAAACATGTGTCCTGAGAAATTATGAATTCTGTTTTAAATCTAAAGGAAAACAAACCCAGTATTTTCTTGACATGTTGGGTGCTCTGATCTATAAGATGATAAGAAATGGGTACAAATGCACATGCAAGGATTTAAAGCTGATATGGTTTTCATCCCCTTCTGCAAACTTTGCCTCTAAATAGGAGAAAGAAACTTCCAAAATGTTATTTAATTTAATCAATCACGCCAAGGGGTTTCTTTCTCAGAGTATCATCTATCTTCAATAGGTTCTTAAGCCCTGGAAATAACATAGCTGCTGTGATTTTTCATGATCTGTTTTCACAATCAAGATCCTTTTTTCTGCATCCCTGACCTTAAAACAGACATTGCCAAAAGGGTTTTTTGAGCAATTACACTCATTATGTAAACCACATAAGATAGAAGCACTTTTCTTTTAAAAATGGCCAAAATAAACATTTTATAGAGAACCATAAAGGATAAATACATATGGATGTCCACAGCAATTACATTAACAGATTAACAGTGTTTGAGATTAAATGTTTTATGCTGCCAATTCTTTATTCAATAGACATCTCCCCTTTCCATTTAATGGATGGTGCTCAAAGGAGAAAGAACTACTTTTCTTTACCTTAGCAAAGCTAAATTTATAAAAAGTTATTTAAAAACCTTTCCCTTTTTCTGTTCCCAGGAATAATCAGCAGGTGGTTCTTCAAACAGGTAGAAAAGAAGACAGATAGATGAACAAATATATAAACAATGTAGTTATAACACAAGTTGTAGTGCAACTAAACATATTAGGAAATATCTAATAAGAGATAAGGGAATAAGACATACTTTGGTTGCTGGTATCTCTAATAACTATTAACACAATAGTTAGAAAAATCCTTGTCCAGCACTGAGAAAAACAACAACAACAGATGTTTGAATGCAACTGGTACTTATTGGTGAATATCCCTTCTTCACCAATGAGTGGAAGCACTTTGCTGGATATGACTTTAAAGAGGAGGCATGAAATAAAGACACTGCCTTTTAGAATTGGTTGAGAGAGAAAAAATCATCTATTCTACACATTCCCCACATCTAATAACTTACTAAAAGATTATGATGACTAATGCACTATACTTTAAAAAACAAAATGGTGCCAATCTTTACGGATTGTATGCCTGAAGAAAATCTCAGGTCTGAGATTCTTTGCAAGCAGTAGGGTGGTATTCCCTTCCCTTCCTTATTGGTTTGCAAATGTGAGTGTATGTGGGCCCACCCATAGTTGCTGCTGCTGATTCACCCGAACCTGTCTAAACAGACAGAATACCAGCAGTGGTGGGCTACGAGCCGGAACGCTAAATTGCGCTCGCGGCCGTGGCTTGTAAGTTCTTGCACCAGTGGAGGTAGCAAAATCGCACATGGTGCTGCAGGTAAAACCTCACCGAAACATGGGCTCCATGCATCTCCACAGATGCAGCAGCAAAATTGCGCTGGTCCCACAAGAACTTACGAGCCGTGTCCGTGAGCACAATTTAGCTTTCCAGCTCATAGCTTAATCCAGCGTTCCGCTGAATACCAGGATGAAATCCAAATATCTTTTTTTCCTAATGGATAAATTGCTTCTGTTAGCAGAACTAGTTAAGAGAATCTCTGCTTCTCTCTACCCTGACCACTCTCAAATATATGCTCCACAGATTGGAATAATTTCAGGGAGAACAAGAAAAGGAGAAGTAGTGGTATTATTTTACTTGGCCCTTTTATAAAGAATGAAATCCCCCCCACTACTTAATTTGATTTGTTCCATGTAGTTCTGGTTATATGGCAATAAAAAGAGAGGAAAGAACTAATGTCACCCTTATCTATTTAATCCTGACCATTTAAATCCATCTTAAATCCCCTGATGACTATATCTTCACATGAAACCAAGAATGACGCCATAATTTATACTTCTGTTATTCTACGGAGTTCGTTGAAAAGCAGAAGGTGTATTATGTATTTTCTAGGGAAATTAAAAATGTATTCTTAATGAAAAGCTGTAGTAATATTACAAAGTAATCTTTAAAAGGGTAATAGATTCACATTTTCAGTTTGAACTATACTCTCTGAAAGATAAGTATTTGCAAAGTTTTTATGACACATGTACATATTACTGTCAAAAAAGAATGCACCGTTATTGTACTATAATTATGTTCTTTATCTTTTATAATAATTGACTTTAATTCAATCCTAGAGAAAGTATTCTAAGAGATTTGACAGATTAAAACTTCATAAAAACCTGCCATTTCGAAAATCACATTCACATTTCTTTTGAAAGGAGAGAAAAGGTAAAAGAGAGATAGAGCACTCTGGAATCAACCTGGAGTCAGTTTCATTGTTCTAAAATGTGTCATGTCATGAAATAACTATCTTAGTCCAACTTACAATTTAATCAAAATTATGCGCAAAAAGAGTGTCCGAGATGCTAAATACTGCAGAGCATATTTATACACAAATAGCTTCCTTTATTAAATTCTTTAGGCTGTGCAAGGGATGAGAGGAGGACATTTAAATGGAGAAAAGTGCTGTTGTTTTACATGAATGATCTTCTCTGTGTAATGCAGGGAGAGTCCAAGTATGGGATAAGCTTCAGTCGGTTGCCAAGGGATTGAGTTATTTTTAGATTGAAGAACTTCCTCTCTGCTGCACTGGCTGACACATGTCAGTCTTAAAACAAAGGCATAGACATCCTCCCGAGATAGTACACAGTGAATCAAGGTGCCCACAACCCTGGACCGGACAAGCCAAAGTGGGTTTGGAATCTCCCCGCAGTGCAGAGAGAAGACCGCTCTGATAAGCCAACAGCACTTCTCCTGTGCACTAATAAGGAGGGTCCAAGTATAGGATATACCCAAGTGTTAAGTTGTATGGGCGAGAGAAGGCTGGTCCAGGGGAGCAGATGTGGAGCAGACCCTCTGTAGCACTCACCTACTAAATGCAGCTTCAGCCGGGGCGAATAAGTCCAATTTGTAGTGCTTGACAAAGGGAAATGTCGAAGACAACGTGGCTGCCTGACATATTTCCTCTGTAGATTCCTGTGTGGCCCAGGACACCGAGGTGGTCTCACTGTGGGTGGAATGTGCGGTGATCATGCCTGGGATGGGCCTGACTGGCCTGGTAGGATCGGGTGATACACGCCTTAAGGCAGCATTTGACAGCCAGGGGTATGACCTTGCAGCCCATGGAAGCCAGCTGGAATGCTACAAAGAGCACTTCAGTCCTCCAGAATGTGGCCATTCAACAGATATAAATTTGGAGAGCCCTCCTGGCATCCAGCTTTTGATAATGCTTTTCCAATGGATGCTGTCGGTTAAGACAGAAGGCTGGCAGGATGACCTCCTGAACCTGATGGAACCAGGGATTTCCTCTAGGTAGGAAGGAGGGATCCAGATGGAGGATACCTGGTCAGGATGGAAGTGGCATAAGTCCTGGTGTAAAGAAAGTGTGGCCAATTCTGAGATCCTCCTGACCAAGGTTGTGGTGATCAGGAAAGCCATCTTGAATGCCAGGAACTTGAGCGATACCCTTCTAGAACAGTTCAAAAGGAGTATGTGAGCACTTGCATGCAGGGGAGAGGTCCCAAGAAGGGTATCGATGGGCAACCTGGTGCCTTAGATTAGCTGAACGTTTCAAAAAGCTGCATATGCTGGGATGGTAAAACAGTGAGCAGAAATTGTCAAGTTTGATAACCGTCACTTGTCTGTGGAAAGTACTGGGACTCCTTAGAACCAAATTCACTGAACTGGGATGCTCTTGTTCCAGCTGTGCTGCTTCTGTGGTTCTGTACCCAGCCCCAGGGCATCACATCATCTGATCAAAATTCAAGTGCTTGGCAACTGACTAATACTTACACTCGCTGCAATGTTCTGGATCATGTGATTTTCTTTTGCAAGGTTCTAACAAGCAAAATCAATGGGGAAGCCAGATTTACTTAACAACTGTATTACCAAATTAACAACCTCTGTGATTCACTTAACAAGTGGGGAAGAATGGAGCAAAATTCACTTAACAAATATCTCACTTAGCAACAGAAATTTTGGACTGAATTGTAGCAATAGCACTTACAATTATATACCACTTCATAGTGCTATACAGAGTCCCCAACTATTTGGGTCCTCATTTTACCCACCTCGGAAGGATAGAAGGCTGAGTCAAACTTGAGCCTGGTGAGATTCAATCTGCCAAATTGCTGGCAGCCAGTGATCAGCAGAAGTAGCCTGCAGTACTGCACTTTAACCACTACACTACTGCGACTCTTAATTGTGGTCATAAGTGGAGGACCACTGTATATGAATGAACTCTATGAAGAGTATTAAAGGAATAGTACTATTGTACTTATGCCTTGACCCCATTACATCATGACATGATGAGGCCATGAACTAGAACATACAGACGCATACATGCAGATTTGCTTCTCATAACTCTTCTAATTTGTGTGATTTAAATTCTGATTCTCAAGGTATGCACAGTGCTTTCAGTTCTTAAAGGAAAAGTAACATACAGTAGCACCTCTGCTTACAAACTTCATTCTTAATTAGAAAAGTTTGTAAGAAGAAGCAATTTTCCCCATAGGAATCAATATAAAAGCAAATAATGTGTGTGATTGGGGAAACCACGGGGAGGGGGGAGGCCTTGTTTCCTCCCAGGAGATTCCTAGAGAGGTCCCATGGAGCTTCTCCCTGCCTTTTCTGGCTCTGTTTCCTCCCATGAGATTCCTAAAGAGGCCCCACAGAGGCTTCTCCCCGCCTTTTGCAGTTACAGTTTCGGAGGGTCAGGTTTGTAAATGGAAAATGGTTCTTAAGAAGAGGCAAAAAAAAATCTTGAACACCCGGTTCTTATCTAGAAAAGTTCATAAGTAGAGGCATTCTTAGGTAGAGGTACCACTGTGTATCTAACAAATGAAAACAATGAATGAAAATTTCACATTATACCAAAGACTTAAGGTTCTGCTAGAAGCTCAGTTCTTTATTAATTCCAAGATGCTGTTAAGGTTTTACTTTGCCTTACATAAAAAGACATTCACCCTTAATTTAAAAAAACCCCTAATGGCATTAGTTTTTAAAAACTAATGGTATCTCGAAAGCTGTATATTTCCTCTTACTGAGAAAATAAGCTTCTCAGAGCAATAAGGATTAGAAGTAAATTGTTGGAATTTATCTCCCAACATCCTTTGACCTATCTATTGTACAATATTTATTTTGTAGAATAATTTTTGCAACATCAACATTAATCCAGATTTCGGTGGACAAATGCTGGTTCAACACAGACTACTGTTTTGTCATCAAATAAATCTTCTTCAATGCATGCCATTAAAATAACCATGAAACCATTCAGTATCAACACCACTATTTGACTCAACAGATTTAGTATGAATGTATAATTTAATGCACAAACCTACTAAGTTTTTTTTCTCACTAAAAATAAGTGATATTAGATTTGGAAAAATAGGCCTATTTCATCAGCAATTGCAATTTTCCTTTCTCCAGTGAATGAAGCCAAGTATTACAATTGTAGTAGGGATCTAAATTTGAAAAGTAGACAAAAGTAATATATGCACTTGTTTCCTACTTTTTGAATTCTGTAGATGAGCCATATCATCCCCAAATTGATAGCAATTAGGCATTAATAGAATTCTTTCTCTCCTACACATTAAACAGAGAGTTATAGGTATTACTCTATACTACCATAGTAAATCACAATGGACACATTAACTGAAATAGAAAGTCAAGTGAACGTTTATATAATGAGCTTGCCCTTCCTACTTACAATTTTTGCATTTTACTACCTTACAACTCAGGAAGAATTGGAAAGAAAAATAAATATTCTTTTTTCCCAGAGCTTTTCAAATATTGCAGAACTACAATCATTAACATAATAGATTTATTTGCCCCATGAACACAGTTAATCACTTGGTGGAGATGGGCAGCCATAGAAATTACATACATTAATAACAACTTACTGGTTTTAAAGATAAAGGTTTCCCCTCTCCAGTTGTGTCCAACTATAGGGAGAGATGTTTATCTCCACCTCTTCATGAGCCATGGTAGTGCAATGGTTAGAATTCAGTTCTGCAAGCTGCTTTTGTTGACTGCTGGCTGCAGTTTGGCAGTTCAATTCTCACCAGCTCAAGGTTGACTCAGTCTTCATCCTTCCAAGGTGACTAAAATAAGGACTCAGATTTTGGGGGCAATATGCTAACTCTGAAAACTGCTTAGAGAAGACTGTAAAACACTTTGAAGTGGTATATAAATCTAAGTGCTATTGCTTCTGTGGTCATGAGGCCAGCATGGATATATGCCAAGATGCACAGAGCACTGGTACTTTCCTACCGAAGTGGTACCTATTTATCTATTTGCATTTGCATGTTTTTAACTGTTAGGTAATTTAATTTAATTTATTCGACTTCTATGCCGCCCAATCCCACTGGACATATGTAAGCAGGATGCTGGAATTAGGAAGGGCTATTTATTTACTTAATTTATATGTGGCTCATCTTGTCAAAGGTGACTCCAGAAAACTTATAATAACTCATTTAAAAACACCCATATAAAACATTAAAACAATAATTCCCTTTTTACAATCTTGTAATCCCTTAATTCAGAATACAGTTAAGGTGACTGGATGAAGCTGAACATTTAATGGCCAGATGCCCTTCCTGACACTATGTGGACTTTGCAGCAGGTATTTTGTATTTGCACCACGGGTGGGCTACTGCCCAGATGGGGTGGAATGCAGTGGGGTAGCGAAAATGGAGCTCCCAATTTTCACTGAAAGATATTGAAAGAAAATGTTGGGCGTCCTGCATAAGCCTTGAACACAGTGTGGTAGTAAAATTTTTGAAAGCCCTTCACTGATTTGCACCTAGGAGAGAAACATCTGCCACTACCTAGGATTGAACTTTCAACCTTTCCAGTAGACGGTAAGCACCTTTATAAGTGTTCGGCGAACCGAACTTGCAAAGTTCGGGCTCGTGCCGAACATTGCAGTGTTTGGCATGCCGAACCTTGACCCTGAACTTTTAAAAAAGTTCGGGTAAAGTTCGGGTTCAGGTTCGGTGTTCGCTCGAACACCACAAAACGCCACCACCCGGGAGGAGAGTGGGGAATCCCATCATAGGATTTCCCACCTCCTTTTGCTTGCAGCGCCGCAAGCAAAAGGAGGTGAGGAATCTCACGAAGGGATTCCAGGGGCGGGGCTTTGACGTCACGGAGACTCCTTCCTCCCCATTTCAACTGGCCAGGAAGTAATCTCCGTGATGTCAAAGCCACGCCCCCGGAATCCCATCGTGGGATTCCCCACCTACTTTTGCTTGCAGCGCTGCTGCGGCATCCTTTTCTGTAAAAATAAAAGGAAACAAAAGGAGGTGGGGAATTCCCCACCTCCTTGTTTATTTTTACAGAAAAGGATGCCACAGTGGCTTGCTGCTGCTTGGGTTCGGGTTCGGCAAACTCACCTGAACTTCAAGGCAAAGTTCGGGTGAGTTCGCCGAACCAGAATTTGTTGGATTCTCCCAACACTAGTCTTTACCACTACGCCACTGTAGATGCATTAAATTTAATTTAAAAAAAAATAAAACAAAATTGATCAAGATGAAGAGCAAGATGCAAAATATGCATGGGATGGAGGTGTGGTTTATGCAAATTGCTAAAATTAATTATTATAGTAAATAATTGCTGTCAATTAAAGTTTCACGTTGTTAAATGGTATAGCACAATACTTAAATTTTGTGATGCCAGTGGGCTTGCCCAGACCAAAGGGCAGAAAAAGAGCAGAAGTTGTTGGAAAAATGCCAAGAATTTTTTTTGAGAGTATTCCCGCTTTATATGAATAAGCTTGAAGTCTAAGTTGGAGTCAAAGCAGGTATGCTGTGAAAATTTACACTGACCTTCAGTTTTGTCCCACTTCCTACAAAGATTCTCAGCTGTAGAAAATAACTGCAGAAACTTGGATAAAGATACAGCTACTTTAAGAAGTTTGAGAGAAGAGCTATTGAAACGTATAGTCTTTGTGAAGTATATTTTGTAATTTGAATCCAAAGTGTTACACAACCTTAGAAATTGATTTTATCTCACTTGGTACAAAATAAAACATGATAAGCAGAAATGTACTTACGGGCCATAACTGCCCATAAACACATTAATTCCACAGAGTCAATGTTTTCATTTTCACTTCTTTGTCCTTTGTTTAAATGAATTATTTTATACATTGAAAATAAATGAAATGACAAAATGGAAGCAAAATGCACTTTACAATAAACCTTAAAATATGCTTCAACATGTTCATGTTATGCATGTAGACTATGTAGTATTATGGATTGAATCCGCTTGTAGCATTCTTTTTAAAATCTCTCATTTGTAAGGAAAAAGAATATTTGCTTAAAAAGTCAAAGGTACAATAATGTGATTGTTCATGATGCAAAGAATAAAGCAAGTTATTTATTTGCATCCCACCTTTATGATTTTAACAAACAGCTCAAGGAAGAAGAGAGAACATATTCAATACCATCTTCCTTGTCCTATTTTCTCCACAACAATCCCTTGAGTTAGGGTTGGGCTGAGAAAGATTGACTGGCCCAAAGTCACTTTGCCAGCTTTCATAGGTAAAGCAACACTTAAACCCATAGTCTTCCATTCTTTAGTCTAGTGCCTTAAACACTAGACCAAACTGATTTGCTTACTTTATCAAAGAATGCTTTCTAATACAGATAAGTTATCCAGCTGCTGAAAATTGGGCAGCTGTCAGCAACAAGAAAAACAAGGACAGAAATGCCAATCTCATTTTCAAAGAAGACCAGAAAATGTAAAAGCTGATTTATGTAATGATCTGCTGAAATGCATAAAAATGTTCAAATATCTTACATCAATATCACAGATCTGGATTTTCAGTAATTTCTTGGTTTCTTCTTTGAAACAGCCAACAATAAAGTGTCTGAAAATTGGAGTGGAATATTATTTCGAAGAGAAATTATAGAATATTCTTTTTACATATAGAAGGTGGCATCTTGCAAATAAAGGATATATTTTCATACAGAAGGACTGTGCAGTCCCCATTTCAGGAAGTAGTCATGTCTTAAATATGGGACACTGCACCATTGAGAAATCAATTGTAGTTCAGGTTTATAAATGTTCTGTGTAAAGGTTATATAGATTTCTATAGATTCATCTTTGTAGATCAAAACCAAAACAACAATGTAGGAGGTCAACCACAAAGTGTCTCCCTGACAGTGAAAAAAATTTCTGATTAGCTGGAATAAAAGAAAATCAACACATAACAAAAATCAAAGTATTTATTATTTTCTACATCAAACTCTCCAGTCATAAATATGAATTATCTTCAATTAGAAACCATTCTGCCAATAAACGCCAAGTGTGAGAATTGAAAAAAACAAATACACATCATATTAGAATATGCCAATATTTTAAGAAATACCACTAAATCAAGCCATCTAAAGCAAGCAACCAAAAAATATCAAATGCCACATGGAAAAGAAAAGGGAGGAAGAGAAAAATCAGTGTGGCGGGCACCAAGTAATTTGACAAAGGAGAAAATTACACCTCCTTGCTTTCAAATTGATTGATTTAGTTAGACTCTTGCATAGAAGCAACTTTATATTCATTCACCTGTCCTTAGAAAGAAGCTGCAGCCCATTGTATCTCTGCACCCATTACAGATGGCTTAAGGTTTCTCCTTCTTACAGGATTACAAATAACCCCCGATTATTTCAATGGGAGTTACTTGTACCCTGCCAAGGGAGACGCATAATGTAGTGTTCAAGGAAGCATTCTACTCTTTAAAATGTCAAAAATCATTAGGAATGACTGGGCAGAGTGAGTGAGAATCAATATTAAAGAAGACAGGAAGTGGAAATTATCAAAGGGAAATCTAGAAGCAGAATAGAAACCCGTGGTAGAGAGAATTTAGAGGCTGGATAAAAATATACACCGGAGAAGATAGAGAAAAGGGAATTAGAAATGGAGAGGAATGAAACAAATTCAGAAGCAGAAAAAAAAGAAGGAAATAGAATTCTTGGAAAGGTTAAACTAAACAGAAAGGGTACAAAACACATTGTGGTTTTTTAAAAACACCTTACAGAGAATTTAATATGATTAGAACCTAAATTTCTTTTTTAGAAATATATAGTTCACAATAATACTCATATTTGTATGTGTGTGTGTGAATGTCATCTCTGTCAACATCCTAGTATAACAGTTTGTACTTAGCACTAATGTGATATTAAAGATGACAGGTTAATGTTACAGATATTTTAATTTGCGTAGTTGATAACACTTGCAAAATCTGTCATTTGAAAGCATTTGTATAATTGTTTTATTTTAGAGAATGTCAAGTTTAGTTGAAATAGGTGGACAATTTGGTTCCTTTGACTTCATTTTATGGTCAATTACAAAATGTAATTTTATATTTAGAGAAGTCTATTTTCAGTGTTTCATAAACAATAATTCCTCAGTAACAGAGCTCTCCCCAACAGCTATTAGAATATTTGTTGAAGGATATGTGTAATTAGGAAGATTAACTCTACATAGTATTTATTTCCATTTAATTTGATACATCAGCATTCAGTACCTGACCTGTTCATTGTCTCCTATGGAAAGGCTTATGATTTAAAATGGTATTAAGTCATATTTCATCTCTGATGGCTATAATGGATGCTTAACAGCTATAAGTAAGCCATTAACATAAATACTGCAATCCATTTGCCCCTTTACTCTGATCAGGAAGGTATTTCATGGGGAGGGATGTCTACAATCTCCCTACTTAATTTAGAGCAGCAGTGGGCAAGAATATATAAACTCCCAGACAAGACTGTGTTACTATCCTCTGGGCATTGGTCTTATATGCTACACCTCTTTTAGGAGTGGTGGATATAGCATCCAGGAATGGGTTAAATCCATCTGGTCTCTGATTGGGTTGAGTCTGTCAAAGCTGTTCAGGTGCCGCCCTTGTTGCTATGCTTGCCAGCTTGAAACAAAGAAACGAAGGAACAGACTGTTGTGCCATAGCAAAACAAAATACTGTATATACATGCCTCCAGTAGAACTGAAGCCAACAGTCTACATTGACTAAACTGTGTGGGGCTGGATGCTATATCTACCACTCCTAGGAAAGGCATATCAGGTAAGACTTTCTCCCTCATGGTGGATATAGCATCCAGGAATGGGACATACCAAAGCTGGCTGTCCAAACGGACGGGTGACAATGGTTGCTAAATTATTGCTGAGATCCTAGTCTTTAATGACCTGCTGCAATACTCTACTGCAAAGGAAGCTTCAGCCAAAGCAAAAACATTGATTTTATAGTGCCAAACAAATGGAGAGAGTGAAGACCAAGTAGCCGTGTGCCGGTGCTGGTTGAAATGATAGAAATAACTCAAGGGTAATTGAAATGATAGAAATAGCGATTCTGACTTGTGAAACCCAGCTGTCTGTTTGATATAGATACACAGAGCTTGTTGCACATCCAGTGTATGCTAGTGTTTCTCCAAAGAGTGATCAGGCTGTGGACAAAAGTTCAGGAGAGCAATATCCTGCACCTGATGGAACCTTGCATTCACTTTTGGCAGAAAGGTCGAATCCAACCTAATCCTACCTTGTCTGAATGGAACATACACAAATCGGACCTCATGGATCCCACTGTAAACTCCTACACTCTCCTAGCTGATGTAATAGCCACCAAAAACTCCACCTTACATGTAAGGTGGTTCAAACTGGCCTCCCAAAGCAGTTCCGCAAGGCGAATCCATCATGGACTGCAACACCTTGGGAAGATCCCAATGAGGGTAGCAGTGTATGACTAAAGGGGTGATGACAGTAGCACTCCTAAGGAAATATTGGATATGCGGATGAAACATCAATGAATCATGGCGGCCAGACAGAATAGATGTTAAGGCCACAACTTGTCTACGTAAGGTGTTCAGGCTAAGCCCCTATCCAGTCTGTTCTAGAGGAACTCAAGGACAATAGTAGGCAAAGCCCAGGAGGGTCAACCTAACACACTACCCACAAAAGGACTGCCAGGTAGCATTATAGATGCGGGTAGTCAAAGGTCTCCAGGAGGCTTGCATTGTACCAATGACCCTGGCTGGAATATTGTCCTTCCTCAGAGCAACCTGCTCAAGCATCAGGCAGTCAGTTTGAACCACTGAGGGTTTGTGTGGATCAATGACTTCTGACAGAGAAAATCCGGCCTCTGAGACAACCTCCAGGGGTTTTCAAATAGAGATTTTATTTTTTATTTATTTACTTTGTCCAATACACAATAATACACAATGAAGGTAATAGAGGACACCTTCGAGGAAATAGAATTAGAGAAAGAATAGAAGAGAGTGTAGGATAAAATAATCAATGAGAGAATAGAAGAAAGATATAGGGATAGAAGAGAAGATATATGGGATATAGTAGAGACAATAGGACAGGGGTCGGAAGGCATTCTATTGCACTTATGCACGCCCCTTACTGACCTCATAGGAGAGGTCAACCGTGGACAGTCTAAGGGTAAAATGTTGGGGGTTAGGGGATGATACTACGGAGTCCGGTAATGAGTTCCACGCTTCAACAACTCTATTACTAAAGTCGTATTTTTTACAGTCAAGTTTGGAGCGGTTAATATTGAGCTTGAATCTGTTATGTGCTCTTGTGTTGTTGTGGTTGAAGCTGAAGTAGTCATTGACAGGCAGGACATTGCAGCATATAATCTTGTGGGCAATACTTAGATCATGTTTAAGGCATCTTAGTTCTCTGAATGATTCTTCTATAAACAAGCAGCTACAAACTTTCCTGTTTGTCATAAAGAGGCTTAAATCCCTTCCAGTTCCTCAGAAGGCTGTTGCAATAATAACAACCATCACAACTATATATCCTTCATCCAAATGTACATTGAGTTATATTGTTTCTTAATTGAAAGTAACCCTGTTGATCCATTTCCATAAATCTTACTAAAGAGAGTGCTTGGGAAAGAATGACTTTTGGTTTAAAATCTGACACCAATAAATGCTAAAAAAAATACTGATGTTAGCAGAGGATGTTAGTTGGGAACCAACAGTGACTATTTGGTTTAATTCTTAATGGTTTTTTGTAGCTTCAATTCCTGCATCTTTCTGTAGCGATCTAAAGACCAGAGCTACATTTATTTGATTTTTATACTGCTATAATCATGCTACTCCCAGTTGCAATATTACAATAGAAACAACATGGCACTGGACCAGAATATCTCCGAGACCGCCTTCTGCCGCATGAATCCCAGCGACCGATTAGGTCCCACAGAGTGGGCCTTCTCCGGGTCCCGTCAACTAAACAATGTCGTTTGGCGGGCCCCAGGGGGAAAGCCTTCTCTGTGGCGGCCCCGACTCTCTGGAATCAACTCCCCCCAGAGATTAGAACTGCCCCTACTCTCCCTGCCTTTCGTAAACTCCTTAAAACCCACCTTTGTCGTCAGGCATGGGGGAACTGAATCACCTCCCCCGGGCATGTTCAATTTATGCATGGTATGTTTGTGTGTATGTTTGTTTAGAAATATGGGGTTTTTTAAATACTTTAAATATTTTAAATTATATTTAGATTTGTCATGAGTTGTTGTATCCTGCTGTGAGCCGCCCCGAGTTTGCGGAGAGGAGCGGCATACAAATTTAAATAATAAATAAATAAATAAATAAATAAATAAATACATAAACAAACAAACAGACTTAAAACAACACACAGTCAAAATCATGAAAACCAAGTAGGAGAGGAAAATACTAAGAACAGCAAGGGTGATGTTACCAAAAGAATAGTTTTGCAGTGATTCTGTTCCTATCTTTCGGGTAGATTTCAGGTGATGTTTTTTGGATGCAGTTATTCCTCAAATAGGAACTATTATAAAGCAATTCTATTCTACCTCCAATGCTTTTCAGCATCAACATTAACTGCTAACTAAACAGGAGATCTGAAGCTGGGTACTTTCAATATGCTGCATACAATGCATTTTATTTATTTATACATGCTCATATACATACTCTATTGTTCTGCAATAACATTTTCAGGTAGCTTCTCTGAATATCGGGTGATATGAGAGGTGATAACTGGACTCAGACATGTGGAAGGCATTTATTAAAATATTATTATTCCAAAGTAGTGGGAGATCTCTAGAATTAAAAGAAGAGGGAGGGGATGAGGGGAAAATCTTCTATCCTTGAGCACATCCAGAAAATTACTGCCTTGGTAATTGATTCCACTGTTGAACTGCTGAGGGTTTTTGTGTCTCTCCCCACCACCACCACCATTCAATAAGAATCTGCCACCCTGTCACTTAAATCTAGCGTTCCATGTCCTGAACTCAAATTATAGAAAATAAATCCTGACCTTCTGCTGTGTAACATCCTTTCAGGTATTTGAAAAGGATTGATTCTCTCTAAAATAAAACTATTATTTGGTCTTCTCAAGAAGGCACGCTCCTTCAATTTCTTCATAGGACTTAGGATTTCTAGTCTCTTCTTTGTTGCCCATCTGTGAAGTTGCTCCAGCTTGTATAAATCCTGATTAAGGCTCAATAACATTTCTTTCTTTTTTAGCATTTCACCATCTTCACTGAAAATATATGTGCTGGTATACTAATTAATTAATTCTTTCTTTCTTTCTCTTTCTCTTCTTTTTTCTTTTTTCTTCTTTTTGCATACCTAAAGAAGCTTTTTGTTACTTTAGCATTGTTTGCCAATTCATTCTAACTCTTACCTTACTTATACATCTTACCTATAGTTCTGGGCCTATAGGAGATAGACTATACTTTTTATATACTTCCTTGATGTCTCCTTTTTGCTTTTAAATTTACATTGTTATTTATTCATCCACAACCTCTATATGATCACCCATATAAAACTCATACACAGGTGATTCTGAGTAGCTCAGAATATTTAAAAAATCCACAACATAAAAACCATACCCCATTGCACATACACTATGGCAACAGCAACACAATCAGATCAGCCATTTGATCCATTTCCATTCATGATCCTGATACCTGCTGACAAAACCATGACTAGTTGGTTAGGAGTAGCAGCAAGGTGGGCCCAGCTGTATGACCACAGAAATGATGGTTCATAGAGAAGGGGCCACTACCAAGAGGTCCCTTTTATGGTTCCACTAAATATACATCCCTAATAGATGGGACCTGCAACATATCTTGTCTCCCCATCCCCAGGTGGACCACTTGTCAAATTTGAGATTGATTTGCAAGAAAGAGAGTTGGGCTAAGGAAGGAGTATTTATTTCGATCAAAACATTTAATGTAATTCAAGTCCCTCTTATGGTACGTGGGTGGTAGCTGTGCTTGTAAATATAAAGGAAACTGTAATATTATACATTAATTGGTATTTACCACCCTCACATCTTTATAGACAGTGTAGAAAACTTTGAAAAGTGGTGGCTGGCTTTAGTACCTATCACATAGACTAATATACACAGGAACAAGTAATAACTGAAGGAATGTTAATGCTCACCTGGGAACTAATTAGGATGACCTACATAGGTACTTCCATCAGTATCCTGATGATAAATGGCCCTACCTCTCTTCCACTGATTCCCAGGGATTCCCCGTTTAATTTAACTGGCCTGTGCTTGGCCTAAATGACCTATAAACATCTTTTAAATGGTGCTTTTCATGGAGTTTTCCTTGAACAATTTATATTTTGGTCCGCCTCCAAAGTCTAAACAATCAATTATATCCCAATCTGTCCTTCAGCGTTAATCATTCTGGAATATTACCAAAATGGAGAATGAGCATAGACTGCTTATTTTTAGTTGCTTTATTTGAGACATTGTACTTCCCGTTTTCCAATGCTATTGATGGGAAACTAAGGCTTAAATGGACCAAGCAGTTATGTCTGGAAATGACCTGCAATCTTGGTTCCAAAAATTTTAAGAGCTTAAAACTAACTTGAGGAGCCCAAAAGTAGAGGCAGAGACCTTAAGAGCATGAGCCGCATTAATCCAGAGAGTTTGAAGATGACAAAATAATATTTCATTTAAAAGATAAATTGACTATGAATGCATTAGGACTAAAAGGACATAATTCATATATATTTATTGATAACAAAAAGACATCACTGCTTACTTCCAGTCAGTGATACAATCTAAGAAGGAATATGAAAACATAAAGAAAAATGAGATTGATGCTATGCAAAAATATAACAATTAACCAAAAGTAAGATTTTTTTCTTCACCCCTCTATTATCCATCCATCCATCCATCCATCCATCCATCTATCATCATCATCATCATCATCATAATCAATAATAATGTCTACGGAGTCTACAGAGAGGGGCGGCATACAAATCAAATAAACAAACAAGCAAACAAACATCATTTAGTCCTCGGAGAGGGGCGGCATACAAATCTAATACATCATCATCATCATCATCATCATCACTATTATTATTATTATTATTATTATTATTATTATTATTATTATATGCAATACTCAAATAAAATGTGGGAACAATGTTAATATAAGTTTTATGGCTTAGTGAATCCTTCCTCAAACCTTAAATCCTTCCACAACGCCATCCCCCCTTGGCTCCCAGTCACCACTTTAGAAATTAAGCAATTATTTGGGCAAATGCAGCAAGGGTAGGCTTCAGGAAAAAATTTAATTTCAGGAGAAGTAATTAAGATCAGTACAGACCATGGGTATCTCCTTCTTTTTAATCATATATCTGTGCATATTCCAGAGCACTTGGGCGAAGCAATTGTGACCATCTTTTAAAAAGGTAATAGGCCATTCCCTACCAATTACAAACCAATACATCTATCTATCTATCTATCTATCTATCTATCTATCTATCTATCTATCTATCTATCTACCTACCTACCTACCTACCTACCTACCTAAGTGTAAGTGCATCTAAGTGTATCTAAGTGTAAACTTTCACTTATATAAAAGAAGGCAGTAGGATTGGAGGTTGGGCCACCTAGCATAGAAAGCAGAGTTTGGTATCTTTCTAGTTCAAAATCATTGTATCTTTCTAGTTCAAAATTAATGTATTTCTTAAAATACCATATTTTTCAGTGTATAAGACGCACCTTTTTACTCCCCAAAAGTGTGTCAAAAACTCAGTGCATCTTATACACCGAATACTGCATGGGGGGGAGTTGGATGGTGGTCAGAAGCAGCGGCAGCAGTGGCAGCTTTTCACACAGTATGGCAGCTGCCTGCCACCGTGGCTGCCAAAACATGAGAAAGCTGCGGAGAAAGTTGCTGCTGCCGCCACCGCCAGACTAGGGAAGGCTGCTGCCGCTGCTGCTGACCGCTGAGAGAGACCGGCTTCTCTCTGCAGTCAGCAGTGGTGGTAGCGGCTTTCCTGTAGTGGGCAGCGGGGGATGATCTTCAGAGAGTTGAGAAACATCCACAAACTGGAGGAGAAGACAAGCCGAGCCTTCCCCGTGACGCGCGGTCTGAAGGAAGGCACCGCTGCAGTTCCGCCCCCAAACACAAACCATCCCTGCCCCAGTATTCTAAGGTGCAAGGCCTCTGCCGGAAATGGGGATGGAGGAGGGGGCACAGCAATCGCCAGCCCCTCAACTACCAGACAGGCTGAAGGAAGCCGCCGCTGCAGTTTCCCCCCCCACACACACACAAGCCATCCCTGCCCTGGCATTCTAAGGCGCAAGGCCTCTGCCGGGAATGGGTATGGAGAGGAGGGGGCACAGCAATCACCAGGCCTTCAGCTACCGTGCGGGCTGAAGGAAGCCGCTGCTGCAGTTTCACACACACACACCCCACACACAAGCCATCCTTGCCCCGATGTTCTAAGGTGAGAGGCCTCTGCCGGGAATGGGGGGGAGCACAGCAATCGCCGGGCCCTCAGCTACCGTGCGGGCTGAAGGAAGCCACTGCTGTAGTTTTTCCCCATACACACATACACAAGCCGTCCCTGCCCCGGTGTTCTAAGGCACAAGGTCTCTGCAAGGAATGGGGATGGAAGTGGGGCATGCCAATTGCCGAGCCATACAGCTGATGCACAGGTTTCCCTCCTCTAAAATCTAGGTGCATCTTATACATTGGTGTGTCTTATACACTGAAAAATACAGTATTTTTTTTTCATTGTGAAGCACCTTCCAAAGCAAATGGTGCAAATACACACAAACACACACACAAACAAACACACACACACCTTATTCCATCAGACCTGAAATCTTGAGCTTAAACAACTTAGAACTATGTCGGCTTTGATCTGAACTAAATGTAGTCCATAAAATCATCTGCCACAATGTCCTACTTGTCAATGACTACTTCATTTTCAATCGCATCAATAACCAAATACACAATAGATATAAACTTAATGTAAACCGCTCCAAACTCGATGGCAGAAAATATGACTTCAGCAACAGAATGATCAATGCCTGGAATGCACTATCTGTGGTTTCTTCCACAAACCCTGAAAATTTCAACTTTAGACTATCTACTGTCGACCTCATCCCATTTCTAAGAGGTCTGTAAGAGGCATGCATTGTGCTACCATCCCTGTCTGCCTTTCCTATTGTCCTCATTTGCACAATATCAATGGTATGTTATCTTATTCCCAATATTGCTGGACTTTCTCTAGAGCACATTTCAATGGCTTTCCCTCTACAGTCATGGAAGTAGACATGACGAGATAAGCCTTTTGCATAGATGATGCCTTGTGCTTCTGATGAAACTGAAAGTCTTAGAACGTGACTTTCTAAGATGTAGATTCTACAAGGAATTGTCCTACCAGCTAATCCAATCTATAATAAATAAGCTACCTGGGCATTCAGACCAATGGTATTTATTTATTTTTCCTAAAAGACAAAGGCCCTTAAATTAGTATGCAACTATTAAATCTTGCACCCAAGATATAAAGCCAAGCTACCGGTATGTTTAGACTAGACAACAAAACAAGTAGCTTATACAATTATTGAGATTTTGCTAAGTTCTCAAATTGTACTACCTTTTATGATCTAATTTTGTGATGTAATAACTGTTCCTTCATTCAATGTATTCCACTTGCTAAATTATTTCAATATATAAACAGTGCAGTGAACGTTAATTCTAAATAAGGAGATAGAATCATAGGGAGGGAAGGGAACCCAGATGTCTTCTAGCCCAAACCTCTGCTTAAGGCAGGAGACATTATGCCATCCTAAAGTACATACAAATGACATCCTTTATGGCAGGGGTCCCCAAACTTTTTACACAGGGGGCCAGTTCACGGTCCCTCGGACTGTTGGAGGGCCGGACTATAAAAAAACCTGAACAAATCCCTATGCACACTGCACATATCTTATTTTAAAGTAAAAAATAAAATGGGAACGTACTACTTCGAGGGGGGGGGGAGTCTGAAATTCACCAAAGTTTATGATTTGTTTTTAATTTTCTTTTGTTAACATCTGATTGGCTATACAAGGTTTTTTGGTTTATAGAAAAATGTATAAAGAAAGAAGGAAGCACTTTGTCATAATGGTTAATACATTAGAAATATAATTGGTGTACTTTTTGAAGGAACATTAAGGAGGGAATTTAATTAAAAGAAAAGTATGTACCTGGATGACAACTTTAGTGCAATTTTTTTGATGATTGATATTTGTTACTAACAAAACACCGCATTTTATGCCACCCTGGTGTACATCAAATGGTTGTCTGGTCTATTTTTAAAAAATAGTTGCATTTATTATAATTAGTACTGTATTAGTATTAACCTAAATAAAGCTTTATTTTTTTAAAAAAAATAAACCAATACTAACCTACTTTGTTATTTACTTCTAAAATATATTAACTAATGATTTTCTAGGCAAAGTTCCATGCTATCCTAAATATAAATCCAATAAAAGTAAATAAATAAATGCAATAATTCAGAAGCATTGGATTTAAAATGTCCCAGAAGTAGAAGTATTTAAAGCTACAATAGAAAATATAAAAGGATTGATAAATTTATGAAATTATCTGAACAGTTTGTTTGCTTCACGCATTATTTTCCAAGGCACTGCTAGGATTAATCTGTTTAAGATGTTACAAATGCCTCTAGAATGGCTAGTCCTAAATGTACATATAATGTCCAGTCTATCAATACTCTTTTGTAGAATAACAATTTATGCTAATGGAAAATCTGGGATAAAGTACGTTTCTATAATCTAAGAAATGGGAAAGCAAAGAAAGGACTAATTGGAAATGACAGGGAATTTCATTGACAGTTGAGCGAGACTTGATGGTATATCAATCAGTCAATTGACAGCAATACATTTCCAATACACAGAACTGAAAATCAAAACTATCATCTGACCAAACATATATTGTCCATGATTCTTGATTGGCAATGTCACTGAATATTGATTGGTTCATTTGACTAAATGCATTTATACTTATTCACTCGGGGAAAAAAGAAAGGCTATAGATTTCAGAGACCCAGATTTTGACATATCCGTTTATTGCTTCTTGTGCTTGGCAGATTGACAACTGAAAGTCAAACCATTCAGATGATAAAAAGTATTTTAATCAATTACCATACTTTGTAAGAAAACCCCCCCACAAGATTGACATTTTTTTCACATTTCCATTCATGTAAACACTATGGAATTACTGTATCTGGGAATATGAGTAGTTTAGCTGAAATACATTTTGGATACAGCAGATATGAGTGGTCTCTACTCCAATTTTGCTCTCATTATCTTCTCACCAGTTCTGCCTCAGTATCATTAGCTCATCTGGTTTTACCTTCTGAATAATAATAATAATAATAATAATAATAATAATAATAATAATAATATAATATATTAGATTTGTATGCCGCTCCTCTCCGAAGACTCGGGGCCGAAGCAGAGATAGACAACATACTATCATTGAAATTTGCATATCCCTCTGCGATGAAAAGTCAATGCTTTTTATATGCTGTGTCTTATGTCTTCTTTAACCATTTTGTAGTATTTTATTTTTATTTGTAATGCATTCAGATGCATTGCAACATGCACAGAATTTTTAAGAGTCAGGCAGTATCTCAATCAATCAATCAATCAATCAATCAATAATTACATTCTTTTGGTGCAAGAAATCTGAGAGATAAATGTACAATGTGTTGTATGTAAGTATAAGTATATGTATGCTCCCGGTTTGGTCCGGTTCTGAGAACTGGTAGCTGTAGCGGGAGGCTCTGTCCACCTACCTGGGATGCTTGCTGCACATGTGCTGAAGCATTGAGTACACATGTGAACTGGTAGCAATGGATTTTAGAACTGGTAGGTATATGTGTGTGAAGGTATATGTATGCACAGTATGTATGTATGTATGTATGTATGTATGTATGTATGTATGTATGTACATGCACACACCTTCAAATCAATCTAATAATGCAGCTTTCTTGCAAAGTTTGTCATATATATAGTTTGTCTTTCTTGCTTCCTAGGGCAGAGAGAGAATGACTGACCCAAAGGCATTAGCTCGTTTCATACCTTAGGCAGAATTAGAAGACATAGTCTCTCAATTTCTAGCTTGGTGTAAAAATGTACAGTACAACAGGATGGATGGATGGATGAATGGATGGATGGATGGATGGATGGATAGAAAGATAGAAAGATAGATAGATAGATAGATAGATAGATAGATAGATAGATAGATAGATAGATACATACATACATACATACATACATACATAATATAAAAAGTATTTGTGTAAGAAAGCAAATGATGGAAACTATAATTCCTAATCCTTGTAACAATAGGAATAAGAAGCATCATATCTACCCCCATCCCTATTAAAAGCAGTGTCCCCCAAGGTAGCATACTGGAACCTATGCTCTTCATTCTCTACATCAGGGGTCCCCAAACTTGGGAACTTTAAGACCTGTGGACTTCAACTCCCAGAATTCTCTAGCCAGCTATACTGGCTGGAGAATTCTGGGAGTTGAAGTCCATAAGTCTTAACATTGCCAAGTTTGAAGACCTCTGCTCTACATCAATGACCTTTGCGATCTCATTACAAGCAACTGTGTTCTCTTCGCTGATAATGTAAAACTCTTCAACACCACCGACAACACAACTACTCACCAAAAAGATCTAGACTCTGTTTCTGATTGGTTTAACACATGGCAACTCCAAATCTCAACCAGCAAATGCTCTGTCCTACACATCGCCAAAAAGAATTAGAACTCCAGATACAAACTGAATAATCAAATTATCACAGATAACCCCCACTCAGTTAAGGACCTCGGAATACTAATTGCAAAAGACCAAAGTGCCAAAGCCCACTGCAACAATATCGCCAAGAAGGCTTCAAGAGTTGTTAATCTAATCCTACATACATTAACACTCTCGAAAATGTCCAGAGATACTTCATCAGAAGAGCCCCCCCCCCCCCCCCCCCCCCGAAACAGAATACCATATAAAACTAGAATTACAATCCTGGGCCTAGAAAGCTTAGAACTATGCCGCCTTAAACATGATCTAAGCATTGCCTACAAGATCATATGCTGCAATGTTCTGCCTGTCAACGACTACTTCAGGTGCAACCACAACAACACTAGAGCACATAACTGATTCAAGCTCAATATTAACTGCTCCAAACTTGACTGTAAAAAATACAACTTTAGTAATAGAATTGTTGAAGTGTGGAACTCATTACCGGACTCCGTAGTATCATCCCCTATTCCCCAATATTTTACCCTTAGACATTCCATGGTTGACCTCTCCAGATTCCTAAGAGGTCAGTAAGGGATGTGCAAAAGTGGACTAGAGTGCCTTCTGACCCCTGTCCTATTGTCTCTCCTATATCCCATATGTCTGAGTGACATAGGAGAAGGTCTGGTAGGGAAGGTTTGCCTATTTGTCGATGACTCTAAAGTGTGCAATAGGGTTGATATTCCTGGAGGTATCTGTAATACAGTAAATGATTTAGATATTGATAAAATTGAACGGGTCCAAAGATGGGCTATAAAAATGGTGGAAGTTCTTAAGCATAAAACTTATCAGGAAAGACTTAATGAACTCAATCTGTATAGTCTGGAGGATAAAAGGGAAAGGGGGGACATGATCGAAACATTTAAATATGTTAAAGGGTTAAATAAGGTTCAGGAGAGCTTTTAATAGGAAAGTGAACACAAGAACAAGGAGGAACAATCTGATGTTAGTTGGGGGGAAAGATTAGAAGTAACGTGAGAAAATATTATTTTACTGAAAGAGTAGAAGATGCTTGGAACAAACTTCCAGCAGACGTGGTTGGTAAATCCACAGTAACTAAATGTAAACATGCCTGGGATAAACAAATATCCATCTTAAGATAAAATACAAGAAATAGTATAAGGGCAGATTAGATGGACCATGAGGTCTTTTTCTGCCATCAACCTTTTATTTTATTTATTTATTTATTCGATTTTTTTATGCCGCCCTTCTCCTTAGACTCAGGGCGGCTTGCAACATGTTAGCAATAGCACTTTTTAACAGAGCCACACTATTGCCCCCACAATCCAGGTCCTCATTTTACCCACCTCGGAAGGATGGAAGGCTGAGTCAACCTTGAGCCGGTGATGAGATTTGAACCGCTGACCTTCAGATCTACAGTCAGCTTTAGTGGCCTGCAGTACATCACTCTACCTGCTGCGCCACCCCGGAACTTTGACGTCACAAAGATGTCCTTCCTGGCCGGCCAAAATATGGACTCCAAGAAGGACGTCTTTGTGACGTCAAAGCTCTGCCCATGGAATTCCCTATTGGGATTCCCCACCTTCGTTTGAGCCTCCCTACCGGCTGACAGCTCCGCGGCTCTTTTGCAAAGCTGACAGCCGGGCGGCGGGACTTCTCAGCGTCCTCCTGAACCCGAACCCAAAATTTTGCTGAACCTCCAGGTTTGGCGTTCGGGCGGCGGGTTCATAAGACGGAAAAAGTTCGGAAGAAGAGGCAAAAAATTTCCGAACCCGGGGTTCGTATCTCGGAAATTTCGTATGATGAGGGGTTCATATCACGAGGTACCACTGTATATCAATATGAGAATAGAAGAATATTTTGAGAGTAGTAAAAGACGTTTTAAAGAAGAGGTTAGACTACCGTTTGTCTGAAATGGTATAACACAGTGATGGCGAACCTTTTTTCCCTTGAATGCCAAAAGAGTGTGGCCCTGCACTGTCAATCATGCATGAGTGCCCACACCTGTAATTTAATGCCTGGGGAGGGTGAAAACAGCTTCTCTTGCCTCCCCCCTCCGGAGGCTATCTGGGGGCCGAAAATGGCTTGTTTCCCAACTTCTGGTGGGCCCAACAGGCTCATGTTTTGCCCTCCCCAGGCTCCAAAGGCTTCCCTGGAGCCGGGGGATGGTAAAAACGTCCTCCCCATCTCCCTGGAGGCTTTTTTGGAAACCAAAAATGTCCTCCCAGAGCCTCTGTGTGACGCAAAAACCAGCTGACTGGCACATACATGCACGTTGGAGCTGAGCTAGGGCAACAGCTCACATGCCAGTAGATATGGCTCTGCATGCCACCTGTGGCACCTGTGCCATAGGTTTGCCATCACTGGTATAACATTTCCTGTCTGAACAATGGGTAGGACTAGAAAATCTGCAAGGTCCCTTCCAACTCTGTTAAACCATGTTTTAGTAATATAACATAATAATGCAACTTTTCATTATTTCCAAGTTACAGGAAATAATTTCTCCCTGAAATACAGTCATGTATATAACTCAAAGCAATGAATAGGTTTTTGTGACATTTCTAATAAAATTATTATTTTTTTAAACATAGATAATTATGGTCTGCAAAATGCTTGGTGGCCCAACATTGTTCCCTGCCCAGAGGTTATTCCCATTATGCTGTAAAATTCTTCTTTGGAAGAATTTTAATAGCTGAAACTTTTCTTTCCACCGACAACTAGCTGTCATCGTATCATTGCTGGGGGAAGAAATGAAGTGTCACACCCAGCTTCTGAGTTGTCACTTATGGTAATAAAATATGCATTTCAACAGAAAGAAAATATACATGTATATATATATATATATATATATATTAAATTGGGGACTCTCAAAAACGTCCAGGTCATCTCATATGTGATATGGAGACAAAATAGACATATTTATAGTATTTTACCTACAGGGAATATATCTATGATGAGAACAAAATTGACAAATCCAAAAGTCAGAATCTGATTTTCTGTTACTGCTATCCCAAGAAATAACACGACTTCCCCAGCCAACCAGTATTGCAGTTGACCCAGCAACGTAGAAAATGGAAAATACCATTTTTATTAATGAAACACTAATATATTCCTGTAATAAATGTTTGTATAGACATAAATGTGGGTATACACCCTCCCCGCCCCGGAGTTGTATGTTAGCACAGATTTTTTGCAAAAAAAAAAAAAATCTAATACATAGACTTGGAATCATTAAGAAGTGGTAGAAGCACTGAAGAAGAATGGGGAAATTATTCTTTCCCTTTACCCATTTTATCTTTTTCACTATTATTATCTTGATGATCATCTGGTCCAATCCTTTCCCAGTTCAATTCATTATTACCACTATCCCCAAAGACTACCATTTAATCTTGGTATAACACTTCAGTCCACCATGCCCTAAATTCTCTGCCCTCTTAGTTTTGACAATTGAGAATCTGTCCTGATGTCCAATTAAAATCTACTTCCTTTTGATTTAAACTTACTGTTTTCATTATATGTTCTGGAACAACTTTCAACAATCCTATCTAATGTTATTCTACATGAAACCCCTCAGATACTTAATGATAGTTCACATGCCTTTGTCTTTTCTTCTTTAGATTAAATATATCCAATGCCTCCAATTTCCTATGGTATACAGTGATCCCCCGGTTATTGCGTCCCCGACCATTGCGAACAGGGTAATTTGCGATTTTTGAACCCGGAAGTCAAAACACCATCTGCGCATGCGTGCCCTTTTTTCTATGGGCACGCATGCGTAGATGGCGCCGGGCAGATCAGCTGCTGGGCGGCTTCCCTGGGTCTTCCCCCTCTTGCTGGCGGGAGGGCGAAGCCCCCCCAGCACCCGCTCGCCCGCCCTTCGCCCTTCGCCTGGGAAGTTCGCCAGGAGTCAGCGGAGAACGGCGCGCCTGTTTTAAAACGATCGGAGCCGGCCGGCTCCGATCGTTTTAAAGCAGGCGCGCCGTTCTCCGCTGACTCCTAAAGCAGGGAAGTTCGCCAGGAGTCAGCGGAGAACGGCGCGCCTGCTTTAAAACGATCGGAGCTTTCCAATGAGTCCCGAAGACAAACGTCAAACTTCCGCGTTTGTCTTCAGGACTCATTGGAAAGCCGCGCGGGTGTTTTAAAACGTCGCCGCCGACATGGGGGGCTTGCTAGCACCCCCCCAAACCCGGGTTGGGGGTTCGGGGGGGTGCTAGCGAGCCCCCAATGTCGGCGGCGACGTTTTAAAACATCCGCGCCGCCCCCAATCTTCGGCTCCTCGCTAGCGCTGCGGAAGTTAAAAACACCATCTGCACATGCGCAGATGGTGTTTTTACTTCCGCAGCCCTACTTCGCGAAAACCCGCTCGTTGCGGGGGGTCCTGGAACGGAACCCTCGCAATGAGCGGGGGATCACTGTATTTTTTTTCCTCCCTTCTTGGCCCCATATCATCATTGGTCCTCTTCTGGATTATTTTGGTGATCAATTATCCTTCCCAAAATACAATGTTAGGAACAGGATACAGTATTCCAGATATGATCTGATCAATGCAATAGAGAGAACAATGATTTGATTTTTATTACAATAGATTTATGTGCATTACTGCCATTTCAGAAGAATTCTAACATTGATTTATAGGTGATTCTAGAGGTAAAAGAAGATAACCTCTATGGAGATAAGCTAGATATGTTACCAAAGCAGTGAGATAAAAAGTGTGATTCAAAAGAATAAGAAGCTGAGTTGAGAAAGACTCAATTCAGACAGGCACTTTCTTAATTTCACAGGAGTAGTGGGATGTTTTACCAGTTCAGTCTACATTAGGGCTTTAAAACTGGAGGAGAAGAAAACAGAGACAGGCAGAAAGAGTAGATGAAGCTCAGTCAGCACAGTAAGAAAGAAGGGAGAAATAACTGGGTGTGGTAGAATTCCATTCCCAGACTTGCCAGGTGAATTACCAACAGAGGAAGAGCAGCTCATTGGCGCTTAGTTTCCCTGACTATAACTTGATGTTTCCTAGAAATACAAGGGATGGAACTGAAGCTGATGAGGAAAATGATATCTAGGCAGATGAGGATCATGATCGAGATAAGCAAGATTTGTTCCCAACCGAGAAGTGTGATTTAAACCAAAATAATCTGAGACCAAGAGACAATTACTCAGACAGACACCTCCTTAATTCACAGAAATAGGGTCGCATGTGTGTGTGAAATAAGCATAATTTTAAGTTGTTTTAAATGTAATTCCAGTGCTTTTGGGACAGCATCCAGTGTTCCAATCACTACTGGAATTACCACTGCTGATCTGTGCCATTATTATTATTATTATTATTATTATTATTATTATTATTATTATTATTATTATTATTACTACAATAATAATTACAATTACAATTATTATTATTATTATTATTATTATTAGTAGTAGTAGTAGTAGTAGTAGTAGTAGTAGTAGTAATAGTATTATTATTAGCCAGGATGGCTGGATCTAGCCCCCGGGCCTTGAGTTTGACACCACTGTTCTAATTTATATTTTAGAGTTGTTGGAAGTAAATAAGCAAGTAGAGACTGGAATTAATATTTAAAACAAACTTAAAAATATTTTCTAAAAACTATAGTGCAGAATAAATATCAGAATAGGGTTTTTTCCCCCTATTCTGCTCAATGTAGACTTTTGGCAACTGAGGTAATCCAAACTTTTGTATCCTACTAAAGATTAATTTTGCATTTTCTGTGCTACATTTCAGTTTTTTCCTTCCTTTCTCTTCTCTTTTCTCCTCCCCTCTTTTCCTTCCCTCCCCCTTCAATAGTTTTCAAGTTGCTACAGTATAGGAAGAATTCTCTCTATAAACGTATTTTAAAATAGAGAATGTTTTACTGTGTATTAAGTAATTAAAGCACTAATGATTAAAATTGAAAAATATATTTGGAAAATTATTTGAGATTTCAGTAGGTAGTCCAACACTATGAAAAATACAATAAAAACGTTTGTATGTTAAGTTTATGTTGCTATATAGATTTTACATAAAAACTCTGGAGGTTTGTAAATAAAGACCGGACAACCATTTGTCTTACTTCATGCACATTTCAGTGCAAAATATAATAATAAAGTATTTTTCCTTTTATTCTGTTGGTCTCCTGGAGATTTTTCTAACACTGTCTGTCTGTCTGACGGTCTGATGGCCTGTTGGTCTATCATCTGCATCTATCTATCTATCTATCTATCTATCTATCTATCTATCTATCTATCTATCTATCTATCTATCTATCTATCTATCATCTACCGTCTGTCTGTCTGTCTGTCTGTCTGTCTGTCTGTCTATTGTCAGTTGAACTAGAAAACCTCCAAGATCCCTTTCAACTCTATTATTCTGTTATTATTCTGATATTTCATTTCAGTTTAATGTTAGTGAACATTAAAAGGAACATGGATATTCTGTTTGTTTTTTTTAGAAAACTAATCTCTGATTATAGCTCTACCTATATAGATGATGAGAGAAATAATTAGACTACAAGTTATTCCTCCCACAATCTCCAAAATTATCTCTGTTAAGCATAAATATGATCTGAACAGAGACTTTGGCACAGTCAGACTGGCAAGGAAAAAGGATATTATCTTATGCCCTATTACATTTTAGAAAGCTGAGAAACCCAAGATTATTAATCTATAACAATAGGATTTAATATTATAGTGCTGACAACATGTAATAAAAACAATGAAAACATCTAATATGGTCTTACAATGACAAAGCCTTGTTCATATGCATCAACTGTTTTATCAGCCATGGCATATCTTGCTAAGAAATATATTCTACAGTTTTCCAAAAACTACAGAAAAAGCACTTCTCGGGGAGCAAATAGAGAAGAGAAGCAAAGCTTTCAAGTTGCCAAAGCACACATATTAAGTTAATGTGATTTGGTACAAAGTTCCTAAGTTATGTCAGCTGAAACAACGGCCGAGGCTGGTTAGACAAAGTGCCTCCTTCAAAGAAAGTGCTCCACAACTCTTGCAATGAATAATATTAGTATCCTGGGTGTTGTATGGTGTGAAATCTCCTGAGATAGTGTTTCTGGTAATTGCTATCTTTGCACAAGCAACATAAATGATGCAATAACTTTCAAAACAAGTAATCTGATTTTCATATCCTGACATTCCCATATGACTTAGGCAAGCACTGTTTATTTTTAATGTTGTCAACATCATTTTTCCCTGTACCATAGATTGGTGTGGGTTGGGAGAATGGGTTTCATATACATATATTCAGATCCTTTAATTCTACCCATCTCTTGACAGTCCCTAAGGATTTAAATTCCAATTTGTGTTGCACCATTGACAAGAACAGCACGATCAGAACACTGAGAAGTCAATTCATTTATACTAAGCTCATTATATAAATAACTACCATGCCTCTAGTAGATACTAAGTTTGTTCATATTATGTATAACTTAATAAGGTGCTACATTAATAAAGTATTCTAGATGTCACTAGACGGTTCAATTACAGTGGTACCTCGAGATACGAGTTTAATTCGTTCCGGACCTGGGCTCTTAAGTCGAGCAGCTCTTATCTCGAACGACTTTTCCCCATAGGAATTAATGTAAATAATTTTAATTGGTTCCAGCCCTCAAAAAACTCACAAAGTTAGTCTAAATTATGCAGAAAGACATGTTTTTAATGAAGAAATGTACATGTACATATAAATGAATAATGAAGTTTCTTTCACTTAACTTGTAAACTTTCTTAAACTTTTAAATTTACATATGTTCAACTTCTCTGCCACCCAATCCTGTAGGACAGAGGTCCCCAACCCTTTTTGCACCAGGGACCGGCTTTAAGCGATCAAGAGAGGAATGGGTGAATGAATGGACGGAGGGTGGGAAGGAAGGAAGGAAAGAGGGAAGGGACAGGAACAGAGGAAGGAAGCAAGGAAACTTATGAAAGGGGAGAGTAAGAGAGGAATGAGTGAAGGGAGGGAGGGAGGGAAGAAGGTGGGAAGGAGAAAGAAAAGAAGAAATAGAGGAAGGGAAGGTAAAAGAGAGAAAGAAAAAGAGCAAGAAAGAAAGAAAGAAAGAAAGAAAGAAAGAAAGAAAGAAAGGGGGAAGGGACAGGAACAGAGGAAGGAAGCAAGGAAACTTATGAAAGGGGAGAGTAAGAGAGGAATGAGTGAAGGGAGGGAGGGAGGGAAGAAGGTGGGAAGGAGAAAGAAAAGAAGAAATAGAGGAAGGGAAGGTAAAAGAGAGAAAGAAAAAGAGCAAGAAAGAAAGCTGCAAGCACCCCCCCGAGCCCCCCAGGCCGGCTGCAACCTTTTAAAACACGCGCGCCGCTTCGCAGCTGTCTCCTGAAGCCGAACGCGGAAGTTAGCGTTTGGCTTCAGGAGACAGCTCCTTGGCGCTTGTATCTCGAATTTGGGCTTGTAAGTAGAACAAAAATATCTCTCCCCTCCCAGCTCTTATCTCGAGTTGCTCTTAAGTAGAGCAGCTCTTATGTCGGGGTTCCACTGTACTAGTAAAACATACTGCATGGGTGTCTTATGTTTCTCTATTAAAAAGCCACAGATATGGCAGGAGTTTCCCCCCTTTCTTTTCTCTTTGACATTAATTATTCTTTCCTACTTTGAGAAGAAAAGCAGCCTCCAAGGATAACATAGGGCAGGCAAATAATTGAATGGGGGCAATGTTAAGTTTGGGCGAAGAATGAAGGTGAGGCTAGAGTTATCTCTAACAGCTCTTTTGTCTGTAAGGCAACTTAAAACTCCCTAGCTGACATAGTTCCTTTTACAGGGAACTAATCAGCCAACAACCAATCAGGAGAGAGTATTTCCCCACTCCAACAGATAACCAGGATAAAACCTTCAACTAGCAATTATCTCCAATACATAACAGGCAAATTAGTATAAAACTTGTTTTAATAGCAGCATGCTTAATAGGAGATATATCAAACCTATCAAGGACATCAATCAGAGGTGGTATTCAGCCGGTTTGGACAAACTGGTAGCAGCAATTGCAGGTGGCAGTCCGGACATAATGCCATCCTATTTAGCCACATTTTGGACCCCATCCTCAGAGTAGTTTTCTGTACCATGCATAGTATTTATATGTGCGGCTTTTAACGGACTCCACCATGAATTTGAAAGCTTGGAAGATTAAATCTCTGGTCCTGATGATCGACCCAGATTGGATCCTGGGACAAATATATTTCTCAGTAGGTTTACAACAATAACATGTGTTGTTTATGTCTTTGAGTCAGTGTTGATTCTTGGCAATTACATAGATTTGTTCCCTACAGTTTTTTTTTTAAGATTTCAGAAGTATTTTACCATTGTCTGCTTCCTACAAATAGGAGACAGTGACTATAGACACCCAGCTGACATTGTATCTAAGGCAGGACTAGAATTCAATCACCTAGTTTCTAGCCAACTAGACCAAACAGGCTCCCATGAAAAGCTAAGAGGAAAGAAGGAAAAGCCATACAGGTTTGTGTGATTATTTTTAGTATCTAAACAATTAATTCCTTTAATTTTCGTTATACAAAATAGATTAAAAGTACAGATAGAATGACGGACATTTTTTGGTTAAACTTTAATGAAACTTTGCCATGATATTTCCTCTATTCTGTCAGGAAAAAATACTTGATTTGTATAGACAAGCAATAATTATGCTATGTCTATTTTTAGAGCAGTACAGTACACTTAGCCTGACTTGCTCAGCAAGACAATTCTGTTCCCATCCCTACACCGGTAACCTTTAACATTATTTCTTCACTGAACTGTTTACTGAACATTCTTTGACAGATTGGGACGACCCCCCCGGCTCTTTATTAACTATAGCTCCATTTTCTTTCTTTTTTATTTGAACAAATCAAACTTAGAATTCTTAGTTATTACTCCAAGATCAGTATAATACCTGTGCTACAAAACATTCATGGAAAACTGCTCAGTCGCATTTATGTTATTTTTTTCATACATAACATAAAATCTGTCCAGAACTAGTGTTTGGAAGTCTCTTGCTTTACTAATCACATGTTAAATTAAAGAAACCACATAATATAAAAAACCTTGTACATGTGTACTACCATCCTACAAAGGGATACACATGCCAGTGTTTTAGATGTATTTGGCATCGAACATCTTTCTAATGGAGTCCTGGTGGGGCAATAGTTAGAATGCAGTATTTCTGGCTAACTCTGATCACAACCTGGAGTTCGATCCTGATGGGTCTCAAAGTTGACTCAACTGGACAGCTGCAAAGATCTTGTTGGGGTCCTGCTCTGCCCTGACATTGGAAGAAGGGATATGCTCCTGGATATGACCCACCCATAAAATGGCCACACATGCAAAGAAAGAAAAAGTGGCTGCCAATTTAATGGTCCATGCCGCTGACTGGTGTGTCTTAACCAGAGCCTGTTTTATGCACTTGTCTTCTGGCTTCGGCACCTCATCTGTCTCTCCTGGAATCAATGTGCATGAGTGTAAGGCTCTTGTTGGAGTATCTACTATGGAAAGCAAGTCAGAAAGGTTAGAGGACACATTAAAAAAGCTTTTGTCCTGTGATGAGGATGAAGGACCAGCTGCAAGAGACTCCTGTTGGTTTTCCACTGTCTCCACAAATAGCTCGGAGATAGGGATGATATACACTTGTCTCTGAGAAGAGTGGGTTAAGCTGGTCCTCTGCAGCAGAAGATATGGAAGGGGGGGCAGTTTTATGCCTGCTGCTGCTTGGGCCTTGAACAAAAGGGATTTAAAAAGGACTCGGGAATATACCAATGGACCAAGGTCATGCCCTCATTCTCTGACAGGTTCCATCTGAAATCCCCTTCATCTTGAGTCTCTTCCTTGGAACCACTAAGGACCCTTTCTCTGAGGAATCATCCAAACTATTTCCACTAGAGACAGTCTCCATTTAGAGGTTTTAGAATGGTCCCTGGAAGAGGATGCAGAGGAGAAAGAAGGATTTTCCCTTTGAAAAGGGTCTGAAATTATCTGCCAAGGCTTGCTAGAGAGCCTCTGCCACTAGGGCCCCAATATTAGCTGTATCCAGGAACATGTGAGGAGGTAGGCTGGGATGCTGGCTCTTGTTCAAGTATAGTTGCCTCTTCTTGGTTAAACTCCTGTTGCCTGTGCTTCCTGGTGGGTCCCCCTCTGATCCCCTGGTTTCCTAGTCCAACTCTGCTCTGGGATCCTGTGCGGCTTTCGGAGCCGCTTGAGCCTTCTTACATATTCTCTGCAAGGTTCTGTCCCTCCATTCCTCAGCCTGCTCCATTAATCTAGATGGGCCCCTGGAGGTGCAAGTGGTTTGAGGAACCCTCTGACTGGGTGGAAGAATGCTCTGGGGAAGAGACTTGATCTTTATCCGATGAGCGCCTGTCTGATTTCTTCTGTCTTCCCACGCCTGGAAAAATTATGATTCTCTGAAGCCATCGATCCTTGGAGACTCCACCCCTCCACTGCATGAGGACCTGGGTTCTTTTCCAAGATGGCAGCCCCCTGTCTTGCCTAATGGTCTTCCCCCAGTATGGACGTCCCTTTGAGACACATGGCCTCGTGGGGGAGAGGGTACAGTATTGTGCTTGACTGTGAAGCTGGTCTCAAAGTCATGGAAACCCTCTGCCTCACTATGTCACCAGGGAGACAAATCTCCCTTTTGTGCTCCTCTCCCCCTCCCCAAGATCTGACCTATAAGCAGGCTCAGGAGGTGGTGGCCTAATGCCATGTCTTTGTTCTCCTCCTTTCACTTGTGTGTCAGCTGAAGACCTTGGGGGAGGACATGGGAGGGGGGTAACTTCCTGTCCTGAAGGGGCTGTGGCTGTGCAGCCACCACGAGCAGACTCAGCGGGGACTGACTTTTCTCCTCTGCTTCCGGGGCTTGCTTGTGGCCTGAATGTGGAAAATACAAAAAATCTCTATCCAGGCTCCCCTTGTCACTCTCTGCTGGGAACATGGAAGGGTAGGGAGGGTTCAAGGGTAGGGTGGGGGGGTTACCCAGTACCTTATTAGTTGCTCCTTTCCTGTTGTTTTGCCTTTCAATTCTATTTCTTTCTCTGGCGAATGAGGGAAGGAAAAAGTTGGATTCTTTAGCAATGCAAATTGAAAGCCACGAGAAGGGCTGTTTGGATTCAGCAGTAAAGCAAGTGTAGAGCCCTGAGAAGGGCTATTTGGTTAGTATAGAGTTTAAGGATAAAACATGGAAAGATGTCAGAGAGTGAAATTAACCACGACCTATCCTCTGAATGATCGAGTCATATCTGGGGTTCTACAGGGCAGATCCCAGCAATTATGCAAATGACTAATTCAATCCTCCAGATGATTGGCTGAGGATAACCCATTCTGAAGGCTGGTTCCACTCTGGGATGGAAAATAGCGGTCTGTTTTAAAATTTGCATTGTGACGCTATTAATGTGATCAGTCATCAAAAATCACTGCAGGCAACAATATCTCCAAATATCTTTTTTACACTGCAAGTTATTTAAGTTTTATAATAATTTGTTTGTCCACTTACCAGCAAACATGACAGCTGCTCTTGCAATTTTGTTGATATTCCCCACCCCCTCGCTATTACACACTTTTTTCATTTCTCTAGTAATGATTTCTTTAAATTTCATCCGGTCACAATCAGAATTTGCTTTTTTGGCCTTCTTCACATCTTGTTTACAGTGCCAGTACATTTTACTGGACAACAGTATACATTCTGCCAATATTTAAAGGCCCCCTCCATTTATATAAGGGCTTCTTTCTGGAGAATCTTAAAGCTGCCTTCTTGATTTCCCTTGCCAATTGCCTGAGATAATGGGATTTCCTAATTGTTTGAGCTCCATCACTTTTTGTTTGTCATTGTAACAGATAACTTATTTCTTTGCAATACTTCACATTCTTTCTCCTCAACATTAAATCACAAGTGTTTTCTTGCTCCACCCCCCACAACCCCCCCCCCCCACATTCTAGGCATAGCCTCTAACTTGCAGACACCATTTCAGTCTTTCCTTCTTTTAGAAATCAAACATGTCAACAGAAAAAAGGTGTTAACCCTTTTCTCAATTTTCCACATAGAGATCTTTACCTTTTATTTTAGACATTTCAACACAAATGCCTAGTTGGTACATATTAATCACATACAATACATGTTAAGTACATACAGTCACATTTTGAGTGATTGTTTCAGAACACAAGGCAAAATGCAAACAATACAAAGATCTCAATCCAGAGCTACAAATAGTTCTAAGAATAGGGAGACTGCTATGTAAACAAGTATGTTATTGTAAAAATTAATCTATTTGATGGAAAGAACAAAAGCCCTAGAAAGAAGATTTACTAGGTTAACCTAAATCAGTAATTGGTAGGCTACTGCCCATTAAATATATTCACATTTATAAAACACAAGTAAATGTTCTTCATATATGGCATTAACCACAGAAAATATTTAACTGTCTCCTGGCTTGAGATTATCGCAGTGATAGCGAACCTATGACACGGGTGCCACAGGTGGCACACACAGCCATATCTGCTTGCACCCAAGCAGTTGCCCTAGCTCAGCTCCAACATGCATGTGTGTGCCGGCCAGCTGATTTTTTTGGCTCGCAGAGAGGCTCTGGGAGGGATTTTTTAGCTTCCAGAGAGCCTCCAGAGGGATGGGGGATGGCGTTTTTACCTTCCCCCAGCTCCAGGGAAACCTTTGGAGCCTTGGGGATTGTGAAATATAAGCCTACTGGATCCACCAGAAGTTGGGAAACAGGCCATTTCCGGCCTCCAGAGGGCCTCCGGGGGGGTGGAGGAAGCTGTTTTCGCCCTACCCTGGCATTGAATTATGGGTGTGGGGACTAGCGCATGTGTGATAGCACACATGCACGCTCTTTCGGCACCCGAGGAAAAAAAGGTTTGCCATTACTGGATTATGGAATTGCTATCATTTCAGTGACATCATTTGCCCTTGTAATTATCATCAAAAATAGAGGGAGGGAAGGAGGGAGAGAGAGAGAAAGAAAAAAATATTTTTAGTAGCTCTTTATGCCGATTCAATTCTAGAAATATATATATATTTATTTTTTTTAAAAAAATGAGCAAAAACATGTGATACACACACACACATATATATAGTTATTTATTTATATATATATATATTGTGTGTGTATATATATATATACATATATATATATATGTCACATGTTTAAGCTGAATTTGAAAATTAAGGGAGACTAGGATAGATCTATTTCGGCCTTATTTTGGCCTCATCAGCTAGCCATACCCACTGGGACTTGAACCTGCAACCTTTGCCTTGTAAGGCAGAGAATTATCCTCTAGGCTACAGTATCCAATCCCTTCAGCTCTGTACCAGGGAAGGGTTACATTTTGTGTCGAATCACCCTGGTATATTGAAGGAACATCACAGCTCCTTTTTTGCCTCTCGGCTCAACCCAGGGCCATATATATATATATATATATTGCAGGAATCTATGGATTATTTATTTTTTTCTTAGTCATTATATTAATGCTATTGTCTTCAAGAAAATGTTCCCTTTCAGAAAAATCACAATTTTGAGTGCACATCATCTTAATCAATAGAGGCATGTGCATGCCCTTTTTCTTTCTCTCTCTAAGACACATCAATAATGCATTCCATGGAGGAAAATGTTTGTAATTTAACTTTAAATACATATGGAACATATGTTCTCTTATTTTCTACAGATATAATTCAAAGTAAATTGAGCTAAGAAATAAAAGTCTAGAAAGATATATTCGCATTTTCACATCTGATGCTTCGAGAAATAGTTCAGCCATAAAGACATATAAAGAAAAGTATTGTGACAATTACAGGTTTCAAAGGATTCCAGGGACTTGAAATAAATGAACTTAAGTAGGCTATCCCCTTAATTTTTGCATTGTACAAATGCTTCATGCCAAATTTGCTTGTTTACTTTGCTTGTTCAATTCTAGTCCAGCAAGGTTCTTTTGATGTTCTTATTTAAAAAACAATCCAAAACAAATTTCAAAAGAACCCTGCTGAGTAAGGCTGACATAAGCTTTATGATTGCAGGAAGCACCTCAAATTCTATTTCCATATTAACTTGCTCTTTTTTCCTTTCACCCATGCCTTCTTCAAAATGAGGGCATGATATATAGTCATGATAAGTATCTTCTGTCACCTCACTTGGATCTTCTGAAGTGGATTCTTGGAAGAACAAAAAGGAAAAAGAAAATGCATGCAGCATGATAGAAATGCTTGCTTCAAACCCAGACATGGCCAATCGAAATATGTGTGCTTACTTTTATTATTATTATTATTATTATTATTATTATTATTATTATTATTATTTATTAATTAATTTATTAGATTTGTATGGCGCCCCTCTCTGAAGACTCGGGGCGGCTCACAACATGATAATAATTCAACGCATTACAAAACCAATAATAAAAATTAAAACCAATATAAACATTTATAGCATAGCCAATATTATAATAAAATCCCCAACTACACAATCATACACATTCAACCCAATCCATCATACAGTAGGGGTCGAAAACGTAACAAGGAGGAGGTGATTATCCCTACGCCTGGCGACAGAGGTGAGTCTTCAACATTTTACGGAAGGCGAGGAGGGTGGGGGCTATTCGAATCTCTGGAGGGAGTTGATTCCAGGGGGCCGGGGCCACCACAGAGAAGGCTAACTGCCATTGTTTAGTCGACGGGACCCAGAGAAGGCCAACTCTGTGGGACCTAATCAGCCACTGGGATTAACACAATAGATGCATACTGAAGTGGACTCCAGGTACAGTAGTCCAAGCCACTGGTTAAACTGGCACATGGAATAAATGCATAAGAGAATAGCAGTCCTTCCGTGCTGTCAATCTGCAACAATTGGAAGCAATGGCAGGATGCCACTGAACACTAAACCTTCATAGACCCATCATGTTTTCTATTAACAGAAAGAGTTAAATGGGAAAAATCCAAGTAAAAACAGCCACAATATGCAAATTGGCAAAGAAGAGAAAAAACTTGGCTTGGAGTATTTAACTGATCCCCCAAACCCCACCCCAGTTTATTTTATCCCTAAGACATAGGTGTTTTTTCTGAACTTCTAGAAGTGTTGCAGAAAGAATTAAGTTTACTTACTTACTTACTTACTTACTTACTTACTTACTTACTTACTTACTTACTTACTTACTTACTTAATTGGATATATACTGTATACCACTGACTCAGGGCGGCTTACAACATATAAAAAACTATGCAACATCATAATCCAATTAATTTAAAACAGTTAATCTAAAATCCCTGTAGTATTAAAGTCAGTCATTGCCATTCATGCAACAAACCTACACTACATTCATTGGCCAGCGGGCTAGGGTCTAATGGTTCCAGGCCTGGCAGCACAAATGAATCTTGAGACTCTTGCGGAAGGCGAGGAAGGTGAGGGCAGTGCGGATCTCTGGGGGGAGCTGATTCCAAATAGTAGTCCTTGCTAGTATATTTTATAATATGCTAATTCGCGGATCTCAAAGTCAATTTCATTGAGGGCCATATCAGGGTTGTGTTTAATCTCGGGGACTGATGTGTGGACGTGGCCAAGGTTGGCATGGCCATCATCACATCACATGCCTCAGAAGGCACCTTTGGTGGCACGAGTGCTCTGCCAGCAAAAACAGGCTCCTGAGTTCTGTTTTTGGCAGTGGCAGCCTCCTGTAACCCTCTGCCAGCAAAAACAGAGCTTGGGGGTGGGGAGGTATGCAGCCCTTGTGATCTCCATTTTTTCTGGCAGAGGCACCATGGGCTGGTCATTTGCTTTTTCCAGAGGAGTCCCCTGGGCCAGATCCAAGCACCTTGGATCTGACCCCAGGCCTTGAGTTGGACACCCATGTGCTAACTAATGCTCATGATCATGTTCTGCATATTACACAAAAAATGTTCTCCTTATCTTATTAGATGAGTAGCCCATCTTTCTTAAACAGTGCAAGGAATTGCACTTCACGTCCTCCTTCTGTTTTTTTCCCCCTTGCAACAGTCCTCTGAGATGGGTTACCCCGAGAAAATGACTGGCCCAATGTCAGTCAAGAAGCTTCTGCTACTTTAACGTGAATGTAAGTCATGTTTCTTGTAAGTCCAAGATTTAACATAAATCATAAATCATAGTGGTTTCATACAAGTGGTGCGGTGACCTAGAGATGAACTGTCGCCTCACAATCAGGAAGCTATGAGTTCAATCCTAAGTAGAGGCAAATATTTCTCTCTCTGGGTATGATGGGAATATATCTGCTGAATGCAACTCTACATTGGCCACAGGTATGGCATCCTGCCAATAAACTCTCAATTCAGTTGTCCAAACCACAAGGGATTATTGGGTTACTAATAATAATAATAACAATAGACTCGGAGAGGACCTTGGAGGTCTTCTAGTCCAATCCCTTGCTTAGGCAGAAAATCCTACACCTCTTCAGACAAATTGTTATCCAACATCTTCTTAAAAACTTCCAATGTTGGAGCATTCACAAATCTGGAGGCAAGCTGTTCCACTGATTAATTGTTCTAACCATCAGGAAATTTCTCCTAAATGGAGATGATGATGATGATGATGACTACGATAGTGGTGTAACAAACATAGAGTACTTTCATCTGAACAATAAATGGGGTTGCTTATCCTGGCAAGTTAAATGGTCTACTTTATCCCAAGGGAATGACTACAGAAGACCTCTGCCATTATTTACTCCCATGTAGAAAAAGGAGCTCCTTTCTCTCCCTAATCCCTCTCTCCTGAAAAAGAACCAGAAGACACAATAGTATTTCCTAAATTTTCTCAAAGGGATGTAGATAAGAAAGGTAACCTGGATTCCTTGTCATGGTAATCAAGACCCAGGGGAAGCTTTTGAGCGTTCATATAACTTCATCTTCTTGTGGAGGAAAGCAAGCAGGCACGATTGGTAATGGAAACTATTTTGATAATTGTTTGCCATAAGCTAGAATTCTGAACAAATCTGATTTACCAAACTGTGAAAATAAAGCCTCTTTTCATAGGAACGAGTAAAAGATCATTTCCAAAATCAATTCCAAAAGTAATATATATATATATCTTGAACTTTGAAAAATATTGATATGCCATTGAAAAATAAAACTAAACCGCAGTATATGGAAGATTTTTCTCACTTTCTCTTTTCCACAGAAACTGGGTACAGTATAAACAAAAAAATCCTTTTCTTCCTTCATGGTCGTTACAATAGCTAAAATGCAAATTCTTACAAGTTCTAGTTCTAACACAAGAAGGGCTCCTTAGCAGTTTACTTAGTTGAGAAAAGAAGAATTTGTTTTCAATTAAATGAACTGAAGTGTAAAACATCAAAGAACAACTATTCATTCATGATGTTTAAGGTGGATTGTCTCCTAAAAGTTATAATACATATCTGCATTGACTTTAGAAAGAAGGAAAACAAGCTAGAGTTGGAACAGAATGCTGCTTTTCTTTAAATAAAGAGAGACGCTTCTCTTGTAAGTGTGGGATTCACGTTTCTTTGGAAAACCAACCCGTATGTTAACCTAATCCTACGTAGCTTCTGCTCCGATAATCTCATACTACTAACCAGAGTATACAAAACTTTCGCCAAACCAATCCTTGAATACAGCTCATCTGTCTGGAACCCACATCACATTTCGGACATAACCACTTTAGAAAATGTCCAGAGATACTTTACTAGAAGAGCCCTCCACTCGCAACAGAATACCCTACGCAAACAGACCTACAACCCTAGCTTTAGAAAGCTTAGAACTACCTTTCCTTAAACACGACCTAAGCATAGGCCATAGAATTATCTGCTAAAACATCCTTCCTGTCAACGACTACTTCAGTTTCAACCACAACAACAGACGAGCACACAACAGATACAAATTTAAAGTAAATTGCGCCAAATTCGACTGTAGGAAATACGACATTAGTAACCAAGTATGCATGGAACTCACTACCTGATTCTGTAGTATTATCACCTAACCCCAAAACTTTACCCTTAGACTATCCACTTTTGACTTCACCCAAGGTCAGTAAGGGGCATGCATAAGTGCACCAGCGTGCCTTCCGTCCCCTATCCTGATGTTTCTCTCTTACTAGTATCATGTATATAAACATTGTTATATATTTGTATACTACAAATACATACATACATACATACATACATACATACATACATACATACATGCATGCATACATACATACAGTATGTAAAGATAAGAATTACCAAGAGTTGCATATAACACATGTCTATAAAGTATGCTGTAAAGTAATTGGCCATTAATAATAACAATTTATTTGGCATAAAGCAAGTTGGCTATTAAGGAGAAGGCTATCAAGCATGTACTATCCTTTTCATGGGCCCTCTTTACTCATTTCTATAGGACACTGTAGATTGTGACCATTTTCTACAATCATTAGATTTTTCTTGGGAGCAGCACTGTTACATTTAAAAGTTTCAAGTGCTGATATTAAATTGTGAATATAATAATAAAAATAGGCATCTGTGATGTATGGTATACTTAGGAGCCAGCAGGCACACCTTCAGTTTTATTGCCATCATGCTGAGGAGTGTTGAGATTAATCAAGACAAACAATACAGGTTTTCAGGTGGTGGTGTTTTTAAAGGAATGGCAGCCAACAGAATATGAAATCCAAATGTTAGATAAAAGTTAAAATTTACAAAGCACTACTGTTCTTGACGATACATATTCCCCAACCTCTCCCTCTGTTAAAGTTCCAACCTAAATGATTATTGTGGCATCTTAAAGGAATAAGAAATGCAGGGTAAGTTATTGTGGCTAGAGTGAATTATTTGAATTGACATATACCATGTTTTACTCCATAATAAGTGTATTTGCCTTTAAGGTGCCACAAGAGTGCTTGTTGTTTTTACAAGCATGTGATAAGAGGGTTATATTATCTGAAAACAGCTGCTTGGATCATTTTCCCAGTAAGATATGCAAACATTTATTTCTGCTATTGCAGAGATTTATACGGATACGCATGCTAATATGATCCTGCCATGGTGGAGAACATTCTGAAATTCTGCTGATTCAACAGTTTTCTTTCAAATCAACTGCTCAGCCCGTGATATACATTTCTCGGTATTTGATGCTGATTCAAATATTGTTCTGTTTTCCTTTATTTGATACAATAAGGTTTTGCTGGCAGTCTCCAACGTCAGCTATTTTATACACAATGCATAATGAACAGCATAGCTTTTAATCCCATCAGAGCTATTCAGTGCTTTCTAGGGCGGTTCTTTGCAGCTGTTACCTATATCAGATTTTTATTCATATAACAATGGAGGCAGTCAGAAGTATAGACCTTCAAATTGTTCCAAGCAATTAGAAAGCCATGTAAATTTTTTAAGGTCACTGGGCTAAATGTATTGAAAAGCCCTAGCAGTGTCACTCTTTCATTAAAAGAAATTACGCTTAAAACAAGCTTTGAAAAGTCATTAGTTTTGTTTGCACTCTCTAAAGAATTCTATCAGCTTTTGTCACCATTAACTTTATTCCCACCTACATAACCTACATCCTCTCATCCATATAACCAGAAAACTAAAGATATTGATAAAAATGGGAAATCGGGTTTGGGAAGGCTTGTTTTACATGCATGTTTTCTAACTATAATTTCCATGATTAAATCTGATGGATTTATTCCTCAATAGACATCCAGTCCCGTGTAAATGTAATTAGAATTTATTATATAACAAATATACCTTAAGCAAAAAACTGGCATTAAACAAATACAGTTATAAAATAATACCCAAATAATATTTATATGGCTTTTTTTTTTTGCAAAATGTGTGCAGATCTATTTCTAGAACCAAGACTACGCTTTTTTCTCACAAGTATACCTATACACACACACATACATGCTGAAAAGAGCCAACTCAGTATCTTTCTATAAATTTTCCAAATTTAATTCAGGCCAGCACTTTTCATGAAGATAGAGGTCTAAACTGAAACATCAATATAAACCTGGAAGCCACAATAACTTGAAAGCAAAAAGACAGAAACTATACTCATTGTGAGCCATTTCTTCCACTTACAATTCCTTTATTTTACTCCCAAGATCCCAAGGATAGAAGAATGTTTTCTTTACAACTATTGTTAACTATCTATTGCAGCATTCTGCTCTCTCACACACAATTCACATCAACCAAACCTAATGAGAACATACTCTATCCTCAGCAGTAAGGCACTTTCATACTTCACAGCCTGTGGTTTTGCTCTCTTTGAAACTTACTGCCTATTCAAGAAAGGCAGAAAAAGACACCACATGGTTTCATTCAACTTCTTTAGTTGAAATGCTGGTTTTTTTCAACAGGAATGGCTTAAATTAGAACTCTATTCACCAAATTGAGTTCCGGTATCAGAACTGAGTACATAAGTAGACCACATATTTTAGGGTTGAGAAACAGAAAAAAATTTAAGGAAATTCACGAGACACATTTAAAATCAAATAAATTACCCACATGGACTGTTAATTGCAGATTAAACCCAAGAGTCAGGTTACACTATTATTTTGACCACTGTGTTTTAGAACATTTATATGCCTATTACAATTAGCTGTAAAATCCACATTATAGAAATCAACAAATGCTAATAGTTTTATACAGTAAAATATCTTCCAGCAATGATTCCCAGTTTAATACACACACTACCGCACAACATACATGCAATAACTATTCTGACATTTAGCTGTACAGTATTGATCAAAACAATTAAGTTTATCAATATTTTACCACCCTCAATCTGAAATAGGTTTAATATTATTTTAGGGGTGTTACAGACTGTTTACATGCCAAAGCCTTTCTGATTCTTCTAATCTATTTGCTAAAATAGATTTTTTTAAAAATAACATTTTCTTCTTACTTTATAAATAACAGAGGGGAGGGGTGACCATCCAGATGTTGTTTGGAGTGAAAAACATGCAAACCATGTTATAAAGTAAAACACGAAATAATGCAATTCTGCAAAACTTTCTTGATCACGTACACATACAAATCCATTTTTTAAAAATGGGTTTTAACTTATCTGCTTACATAAATCAGTTATCTCACATCTACACAAGCGAAGGAAGTTACAGTTTGTAAGCAGATTACCTTCCATCTTGCCTATTAAATTCCACAAAATCCGGTGGAGGAGAACATAAAGCATAACAGGCAAAATCACATTCACGTGCAGCTCCAAAGAAAAAAGTGGTACGGTACTTACAGAACTCTATAAAGTACAATGTTCCAGTTTCTCTTTTACATGTTACAGCAAATCAAACAAAGATCTCAGCTCTGAGCCACTGCTTCTCTTTCCCTGATCAACCAGGCAGAACAGGCCCTTATGGATTGCCTGTGCAGCTGGGAGCTAATGGAACCATATTCTCAGCTGGGACTGGAGAAGTCTAACCGCTCTCTTCTGAGTCCTGTGTGTCTCAGCACACAACAGCATTAATCAGGAAATACAGTGCTCTGCTGCTTTATGCCTCCCCCTCCCCCAGGACCTGAACAATTAGCAGATGAATCAAAAATGCACATGTTTGAAGACCTTGCACACAGACGGACGTATACTGTACTCCCTGTTAAGGGACAGTCAAATAAAGGCTCATTCTATGATCAAGAATTTAAAAGACTGATTGTTAATTAAAATGAAACATATTGCAAAGAGATAGATATAAATGGGGAGGCCCAGCACATGAATTTTAGTAATAATGTAATCTTGCTATGGACACATAATAGTGGATTACGTGACATTAAACCGAATACAGTGGTACCTCTACTTAAGAACTTAATTCGTTCCATTACCAGGTTCTTCAGTAGAAACGTTCTTAAGTAGAAGCAATTTTTCCCATAGGAATCAATGTAAAATCAAATAATGCGTGCAACCCATTAGGAAAGAAATAAAAGCTTGGAATTTGGGTGGGAGGAAGATGAGGAAGAAGAGGAGGAGGACAGTAGATGCCGAAGGAAGAAGGTGAGGTGAGGTGAATCAAAAAAATCCAAAACTTTAAGGCTTCAAAAAAAAAAAAAAGAGGGACTGAGTCCGTGAGGAGGAGCACGCCCTTCCCATACAACCAGCGCGAGGCTGCCTCCCATAAACTACGCCAGAGAGAGAAACCCAGGGAGAATGGCAGGAAACTGGTCGGGCCTTCATGCCACTCCCAAATTTCCTGGGAATTTTTTCCGGGCTCGGGTTCTTGAGTAGAAAATGGTTCTTAAATAGAGGCAAAAAATCTTGAACACCTGCTTCTTATCTAGAAAAGTTCTTAAGTAGAGGCGTTATTAAGTAGAGGTACCACTGTACTGTCTTTATTATCCATATACATGCCTTTTCTCTAGCCTGATTTAACTACTGCAGGGAACTCTCCATGGTATTTTGCATTGAATTGTGCATGATGAAATTTTCCTATTTCTTGAATTGAGAATGGGTGGTGATGAGTAGCAAGAATTTAGTAAGAAAAACTTATTTTACTGTATAAATGGAAATAACATTTATTCCAATTATGCCATATCATTTTCTGTTTTTTCCCCTCCTGATCCTAAAAAAAGAGTTACTGTATAACAAACCATCATCACATCATCGGAGAGGGGCGGCATACAAATTTAATAAATAATAATAATAATAATAATAATAATAATCATCATCATCATCATCATCATCATCATCACCACTACCACCACCACATTAACATATATTAAAATAAAAATAAAAATAATACAAAATAAAAATGAAACACTAATAAAGTATTCAAACAAAATATCTGAATTTTTCTTGAGGCAAATTGTTGGTTTCGAAGAAAAAGGTTTGGAAGAAGTTACCATCAAACATGTATTTCTGGTTAGATTAAGTTTCCAACTCAATTTATTTTTCAGATATCGATTAAAGATAGTAAGAAAAATTGGATATTTGTTGAAAAAGCACCATGATAACTGCACATGGAACATATTGATCTGGTTACCAATAAAAATAATAAGGACCCTTATATAACTGGATGAGTGGCATAAAATTAATTAAACAAATATTTGAACAAACCATAAGCTGATTGTTATTGTAGAAGGTACACAACTGGAAAATGAGCAAGAAACCATTAGGGCTTTTGGAGGAGTTGCAGTGTTGGAGTAGTGTGGAAAAACCAGTATAGAATGTTGGGCTCAAATTGTAAAGTTAATGGTGTTGACTTTGGCTTAAATTGTTAGATAGAAAAAACAAGTGAATCGAATGAATTAAATTTTATTTTGGTTTCTCTGTGTGTGGCATGTATACACCTATATAGTTATAGACCAGGGGTATCAAACACAAGGCCTATGGGCTGGATTTGGCCCAGCCCATGGAGCTCTCCTGGAAAATGTAAACGGCTGGCTCATGCCACTTCATCCTGTTCTACCCACATCACTTCGGCCCAATTTACCCACGTTGCTTTGTCCTGATCTATTCATGTTGCTTAATCCTGATCTACCAAATGTGAAGAGGAAACATTGGGACAGCGTAGCTTTGGATTGGACTACACAATGAAAAGAGAAAACATGTCAGCAGTTTGGGGAGTGGCATCAAACTGGCCATGCCCACCCAGTCAGTGACACACAGTGAGTGCATGCTCTCCATCCTCCCAAGGTCAACCATAGACCTAATGTGGCCCTCAATGAAATTGAGTTTGACACCTCTGTTATAGACTAAAGTGTTTAACAGTGTAATTAAATGATGACAAAATAAATTAGCAAAATCTGGTTAAATAGCACTATTTGATATGGTATATTCTTTACCAGTGTAATAGGTCAAGAAGCTCAAGAATCTTTTACCAATTTGAAATTTGTGACTGATAGTAAGAGTTCTAATAATTCACATTCCCAGTATTCCCTGGTAGAAACTGCAATGATATAATACTTAGCATATTAAGGCAGTGGTTATGAAACTTATATTCTCTTATGGAGAATCACAAAATTGCCCTAGGCATGGTAGTTGAGTAAAAACTTTTAAATATTGCTAAACTTACAAATCAATTTTTTGTTTCCTTCCTTTCTATAGTAGAGTCACAAAAGTTTTTTGAAATGCCAACAATATTGTATTCCATAAGGTATTATTGGTATAATAGAATGTTACTTTCTGACATTTCTATACACAGCTATCTATTTTACAAAACATTTATCCTCTAAAACCCATTGCTGTCAAAAATGTTCATAAAGTTTGTAATTTGCTTTGACTAAAATGTAATGTATTTTGTGTACTGTATTGAGGCTCTTAATAGAACTGAAATGGCTAAAGCTATAAGTAGTATATAAAAATGGCTGCCTCAAAAATGTCAATTCAGATTGAAGGATATGCAAAAGTAAGTTAGGTTATTTTTGCCAATAAAAATATAGTTTTAAAGTTCATTTTTATTTCTAATGAAATAATTTCATTTCATAAAGTTGTGAAGTTCTCATTGTTTATTTATTATTATTTGGATTTATATGCTGTCCCACTCCCAGAGGTCTCTGGGCAGCTTGTTTGGTTAATATGCACACTACAATGTCATTATTAAAAAGAAATAGTAAATATACTGTATTTTTTCCTAATCCTAACTCAATGAAATAATGTTATTATATCATAAAGTGACTTAATTATTATATCATAAAATGGGGGTGTTAGTATTGAAAAGTTTTAGAAACACTGCATTAAGGTAATACAAGTTATTAGGTATTAGTTTTTGCTAAATTAGATTTTTTTCCAGTATCATTTTAGGAAGTATTACAATTATGGTCACTGTTTGGGATATTCTTGAATAAAATTATGGTGATTGTAATCTTCAATTAGCCAAATTTGAGCTTTTCTTTATATCACCTGTTAAATTTTACTGTTTAATCTACTTTAACAAGCAAAATCAGAAACAATCTAATTCATTGTTGACTGCATCTACAAAGTAGTCTTACAGTTGTACTGAATCTGATTTTTCCAAAACTTCTAAATGTAGGCACTTAAAATAAGATATTAAAAACCACAAATTTGAGATGATGACTTGAACATAACCTCTGATGACTTGTAACTGCAATAGGTTACTTACATATTATGTAAAGATTCACTTTTAATGTTTAATTATTATTCCTCTCCTATACTGTACAGAAGAAATAATGCTTAAAGAAGCTGATACTATAAAATATGGATATACATTTCAAGAATTCCAGAAAGCTTGTCATTCAGAAAATCAGCCATCTCTATAAACACATAGAGATAAACCACATTTACACTTTATTCAAAGAGATAATAAAAAACTAAGAAGGCATCTGTATATGCTTGCTACATTGAACCTATGACTAATAATAAATGATCCAATATAGTGGAGTTCTAAGTAGATATACATATACCTAATGTAGAGACATAGACATTAATATCACCATAGGCATAAATATCATTTTTATTTTTGTGCTTATTTTTTTAAAAAAAAATTATACCAATTGTTATCAAAGTCTGTTGGGTGAAAAAAAGGAAAATTATTAGAATTGAACATTAAAATGATTTGAGTTTTTAAAAAGTGGAATTCAAATAAGTAAGTAAGTAAGTAAGTACATACGTACGTACGTACGTACGTACGTACGTACGTACGTACGTATGTACGTACATACATACCTGGACTCTTTTTGTCTGTTTCAGTATAAATACACAATTGAACCGTTAATGTGAAAGTAAAGCAACGGTGGTTAGAAAGATTTTAACAGTATTTAATGAAATTAGACATAAATTGATAACAACCTACAAGGACTCTGTAGCTGACAAACCCACTTCTCTTAATTATCAACTCAAAAGAAAAAGGCAGGGGGAGGACTGATTCACAACTTAAAATATTCCGAGACCTTCATAAAAATCTCCTTAAAAATGAAATTTGAATATCCTTACATAAACAGTCTGCTTCATTTCCTATTTGTAACATACAGGGCCATTAATCTCTTCTGTCTCATACATAAAATGGTCATAGCAGTGATAATTGCCTACTCCACAGGGGTATGTGGAGCCTTAGTTAATATTTAAAACATAATTTAGTATTTAGGGACAGATAGTACTAAATATAATCTGTTTTATTACTGCCCTCATTATAGTAACTTTCAACAATATTTCATTACACATGCTAAATACAGCATGACCATTCTTGATTTTATGAAACACTCATGTTTTCTAGATGTATGTACAATTGTTTCTAATTGTGATAAAAATAATAGTGCTCACAAGTTTCTTTTAATGACACCAAGTAAAGCATTATTCAACTAACTTCCTCAATTCACTTGTACATAACAGTAAAATTAAATGAATTTGCTTAAAAAAAATCACTCAAGTAAAGATTTTCATTAGGTGAGCTTAAGTAAGATTACTAAGAGGTTCAGGTGAACTAAAGTTCCTGGAAAACCTGAGTAGGATAAAAGAAAGAAAGGGGAAAAAATAAGGTATGGTCCTAGTGTAATTTAGTTAGTATGGTATAGTTTAGGAATGCATAGCAATTTTGACATACAGTGGAACCCCGACATACGAGCTGCTCCACTTGCGAGCAACTCGAGATAAGAGCTTGGGAGGGAGCATCATTTCCGTTCGCCTCCCGAGCTCACATCCGGGATACGAGCCACGCCTCCCTGACACTTTCGGCAGCGAAGGAAGGAAGGCAAGGAAGCGCCCGGCTCCTCTCTGCTCGTAGTATCCCACTTGGTAAGCATTCGCTTGGCTTCTGCTTGGGGGTGGGGGGGTCCTTGGCTTCTGCTTGGGGGTGGGGGGGGCGTCCCCGCTTTAGGAGTCAGCAAAGAAGCCGCGCGTGTGTTTTAAAACATCGGAGCCGGCATGGGGAGGCTTTCAATCAACCCCCGAGTCCGGGTTGGGGGCTCGGGGGCTGGTTGAAAGCCTCCCCATGCCGGCTCCGATGTTTTAAAACACACGCACGGCTTCTTTGCTGACTCCTGGCGAACTTCCCCGCTTTAGGAGTCAGCAAAGAAGCCGCGCGTGTGTTTTAAAACATCGGAGCCGGCATGGGGAGGCTTTCAATCAACCCCCGAGTCCGGGTTGGGGGCTCGGGGGCTGATTGAAAGCCTCCCCATGCCGGCTCCGATGTTTTAAAACACACGCGCGGCTTCTTTGCTGACTCCTGGCGAACTTCCCCGCTTTAGGAGTCAGCAAAGAAGCCGCGCGTGTGTTTTAAAACATCGGAGCCGGCATGGGGAGGCTTTCAATCAACCCCCGAGTCCGGGTTGGGGGTTCGGGGGCTGATTGAAAGCCTCCCCATGCCGGCTCCGATGTTTTAAAACACACGCACGGCTTCTTTGCTGACTCCTGGCAAACTTCCCCGCTTTAGGAGTCAGCAAAGAAGCCGCGCGTGTGTTTTAAAACATCGGAGCCGGCATGGGGAGGCTTTCAATCAACCCCCGAGTCCGGGTTGGGGGTTCGGGGGCTGATTGAAAGCCTCCCCATGCCGGCTCCGATGTTTTAAAACACACGCACGGCTTCTTTGCTGACTCCTGGCAAACTTCCCCGCTTTAGGAGTCAGCAAAGAAGCCGCGCGTGTGTTTTAAAACATCGGAGCCGGCATGGGGAGGCTTTCAATCAACCCCCGAGTACGGGTTGGGGGCTCGGGGGCTGATTGAAAGCCTCCCAATGCCGGCTTCGATGTTTTAAAACACACGCGCGGCTTCTTTGCTGACTCCTGGCAAACTTCCCCGCTTCAGCCGACGTCTTTTCCCCTCAGCCCTCGGGCTTGCACGCATTAATCGCTTTTACATTGTTTCCTATGGGAAACAATGTTTCGACATACGAGCTTTTCGACGTGCGAGCCTCCTTCCGGAACCAATTAATTTCGTAAGTCGGGGTTCCACTGTACTTGCAATACTTACACCAAGACAGGAAAATTAAAAACAGAATAATAAAAAGTAGGAAATACTGTATTTCAAGTGGGAATCCACAAACATATGGAGAGCAGTTGGAGACCACACATGCAATATTTTCTCTGCCACTTTACAATCAACCAATAAGCAAAATTAACCGAGACTAGAATATTTTTAAGAGAAGAGAATATTTGTAGCTCTGGGTTGAAATGAAGAGTCTTTGGTGGTTTCTGAGCTTGTCTGTTTTCTGATGTGTCATTACCAAATTAGATAATACCTTCAATACACTGATAATGTTACCTAGTTGAGTAATGACATATCTGCAAGAAAAAAGCAGAACTTGGAGACCACCAAAGAACTCACAAACACAATTTGAAAATGAATTCAAAACATAAACTGTACTTACAATCAGTGTTCCCTCTAATTTTTTTTTTGGGGTGGGCGGAAAAGTATAGTGTCTGAGCGGCAGTCCCTTCGGGACTGGGCGGCACAGAAATAATAAATAAATAAATAAACAAACAAACAAACAAAAAACCCACCCTGTTTTGCCTCAGAGAATTTCAAAATAAAATACTGTACTGTGTGTCTATAACAGTGAGCTCATAATAGGGCAACTCTATCAATATCAAAATGCCACTTAAATAGTTGAGCTAGTTTCAAACTAGATTTTGATTTTCTTTCTCTCTTCCTTACTCCCATTCTTTTTCTTTCTCTTTTCCTTCCTCTATTTTTTCTATCTGTTTGTCTCTCTTCCTCTCTCTCTCCTTCCCTCTCACTCGTTCCCTCTCGGCTTCTGGGCAGGTTTGGAAAACTCTGAGTTGATGATGATTTTTAAGTGAGCGATTGCTCGGCTCAGCTTAGAGGGAACTGCTCAGCTTAGAGGGAACTATGCTTACAATACACACAAACATACACATGCAGTATTTATAGGCTTACAAATGACTTGACATAGACCCTCCCTAAATATAAAAGTAGGTAGAATCTATTCAATAAGCTGGAACTTTCATCCATATTCTTTAACTTAGGGCTAAGTACTGTATAAGCAAAATATTAAATGCCATTTTCCACCAGGCCAAACTGAAAGAGTACACACACACAGAGAGAGAGAGACACACACACACACACACACACACAAGGATTCATCAGCATCCAGTTTAATTTTTATAATTAATCTAATAAATAAATAAAATAAATAAATAAATAAATAAATAAATTTATTACCTTACTTTTAATAAAATTGTACATGTATCTTCATCATTATGAGTTGTTCTATATTGTGTATTTCTATCTACCCAGTGATATAATATTGTCAAATCCATCCTCTTGCTCTTTTTCTTCCTTTGTGAAAATCTTTTCAAATCTATTGCCCAGCTGTTTCTAACTCCTGTCAGGATCTGACAGCAATTGTGTGGAAGAAACAGTAAACTCAATTTGTCTGGAAATTGACACTTTTCAAAATAAAAACTAAAGTCCAATTTGTGGATGAGTGCAATTTAGACACATACAAAAAGCAGGGGGGGGGGGAATAGTTTTTTGATTGCTATGAAACAACTAACTATAGTAAGAAGGAAGTTTCAGTTAGGTCAAAGAGCGTCTATGCTGCTACAATTTTTTTTTAACTTGAGATAAGGCAGCTGTAAAACATAAAGCAGAATGTTCATATTTAGGTATTTGATTTGGATGTCTGCTTGGACAAAGCTTTTGCATGTGTATATGAAAATTATGTGCATGTGTGCCTTTGAGATAGCCTTCACTCATAGAAACTGCTGTTGCGGTTTGCTTGGGAAGATTTCAGGTGTGGTTTTGCCATTGCCTACTTCCTAGGACCAAGAGAAAATGGTCCAAGGTCATCCAGCTAGCTTCACGTCTAAGGTGAGGTTAGAACTCACCATATCCAGGTTTTCCTGGATATCCAATATCCAAAGATCATTATACATCTTTTGGCTTCAAAACAAGCAAAATAAGTTGTTAAATAAACATAGACATGAGGCTACAAGGACTTCGGTAATCTACAGATCTCTTTCCAATTCTGAAGCCAGATACATCAAAGACATGAAATATAAGCAAAAACTGGAATCATCAACCCCAAATACTACTAATTACAACAATAGAAAACATTAAAAAAAATTATCTGTATGGATGACATGGACTAATATACTTTGCATCTTTTTAGCACCGCCCCTTTCCTCTCCTTCAAATTCTTAGGACATCTGCCCATGAAATAATGTAACAATGCAAACGCCTTCAATCTGCCAAAAAAATATCATTTCAATCATCTATTAAAGTCTTGAATATAGAGCCTCGGTGGTGCAGTGGTTAGAGTGCTATAAGCTACTTCTGCTGACCTCCAGCTGCCAGCAGTTTGGCAGATCGAATCTCAATAGGCTCAAAGTTGACTCAATCTTCCGTCCTTCCAAAGTCGGTAAATGAGGACCCAGATTGTTGGAAGCAATATGCTTACTCTCTGTAAACAGCTTAGAGCGGACTGTAAGGCACTGTGAAGCGGTATATAAATCTAAATGCTATTGCTATTGAACGATGTAGCAGTTTTATTACAAATTTCATCCTAGTGGAATCTATATTGCTGTCTATTCGCACAAACTCAAGGCGGCTTACAGAATATAAAACCACATTTAAAACAATAAAACAAATAAATAGAATGAAATAAATTAATATAGTATAATATAATAAAATCACCCCCACCCCAGCAACAGCAGATCACAAGAGCCATTTAATGGGCTCCATCCCACTTTTCCCGATCCTTATTAAAACAATTAAGAGGCATCCTTGCAATATTTGAAAGCTAGTTTCTATTAAGAGAGAAAGGCAGAAGCCTAAAAGAAAACCAGCTACAATTGTTGGGATAAATTAATAAAAATAAATGGGATAATTAAAAGCATGAGACAACAAGAACTGCTTATAGCCACAGCATCATTTTGAAGACCCAACTACTTCCAGAGCATTTTAAGAATTTGTCTCAAGGACTTCCTTTTCAATAAAAGGAAAAATAGAGATAAGAGTGGCACATTCATTGCTTGCAATCATTTTTCACAACGTAGCCCCATTTATTGATATGTGGAAAAAAATTTGAAAAAAACATTGAATCTGAATCTTTGGGTAAAAATTTGCCCTGTTTCAAATTTGACAGTATGCCTTCAATATAGAAATGGTGGATGCCCCAAAACAGATACCTCATCAAGTATTTCCAGTTTCTCAATACAGTCATCAGGACAGTCAATAAGCCATTTAGTTGTTCCTTCTCTGCTCTTCCATCACACACACACACACACACATACAAAATCAACCTTTCAGTATGGAAGAGAATAAACCCAAGAAAGAAATGTTTTAATTTGTTTCAGGATGCCTGATAGTTTCAGCAGGCTATGGTCTCTCTGTGTGTTTTTTTTTTAGCAGCATTTTCAGATAGAGTTTTCAGACAATTCCCTCAGGAGATCAATAGCTCATCATCTCTTTAATATGGTTTCCATTCCCTTGTGACTCAGGTGTATTCTGTCTTACTTTCTACCCCCACTCCCCATTCCCAGTATAATTCCTTTGCAAACTCTAAGCCTTTTGGAAAGAGCATGTAAACCATGTTAATCCCAAATTTCTGATTAATTTGTCTACTTTTGAAAAATCCCTAATGGAACTTTAGAGGTGAAAACTACAAGTCAAAGATCTCAGATTATTTAAAATTATTTTGTTTTTTAAACAAAACATTTATATATATATTACTATAATTACTATATTACTATATTACTATAATCCCTAATTCCCAAAAACAATTCAACTATTTTAATCCTAGTACTAATTCAATTAAAGATGCTTGGTTTAGTATCTGCATATAATGTACCTATAGTTCTATATATCTTACTTATTTGAAAGAACAAAGAATAAAATATATCACAATTATCACCATAAGAATTCATTTATCTTCTGTTATTGTTTCTAAGCATCATTTTTTTAAAAAGATTTTGATTTATTATTGTTTATTAAAAATTCAAGACAGTGACTTTTCATGTAATAATAATAATAATAATAATAATAATAATAATAATAATAATAATAATAATAATTTATTAGATTCGTATGCCTCCCCGCTCCGCAGCCTCGGGGCGGCTCACAACAATAATAAAACAGTGTACAATGAACAAATCTAATATTTAAAAGAAAATATCTAAAACCCATTATTTTAAAAAAACATACAACATAAGCATACCATACATAAACTATATAAGCCTGGAGGAGATGTCTCAATTTCCCCATGCCTGGCGATATACGAAAGACAAGGAGGGTGGGGGCAGTTCTGATCTCTGGGGGGAGTTGATTCCAGTCGTTTAGTCGACGGGACCCAGAGAAGGCCAACTCTGTGGGACCCTATCGGCTGCTGGGATTTGTGCGGCAGAAGACGGTCCCGGAGGTATTCTGGTCCGATGCCATGTAGGGCTTTATAGGTCATTACCAACACTTTGAATTGTGACCGGAAACTGATCTGCAGCTAGTGCAGGCTACGGAGTGTTGGAGAGACGTGGGCAAACCTAGGTAACCCCACAATAGCTCTCGCAGCCACATTCTGCACGATCTGAAGTTTCCGAACACTTTTCAAAGGTAGCCCCATGTAGAGAGCGTTGCAGTAGTCGAACCTCGAGGTTCGACTCCTCCCTTCGTCCACAATCCTATGAGTAGGGTTGGATTGAAAGAAAATGACTGGTCCAAAGTTACCCAGACAGCTTTCATGTCTAAGACAGGACATTCTGCTATTTTCTAGCTTGGCGCTTTAAGCCATACACCACACTGACTGAATTTTAATAGATATAATAAATCTTTCTAAGTGAATTGTATCAGTTCAGTTAGAAGCCCATTTCTATTCTATTCTATTCTACTTCTATTCTATTCCTATTCATTTCTGTTTCTATTATTATGTCTGTGTCTGTATGTCATGATTTTCTTTTGCTCTTCTCTCATATTCAAAATTTTCTCCAACAAATCTATCAACCACCTAGAATAGATCTGAAATTTACGCAGCTAGTGGAATGAAACTAAATTATCAGTTCCGTAGACAGATGCAATTCCAACAAACTATATTATGGTATAAAATCCATAATATAAATTTTGAATCCCATCTCATTAATTATTTTATTTCACTTATAATTTAGACTATTTCAGCTTTGAGAAGGGTTTTTTTATAACTTCTTTCATGTCACCACAGTCTCTTAAAAATCGTAAGAACAATAGCACCATGCTATATTTTTCATCTTTTGCAGGGAGAGGAGTATTACTTGGTATAATATCATATGGAAATAAAATGGAATAGTAGAGAAATTTTTGAGACTTATTTTAGAATGATGAAAGTTTTAGTGGGCTCCTCTAACCTATTGCGTTTAATTCATTGAACTTTGTATTCAATTGCTCCATTAATTTAATTTATTTGATTTATAAGCCAACCAACTCCTGGCGACTATAAGGTATAATAGACTACAAACATACACATACACACACATACACACACAGAGAGAGCTTACAATGAATATTTCTCATTCTGGGGGAAGGTTATAGATAAGGGAATGCTGCTGTATAAAAACGTATTGTGGCAATATATAAAATTTCATAGAACAAAATTGCATCTATTGAAACAAATAGATGAAGAAAGATCTTTGACAGAATTTATTTATATCTCTATTTTTCTTCACGGAATTGTCTTCACTCTGAAAGCTGGATATGTGATGCCTGCTTTGTTTTTTAAAAGGATACTTTAATATATATTTTATATTATTTCATGTTTTATCTTTGTTGGAGAAGCCATTAGAGATTACTTTCTAGCAACACAAGCCCTATTGCTATTATTGCCTTGTAGGAATCTGCTGAGATTATCAATAGTAAATAGAAAAGAATGAAAGATTAGAGGCAACATTAAACGCTAACCTTTTGTCCCCTTCTTAAATAAGTTTTCAAAATAAAAGATGACAACAAGAACTATTACTTAAATATTCAGTTCATTAAACTATTTCTATACAAAAATACTTCTATTCAAAAACATGCTTGTGTTTGAGATACAAAAATGTAGCAACTTATCTCAATAGGTTTATAAGAATATATTCATGAAGTTGTAAGCTATTCGGATATTCACCATGAGCTGTGGTGGCGCAGTGGTTAGAATGCAGCCTATTTCTGTTGACTGCCGACTGCCAGCATTTTGGCAGTTCCAGTCTCACTGGCTCAAGGTCGACTCAGCCTTCCATCCTTCTGAGTTTGGTAAAATGATGATCCAGATTGTTGGGGGCAGTATTCTGATTCTTTAAACCACTTAAAAACCACTGAAAAGCAATATGACGTGGCACATAAGTTTAAGTGCTATTGCTATTTATTTATGTATCAAAATTTGAAACTGCCTATCTCCCTCACAGAAAAATTCTGAGAAGGGTACAGGTAAAAACTGTATCAAACATAAAATACAGTTTTAAAAACTGTATTAAAATGTTTACAAAAGGCAAAAAATGGCTAAACTCTAACATTATGACTGATTAAAAGGCAGGGGTAAGGCTTTTAAGGGACAAATCAACCCCACAGCTGTGTGTTCCTTGTGACTCCCCAGCAAGACAGAGGAGCCAAATCTTTAGATAATAAAATCTTGTGCTACAATTGAATAATAATTGTTCTCCATGGTGCTTTGCCTTAAAAATGTATTTGTTAATATGTTAACGTTATGCATAATACATAATTCTAGGATTTGCTAATAACATTCACAAATAATAAATAATCCTACAAAAGTAATAAATTGTTCACTGATCCATCAGCTCAGTTGTCCAATTACAAAGAAATACATGAACATGAATGTTGGACATTGTAGTTCTGCTTTCTTGAAGCGTTCAAAAAAATGCTTATTGTTATCTACATCATAAAATACTTCTGTAGGTATAGAGATGAACGCATACTATTTCCTTCTTCATTTTTATGAATTTGAAATTTTATTTCCTCAGAGGAAATTTGATTTCTTTTGTGGAGAGTATGGACAAACTCTGTCTAAAAATGGTGGTATCCTGACTGAAATAACTGAATAATATAACACAAATGCAAAACTTTTCTTTTCATGTTTGGGTATTACATAAATAATGCCATGATTGAATAAGATGACTGGTACAAGCCACAAATTTTTCAGCTGTTTTCAGTGGTATAAAATGAAATATGAAATAGAAAACCGGATAGTTGTATTAGAATTAATTTTCAAACATAACATACATATTTTAATGAACTGTGACTTCTAAGCAGTTTTGTGCTGATAGGAAGAGCATTAATTTTATTCAATTATAGCTGAACCAGATGTCTAAATAACATTAAAATATTTCAGTTTCATAACTAACAGGAACATATTATGAAAAGCAGAATATGGTCATATGCCAAATAAAATTTTATTCATATTGGCAGCTTAGTGTGAGCCAATGGTAATATGAATAATTATCTCTTCTGTATTATTTATCATATCTTCTTACCTATGAATTTTAAACTATCCGTTACACAAAATGGTGGCTATTTAGATAAAATTATGACCTGGAAAAGTTTCAGAATTTTATGGAAGTGCCAATAATTTAATCAGAAGTTATTACTCTACTAGTTAAAGCCATTTGCTGCTTCTGTTTGTTTTCTAACTTTAATAATGGGCTTCAATTGTATGAAATTATTTGCTGACTTGACACAGTAAGCAGAAATAAATATCTAATTGTTGTTCAATATATTTCGAGTAATCAGTGATGACTACAGTATTCAAATCATAAGCAATTATAAAATATGCTTCTGGAAGATAGCCACAAAACAAATACAGAATTACAGAGAGTTAATTGTTTGGGATTTATTAATTGACAAGGTACACAGAGGATGAATGCTAGAAAAAATAAATAAAAGTATTGAATATTTGTGTAGGACCAATTAGCCACATGCAGTGTAAAGGTATTTATATACTCTACATCACTAGAGTCATTTTGTATTGTGAGATACAGCATATACATTCTATATAGAATTTATTCTATGTAGAATTTATATGCTGTATAAATGTATATATGGTAGTGTTGGGTTTTTTCTAATATTGTCTAAAATGTTCCTGTGTTTTAAAGAGGGCAAAATGCAGCAGTGAAGAAAACAAGCATATGTTTAGGTAGTTAGTACTATATACTGTACTACACAGTTAAAAAATTGGAGTGGAACTATTCCAGCTATTCCAAATAAATAGAGCTGGACTGGAAACATTTTAATCATTTTTAAAATAGTAATTACAGTGATCCCCCGGGTATCGCGATCCCGATCATTGTGAACGGCTATATGGCGATTTTTCAACCCGGAAGTCAAAACACCATCTGCGCATGCGCGCCCTTTTTTTCTATGGCCACGCATGCGTAGATGGCGCCGGGCAGATCAGCTGCTGGGCGGCTTCCCTGGGTCTTTCCCCTCTTGCTGGCGGGAGGGCGAGCGGCGGGCATCAGCGAGGAGTTTCCCCACCGCCCACGCAAACTCCTCGCTGCCGCCCGCCCTTCGCCCGCCCACGCCTTTCGCTCGCGCCGCTTCCCAGCTGAGTCCTGAAGCCAGAAGGCAAAGGTGAACTTCCGCATTTGGCTTCGGGACTCAGCTGGGAAGCGGCGCGAGCGAACGGCGTGGGCGGGCGAAGGGCGGGCGAGCGGCAGCGAGGAGTTTGCGTGGGCGGTGGGGAAACCCCAGCGCCGCTTCCCAGCTGAGTCCCGAAGCCAAACGCGGAAGTTCGCCTTTGCCTTCTGGCTTCAGGACTCAGCTGGGAAGCGGCGCGAGCGAATGGCGTGGGCGGGCGAAGGGCGGGCGAGCGGCAGGCGCGCGGGCAGGCAGGCGGCGGACAAGCGGCGGGCGGACAAGACAAGCGGCGGGCGCGGCAGCAGCGAGGAGTTTGCGTGGGCGGCGGGGAAACCCCAATCTTCGGCTCCTCGCTGCTGCGGCGGAAGTAAAAACACCATCTGCGCATGCGCAGATGGTGTTTTTACTTCCGCAGCGCTACTTCGCGAAAAACCGATCATTGCGAGGGGTCCTGGAACGGAACCCTTGCAATAATCGGGGGACCACTGTATACTCATGTTGCTGATCGGTGGAATCTTGTAAACTCAAATAATCAGTCTCAATTTTTTGACACCATGATATAGAATTCTTCTCCAAGTATCTAGTGTATGATATGACAACAAAGAGATTTTTCTTTCTAATGATACCTTGATTGTTGTTAAAATACGTTTCATGAGTTTTTTTATATTCTATTTATTATCCAAAACATTTTGAGTGGTTCATTTGGCTAACATGATTTATCAATAGTTTTATCTATTTATAAATAGTTTTTTTAGACATTCTACTCAACAATTCTATTGACTTTTTTTGTTTTTGTTCACAATATTCATTTATTGTGCTCAACATCATATTCAAATTTGTATTATATTTTTCCTACTATCTCTATTGCAAAATGAAAAATAAATGTAAATGAATAAATACTTATTAAACAAGATATTGGTAGAAAAATTGTCCTCAACGACCATATATAAGCTGAATTTAAATTCATATACTGTAAAACAATTCCATGGTTATACATTAGAAAAAAGGAACCTGATAAACACAATAAACACTTCTTTGGGAAGGCATTATTTTCCATTGAAAGAGAAGATTCATAATTTGGAATCCTTTCTGTTTTAGCATTGCTTTTGGTACTGGTGGTAGAAGTGAGCAATACATCTGTACAATTACACTTGATGTGCTAGTTACGTCCATATGAGCCATGGCGGCAGTACTGCAGGCTACTTCTGCTGACTGCCAGCTGCTTGCAATTTGGCAGATCGAATCTCACCAGCCTTATATCCTACTGAGGTGAGAAAATGACGACCCAGATTCTTGGGGGTAATATGTTGACTCTGCAAACTGCTTAGAGAGGTCTGAAAAGTACTGTAAAGTTGTGTATAAGTGTTAAGTGCTGCCTCTTAACTATATGTTGGTGTACTTTACACACCAACACATTCTTTGCATTCTGTTTATGGAAAAGTGCATAAAAGCTTAAACTGATGCAAAACACGGACGGCACATAAATCTAATAAACAAACAAATTCAGCAAAGCTACTAACTTATCAAAGGCATTCTGCTTTCATTACCCTGACACAGTACTGTTTAAGTTATTTGCTTTCAAAGCACAATTGACAATCTTAGTTTCATACACAAGATTCTGCATGTTTAAACAATAACTACCTTGTATCAAGTATCCAAATATTTAGGATCTGCTATAGGTGGAGATTCTTCCATATGTGCCCAAATCTGCATCCTTCAATTCTCTATTTCATTTCTAGATTGAGGCTCGCTCACTTTTTTGAGCTATGATTAGCATTTAAAGGTACTCTCATTTCAGAAAGCGCATTGAAGTACATCTTTCACATTACACCTTTTAATGAAAAGTGAAATCCTCTCTGGGGGCTGTCAGACTTCTAAATGCAATATAACACCATGACCAGTTCCACTTACCTTCGCCACCTGTTTGCATTTTGCGCACGGGGTGCGCTCCTTCATGCAATTTGGCTTTTGCACATGCTCAGTAGCAGGAATTGGCCAGAAACACATCAGAGGAGCTGATCCCCTGGGCTTCGGGCAATGGTATATAGATCAGTTTAAACCCTTGGGGGTGGGCGAGAGGATCCTATTACAAGCATGAGAACAGGAAAAATCTTCAAAACATATAAAAAATAACAAAAAATAATAATAATAAAAAAAGATGAGAGCATCCACAGAGCGGCACCCGCCCATCCGGTGACATCACCAGCAGGTCATACGGGTTCAGGTGATCCGGTCTGAACCAAGAGGAACCCTCCCCTGATCATAACTATTTTGTATGATAGACTTGCAGGGCCATTAAAAACATGCAACATGTTTACACTGATGCAATATAATATAATGTTATGCATGCACAGGCACACAGAAACATAAAAACATAGAAGGTTGAGGGCAGAAAAAGACCTCATAATCCATCTAGTATGCCCTTATACTATTTCCTGTATTTTATTTTAGGATGGATATGTTCTGTCTGGGTGCCCCCAGACTTCAACACCAACTGGAAAAAGCAGCCAGACACGCTGGTAAAAGCAAAAGCACTTTAAAGTTTGAAAAATAAACACAGAGAAAAACCTGTTCTTCCCAACAGGAAGGCTATGAGACTTCACAGCAGAGTCCTGATGGCCAGACAATACAGCAGACTTCTTGCTGGCACACCCACCACTGTAGAGAATAAGACCCACACCTTTTTCCCCCAAGGTTTCAGTATTCAAAGTCACAAACCAGAATTCCAAGACGCCAAAGATCACAGCCAGGTCCCAGGACTCCCAAAGATAATACTCCACAAGCCAGGAAGGGTGGGTCTGCCTTTTCAGCCTTTCCAGAGAGCACCACACCCAAACCCAGCTGTTGCCTCTTTAGTGCTGAAAGTACCTGGCTAATTGTCCCCTTCGTTGTGTTGCTCTTCTCTGCCAGAGATCGATTATTGCTTGTGCATTTTCATCTAAGGAATCCAGGCTGCTTGCTGGGGAGAGCTCCCCCTCGGGGGGACTCTGGCTGTCCTCCCTCTCCCTCAGCCTGAGATTCCTCCTCCCCGTCTGCCTGAACCTCCTGTTCCTCATCCTCCCCCTCTGAGCAGGAAGCCGGCAGAGGATCAGCCGTTCCCTGAGGGGCCTCAGACAGAATCACAACAGGATATATGTTTATCACAGGCATGTTTACATTTAGTTACTGTGGATTTACCAACCACGTCTGCTGGAAGTTTGTTCCAAGCATCTACTACTCTTTCAGTCAAATAATATTTCCTCATGTTGCTTTTGATCTTTCCCCCCTCAGATTTTGCCCCCTTTTTCTTGTGTTCACTTTCCTATTAAAAACACTTCCCTGCTGAACCTTATTTAATCCTTTAACATATTTAAATGTTTCGATCATGTCCCCCCTTTCCCTTTTATCCTCCAGACTATACAGATTGAGTTCATTAAGTCTTTCCTGATAAGGTTTATGCTTAAGACCTTCCACCATTTTTGTAGCCCGTCTTTGGACCCATTCAATTTTATCTTTTTTTTTAAATATAATTTTTATTGATTTTTTAAAAATTTTATAAAAAGCAAAAACATAAAACAGAGAAGTGTACCATCACCAAACAAAAAATTAAAAATCCTCTTCACCGGGGAAGATTCAATTCTGTATCGTTCATTTGCTTTATCTCTGGATTACATTGTTCATTCTTTATAAACTGATTGAATTTTATTTTTTACATTTGCATTGCTTGCTGATATTGTTAATATATAATTCTTAACCTTCTCCCACTGCCTCATTGTTGCTGGTAATTTCTCTTCATTATAGTTGTGTAATCTAATTTCCATAATTTCATAGTGAATGTGGTCCATCATGTACCTGCACCAATTTTTTGTGGTCCCATTCAATTTTATCAATATCTTTTTGTAGGTGAGGTCTCCAGAACTGAACACAGTATTCCAAATGTGGTCTCACCAGACACACACACACACACACATAGGATTGAGTGTCTTTTAGTATAATCTACTGGGTTAGGGGGTTTTTTCCCCTTTTTTCACTTATGAGTTATTAAGATGCATTTTGTGTTTGTTTGGGTGGCTGCACTAAGCAAATGTTAGTGCTAGAGAGATACCTACACATCAGGCAGAAATCTCCTTAATTTTATGGGTGGAACCAAAGCCTCTTCCAGCTCCAAAACCAAAATGAAGGATCCTGGCAATTCTGCATTGGTCATAAGGCCAAGACTCTTTTTTGGTCCATAGAGGATAAAACATGAGGTTCATTTCAAAGAAAATGCCAATCCCTACCTATACTGTACACTTTCTTGGGATATTTGCTTATTTTAAAAAAGAGAGAGAGACAGAGACAGAGACAGACAGAGAGACACAGAGAGCAATACAGAGACATCACTGGAATGTTTTAATTTTTATATTATACTAAGCTTTCATCAGCCCCTCCTGACATCATCAGAGTATAAAATTCCCATTGAAGAGATGCTTGCTTTAATGTAATGCCAAACGATTAAGTCATTGCACACATAACAGTATTTCCTCCCTCCTGTTATAGGCTTTGTTGTTTTTGCTTTAGTCGTTCTGACTGTTGCCTCTTTCTCTTGGGGGTAAAACAGGGCTATCAGGCATTGCTTTGAAGGTATTTCTCCTGCCTCCCAACCCCCTCATTTTTACTCCTCTCCCTTTCAGGTGCACACATTGCCTCCTCTAAATTAATCTCTTTTGCCCATGATCTTATGATAAGTTTGCATTGTTCTTCACATACAGTAACCCACCCATCCACCCTATCTATCTATCTATCTATCTATCTATCTATCTATCTATCTATCTATCTATCTATCTACCTACCTACCTACCTACACACACGCACACACATATATAGAAAGAGAGTATATAAAAGAACATTTAGCCTCTTGAAGGCCAATATCACAACTTTAAAAAGCAGGAAATATATGCAATCAACAAAAATTAATTAAAATTATGTTGACACATTCCAATCTTCAAAGGTTCAGCAGAAATAGATTTGAATGTAAAATAATAATAAAAGATAGTCCAACATAGAAAACAAACCTGTGATTCTGTGTAGCAGAAATGCTACCCAGAAGACAAATTGCCTTTGTCACAGTGGTTATTTATATTTCCAGTGATTAAGAAATAGTACATCTGCTGTTTTCAGAGAAGCACAACTCTGTCACTGTAAGTTGAATATCTCTAGACCAAGATCTCAAGAATGTGTGATTAATAGCATTTTCTTTTTATTTGGATGGAATTGCAGTTCATTCATATCTATCCATATATCAAATAATCACCACCACTAGTTTATAACTTAAGTGGCCCTTTCAATGTAAATATTTGCTTATTTCGATTTTTAAACTAAATGAAATTTAGTTTGGTCTTTCCCCCTAATTTCTCTGGGAGCTTTTTTTAAGCATTAAGAACCTTCCAAGAAAAGTACTTGTCATTTTACTTGTGTCCTCCATTACATTTTTAAAATATTTCTAGTAAAAGTAAAACAAATGGACAAAAGAGCAAGAGGGAGAAGAAGCAAAACTTTTTTGAATGGAGACAAAAGAAAAAACATAACAGCCAGCACAATTCATTTATCTTCCTATTGTAAAGAAACACCATATTTCTATTATATCTTTATTAGGACTCCTCAGAAATGAGCAGATGATTATTATTCCATGACAAACTTAATGTAAATCATTCCAAACTCAGCTTCAGGAAATAAGACTTTAGTAACCAAGTAGTTGATGCATGGAACTCACTACCAGACTCTGCAGTATGATCTCCTAACCCCCAAAACTTTACCCTTAGACTATCCACTGTTGACCTCTCCTGATTCCTAAGAGGTCAGTAAGGGGCATGCATAAGTGCACCAGCGTGCCTTCCGTCCCCTGTCCTATTGTTTCTTTATATTTTTTACTAGTATCATGTATATGAATATTATTATATCTCTGGTAGGAGCCTCCCGAAAATTCAAGGGTACAAATTTCAGACACACACACATTTTAAAATTCAAAACAATGTTCTTTATCCCAAAAGTCAAAATAAACTAAGCACTCTTTTTGTATTGCAAAGAGCACTCGTCCCAAAACAACCGGGTATTCTGTACAATTAACCTTAAGCAGTCATTAAGTATTTTGCTAGCAGTTGTGAAGCAACTTCACACCCCTTTTTCTTCCAACGAAGTGAAAACACACAAACACACGTTGCTCTGCTTTGTTTTCAAAGGCGTGAAAAATCAACAAGCAAAGTCCAGAAACCAGCAACCCAGGATTCCTGACGAACTGTGATCAGATACTCTTTCACAATGGCCAAAGCCGCACGCTGCTATTTATAGCAGCAGTCCTAATTACTGGAGCCCCACCCAACCACAGGTGGCCTCATTTTTTTTCTTGTAATAATCCTTTAGTTGTTGTCTCCTATGCATCACTCTGTGCATGCGTGGATGTGTCATTAATTCTTGTTCAGAATCCAAAGATGATACAGATGATTGATCTCCTCCTGGGCTGTCTGCCAAACTCCCCTCTTCCCTGTCACTCATGCTGCCTTGGTCAGAGGAGGCTTCATCGGCAGATTCCATCAGGAGTAAAACAGGCCTGCGGCATGTGGATGTTTCCCCCACATCCACCTGCACATTCCTTGGGGCAGGAGCTGAGCCAGAGCTAACCACAACAATATCTAATGTTTTTTTCTTATGTTTATTTTTTACTACTATCATGTATATAAATATCATTATACCTTTATATATCTCTAATATGTACTTGACAAACCAAATAAATAAAAAATAAATAAAGTATGGGAGAGAAAGAAGAATCAAGATGGGCTTCTTAATTCTAACTACAAGGGATCAATCAGAGCTTCCCTTGTAAACTAGGAATGCACTACCATAAAAAGCAGTTGAAGTCTTAGCAATGAGTGAATCAGCAACAGATCACCAAGAATCTCAGTGGCATAAGCATTCTGGAGCCAATCAAACATCTCAAGGGAAAGTGTGTCTCTGAACCAAAATGAGACACATTATCACGGCACATTTAACTTTTTAAAAAGTGTCATAAAAAAGTCCTGTTACAGAAATATACCAATTTATATTAGTTTTTTTTAACTCTGTGAATATTTTAAAAGCCGCCGCATTATTTGAACCATTTGCGTGAAATAGTTTAAAATAAAGCAAATAAAAAGAAGTGATTTAACTATTTAAAGAAGTGTTTCAATATACTACATGCTATTTAAAATATTTGTTAATAAACCATAATTTGTTAAGCTCCAGTAGCTTATCTTAATGTATACCTCCATACAGAGGATTCCTAATCTTTCCAACTTTAAGATGCATGGACTTCATTCCCCAGAATTCCCCACCTTCTGGTCTAAACCATAAACTACAGCTAAACTACACTGTTATAATTTCCAAAAAACAAATTAAGAAAATTATAGCTTCTCTGGGTTTTATAAACCATCTAATCATCAGACTGGAGCTCAATGTCCTCAGTTTGTAATGATCAAGAATCTGTTTCCAGACAACTTACCTATTGTTGGTTTTATCTTTTCACATTTCATTTTTCAATAAATGTTACAAGAAACATGTACAGTGGTATCTCTATTTACGAACTTAATTCGTTCCGTGACCAGGTTCTTAAGTAGAAAAGTTTGTAAGAAGAAGCAATTTTTTCCCTTAGGAAAAAGAAAATAATGCGTGCAATTGGAGAAACCAATTGTTTCCTCCCAGGAGATTCCTCGAGAGGTCCCATGGAGGCTTCTCCCCACCTTTTCCAGCCCTGTTTCCTCCCGGGAGATTCCTAGAGAGGACCCATGGAGGCTTCTCCCTGCCTTTTCCGGTTACAGTTTCAGAAACTCAGGTTTGTAAGTGGAAAATGGCTCTTGAGAAGAGGCAAAAAAATCTTGAACACCCGGTTCTTATCTAGAAAAGTTTGTAAGTAGAGGCATTCTTAGGTAGAGGTACCACTGTACTAGCTAAACTATCTAGCTGTAATATTTGTTTGGATTTATATCTATGACCATTAAGAAACTGAACTGAAGTAAAGGAGACTTTTGTCTTTTTAGTGCTTCATCACATTTAAGTTCTTATTTAAATATTCTGGCAATCATTAATTGTTAATTAATATTGAACATATCAATTAATTGTTATATTATTGAAAGATTTTTTTTGCAAGACAGATTTGCATCAACAACTATTTAGAATTATTAATGCAGTCACTGTGTTAAAAAATTTCAATATTTATGTGGGGATTGCACCACTTTTAAAATTGCTTTCCCTTCTCACATACTTGCTGTTTCAAAGAAGCAAAACAAAATAGGCCATTGGTGCGTTCCCTCTCTCTCAGTGGACTCACAGAGTGATGACAGTATATAATACAAATATGTCTTAGGACTGTGATAAAGCATTATGCAGGGCCTTGGGTAAGTGCCAATTTTTTTGAATTATATTAAATACTTCCGGTCCCCCTCTCCTCAAGTCTTTTGAAGATGTTTTTAACTTTGGCACCTTAAATATGTTAATGGATACAGTTGATCACAGATAATTCTGAACATCCTAAGGCACTGATGGTTAACCTTTTAGTGCCAAAAGCGCATGTGCGTACCTCCATAATGCATGACCCCATGTGTGCATGTGTGACCTGTGGGAACCCCACCACCATGCATGCACACGCGATGTGTGCCCTGTCCCCATGAATGCATGCCTGACCAGTAATCGGCAGCCAAATATTTTACTGCAGCACTGTGGGTGTGGCTTATTTTGTGGATGTGGCTTAATGGTCATGTGACTAGATAGGAGTGGCTTGCCGGCCATTTGACCAAGTGGGAGTGGCTTGAACGATCATCACCGTTCAAGTGAACTGTTAAATCCTCGACTTACAACCTTACCAGTGTTGCTCACTAGGGTAACAATTTGCTTTGCGTTTCCCGCACTGTCCTTCCTGGGTTGCCCTCTGCCTCAAGCTGGGTAGCTAGCCGAATGGCTGCTGCCAGGAGCATAAATGCTGACAGCGCTCCTTCCATCTATGCCTTCTGCTTGCACCTCAGGTGGAAGGTGGCTGTGTGAGGCTAGAGGGGGGCTGGGCAGGAAAGAGGGAATCTTGTCCGAGGCCAGGAAGGAGGAAAGGGGAAGAAAGCAAGGAGCACAGACACAGCAGCAGCAGCAGAGAAAAAAAGGAGAGCTGAGCTGAGACCAGTAATCCAGGAAGTGACAGCCGCTGATCAGCTGGAGCTGCGCATACATCTTCATCTTCGCGGGTGGAACTGTGTTCCACCCCGTTCTGCCTGCTGCCCACCCCACTGTGTGCCACTTGTAGCACATGTGCCATGGGTCCGCTATCATGATCCTAAGGAATCTGTGACTTTGGTAGCATGTTAACACTATGCAGCAAAAGTGAATGCCAAACAACAGAAGGTACTTTAGTATTAATCAATATAATGACTGTAGGAATCAAGGTTTTCCCCTTTGCAGCTGGCAAATCTAGAAAGTTTATTAAATATGAAAAACGATGGTCTGTTAGTTCCATTAATATTAGAGAAGATATTAAAAAGGCAACTCTTAATTCATCTATCCCTTATCATGTATTATTTCCACAAGATGACCCTTTTGTACATCATGTGCAAAAAAAAGCCAACACTATGCTTGGTGAAATTCATTAAAATAAGAAAAAATAAAGTATTTTTTCTTCATCTCAACTGAGCTTAGAGATTGCCCACCTGTTCTCAATCTACTTCTCATGGATTGATAAATATAATGAGCAGAATGGAAGATGCTGAATGTGAGAGTAACCATGAGGGCAAGCCTGTGTTCAACAGAGATTTGTTGATATCTATTTTCTATCATTGTTGCGGTCACAGTTTGCAATTTTAGGATTAAAAACGCTTGCTGAGCTTTGTAGGCAATTATATTGACTAAAATTTAGTTATTTTTTATGATCTATTGTACCGTAGTGAGAACTTTATTGTTAGTATGAGGTTCTTACTCCTCCTAGTGTCCACATTATAAATCAGTTCTCTCAGCATCCAGAGGAATTATTGGTACTGAGTGAACAGTTACAAATGTTCCAGATTCTAAATTGCTTTGCTAGATTAACAGACCCAAATATTGTCTAACTAGCAAGACATCTGACAGTTGTCTGGGCTATAGCTTTGCAGGTTTTATAAATCCAGGAAGTCAGGGATTGAAAGTAAATGCCTAACTATTTGAACCATTTAAGCCTTATTCTGTTCTTCTGAGAAACCATTAATTTTGGATTTACACTAGTAACATCTCTTTGTGAAAAGAACACCATTTTAGTTCATTTTCATTCTCCTTGAATGTTGTGGTTCAGCTAATGAGACTGCAAGGAAAACCAAAGGCGGTTTGAGATAGAATTAACAGTGTTGTCAGTGTAAAGAAGGAAGGAGAGGAGAGAGAATGGAATTCACAATTAGGAGTTTCCATAATTCCTTAACACTAAGGTTGAATACAAGAACAGTGAGGATACTTGTCTGTGTAGGAGCTGAGGCAGTAAGAGAGCTATTGGCATCACATTAACCTGCACTGATATGTCTTCATGAAACATTGTAATTAGCTGCAATAAACAGTAGTATTTAGAACAGAGGCTCATTTACACTATAACCATTCACTCACTTGATCACTACCCTTGCTTCCAAATTACTACACAATAGGTGCTTCTGTATTTCTGCACAAAAGGCTCTTAATTTGTATTTAATTTCCAGACCCTAAATTAGATGAACAGAAAACATTTTATTAACCCAATGACATGGTAGCATTCAGGTTTTTGGGATATGTCAGTAATAAAAGTTTAAAACAGTTATTTACAGGAGCATTTCATTTCTCCAAAGAATAAGGCATATTATGCATCCAATAAATGATAGCATTTGTCCGCTACAATATTCTTTATTCCTGCTTTTGATCTATTGCTTCAAAAGGCACAAGAAATGAGTTTCATTTTATGAAAATCAAGTATTGCCTATAGCAGAATAAACATGCAATAATTCATTGTCTATAAAATATTAAAAAGTTGAAAACCAGACTATAGGTATAATCGAGAATGATTAGCATATCCTTTCTTATGAACAATGTGCTCTCAGATAATGAAAGCCAAAATAAACTTGAAAGACATCCTAACTGCAGATATATTGAAGAATAATATAGAAAAGTTGTGCATTGACAGATTGAACAAAAATAATATTCCACTGAGCTAATGCTGAATTTTTGATAATTTATCACAAAAACAGGTTGCAATAGGGCGGCATACAAATCTAATAAATACTAAGGGCGGCATACAAATCTAATAAATACTAATACTAATATGTTCAGATATACTTAGATAATTGCTCTTGGTTCCTGACTGCAGCAAAAACAGAAAATGAAATTGAGTGGGTGGAACAGGAAACCTCTGTAGGATCATTGGTCCACAAAATGATAGGTGCTTTGAAGTTACTACTTCTCTCTTTAGATTAAATCAGATTAGATTGCAAGAGTTGGAGGGGACCTTGTAGTAGGTCATCTAGTAACACACACACACCACTCAAGCAGGAGTCCCCACACCATTTCAGACAAATACCAGTCCAATCTCCTCTTGAAAGTCTCAATTGTTGGAGCTCTCACAACCTCCGCAAGCAACTGTTCCACTGGTTGATCGCTCTAACTGTCAAAAAGTTTCTCCTTATTTCCAGGTTGAATCTCTCCTTAGTCAGTTTCTCTCCATTATTTCTTGTCTGGCCTTCTGGTGCCTTGGAAAACAGTCTGACCCCCTCCTCTGTGTGGCAGCCCCTCATGTATTAGAACATTGCTATCATGTCTCCCCTGGTCCTTCTCTTTGCCAGTTCCTGCAATCCAGGGGTGGGCTGATAGCCGGAACGCTAAATTGGGCTCGCCAAGGCGGCTCGTGAGTGCTTGTGGGACGCATGGAGCTGCATGTGTACCCATGTTTCGGCATGCACAGAAGCAAAAAACCTCGCCGAAACACAGGCGCATCTGTGGCTCCATGCACGATTTTGCTACCTCCACAGGTGCAGAAGCAAAATCATGAGTGCGGCAGCGAGCCCAATTTAGCATTCTGGCTAGCAGTCCACCCCTGCTGTAACCGCTCTTCATATGTTATAGTATCCAGTCACCTAATCATCCGGTTTGCTCTCCTCTGCACTATCTCTAGAGTTTCAATGTCTTATTTGTAGTGTGGTGATTAAAACTGGGTGCAGTATTCTAGGTTTGGTCTAACTAATGCTTTATAGAATGGTATTAGTACCTCCCTAGTGCTAGATTATATCCCTCTAATAATGTAATTTAGGATTACATTGGCTCTTAACATTGGAAAGGATGTATTTCTACCCCTCAAATGTCAAAATCTAAAGTTTGACTGCAGGCTTACTAGAAACTGTTAGAGTGAAAAACTATAGTGAATTATAGAGTGAAACACCACTACATTCACACTACTATAGATGAAATAGAGTCTTCACTCTATGGTTTGTTACCTTTCTTGTCCTGTGAACAGTTTGCACTAGATTCATCAATAAATCAGGGTATTAGAACATTTTTAATTTAATCTACAGCAAGATGTTTCTAGGCAATTCTAGATGTAACTGATAAGTGAACAATAATCCATAGTTTACAAATTCTGAATTGCTGATAGAATCAATTCTGGGTCAGTTCCATGCCCTGGGTAGAAGTAGTGTCTGAACCATCTTGAAAATATCAAAATATCAAATTATGAAAATATCACATATTTATGTAGCAGTGGATATACTAGTGGATATACCAGGCAGTGAATTCTAAATTGATTCAAAAAAACCTGGCAGGCAGTTTTGGATTGTATTTATATGTTAGTTCATGGAGGAGACATTATTTTCTGCCCGACTCAAGAATTGCCCAGTAGACTTTGTGGTAATTTTCAAAGAGATGTAACAGGAGATCTTTTTGGGCTCTATATTTTTCTAAATGCAAGGCATCCAGATTGTTATTAGTTACCCCTTGTGAACAAAAATTCAGGTCAATGTAGAACTGATAACAAAGTGATAAATTATCACCCAATAACACAGCCATGAACATTAATCTTTCTATACCACTTATTACAAGAGAATGGTGAACTTATAGAAAGGAGCAAAAAAAATATGCTCTCCTAAGCAATAACTGGAAGATCTTTACTTTGGGACATATTTTTTCATAGGAAAAATTATATCCCAAAGTAAAAGAATCAGATGCCAGGTGCTCTTGAGATTCAGAGATAAATTAATCATAAAAACTTGCAAAAGCCCATATAAAAGAGCTATGATGCATGACATGGAAGAGTACAAACACTGTTTCTATTTTATGTAATGTAATAACAGCTGAACTACTACTACATAATCCACATTTTTAGTTTAGTATAATGTACGTGTATATGTACCACATTTATGGTACGTATACACATACCATATATCAATAACACTAAAAGTATGAGGCCAGATTCTACCAACAGCACTCTTTCATCCACTCCAAATAAAGGGTCCATGGTAAACCTTGTTAATGTTCCACTTATCAAATTAAGTACTATTTTAAATGATAAAGGCTTTCAAGAAATGTATCTAAGAAAAAATATTGCATGCATGAATCACAAAATGTTAAGAGATAATCAGAGACTTGAAATATAGGCAATGAGGAGATGATAGCAAATGTAGAGAAATTTAATAAAAGTTGACTCTATGTGATGAGATGAAATAAATGATAAGTATATCGAACAAGACAAAACCATTATTTCTTATGTTGTTACAAATTTGATTCAAACAATCTTATGCTGATCATGATATGTTTTCAGTGCTAGAAAGAAGTGGGGTTTGCACCAGTGGTGAGATTCAAATTGTTTTACAACCGGTTTTGTGGATGTGGCTTGGTGGGCATGGCAGGTTGAAGGATACTGTAAAACAGAGGTGGGTTACTTTCCCCACTGGTTCACAATGCAATATTTTGCGTCCCCTCGTGCAATTTTGTTTCTGTGCATGCTCCGCAGCTGGAATCAGCCCAAAACACGATTTAGGAGCTGATCAGCTCTGCTTCAGGCAAAGGAATAAATGTCAATATAAACCAGGGGCAGGAGGAAGGGCCCTATGCAAGCAGAAGAATAGAGAAAACCTTACAAAAAGTAGAAAATTTGCAAAAAAGTTTTTTAAAAGATGGAGGCACCCGACCATCACCAAACCAGAAGGAATCCACCTCTGCTGTAAAATCCCCATTTCCTCCCAATCAGCTGGAACTCAGGAGGCAGAGAATGGATGGGGGCAGGGCCAGTCAGAGGTGGTATCTACCGGTTCGCTGAACTACTTGAAATTTCCGCTACCAGTTTTCCAGAACTGGTCAATACCTGCTGAAACTCATCTCTGGTTTGCACTGATGACATTTAACTAATTAAGTAACAAAACACCTGCAAGCAAACAGCCAAGCTCAGAGAGCACCAAGACTCCACAGGTTTTCTCTTAAAATAGTATTCATTTCTATCAATTTGGCACAGTGTAGGTATTCTGTATGATTGGTAGGTGGCAGTCATTTATCCCTTAAATTAAAATAATCTTTGCTCAGCCTGAAACTACTGCCTGTTGCACTGCGGTACAATTTCTCAAGAAAGTAGCTGAGAAAAATTATTTTTCTCATAACCAGATTATTTTGCTTTAGTAAGATCCCTTCTTTTTAGCCTGATGCTAAATTCTTCCCATCAACACCATGGAATGAACTCACTTACCCAAGATTTAACTAGGGAAAAATGAGAAGAGAAAGATGACTCTGTCCCTTGTCCAAACTATAGTATTTATTAAAATACATCAACTAATTAAATTTGGTCCACACAAGAACATGTAATATTAACTTTAGGTCAGTATTTCACAAAGTAAAACTATCATATGGTGCAATATATGGCATTAAAAAAAAACACATTCAAAAGACTAATCCTTTTTTATATCTTTTTATGGGACAATATACTGCCTTATACAGTGGTACCTCATGATACGAACCCCTCGCCATACGAACAACCCAAGATACGAACCCGGGGTTCGGAAATTTTTGCCTCTTCTTATGAACGTTTTCCGTCTTACGAACCCGCTTCCACCGCCCGGCTGTCGCTTTTTGAAACAGCCGGGGGGCTTCCCAGCGTCCTCCTGAACCCGAACACCAAACCCGAACTTCCGGGTTTGGCGTTCGGGAGGCCGCCGAGAAGCCCCCCGGCTGTTTTCAAAAGATGACAGCCGGGCGGCGGGGCTTTTCGGCGGCCTCCCGAATGCCGAACCCGGAAGTTCGGCAAAAGTTTGGTTTCGGGAGGCCGCTGAGAAGCCCTGCCGCCCGGCTGTCGCTTTTTGAAACAGACGGGGGGCTTCTCAGCATCCTCCTGAACCCGAACTTTTGCCGAACTTCCGGGTTCGGCATTTGGGAGGCCGCTGAGAAGCCCTGCCACCCGGCTGTCATCTTTTGAAACAGCCGGGGGGCTTCTCAGTGGCCTCCTGAACGCCGAACCCGGAAGTTCGGCAAAAGTTCGGGTTTGGGAGGCCGCTGAGAAGCCCCGCCGCTGCTTCACTTTTTGAAGCAGCCGGGGAGCTTCTCAGCGTCCTCCTGAACCCGAACTTTTGCCGAACTTCCGAGTTTGGCATTGGGAGAACGCTGAGAAGCGCCCGGCTGTTTCAATTGAAATGCCAGGCGGTGGCGGTTTTTTGGGGGGGGGGTTTCGTTGCACGCATTAATTCATTTTACATTGTTTCCTATGGGAAACAATGTTTCATCTTACGATGAAATGTTTGCCTTACGAACCTCCCCCGGGAACCAATTAGGTTCGTAAGACAAGGTATTACTGTATTTGATTATAAAATGTAAACCATAATTTTAAAGAACAACAAATAGTAAATCCCTCATTTATGCATGTACTATAATGGCTGCAATAAGAGAGAGAGATTGTCCTATGTTCTGGTGGTTCCACTTACAATATGAATTCTGTTCAAAGTTAGGAAAAGGATGTATTTGGCTGACACTAATTTATTTAACTTTTCTGCTTTCCATTGCTCTGTTATTTTATTCCTAATGAAATAGAAAGGGTTACACCAACTTTTAACTTAATCTTTTAAATGAATATTAAGAATTAATTAAGGATTCTTTGTCTTGAAGATGATTGGTGATACAAATATTATCCCTTTGGTTATATTCCCTATTCTATAGAATATGTGGTCAGCTAAGTTTTGATAAATACGAGGGTCACCCAAAAACTAATGCACCACTTTTTTCTTCTTCAACAATTATTTATTGAACACAATAAAACTTACACACAAGAAAGAATAATGTTTCTTCTATGCTCCCTATTTTTCCACCTAATCTCCGTTCAGTTCTATGGCCTTCCTACAGCGAGACACAAGGGTGTGTATGCCATGTCGGTACCACTCCTTGTTCTGGTCACCAGACTTCCGTCAACTGCAGATTCTTCTTAAACTGTACACAAACATTTGTGAATGTTCCCAATAGTTCTTTCTCCGTAGTGAGAAATTCAATGATGACACGCTGCTTGTAATGCACATCACTAACAGACACCATTTCGAAACACTGCTGCAGCTACACTATCTGTCTGAAGAAGCGCAAAATGTACACATGCACTCCTGACAATTCAAATAATGTGTATGTAAAGTTTCGCATCCGTACAATTAAAGTAGGCTGAGAAAAAAATGTGGTGCATTACTTTCTGGGCGACCCTCATATCTTGTTATAGCTCTTTAAAAAAAGCCTCTGAAGATTTCTTTTCACCATATTTCCCATATGTATTTACAATACTAGATATTCAACATTACCTGTTATTGGCATTGTTACTGGCATTTATTGATTTTTAGATACAGTGGTACCTCAAGATACGAACCCCTCGTCTTACGAACAACTCGTGATACGAACCCGGGGTTCAGTCAAATTTTGCCTCTTCTTACGAACTTTTTTCGAGTTACGAACCTGCGTTCGGAGACAGCTGGGAAGCCACGCGGCTGTTTTAAAAGGTAACAGCTGGGCGGTGGGGCTTCCCAGAAGCCTCCCGAACGCCGGTTCGTAACTCGAACAAAGTTCGTAAGAAGAGGCAAAATTTGGCTGAACCCCGGGTTCGGTTCGGGAGGTTCCTGGCAAGCCCCCCAGGCCGGCTGCGACCTTTTAAAACACCCGCGCCGCTTCGCAGCTGTCTCCTGAAGCCGAACGCGGAAGTTCAGCTTTGCCGTTCGGCTTCAGGAGACAGCTGCGAAGCGGCGCGGGTGTTTTAAAAGGTCGCAGCCGGCCTGGGGGGCTTGCCAGCACCCCCACGAACCCGGGTTCTGGGTTCGGGGGGGTGCTGGCAAGCCCCCCAGGCCGGCTGCGACCTTTTAAAACACCCGCGCCGCTTCGTAGCTGTCTCCCGAAGCCGAACGCGGAAGTTCGGCTTTAGCGTTCGGCTTCAGGAGACAGCTATGAAGTGGACTTTCATTGATTTTCCTTGAAGTTGTTTCACTGCTCATCCAAGAAGTTTGTTCAGTTCTGACAAAATGATGGAGAATTGAAGGATATACAATCCTTGCAGTCATCTGCAGTCATTAGCACTCTTTCTGAGAATCATTGAGGTCTGTACTGTAAAAGGTGGTCTAAAATATTTTTGAATACACAGATTCTAAATTAGGAACACAACAATACATCTCCAGCACAAAGCCTGATTCCAGTAGCAAGAAAATTAGATGAAGACTGTATTATGTAATGTTTTGTTCAGGGATACATGATTCACCATGCATTTTCCACCTTATTGAGGATCAGTTCCATAACATAGTTCACATATTTATGTAGCAGTTATTTTTCATGCAACATTTTATAATTTTAAACTTCATTTAATTTTAAGTTACTCTTGCTTGTTGGATTTAATTTGTTCCTGTTCTATTGCTTCTAGAAAAGCTTCAGTAAATCATTAATGCAGCAAACAGCGAACATAATTTGAGCAGAGGGAGGTAGGATAATAAGAGAAATAGGTGAGAGAAGAAATGGTGTCACATTCAAGAACAATTATAGTGAAAATTATATGCGAAAAAATGAAGGTGTTTAATATATTGCAATGAAAAGCTCAACAGAGATTTCCCCAACTACTTTACATACAAAATATATTAATCTCTTATTTGCTACATGTCAGCAATTAACTTTTAAAATAATAAAAATGAAACAAAATTATCATTATCTGTATTAAAATAATAAGCTCATGTGGACACCGGTAAATATTGTTACTATTATTACTATCACCTACCATCATCATTGCCACCAACAAATTCTTTTATTTTGACACATATTGAAGGATTTTTAAAAAAAAAAACACTCTAGAATATAAAAAATTATCCATGTATTGTAGTAATACAGAGGACTAGTAAGTAAGGAAATAAATAAATAAATAAAGCATAAATTAAAATGGAACTAAAATACTAAAAGCAAAGGACAAAATGCATTGTAAAAGAGGAACTTTCTCCTGGGCAATGTAGAGGGCACAGGGAATGGCTCTGAAGGACAGGATAAAGAGCTCCACTAGAATAGTGGTCAAGTAAGCAGGTTATAATCTTTCTTCATATCCTGTCTGCATCTCGGAAGATCTGTGTACCAAAAAGTCCAATGTAACAGGAAAAATGGTTATTATGAATGTCTATGGAGATTCTCAGTTGAGGCGGGGCGCATGGCAGCAAAGAGCAAGTTTGGAGTTTTCCCCCCTCTCAAAAATAATAATAATAATAATAATAATAATAATAATAATAATAATAATAATAATACCATAGTAATAATAATACCATAGTAAAATATAATAATAATACCATAGTAAAATATAATAATAATACCATAGTAAAATATAATAATAATACCATAGTAATAATAATAATAATAATTATTATTATTATTATCACTTCATGATTGTGCGATTCTCTGACATTGAGAATTTCTGCTGCTTTTTGATTTGTAAGCTTTGTTTGTTTTGTTCCTGTAGCTCATTTGTCAATGGCTGCCCAGGTTCCACAGCAGCCACCGCGGTCTTTTTTATCCTGGGCCGAGCCAGTATGGACTTCTTTTTGTTTTGTCTCTCCATTAGTTTAAATGGGTTAGGTACGTTTAGTCTGGCTCCTCTGCTTTGACCACTCCGGCAAGGTTAGACCTACCAGTACTTTACACTACCACCGGCACAGCTCTCAGCTTCATTGAAGCAAAAAAGCCCCACTACCCCGACAAGGCGTACCCATCAGTGGGGTAGTACAGATGATCCACTGGAACTTGTGCCGGAACTACCATTTACCAGTGGCAAAGAACTGGTGGGCTCATAAGCCCGAAAAAGTGGTCGAAAATGAGCAAGCAAAACTACTGTGGGACTCCCGACTTCAGACTGATCGAATTCTGAAGCCTAACACACCAGACATCCTGATTGTGGAGAAAAAGAAAGTATGGATCATCGACATTGCAATCCCAGGGGACAGCAGAATTGAGGAGAAGCAGCTAGAGAAATTAGTGAAATACAAAAATCTAAAAATCGAGCTGCAACGACTCTGGCATAAGCCAGTGAAAGTGATCACAATGGTACTTGGCACGCTGGGCGCAGTGCCAAAGGATCTCAGCGGACATTTGAAAACCATCGAAATTGACAAAATCTCCATCTGTCAATTGCAAAAGGCCACTTTACTGGGATCGGCAAACATAATTTGCCACTACATCACGCCATCCTAGGTGCTTGGAAAGCACCCGACTGGTGATGAAATACGAAATCCAGCATAGTGATCTCGCTTGCTGTGTTGTATTGACATAATAATAATAATAATAATAATAATAATAATAATAATAATAATAATTATTATTATTATTATTATTATTTATATTTATTATTATTATTATTATTATTATTATTATTATTATTATTATTATTTAGATTTGTATGCCGCCCATCTCCGAGGACTCAGAGCGGCAGTCTTGCAATATATGCAAGTTTTCCTGTACAATACACTATTATTCCCAACCCTGTCTCTGAGCATTAATTAGGATTTAATTGCTGACTGGTCTTCGAGTCAGACAGAACAGAATCTTGCAAGCTTCATCCATTAAAAAGATGCAAATTTCTTATAGTGTGCACAACACTAAAGCAACACTAAAGACTCCTGCCTTGGGTAGGGGATTGGACTAGAAGACTTCTTAATGTGCCTTCCAGCTCTGAGTCTATGATTCTCTGTGAGCCAAACAATTACAAAACAATAAAGATTTTTTAGTGCCTCCAAGCCATAGTTTAAAATTTAAAATACATTCTGGATAATCTCACTGCCAAATCAATCTGACCAGTATCGGGTTGCCATCGGTACAGATAAGGACAGAGTACCACTAGCGAAAATTAAGCTGTGCGTGAAGCTTCACTTCTGCTGCAAGCACGTGGGCACATACCAGTGAGATTTTGCTTCTGTGCATGTGCAGGAAGAAAAACCTTAAGAGGGGAGGCGTCCGTGTGGGATTTTGACATTTTTTTGCTTCTGCGCATGTGCGGAAAATAAAAAATGGTGAGAATTTCATGTGCATGCATGTAGTTTCATGAGATTTTGTTTCCTGTGCATGCGCATAAGCGAAATCTCACTGGGATGTATGCGCATTTTTGAACTTTTGTTTGGCCTGTTTGGCCGTTTTTCACTTTTCCCAGGCTTCAGGAGACTTTCCTAAACTCAGGGGAGAGCAAAAAACAAGTACTCCTCCAGGTCCTGACAATAAACAGTATTGGCTGGTGGGCCTGCAGGGGAGGGCCTTCTCTGTGGCTGCCCCAGTTCTGTGGAACCAGTTACCTCCAGAGAGCAAGACTGCCCCCACCCTACTGGCCTTCCAAAAAGCAGTTAAGACCTGGCTTTTCCTTTGATCTTGCAGTTATAATCAACAAAATCTGGTCACGGAATGATATGTATGGGCTTTAATGTTTAAGATGTTTTTAATATTTTATTCTGTTGTTAAGCCGCCCAGAGTCCTCTGGGAGTTGGGCGGCATATAAATTTAAATAAATAAACAAATAAACAAACAAACAAACAAACAAATAAACAAACAAATAAATATGCAATAAATCAGCAAGTAGATTTGTTTATTCTTTGATTCTGTAAATGAAAAGCTCTCTAGAGCTTTCCCTTACAGATACAGGAAATAATTTATCACTTTGGGTGATAACAAGAATGTGTTAATGCTCCCTTTGGCTAAAAGAAACAATATAATAATTTAAGAGGATGCTGAGATTGCAATATGCTAGCCTTAGGTATTAAGTGTGTGTAATTTTCTTCACTGCAGGATATCTATCATTCATCAGATTGGTACTCAGAAGGTTAAAAAAAACTGCTGACATTCTAGAATTGATTTGATTATATTACTCTAATGAAAAGATTTTGGAGTATAAAATCTTTTTTAAAAATCTGATTTTACAAACAAACGACTCCAAAAATCTAAATGGTGAAGAATAGGTTTTTTAAAAGAAATAATTTGTTCCATTTTTGAAAGATCAAAGAATTGCAAATTCTACAGTATGTTGCTCTGTAAAAGACTTGGAAAAGGTATTATTTTTCTGCTTATTTTGCAACACTTTTGAATGTTTAAAAAGTTCTTGAAACTCAAGACTGCCAGATTTCACTTACTGTTACAAGGTGATGAAGCTGTGCCCATTTTGTTTAGTTTATATCCCATGTGCCAGTCTGCAAATCCTTGAAGATTGCCAGCTGCTGGAAAGCTGGTAGATCAATGTTTGGAAAATTACATATCGACTTTATGTGGTTTTTAAAGTTCCCCCAAAATCATCTTGGTAAAATTTGTTAGTAAGACAATTAACAACCTAACTTTTTCCAATTTACTAAGTAAATTGTAACGATGTTATATTATCTTTTAAAAAACAAAAACACTTCTCTACAAAACCAATAATAACTCTATGCCTGTATTTTATTTTCATATTTTTTTGGTTCTTAACATGAAGGATGGACAAAATTAATCTTTCAGTTAATTTCCAAGTTTTCTATTCATTCACAGATATAATCCAGAGTTTTAAGTATCATTTTTTGGGCCTAAATAATTGGAATAAGTTCACCACATGAGCATAATGAACACCACATGCACATAATGAACAATGCATAAAAGGTAGAGAAACAACATGACAGATTATCAAATGAGAAAACCTTCTCTAAGAACTCCATTTCCAACAGTGATGAAAGCCTTGTAGAAACTTTTTAATTCTATTCCTCATAAAATATTTTTAAACTTTTTTGTCATTTTACTTTACAAGCTAAGTAGTTTTAATGTTTCTTTGTTTATATCCACTAATATAGTTCTCAAATTATGATGGTAATCGGGATCAAACATTTTATCTCTACACCATGCAGTTGTAAAGCACAATATCACATGGCTGCATTGCTTAGTGATGGCAACACTTGCAGTTCTGTTGCCTGGAGCTACACCCACCACCAGTCAATCCAGTGCCACAGCCAAAGTCCCTGCCACTTTGCACTCCGCAGCCCCTGCTGCACCTAGGTGAACTTTATTATTTTCCTCCCACTGCTCGCTATGCCAGGCCTTTTTCTCAATTGTTCTCAATTTTCAATGTGTATCATTCTCTAAATAATATACATCATTCTTATGATGGTCCAGAAGGCTTCTGACTTGTGGAAGAAACAGCACCCACCATTCTCCAAATTATCCATGCAAGGGCAACCAATTTTTTTACTACCACACTGTGGGGTGGCTAATGCAGGATGCATTTTCTTTCAACTTTCAGTGCAAATTGTTTGCTCTGGGGTGTAGTTCCATTTTTGCTACCCCACTGCATCCCCCCCCTCCGGGCAGCAGCCCACCCCTGCATGCAACTCTCAAGATGTTTTGGAAGGCCCTGAAAACTTTCTTGAAGGCTTTTTGAAGGAATGCAAGAATGGTGCATGAGATCTGGAGAATGGTGGGCGGATTACTTACAATATTTCAGAAGGCATCAGATACTTTAGGCGTAACGCCTCCACCACAGAGCAGTTCCATTCTACATGGCGGCCAAAAGGACAAACATGGGGAGGGAGGGATAAATGGGTTTGGGGGAGTTGAAGAACACCTTCAGGCATAATCTGGTTGAATTTTGATTATTTGACTGCAGGGGCTAGTGCAACAACCATAAATTGGGGACTGGGCATACATACCATTCAACTTCAAACAATGGCTGACTCAATGGTCATTAAACCTTTATAGTATTATTACTTTTTATGTATTTATTTATTTTTACCACATTCAGACCCACTCCTTCATAAATTACTATAACTAATTTATGGATACAGTGCTACTAAGAAAGGGGGTCTACATTTTCCATATGAATGATTCAATAAACAGATATACAGTGATCCCCCGTTTATTGCGTCCCCAACCATTGCGAACAGGGTACTTCGCTATTTTTCAACCCGGAAGTCAAAAATACCATCTACGCATGCGTGCCCTGCACGCATGCGTAGATGGCAGCGGCTTCCCTGGGTCTTCCCCCTCTTGCTGGCGTCAGCGAGGAGTTTCCCCACCGCCCACGCAAACTCCTCGCTGCCGCTCGCCCGCCCTTCGCCTGCCCACGCCGTTCGCTCCCCCCTCTTGCTGTCGGGAGGGCGAGAAGCCCTCCCCAGCACCCGCTCGCCCGCCCTTCGCCCTGGCGGAGAAATTCCAGCCCCCACCTGGTCCCGCCCGATCCTCCTCCCTGAGGCAGCTCGCCCTCCCATGGCCGCTTCCTCCACCCTCTATTGCAAGCCCTCGCCACCGCAGCCAACGCGCGCTGCGATCTTCAAGCCCGGCTCCTTTCGGCCCAGCATCCCGGGCCAAGCAGCTGCCTTCCGTGACTGAGCCTGGCTGGCCCGGAAGATCGTAGCGCGCGTTGGCTGCACCGGCGGCGACATTGCTGCCGGCTTGGCTTCGCTCGCCGCTGCAGCCAACGCGCGCTACGATCTTCCGGGCCAGCCAGGCTCAGTCACGGAAGGCAGCTTGAAGATCGCAGCGCGCGTTGGCTGCGGTGGCGAGGACTTGCAATAGAGGGTGGAGGAAGCGGCCATGGGAGGGCGAGCTGCCTCAGGGAGGAGGATCGGGCGGGACCAGATCGTAGCGCGCCGGACGGGGGTCTCCCGGGCTGCCCGATGCGACGGCCGCCCAGAGCGCTTGGCCAAGGGGGCTCCACTTCAGGTGCCGGCGGAAAAGCCCGGCAGCCAAGCCGGCGTCTTGCGATCGCCGCCTGCCCGCTTCGCCCGGCTCCTGCGGGTCACTTCGGGGGCTCTTCCTCCCTCGGGGCGCAAATAAAAAACCCCCAGCCCTGGAAGTTCGCCGCGTCTGTCAACGCTTCTCTTCCCCTTCCAAGCGCCCGATCGCAGCCTGGCAAAGCCGGTGCAGACGGGGATAAAAAACACCCCCCCTAAAAAAGCCCGGGGCGCCACGCGCAACCACCTGCCTGCGTTCGCGGGGGGAAGATCCCCGCTCGCCGCCAAGGATGCCGAGGCCGCCCGGGAGAGGTCAAAGCAAGCCGGGCCCGGCGGGCGCCCTGGAGCCGCCGGCAAACAAAGGAATAAAAAAGGAGGAAGCCGAGCGCGGGGAAGAAGCGAAAGCGCCAATTTGCACAACTCGCAAAAGCGCGTGGAAAGATCACAAACACACACACACAAAAGCCGTGCGGGATCTGCACGCGGGGCTGGGAGGGAAAAAAGCGCCTCTTTGCAAAGCAGCAGCCGCCCGATCCGGGGCGCGGGACCCCAGGCTCAGTGACGGAAGGCAGCCGCTTGGGCCGAGAGGAGCCGGCCTTGATCCGCCAACGCGCGCTACGATCTTCCGGGCCAGCCAGGCTCAGCGGATCAAGGCCGGCTCCTCTCGGCCCAAGCGGCTGCCTTGATCCGCTGAGCCTGGCTCGCCCGGAAAATCGTAGCGCGCGTTGGAGACAGGCTTTGAGTTTTGGCTGCGGGGCGAGGGAGTTAGGAAAGTCCTACTTCTCCCCCCGCAGCCAAAACTCAAAGCCTGTCTCCTGCTGCCCGGTTTAGCCAGGACACGAGCGGCGAAATGACTTGGAGGAATGTGAAGCTGAAACCGGCCGGTTTCATCTTCACATTCCTCCAAGTCATTTCGCCGCTCGTGTCCTGGCTAAACCGGGCAGCAGGAGACAGGCGGTGGGCTGGGAGCCGCAGGCGAAAGGAGCTCGGGCATTGTTCTCCGGACCCCGCCCGCAGCCTGGAGAGGGAAAGGGCCGCCGCGGGGCTGAGCGGGCGGGGTCCGGAGAACAATGCCTGGCGCCGCGCTCCGATGCCCGAGCTCCTTTCGCCTGCGGCTCCCAGCAGCACTTTGAATCCAGCAGCTTCTGCTGGATACGGGCGGTGGGTGGGACGAGCAACGCGGAAGCCAGGGGCTGTGGCAGCTCGCCCCCCCATCGCCCGTATCCAGCAGAAGCGGCGGGATTCAAAGGGATTCAAGGCTAACTTCTGCGCTTGGCTTGAGGACTCAGCTCGGAAGCTGCACGGGTGTTTTAAAAGGTCTCCGCCGGCATGGGGGGCTTCCTACCACCTCCCGAACCCCCAGCTCGGGTTTGGGGGGGTGCTAAGAAGCCCCCCATGCCGGCGGAGACCTTTTAAAACACCCGTGCAGCTTCCGAGCTGAGTCCTCAATCTTCGGCTCCTCGCTAGCGCTGTGGGAGTAAAAACACCGTCTGCACATGCGCAGACGGTGTTTTTACTTCCGCATCGCTACTTCGCGAAAACCCGCTCGTTGCGGGGGCTCCTGGAACGGAACCCTCGCAACGAGCGGGGGATCACTGTATTTTTAAAAAGCAGATATATTGAAATGGCTTTTTAAAAAAGATTCTGGCAATGCTAAGTCAACTCATCACAATGAATAATCCATAAAAAGTTAGAGAAAGAACAGACTTGAACTTAATGAAACAATCTCAGTATAGTTCTTATATTCTGTCTTTTTTTGATGGAGGGGAATAGATCCACCATGTGCTCTTAGTTCAAACATTTTTTTTCATTACTATATCTTCAAACCCCCACCATTAAATTGATTCCTCGTAAGAGAATTGTTCATTGGAGAGAGTATACATTTGTTCTTCAGGCACATTACATAGATTTGAAGGCATATTTAGATAGATAGAAATAGATAGAATTCTTTATTGGCCAAGTGTGATTGGACGCACAAGGAAATTGTTTTTGGTGCATATGTTCTCAGTGTAGATAAAAGAAAAGATACATTTGTCAAGAACCATGATGTACAACACTTAATGACTTTCATGGGGTCAAATAAGCAATGAAGAAACAATATTAATAAAAATCTTAAGGATACAAACAACAAGTTACAGTCATACAGTCATAAGTAGGAGGAAACGGGTGATAGGAATGATGAGAAAAAATAGTAGTAATAGTGCAGACTAAGTAAATAGTTTGACAGTGTTGAGAGGAATATTTGTTTAGCAGAGAGATGGCGTTCGGGGGGAAATTGTTCTTGTGTCTAGTTGTCTTGGTGTGCAGTGTTCTGCACTAAATAGCACATAAATAGCAATAGCTCTTAGACGTAGACTTAAATGCTGCTTCTCTAAGCTGTTTACAGAGTTAATATATGGCCCCCTACAATCTGGGTCCATATTCTACTGACCTCAGAAGGATGGAAAGCCGAGTTAACCTTGAGCCGGTCAGAATTGAATTGCTGGCAGTTGACAAAATTAGCTGCATTCTAATCACTGCACCACCACGGCTCACTGGAGAATTTTTAAGAGGATACAATTTTAATGTCTTTTCAACTGGGCCTTTTAGAAATCTCAGCTGAGCATTCATTGATGTCCTAATCAAATCCATTTACCTTGCTGAAAACTCTTCTCTGCCTTTACACCTACACTGCCTGAAACACCATCACTTATGCACCATCCTCTCTTTATAATTATCTTTAATATCTGACTAGGCCAAACATTTTTTTTGGAAGAATTCACTAGATATTCTTTTTAATTAACATAGTTAATATAATTTGTCTTTATTATCCTGTAGATTTTAAATGACTGATGCTTGAATTACATTCCAGCCTCAATCCATAAAAACAGCTCTGCTCTTAAAAATATTTTATATAGTTAATACAGTTTTTTCTCATTAATTGCCCTTACAGTCAAATCATCCTTGAGACAAAAGTTTAGAGTAACCTTTCACTGGAACATTATCACTACCCTTCTGTAAAAAAAACCTCCAATGACATTAAGTGATGAACAATGGTTATCAGCAGCTGATTACTTTTTTTTACTGATAAATAATTAGTTTGCTGCTTCTTGACCAATTTGCCTAGCACTAGGCATACTTTACTGGATCTATCACAACGATTTGTAAAAGTGAAAGAATAAAAATGCCAACAGTTTTACAGTCTGTTACATATCCTTTTGTGAGTAATTGCACCATGATTTGTTTCTTCCATATTGTAATTACAGGCTTTATTTTTGTCTCTGTAGTGGTGACAGATGTAACACATCCAATGTGTTTTAGCTGCTGCAGTTAGGCATTTCTTGGTAGGAGACAAACCAATCTGTCAGACTATCTGATGAAATATTCATCAGATAAAATAATATATTTGTGATTCTTAAAAAAAACAACCTTTCTAAGGCAGTAATTTCAAATACAAAGCCATTTACAACCAAGAATGGGTCAAAGGGGCAATTTTGTAAATATTTTCATTGACATCAAAACAAATTCTCCCTCTTCAATAGGCTGAGCTGATTGTGTCACATCTAGGAGTGGTATGGTGTCCAGGAGTGTGACCTTCTTGTGGCATTGTGTTGATAATGGACTTTAGAGTATAGCTTCTCATCCACATGTTTAAAAGCAATAGCTAAGTTATGTCTGCTCTTCCTCCAACACTAGATTAAAGTATAAAATGCTTTTGTAAATGATTTTAACATTAATATTCCATTGTCTTTTAGAACTGTTGTTTCTATAGCTGATCATTATGTTCAGTTCTTTTATTGGACTTTTTGTTGTTATTTTCTATATTGCTATAGGATCCTACATGAGGAAAATTGTATAAAAATAGAAATAATAATGCACTAAGACTAGTTAAATACCTGTGCTTCACTACAAAACTATGTAATAGGACTTGATAAATTTACACTTAAAACTTGAAAATTAATTAATTAATTAATGATTAATTAATTAATCAGTTACTGTGGATTTGCTAACCACGTCTGCTTGGAACAAACGTCCAGCAGATGTGGTTGGCAACTGAATTTAAACATGCCTAGGGTAAACATATATCCATCCTAAGATAAAATACAGACTAAATGGACCATGAGGTCTTTTTCTGCCATCAATCTTCTGTTTCTATGATTCTAATGACTAGTTAAAAAAATGACTGTATAGTTTTGTTAGAGATGGTAAGTTTCTGTTACAGATGAAGATGCTAGTTGCATAGCATAGATCAATGATGGCAAACCTTTCTTGGTCTGTGTGCCAAAAGGGGGGGGAGCCCAGGGGTCGTGAGCATTTATCCACACCCATAATTTCATGTGCCCCCATTCTTTCCCCATCCCCCAGAAGCCCCCTGGAGGCAGAAAACAGCCCATTTGCCAATTTGTGGTGGGACCGGAAGGTCCGTTTTTTTCTCTCCCCAGGCTTCAGAGTCTTTCTAGGAGCCTGGGGAGGGGGGAAATGGCCTTCCCCAGCCCTTGGAGACCTTTGGAGGCCAGAAATGGCTCATTTCCCAACTTCCAAATGGGCCAATTTTGGCCTCTGGAGGCCCTCTGGTGGGGGGCTGTTTTTGCTCTCCCCAGGCTCCTAGAAAGCCTGGGGAAAGCAAAAAATGGGCCTTCCCCACTCGCTCCGGAGGCTGGAAACAGTCTGTTTCCTGAACCCCAGTGGGCCCAAAAATCATCTGGCTGGCACATGCATGCGTGCTGGACTTAAGGTCACATGCCCACTGATATGGCTACGTGTAACACTTGTGGCACACGTGCCATAGGTTCGTCATCGCTGGCATAGACTTTCAATTCGTCCCTCAAATGAATTGCTCAGGATCTCCCTGTAAATGACATTCCTGGTTTTGCTCTCACACTGGAGGTGAACTGACAATGGAGCATGCCACATAGAACTGGCCATGGGAGAAACAGGCAGCTTCCCTTGCTTGCATATTTCCTAATCACATCTATAAATATTTTCCTGTGGTTTTTTGCCTCCTTTCCCTTTAACTGGCATTACAGTAGAAGGAACAGATTCATCTGAACCAAGGAGGAAAATAAAGGGGAGAGGATCTGTCTCTGCAACCGGCAGCCATTGGTATTCATCTGGCTAGCATCCTGTTAGTGTGTGAGTTGCGGGGTGTTTGGAAACTCAAAACAGTATTTGCTGTATGAGCAAGGAGGCAGGAAGGAGTCTGTGCATGGCTGATTGTAGTAAAGCTACTTGCTGCTGTGAAAGCAAAAGCAAAACTGAAACTTCTCTGCTTGTGTTTTGCATTTGCATCTTTTCAGGTGGGAAGAGGGGAGTAGAACTTCTTACCATCAGAGGTTGTTAATAATAATAATAATAATAATATAAGAAATACTCATGCTTGGACGGTCATTTTGAAAATCCTTTCTTAGTGAGCACCTAAAAGGCAAGAGGAACATACGTGACAAGTTTGTAGGCTTGTCAGTTCTGGAGATTTCATGATTAATGTCTGAGTGGTTTTCGCTTAGATAGATAGATAGATAGATAGATAGATAGATAGATAGATAGATAGATAGATAGATAGATAGATAGATAGATAGATTTAATAGATTTAATATTTAATAGATACAGTAGTGAAGGATTACACAATGAGTAAAACCCACATTTATAGCTAATTGGTTGAAGAGAGCTGGCCACTACATGAGATAACCTGAGCTGTTGCTCTGAAGGAAAAGGGGGAAATTCTTTGTTTTCCACCTGCATGCTCTCTGTAATTTATCTCGTGGTGTTCTTGCTATGTTTATTTACCTGATGATCCTCCAGTTTGCCTATCTTATTCTCTGTAAGTATATTTATTTATATAAAAGTGCAAGTTCATGTCAGTGTATTTGACTCCATTTGGATACCAAGTGCACAATTCCCTGACATATATCATATATTATCAATAAATAAATAAATATAAAGTATATAATATAAAATAATAAGAAATATTGGGAAAAATAACCACAAGCATTCAGATTTATTTTACTACTTTATCTTTTAAAAAAATTAAGTAAGAAGTTCTTCCCAAACAACATAAATCAATTTAAAAAATCATTGTTGAAGCCTGTTAATCTTTCTTTTTCTCTTTACTAATATTCTCTCTTTTATTTTCATAGGAAGAAATACGTCTGTAGAGAAAAACAATTGCTTGCTAAATTTCACAAATTAAAAAGACTGAGGAAGAATCTTACAACCAAAAGTCTAAAAATAAAGAACATTTATGAGAAATAAGGAAGGCGTAGGACAATCCACTGAGAAGATTACTTTTTTAGAGCAGTAACATCCTACCCAAGTGGAAGATGTCACCGTAATCATGCTCCAGTTTGATAAAATGTTATTTTAGTAAAACTAGCCTGCTTGAATTCTCCCTTTAGGCTTTTATAAAAATCTTTGGGATAGCTTTGAAGCTAATTTCCTTTCTTCCTGCCTCCCTCCCTACTTACCTACTACATACCTACAATAGATCAACTGGAATTGGAGTAACTGCAGCAAAAAAAAAAAACTTTGCCATCCTTTTTTTTGCCCATATATCACTACCAGTAAATAGGAAACTCTGAAAGAAATCCAAGAGACTTTCTGCTTGAACTACAAGTGTGAATGACATGCTAAGTCTAAAAATCATTCAGTAATGCCTATAATATAAATAATATTTATCTAATAAGCTATAGGATCATCTTATGTATAAAATAAATTAAAATGGCTTCTTTTTTGAATTTTTAAAGACTTAATAGAGATTATACATCATTAATTATTATCTATGTAATCTCTATCCAATGTCAAAGAATCATATATATTTTATTATTCTACAACTATTTACACAAAGGGCATGAGGATTCAGTTGCTAGATACATTGCAAAGATAAAATAAATGAATAACATAAAAGCATATTGATAATCAGGTATGCATAAGTTCTTGTTACTTATTAATGTTGAAAGCTACAATAGAATAAATATCACATCTCATTTTTTTCCAAATATAATAAAATGAAAAAGGTAGAATTTGCTAGCATTATTTCTAAATTATAAAATTTTAGCAGATACATTAACAGGTACTTTAACATCTAATTAAATTTTAGAGCACTAATAATGCAATCATAAGGCCTTTGTAAATCATTTTGTACATTAAGAAAAAATAAAGTCAAGTAATAGCTATACTATAATAAACCTTATTCACAATTGCTTTAATTTTCTCTGCTATTTGTGCTTATTACTACAATAAATATTATTGATAATTTAATAATATTTTCTAATATTTCTTTCTTTTCCAAATATAGATTGTTAAGACTAAGATTACTACTTTAATTTTTATTTCCTTATTAAATTAATTATTGACCTTTGGAACATTATCTGGTATATTTATTCAACTTGAAATATAAGCAGTAAAATCACAGAATCATTAGAATCTTGTATCTATGTTTTTTTATAACATATTTAAGGATGTATAGGAACAATTATAGGTAAAATATGCTACTTTTCTCTAAAGGAAATTAAATTCAGAAACTTTACTCTAGCAGCAGCCAACACTAATATGCCACCAGAGACCCAATTCAATTCCTTCCCCAAAATAGAGGATGGATGGATGGATGGACGGACGGACGGACAGACAGACAGAGGGACGAAAGGTAGAAAATAGACAGATAATTTTATAATTTTATGCAGTGTAACATAATTATACCTTTATATTTCCAATGGTTATTAAATATCTTTAGAAAAATACCTTAAGAACTCCAGTGTCTGATATAGCTCTTTCTCTACATAATATTTTGATATGTGCATTTAATCCCAGTTATCCTATGTGTTTTAACCAATGACAGTTGCAAAAACTATGTGGTTATGATCTCCCTGCAGAGATACCAAATTAATATGCTTGGCATTTCAAAAGTTACATTTGATTAGTATGAATATCAAAGTATTCTTTTTTTGTTGGTTTATTGTCACAGGACAGAGTTAAATAAGCAATTAAATAAGCTTTAATAAAAAGCTTAATCGCTAGAAATCAGAATAATGGAAGATCATGAAAATCTCCATTCTGTTTAATTCAGGAAAAAGGGAATAGTGTATGTAGCTGCTACAGAGGAACTTAAAATGAATTCCCATTAAATCCATCTCCATAGATCAAATCATTTAGACTTTATAAAAAAAAGATGATTTTTTTTCCTCCACATCTCAACCCCAAGATATGCAGTGTTTGAAACACTGCAATATTGAGCTGTTCTGGGATTGATTTTAAATTCTAATTTTTAACAACAATAGAGCAATATATCAAAGTCATAATAATCTTGGAATCCATTTATATTTAGTATTACAATTCCTCACCACTTCTACAGAATCATTGTATTAGAAAAATATTTGCAACACTGTGTGTTAATCTGGCTTTGAACATATTTTAAAGCATGGAAATTTCAAATGCAAATAAAAAAGTTGTGCCACCTAGTCCACATTTCTAACTGATGGAGAGGCTAGCCTATATTTTATTGTGCTAAAGTCTTTGTCTATAATCAGAGAAATGCTAAAGTATGCTTGATATTTATATACTGGTTCTTAGCACATTTTAAATTGTAAAGTGACAGAAGTACTATTTTAAGTTGGTTGCTATTATTGGCAGAGTCCTAAATATATTTTATTTTTACATCTTGTACCCAGGTCACATAAGCCATGGCAACAAGGCAAGCAGGATGACAGTGTGGGCACAGGCATCTATAATCTGTGATTATCTGTTCCCCCCCCTTAACATTTCCAATGTTACATTATTTGTTTTTTAATTGTTATCGCTACAGCAAATGCCTACATATTTCGTTTCTATAAAGTAAATCATAACTGCAGAAAAAACAACTGCTGCCTACCTAGAGGACCTATAAAATTCAACAATTTATATATACCTTATATCAGTGATGGCGAACCTATGGCACAGGTGCCACATCTGGCATGTGGAGCCATGTCTGCTGGCACACGAGCTGTTGTCCTAGCTCAGCTCCAACATGCATGTGTTCCAGCCAAATTATTTTTGCCTTGCACAGAGGCTCTGGGAAGGCATTTTTGGCTTCCAGAGAGCCTCCAGAGGGATGGATGAGGGAATTTTCACCTTCCCCCAGCTCCAGGGATGTCTTTGGAGCCTGGAGAGGGCAAAACACAAGCCTATTGGGCCCACCAGAAGTTGTGAAAAGGCCGTTTCCGACCTCCAGAGAGCCTCCAGGGGGAGGGGGAAGCACTCGCACATGCGCGATAGCATGCATGCATGCTTTTACGGCACCCGAGGAGAAAAAGGTTCACCATCACTGCCTTATATTATATCTGTATAATAAAAAACCAACAAATACTATATTATTGATTATTATGAATACCATGCTATAGAGCATGGTTTTTTGGTTCTTGGTTTTTTAAAAAAAAAATCTCAAAAATGATATTTCAAATTTCAAAGACTTCATAAAACTTGAATGTCCAGCCTATAAAACGAATACCATAGAAACTTAAATGTCCCCAAAATAAGCATGGGGGTTTATTTTTCCCCATGTATGTTACGCCCACTTTTTCTGCTTGCTTGTGGCAGGGCATGAAGTCAGCTGTCACTAGGTGGGGGATACAGCTGCACCACATGCACCACACCAGTTACCTCAGGGCCTCTTCAGCCAGGCTACCTTAACCTGATACCTGCCTCGTCTCACGGTGGTGGCTTTGGTAGCTGCATCCAGCAGGACCCCCATCTGGCCACTGGCCTACTTCTGCTTGCTCATGGCTGCAACAGAGTGGGAGGCTATACAACGCATCGGTATAGCACCCAACAAGGTGAACCAGGGGTGGAGATGCCACACGTGCTTTCTACCAGCTTATCTCAGGGCCCCCACAGCCAGGCCATCCATGCCTCAACGCCATCATCACACTGCTCAGCCCCCTGTTCCATTGCAGCTGTGAGCAAGCAGAAGAAGTGATCCAGCAACCACATGGGCTCCTGCTACACATGGCTGATGGTGCTGCTGCCATGAGGCAGGTGTTGGGATATGGATGGCCTGGCTGCAGGGGCCCTGAGGTAAGCCAATATGAGGCAAATTTATTTATCAGATTTGTATGCCGCCCCTCTCCGTAGACTCGGGGCGGCAAATGGGACAGGTCCACAACTCCCCCTCTTTGATTTATGGCAGAGGTCTTCAAACTTGGCAACTTTAAGACTTGTGGACTTCAACTCCCAGAATTCTCCAGCCAGTATAGCTGGCTAGAGAATTCTGGGAGTTGAAGTCCACAAGTCTTAAACTTTCCAAGTTTGGGGACCCCTGATTTATGGTCACAGCATCACAAGCAACCACTTGGCTGCACAGGCTCGTAAGTAGGGCTTATTTGGGGGGGTGTTTATATTAGGTACACATGTAAAAATATACCAGGGCTTATTTTTGAGAGAGGTCTTATTTTCGGGAAAATAGTATCTTCTAACACACACAAAAGAATATCTTGAACTGAATCCATTTTATATGCAGGAGGCTGATATATATAAGTCATTGAACAAATGCATTTATTATCAGCATATTTTCTTTTTGTTGGTTCAGTAAAATATGTTGAGGAAAAATACATTTATAATTCTTTAGAGAGAAATAAAATTTTTATATAACAAAACTCCAGTCATTCCCAACTACTAACATAGCAACCTACTTTATGTAATGTTTTGACCACCACAATCAGTTAGAAAGCATGTATTATTGGGATTGTTTTATGAATTTATTAATTTTAAACTGTAATTAGATTGGTGGGCATTGGATTTGTTATTATGTACTGTTTTTATTATTGTTGTGAGCCGCCCCGAGTTTGTGGAGAGGGGCGGCATATAAATCCAATAAATCTAATCTAATCTAATCTAATTATTTGAAAATTCCTTTAATCTTTCCTAATATTCTGTATATTGAAACTAACTTTTTTAAAAAAAATCTATAAATGGATTTAAGTGATTCCTTTTTTTGTCCACCTTTGTCTTTTTTAAATTAAATGATCATAGTAAAGAAGTAACTCAGTCTAAATGAAGATAAAATATTTTTTAGAAGGAAGTCTTATTGCTGCAGTAATGATGAAGAGATAGCCAAAGAGAAAATTAGGAATGGCTAATTCAGTTCTTCAGTGTGGGCCTATTGTTGTTTAAATATATTTATCTGAACAAAGATTGCTTGTCCATTAATATATCAGAACAGTTTCTCTCCTACATATCAACAGGACTGAATAAAACTAAAAAAAACCTAGAGAGGATTACAATAATAAAACCGAACATACAGATTCTCTTTCTAAATGCTGAAATTCTTTTGCTGAATTATTATTTCCTGTAAAATATATTTGGAGTTATAGATGCATAGTCTATAAATTAACTCTGAGTTACGTTCTGAATCAAATGTTTTCTATTAAATACAGACAGGAATCAAGTCAATACATTATAAAGTTAGCTCAGCATAGCACAATTAAATCATTAATGCATTTTACTATCGTGCCAAATGAAGTATTTAAGGAAACTATTAAGTATAATATTAAATATATTTATCCCTATATATAATCCTGAAGTAGACTTACATGATACAGTATTTATTTATGCCATGTATTCTTTAAGACATTCTTTAAGAACTTTTATATCTGTTTCTTAAGAGCAGCTTGCCTAAAAATAAGTTACAGTCTATAATGCCTCATTTTATGGCATTCCTCATTCTGAATCTGCTAAGGCAATTTTACCAGATAGCAGTGCCAGAATTAGCAAAGTGAGTTATTTTTTTTATAATTTTTATCACTCTTTCCCCCCAATAATTTTATTCATTTTTAAAAATAATTAAAAATAGGAGCAATGGGGATATATAAAGTTAAATATAACTCTGGAATTATTTGCTTGCCAAACCTTTAAATTTCCATGCCATTAAAATATCCCAAATTTAATCAGTTTATTGCTCTGCAAAAGCTTTATCCAATACTTTTTTCACAAAATCAAGAATTTTAGCCCTACCTACCACAAATGTAACGTAGGTTTTAAATCATTGCTAACAATTCTCTATAAAAAACATGTTGCAAAAATGCCACACTATCAAGCATTTATAAAGAGATTGAAAAGAATGAAGCAAAATAAACCTCCCAAAGACACAATGTTCCTTATATACAGTTTCTCAAAACACTATTATGTTTTCAGCTGTTTTGACATACCATCCATGAAAATTGTGTTTCCCAGACCAAGAACACTTAAAATATATCATGGCATCTGCTTAAAAAGCACAGAGATCAAGCAAAAAACCACTTTCAGCACTAATATAGATGAATCTAACACTGTAAAATAGATTTAAAACTGCAGTACACTATATCATATTAGATGCTTTAATGTTTTTATGCGTTTCATTTGATTACTTTAGTTACCTCCAAATGAAGTTCCCATGTTTTTCCTCTTGTCTGACAGCTGAAGATATCACATTGATTCCTGGTAACCAGCAAGGGGCTGCCCGTCGCCAGCGCTACCAGTCTGGTCCTGGCGGCAGGTGCGCATTTGTGCGAACCCAAGATTTGGCTTCTGTGCAGAGGCAAAATCTCCTGCCACACAAGATTTTGTAGATCTTCGCTGATTTCTTTGCTTCCGGGCATGCACAGAAGCAAAAAACCCTGAAAATCGCTAAAATCTCATACATGCTAGTGTCCTCGCATGAGATTGGCAAAGTTGCATATTTTATTTTATTTATTTATTTGTTCGATTTCTAGGCCGCCCTTCTCCTAAGACTCAGGGCGGCTTACAACATATTAATATACAACAATGGAAGAAACTGAAATTGAATAAAGCAACACAATAAAACATCACTATAAAAAACCTCTTAACTTAAAACATCACAGACAACCCACCTCATACAACTTTGTCATATCTTGAACAGTCAGACATGCACATGCGCAGAAGCAAAGAAGCCTGAAAATCACTGAAATCTCATATGTTCGAGAATCCTCATGTGAGATTTTTCTTGCTGCGCATGAGCAGAAACCAAATCTTGTGTGGGGCATGCGTGTAGGCATCGGGGATGTGCAGATGCACAATGCATCACCATTTCTGCTACCGGAACGCTGATCCCGGAATGCTGATGATGAGCTGAGGTGGCGCAGTGGGTAGAGTGCAGTACTGCAAGCCACTAAAGCTGACTGCTAGATCTGCAGGTCAGCGATTCAAATCTCATCACTGGCTCAGGTTGACTCAGCCTTCCATCCTTCCGAGGTGGGTAAAATGAGGACCTGGATTGTGGGGGCAATATGCTGGCTCTGTTAAAAAGTGCTATTGCTAACGTGTTGTAAGCCGCCCTGAGTCTAAGGAGAAGGGCGGCATAAAAAATTGGATAAATAAATACACAAATAAATAAATAATCCCAACCATTCCGATAGCAGCCCACTCTTGCTGGTGACTAATTGTACATAAAAAGGTTTTTCTTTTGCAATATGGAAGTAATTTGCCAGTTTTCTTCCAGTAGTGCAGTGGTTCTCAACTTGGGGGTTGGGACTCCTTTGGAGGGTTGAACAACCATTGCACAGGGGTCACCTAAGACCATGGGAAAAGACAAATTTCCTATAGTGTTAGGAACTAAAGCTTCTATTCTGGCACTTTGGAACATATTTTTAAAATCTGACCAATCAGGCCTTTACAGTGGGGTGGGGGGCATCCCTCTAACCTTCCTGCCAATTAGCTTAAAGCTCTGTTGAGACAATTGACACTAGACTTATGGTTGAGGGTCACCACAACATGAATAACTGTATTAAGGGGTTGTGGCATTAGAAAGGTTGAGAACCACAGCGATAGTGGAATTTTTGAGTAGTTTGGAAAACTAGTAAATATTAACTCTGATTGGTCCCGCCCCATCTATTCTCTTCCTCCTGGGACCCAGCTGATTGGGAGCAAAATTGGGAATTTACAATAACTTTCCCCTGGAGTGGGGAGGGAATGGAGATTTTGCAGTATCCTTCCCCTGGAGTGGGGCTGGAATGGAGATTTTCCAATATCCTTCCTCTGCCACTCCCTCCAAGCCACACCAAGCCACGCCCACAGAACCATTAGTAAAAACAAAACAAAACTGAATACCACCACTGATGCAAACTTCATTTTTTCTCAAAACAAGTAATGTAATTTGAGCAAATATGTAAAAAAGCCTTTTCAGTTTAAGCCATAGAAGAGTTGTTATCCTCATACTGAGAAAAAGAGCAGATGCACATCTGATTACATTCTTTTTAAACAAGTAAGCTATATTCTTTTCATTTGACTTGACAGTTTTACATACTCTCTGGCATTAATTCTTTCCATTCAGTGACTGATCTCTTTTCCATATCCTATCCAGTTCTAGGACATCTAAATTACAGGATCAACTGTAAACCCTTGTTCACTAAAATAATAAGATGTAATACTAAAAAAAATGCTGTGTTGAACATTTTTATAAGCCTTTTGACAGGCATTTGCCTGATTTTAATATTCTTTTCCATGTCCCATTATAACAAGTGAAATTATCTAAAAGGTGGAAAAAGAGAATGCTAAACAGTGCAGTCACGATTAGTTTAAAACCTATGGGATCCTTCTCTGGAACTTGCATTTACAAATGCCAAACACACACCTTTACAGTACATACCAGCACAAAGAAAGCCAAGTAGGAAGGTCCTATTTCTACAGCTCATAGTAAAGAAATGTTTTTCTTTCCATAAATAAGGTTTATGGAAACAATTCCAGATGATTAATTGGTAGAGCAAGAAATGCATAATTTAACAACGGTATCATCCAAACCACAATCTCTTTTATGGCTGTTGCACGTATTCCAAGCATCCCACAATTGTCTTTTATACCATTTTAATTCTTCCAAGCTGTACAAAATTCAGAGAACATACTGGTTATTAAAACAGCACCATCAAATTATTAAATCTTTGCCATCATTGGCTCAGGCTAATTGTGAAAAGGAAAAGGCGCCCGAGGAAGTCAATTAAGACTAACTATTGCCTACCTGGTAAGCAAATTTATGGCTCCTTTTAAAGTCTTTACTAGAAAGAAGTTAACATCCACATATTGGTATCCCCAATTTGTCTTCTCTTTTTTTAAAAAAAACTGGAAAACTGCCAGGTCCAACAGACACCCGTTCAGATTGCTAAATGCATATATTATGATGGTCTGTCTTTTGGTTTGCTGAACTCTGCAGATTGCAAGAGTTGCCCAATGTATTAAAATGAAGCTATGTATTTGTAAAAACTGGAGGGTGGAGGTGAGAAGTGGTGTAGGAGGTTGCTTTGTTGAATGGAATTTGTCCTCTTTATTTGCTGTATTACAATTTTGAGATTTTGTTCAAGGAGCTTCAAAATGTGAAGAGCTGTTTTATGAATGGAATGGAATGGAATAGAATTTTTTATTGGCCAAGTGTGCATATGATCTCAGTGTACCTGAAAGAAAAGATACATTTGTCAAAAATCATGAAGTGCAGCACTTAATGACTGTCATAGGGTACAAATAATCAGGAAACAATCAATATTAATATAAATTATAAGGATACAAGCAATAAATTACAGTCATGCAGTCATAAGTGGGAGGAGATGGGTGATAGGAACACTGAGAAAACTAATGATAATAGTAATGCACTAAATACATCTTAACTATCCTGACTATTTTTTCTCGAAGTCATTAGCTTTCAATAATCCCAACAAATTATCTTTCTCTACAAAATTGTTTAATCCTACCTTATTGGATATATTCTCATCTTTTTGAAAACATTCTAGATACATTTTAAGCTCAGAATATTTTGGGAACAATACAGAATACGTCAAGAACAAGATAATACAATCAGAACAGTGATAGAATACTTATATTAGAGCAGATGTTTCATTTTTTTAACAAAAATATATGCATAGCATCTATCTGTGAATGATTGACAACTAGTATTGAAAGAAATTGTGGATGTTTTCATATTTACTCCCTCAAAACCCAAAGTTGTAAAAGAGGAAGTGAAGAAGAAGATTCAAATTTACATTATTATAAAATCCATTGATCACAATACTTTCCTATCTCATCATATTCAACAACAGATTTTGATATTTTAAGTAAGGATGAAAAGATTTAATATAAATTATATTTCAGATTGCTTTTTAATGTAGTCAGACTTCCCACTAAGAAACATAATCTCACTTTCACCTTATTGTTTTAAGGCTATGGAAAAAACAAGAATTTTAGTAGATACTTCTATTTCATTCTGTCTTTTGCTATGGTATTTCAGTTTAGACCAAGATTTTTTGATAATCCATCTCTCCATTTGGAATTTAATAGAACTATGGTTTTCCTTCCTTCCTATCAAATACTGGGCATCCCACAGTGTACAGTTAAACATATGTGTACAAGTTACTGGATCTCACATTAGGTATATCATTTTCACGATACTGCTAGAAATATGACTTTCTTTTAATCTGAGTGCAGTTACACAGGTTGGCAACACAACATCTTTTAGAGCTTTTCCCATCAGGCTATGTTTTGAAGAATACTAATATAAAATTATATCTATATGAGGCTTTAAAGAAAAGAAAAAAATCTAACGTGAAATAAAGTCTAATATAATATAACAGCATGCTCAGAATATCCAATGATATTAGGCTTTAAACAAATAAAATAGAGCATATTGATAACATTATAAAGATGTCTAGATATGTCTACATTTATTATTTGTTTATTTGTTTGTTTGTTTGTTTGGATTTCTATGCCGCCTTTCTCCTCAGACTCAGGGCAGCTTACACAGATAGGAATAAAATACAAAATACAGCAAGGGAAACCCAAACATAAAACTAATATTAAAATCCCAGAGATATAAAAACCAGACTTTGACATTCATTCTAACTACAATCATGCATTCGTATCAGAGTGAGATGCTCAACAGCACCATGCCTGCCTGTAAAGGTGAGTTTTTAAGTTCTTGCAAAAGGCCAGGAGGGAGTTGGTTCCAGAGGGCTGCTACAGAGAAGGCTCTTCCCCTAGGCCCCGCCAGCGGACATTGCTTAGCTGACGGGACCTGGAGAAGGCCAACTCTGTGGGACCTGAGCAGCTGCTGGGATATGTGAGGCAGAAGACAGTCCAATAAGTAACCTGGTCCTAAGCCATGTAGGGGTTTATAGGTCATAACCAACACTTTAAATCACATCCGGATGTCATTGGATGATCTCACCCAATGGTTTCATGTAGAAACTAAACAGCAAGGGGGAGAGGACCAACCCTGAGCAATCCCACAAAGGAGGGACCTAGGAGTCGACCTCTAACTCCTGCCAGCACCAACTGCATCCAACCAGAGAGGTAGAAGGAGAACCATTGTAGAACAGTGCCTCCCATTCCCAACCCCTCCACTCAGCGCAGAAAGATGCCATGAACGATGTTGTCAAAACCCGCTGAGAGGTCAGGAAGCACCAGGATAGAGAAATGACCCCTATCCTGGGCCCGCCCAAGAACATCCATCAGCGCAACCAAAGCAGCTTTGGTAATGTAGCCGGGCCTGAAAACAGACTGCTGAGGACCCAGATAATCGGCCTTAGTATGCTCAATCATCCATCCCTCAACTAGTGACTTTGATTTGGCTTCAAATACATATGTGAATATGTATACATGGACTGGTTGTATCCAACCACATATTGTTTTCCTTTAATATTGCTGAAAGGATGAAATTTGTATACCTGAACGGGAAGCTCTGGCCAGCCTGATCTCCAGAGGGAGGATGTTCTATAAGTGAGCTTGCATGGCACAAAAGGCATATCTTCTAGACCCATGATGGTGCACCTAGGGCATGCATGCCACAGGTGGCACGCAAAGTCATATCGGACAGCATATGAGGTGTTGCCGTATGTAAGCTCCAGTGTGCATGTGCGTGCTAGCCAGCTGATTTTCTATCTTGGGCAAGATCGAAATACCCATACTATTCTCGGCCCTACCAACTGGCATTCTTTAGCTGACAGCACCCAAAGCGATCTTGTTAAAAACCTTTTATGCTTAGATTTGAAAGTCATCTATGGAGATTCTCAGTCATCGAGGTCAAGGTTGTCCCAAAGGTGCTTTTTCAAGAGGCAACTGGACTTTCTGGTTTTTCTTTGAAGATGTTTCGCTTCTCATCTGAAAAGCTTCTTCAGCTCTGACTGGATGGTGGGAAATGGAAGAATTTATATTCCTTGAAGACATTTGCATCCTTTTATATTTGAAAGCCTTCACCAAACAAAAGAAAATGTTGGAGCATTAAATCAGGGAGAGAAATGTGTGGGACTTAATCGCTCCATAGTATCTGTCATGAGATGCCATCTGGAGATAAAGATTGCAACTGATAGAAAAGGAAAGAGGTGCTAAATAAGCTTTGTAAGAACTAGATGTAAATAAATATTCCTGGCAGTAACTATGGAGAAGGATGGCATAGAAATCCAAACAAACAAACAAATAAATAAATAAATAAACATTGTGCTCTTCCTTAGTTGCTACTTCAGTATCCAGACAATCAGTCAATTCAATCAAATCTTGATTGAATTGTTCTTCCTCAGTAAAATCCAAAATTGTTATATTAGTTGAATTTATATAATTATTTTTGTTATTAAAATAATTAAAATGCATTCATTTACAAGGTTAAAAGAAAACCCCCCACAATACAGCATGACATACCATACTACTGTATATGTGTTAATAACATTTATAAACTCCATCAACACCACTTTTCTTAAAAGTAATATAAATCAGTGCTTCCATTATTCTTTTCAGAAAAAGAAAATGTAATACCAAAGATTCCACACTATTAAAGTGTATACTGTGAGTGAATGAGATTGGTTAAATGTAAATAGAACTGAACAATATAGTGTAGTGGTATATAAAAATTGAAAAATTCTCTCACTGGGAGAATTTTACTCTCCTCTGAGTAGAACAATGTAAACAAGGCAAGACAGTAAAATTAATACAAATAATTTTAATCCTGGTATCCTCATTCATATTGACAAAGGGGTACGGGTAATCCCCAGTTTACAATTGGTCGTTTAGTAACCATCTGAAAAACTAAGATGTCCTGGTAGTAGAAACCAATGGGACAATGAGCTAAAGATGTAAGTGGTTATTAAAAATGGAGTTACCAAAAGTGCTATTGCAAACAAGCCTAACATGGGGGAAAATGCAGATCAGAAGGCAACACTTGCTAAAAGCTTTGAACATTTGAAAACAGAAAAGGACATGATATGGAAAGAGGTATAGGTCATCAAGGAAAAATTATTGCCTAAAGTTGCGCATATTGGGTAAAAAAATTAAATTCCTAATACTGTGGTAAAGCAGAGGTCATCAACCTGTGGGCCATGGTTGTGAGCATAGTTCCCTCTAAGCTGAGCAGTGAGCAATCGCTCACTTAAAAATCATCATCAACTCAGAGTTTTTCAAACCTGCCCAGAAGCCGAGAGGGAAAGAGTGAGAGGGAAGGAGAGAGAGAGGAAGAGAGGAAGAGAGAGAAACAGATAGAAAAAAGAGAGGAAGGAAAAGAGAAAGAAAAAGAATGGGAGTAAGGAAGAGAGAAAGAAAATCAAAATCTAGTTTGAAACTAACTCAACTATTTAAGTGGCATTTTGATATTGATTGAGTTGCCCTATTATGAGCTCACTGTTATAGACACACAGTACAGTATTTTATTTTGAAATTCTCTGAGGCAAAACAAGGTGGGTTGTTTGTTTGTTTGTTTGTTTGTTTATTTACTTATTTATTTATTTACTTACTTATTTATTTATTATTTCTGTGCCGCCCAGTCCCGAAGGGACTGCCGTTCAGACACTATACTTTTCCGCCCCCCACCCAGAAAATTAGAGGGAACACTGGTTGTGAGAAGTTTTCAACTACACTGTAGAAACAGCCGGTGAGCACACGCGTGTATATGCACATCCTCATTTGCATAAGCAGCAGAGAAGTGCATTCCCACATTCTCCATTTGTGTGCGTGGTAAGCACATGGCCATGCCACCCATGCCAATGGAGCTGTGCAAACACACACACTTGCTGGTCACTTGCCAGGCCAAGACAAATATAGACAGAAAATACTTTGAATGAGGTACAGTTTATCAAGTAACTTATTAAAAGTTAGTGGACTATGGATTATTGTTGAGAATTCCTGGAAAACAAGTGAAGTATTAGGTAAAGAAGCTAATGTCTGTACCTTTCAAAAATGACGAAAGCACTTTTCACGTAACCACATCAATTCTTGAGAATGCTCTCCTTCCCTAAAAGAAGATATGAAGCAAAAATCAGGATGGATTTGTCAATAGTAAGTTTTATAAAGCTAACATAATCTTGTTTTTCGGATTATGTAAAAAAGCCATTAAGTTTAGCTACAAATATTGTTCACTGCACCCCAAATCTAACATATGGGAATCCATTAAAATAAGGTATCATTCTATTCTAAATATGACTGACAGTGAACCTGTGAAGTCTTGTGATCTTAACATTGAACAGCAACATAATGCAATAAAAGAAAAGGATGCCAAACAGCACAGTGAGAGGCTGCTTAATTTCATGACCTAACAATTCCTAGTGCCTCTGGAGAAGTTAACTACTTCCCAGTTATGATATTGGAAATATTGTAAACACACCACAAAAAGATCAAAGAGAGAGGAAGAAAGTGAGAGTCCTGGTCATAAAATCACTACCACAGTAGTGGAAATCTCAATGAAGTTTGCGGGGTATAAATTTGTATGAGTATGAGAAAGACAAATATTACAAACTACTCTTAATGATAAATAAAGCAGGAAATGAAAATTTTGTAGAAAACAAAACAGCAAGCAACCTGAAGAGTTAATTTCAAAGGAACTATTGTCAATTATTTAAAAACCAAAAATGATTACAGCAAGCAGAGAGGCATTTACAGTACAACTCATAAAATTCAAGATAAACAACATCCTGCTGTATTCTAAAACAGATTGTAGCAAATACTGGGAAATAGCCTCTTTGCTGTAAATCATAACAGCCAACTGCACAACCAAAGTATTTTGAGCAAGAAATGGATTCAAGATTATCAACAAAGTACTTAGACTTAGAATAGCATCTCAAATGAGTCTCCTGATAAACCTCTAATATCCCTACAATATTAATCAAACTGTTCAAGAAGTAAAGGAAAATTGTTCTGGTGAACAGAGCAGCCAGTAATAAATTAGGCTGAGTGAACACTGAGCTTAAAATGAAATCAGTGTTCATGTAGAAATAAATATGTGCAAAAACTATTAAAAAGTTAGAAAAGTATAGGAATATGAAATCAATACTTCATATGCGAATGGTGAGACTGAAAAATGGTTTCTTCACATACAATATTTTCCTTTGCAAAAATTCTGAAGAAATAATGAAAATATTTATTCAGGAAATGGGAACACTACTCAGATAACCTGAGGACAGAGATAAAACTCCAAATGCTTCAATGGCCCATTAAAAGGATGCAAATTATCCACTGTCTACAAGGAATATAAATCCTTCCATTCCCCACTATCCTATCAAACAGCTTCCTGGATGAGAAGTGAAATGTCTTCAAAAGAAAAAACAAGAAAGTTCAGTTGCCTCCTGAAAAAAGCACCTTTGGGACAGTTTGTCAGTCAGTTACAAATCCATCTGGTGATGATGCTGTCTATCCCACATTTTTCTAGTTTACCAAAGTCGTGGTCTACTTTGTTGAATGCCTTGCTGAAGTCTAAGTATACAATATCCACAGCTAATTTAGTCATTTTGTCAAAGAATGAAATAAGATAGGTTAGGCATGATGTGTTTTAATAAATATTTTTTGTTTTTTAACAAACCCATGCTGTCTAACAGTTATAACTTTATTTCTACAGATTTATTTTTTATTATTTTTTCTTCAGCACTTATTTTATTATTTATTAAATCAATTAATAAACCAATTCAAATAATTGATTAAAATAATTTTAATTTTATAATTATTTATTCTTTAGGACTAACTACTGTTGTACATACTCCTGGTCAGTTGTAGGATGATGAAGAAATTGAGGACTCTGATACAGATAGTGTTTATGAATTAGTGGTGGGCCTGGGGTTACAGGTAGTAGAACAGGTGGGAGGCCAACCACAGGATGTGGCTATGAGTCCAGAATCTAGCGAGGAAGAATCAGACGTTCGCTGGGTCAATCCTAAATTCAGAAGGGTCCAAAAACATAAGGAACAGGTGTTTGGAAGAAGATACTAAGGGGAGGAATGGATTAAATACTGGAGTGATGTATTTGGTATGTCAGGGGGTCAGTGGGGAAGAAGGGTGGAGTTTCAATGTTGTAGAGCTAAAATGAAAGGTATTTCCGTTCAGCTCCCAAGCAAGCAAATGCAGTCTGTGTTATTTTACAGTCATTTCTGCTGTTTTTGAATCATGCTGTGAGTACATAAATCTTGTTAAATGGAGAAGGCTGGCAGGAATGTATGAGGAATGCAATTTAAGAAAGATAACGGGAGGAAGAGGAATGTGTTAGTATGAACTGTATTTTGAATATGTAAGGGAAGAGAAATAAAGATGGAGTTTCTTTGTTTATGAAATACTGCATTTAGTAAGAGTTATTTGTAATAGCTAAAGTTCTACCAGAAACCAGAACAACTACTTTCTGAGATAGATGGACTGGATAATATATATCCATACCTTGATTACACTTCATCTTGACTGTGCAACTGTTTTTGATAGAAGCTTTGCAAAATGCTCCAAGGATGCACATTTTGCAAAATGCAACCAGTAGGCTGCTAACTATTTACAAGGTATAGTGACCCATGACAGGATGGATGGATGGATGCGGATCATTCTTTCTAGGTAGATCACATTGTCCTATCTAGAGACAGTGCCAGGGATCAATGCAAAGTGGAGTTCATTTTCTTAAATTCTAAGAACAAAAGCAAGAAAGCTCAATTTCCTTTTGGAAAAGCATATTTGAGATAGATGGCATTGCTTAATTGACAAAACCTTGAAATATGCCCATTCCGCCAAATTTTGCTGTGTAGGCAAAAACATTTGGAGAAACACTACCCCTCAAATTACCAGGTTTTATATTTTATACATATCTTTGTAGGTGATAGCCAGTACTTTGAATTACATCTGGAACCCAAATAATAACCATTGCAGCCTTCAGAGCAGCAATATAGCATGGTATGAGCAACCCAAAACCCATGCTACTGCATTCTGGACCAGTTGTTGCTTCTGAGAGATCTTAAAGAGCACATAACGTACATTGAAGAGTACGAGTAACTACAGAAGGCCCCTCCAAATTTAAAAATTGGCACAGATGATTCTATGAAAGGTTCTTCTACCCACAAGTGTCACTTGGTTTTTGAGCAGAATTGTAAATCTAAGACAACGCCTAGATTGTATTTCATGAGTCCTCCACTCCTCTGCTCGCAACAGAATATTTTATTCCAGACTTTAGAAAGCCTAAAGCTACGTCAGCTTTGATCTGATCTAAATGTAGGTCATAAAATCATCTATCATAATGTCCTAATGGTCAGTGAATATTTCAGCCTCCACCGCAACAACACACGTACACAAAATAGATTCAAATTCAATGTAAACCACTTGAAACTCGACTGCAAAAAATACAACTTCAGCAACAGAGTGATAAATGCATGGAATGCATTACCTGACTCTGTGGTTTCTTCCCAAAAACTTTAACCTTAGATTGTTTACAGTCGACTTCACCCCATTCCTAAGAGATCTGTAAGGAGCATGCATAAGCACATTATCGTACCTACCATCCCTCTCCTACTCTCCTATTGTCCAAATTTACCTATACCTACTTGCTTTTGTTTATGTTTATACCATATCTACTATCTTGTACACGTTTTGACAAATAAATAAATAAAAATAAATAAATTGTACACCAATACAATGGTTGCAACTCTACCCCAGACTAAAAATGAAATGTTCCTAGATGCAAAGAGTCCAAGTAACTATAAGCATTCAGTCCTGCCAATGCATTTTTCTAAGTTCTGCTACTAACAATATTGAAATTAAATTCTTAACTTCTTAATTTTCCTTATAAGTCAATATATCTATTTAAGAGCCATGAAATAACGTGGTGGAAGCCATTTTTATTACAATTATTTTTATAATTCCATGTACCACTTATGTTGTTCCAGTTTTAGACCTCAATAAATGAAGCTACTGCAGTAAAAATTCTCAAACATACTTCAAAACGTTTGAAGCTACATTCTCCATAAAATGATATGTATTGAGATTATTTTTTTTAAATAGAAATTGACATTGACACTTTGAAGAATATACAGATGTCACGATGTATAATAAACCTATCAAACACCCACTCTGAATATGATAATGTAATCAAAGATACACTTTTGAAATAGCTCATCAAAAGAGAAATATTTACCAAAATCTAAACTACAGCAAATCAGAGAATGGTTGAAATTTCAAGAAATGGCTATTTATCTCATGACAGAACAAATCAGCTTGCAATTTATAACAGATCATCCACTTTTACATAATTTACAAGATATTTAATGGGATAAAAATAACAAAATGTTTTTAGAGGATTAGAGACCAAAGCTGTCACGAATGACATAATGAATTTAGCACAAATTTCTATTTAATTGTATTATACAGGAAGAGTGAATAAGTTTCAATCATGTAGGATAATTGAGTACAATTATAATTGTTTTATTTTTTTATTTTGCAACAAACATGCTAAGTCATTGACAGGTATCTATGGATTCATTTTCTGTTCTGCTAGAAAAATTTGAGATCTTTTATGCTTTCTCTGAATGCTTAGTTTCTCACCACAAAATGTATTTATTTATCATACCTATTCAATTTTATTTGTCCTAGGGCAGCTGGTATACAAACATGTTGCTTCCAGATAATAAAATAGCATGGGTCAAGTAGCTAAATATATTTACTGTTGTTCTGTCGGGCTCTCTGGTAGAATCCTCCCAAAAATTCACAGGTACAAATTTCAGACACACACACGTTTGAAAATTCAAAACAATGTTCTTTATAATGAAAAGTCACTTAAACTAAGCCCTCTTTTGGTATAGCAAAGAGCACTTGTCTCCAAACAAACTGGTAATTTATACAAGTCCCTTATCAGTCCTGTGATACTTAGCTTGCAGCTGTGAGGAAATTCAAAGTCCTTCTTTCACAAAGTGAAACACAATTTGCTCTGGTTTAGTTTCAAAGCAGGGAAAAATCAGCACACAAAAAGTCAAAGTCAGTAAAGCAGTCATGAAACACAACAAATGATCAGATAATCCTCCACAATGGCCAAACCCACAGGCTGCTATTTATAGCATCCTCACTAATTACCACAGCCCCACTCAACCACAGGTGGCCTCATTTTCTTTGATAATAATCTCTCAGTTGTTGTTGCCTATGCATCGCTCTCCGCATGCGTGGCTGTATCATTAACTCTTGTTCTGAATCCAAGGAGGAGCTAGATAATTGATCTCCTTCTGAGCTGTCTGCCACACTCTCCTCCTCCCTGTCGCTCATGTCTTCTTGGTCAGAGGAGCCTTCATCATCAAATTCCATCGGGGGCAAAACAGGCCTGCAGCATGTAGATGTCTCCCCCACATCCACAGTCCTTGGGGCAGGAGCTGGGCCCGAGCTAACCACAACAACTGTAAGGTAAGAATGGGATGATTTTTTAAAATATTTGTTTATTTTATTTTATATTTGTGAGTTATATTCTTTCTTTCCTTCAAGAGCTCAAATACAACAATTCCTCGGTCTTTTTTTTCCCCACAAGAACTATCCTTTGAAATAAGTTGGACTGACAAAGAATGACTTATCCCAAATCATCCATGAATGTCCTTGGCTGAGGACAAATTAGAACAGTGATGGCAAACCTTTTTTGATTCGCATGCCAAAAGGTGTATGTGTGTGTGTGTGTGTGTGTGTGTGCTAGTATGTGTGTACGTGTTCACACCCTTCCCTCCCCCCAAGCATGTGCACACCCCCACGCTGCCCCCTGTGCATGGCACAGGCCTTTCTGAAGCCTGGTAGGTAGTGGTGGGTTCCTATAGAGAGTACCGCACCAGTATGAAACCACTGATGCAATTTTCGGCAATTTTTTTTTCGGTGTCTCCATGTCAGAAGAAGTCCTTCAGCCCGCCCTTGTCTTAATGTCTTCCCCCAAAGCACAGCTGAGAGGCTTCTTCTCAGGAGACGCAGGAAAAAAATTGTTGAAAATTGCATCAAGGGGTTCCTATTGATGCAGCATGCTGGATCATATTGGTAGGAACCCTCCATTGCTGATAAGTGAAAAAAAATGCCCAAATTGACATACTGGAAGTGCATTTTTCCAAACTTCCGGTTTGTCCATTGAGGAATTGTTTTGCTTCCGGGGCTTCAGGGAAGCTTCCCTGAAGCAACTGGAGGACGAAACGGTCTTTCCCAAGGCCGAAAATCAGATGGCCAGGAACTAAAACATGGAAAAGCTCTCTTCTGGCTTAATTTCTTACAGGCCAACAATACATCCCAGACTACATTTCCCTACATTTATCGTTAAACTTACAGCTTTAAGGCTAGAAATAACCTCCTTTAGTTTCTGGAAATGTTCTTCTCAGGTATTGTTGTGATATCATGTAGTCATACCTGACTCACTAGCATCCTATCTAACAGATGTGCTCTTTGTAGATCTATCTAAACCAGACACCACTAACACGGTTGCGTGGGTGGTTCTAAAAGAGTGCCTGCAGAAGCATTTCAACCTGGCTCCTTCAAAGGTGGTCAGCCGCTACAAATTCAGCAAGAGAGTGCAGCAGGAAGGAGAAAGCATATCTGATTATGAGACAGCTTTAAGGCGAGCAGCGACCCACTATCAATTTAACGCTTTCCTGGAAGATGCATTACTGGCTCAATTTGTTTGAGGTGTTTGAAATATAAGCCTACAAAAGAAGTTGCTATCACAGGCCAACTTGACTCTGAAAACCTCATTAGATGAGGCCAGGGCAGCCGAAAGTTCAAACCAGGCTGCCAAAGCCCTCCGCTGGAAAATCATTCCAGCCTCTAGCAAGATGAATGCTGACATGCATGAAATTACTAGCGAAGCAAGCGCTGAGCCACGAGAACATGGACAACCAGGAGAAAAAATTTTCAAAATATGAAATAAGGTAAAATAAGAGGACCCAGGGGCACTGGGTGCTACAGCTGTGGGGGGAAACATCCCTGAACAGCATGCCCATTCCGTGATGCAGTTTACCAAAGGTGTGAAAAACTTGGTCATCTGGTTCGAGTCTGCAAGGCATCCCCTTTTCCCCAAGAAAACCGGCTGAAACTACTCCCAGGAATCACAGTGAGACGATCACACCCAGAAGTCACAGCCTAATGACAGAGACAGAACGGCAGGCTAGTGAGAATGCCCACAACTGGAGTAAACCAGGTGAGAAATGAGAATAATCCATCAATCTGCACTGCTGTAGCTGTGGATGGCTCTCCCTAAAAGATGCAAATAGATAACTGGGTAAAACTCCCACAGAGGGAATCAGAACATTCCAAATAAACACCCCCGTATATGCAAGAAATTTCACCACAGGGTCCCTATGTCTACCTGGGAAAATCTTAGAAATAACAGGCCCAAAATCCTGGGGATGGTCAAAAATGGAAAATTCTGATTGGTTACCTATTGATTGGCTCCCTGTTTAAACTCCCTGCCACTTGTATACAGCTGTAGGAAGTCACTCCTTGAGCTAAAGTAAATAAAGAGGCAGAGCTGCTCCTTTCGAAGTGGAAAAGAAATCTCCAAAGTACCTAAAACAATGAAAAAATACTAAAACAACTACTGAAGAGGTGCCCACGGACTCCTATCTTCTAGTGGAAAGCCTCCACAGAACTCAGCTGGAAAAGAGCTAAAGGATTTCTAGTGGAAAGCGTCCACAGGGCTCAGCTAAGAGGAAAGCCTTCGGATCCTTCAGCTATCCTGATCAAAGTGTAAGCAGGGACTATTGAGATGTTGTGCAGGATGGGTAGAGACCATTTGGATACAGCTTTGCCATCAGCCTCAAGAGGACTGTTCAAAACTGCTTAAAAATTCAAAGTGCTGGCTATGAAGGAAGAAGGGGGGGTACTGTACATTTGAAAGCCATTGTTTTTGCCTGTTTCAGCTATTTGCCTCTTTCTTAAAGTTACAATCTGCTTAAGTGAAGTTGTTAAGTATCACCATGACAATCAGGTCGTAAAGAGGCCCAGAGAGCAGGAAGCCATAAACCCAGGCAGGGTATTGTTTAAAAGCCAAGATTTTTCCTTCGCTAAGTGCAAACTATGCTGGGATTCCCTCAGTAATCCCCAAAGCCAGCAAGCCCATTCTCAGCTGAACCCAGAAATAAGGAAATAGCCTTAATTAACTTGGATTCAACTAGTAACTGAAAGACTTTCCTGAAGCACTAACCCACCCACCCCACATCCTGGAGACAGCCGCTTTTACAGAACAACACAAAGCATCCCAACACCCTATCTTCAGATCTGCAAAGCCTTTCCCAAACCACACCTCCCCCTTCTGATTACATCAAAGAAGAAGCCTAACTTCTCAAGCATCCTCAAGCATCTGGAAAACATCACACTTCCTACTCCATCCCATCGCCTCTCCCTTCATACACTGAATCTCAAAGCAGATATGCCAATCAGAAAGAATATACAACAAGCAACAATTGATAATCACAACTATCAATGCTTTAAATGCAATGACATTATCAATGATCATGATGGTTTCATAAAATGCAAAACTTGCAGTCTGCACACTACAACTGCCTCAATATTTCTAAACATATTGCCACCTTTCTAAAAGCAAACACTTCATTTCTTTATATGTGCTCATCCTGCACCTCAAGCTAAATATACTCAGCAGTTTGTCTGATGAGATTAACACCTTTTAAAAAGCCATCAAATCCCAACAAGCATTCATAGAAAGTATTAAACCAAGACTTCTCAAAACCCAACAAGCATTCACAAAAAGCATTGAATCAAGACTTTCATCCATGGAGAAAAATATTCAAACACTGATTATTTATTTATTTATTTATTTATTTATTTATTTATTTATTTATAGAGTTGAAAGGGACCGTTAGGTCATCGAGTCCAACCCCCTGCCTGAGCAGGAAACCCTACAGCACCCTCCAACCCCCTGCCTGAGCATTAATCCAAATCCACCCAACAAAATACCACTCACCACTTCACCACCCCAACCTCAACCTCAACCAATACTCCAAAAACCCACTAAATCTACCACTGATATCTCTACCCTAGTCAAGGATGCCATGGAACATGAACGAAAAGGCCAGAATGCTATCCTCTTTGGTCTTGAAGAAAGCCATGAATCAGATATAACAAAAATAAGAAACATCATCCACCTCCATCACTCACATGCACAAACAATCGCCCAAGAAGACATTTTGGAAGTTACCAAAATTGGACCTGAGCACAAGTATAATGATGGCTCAATAGCCCTCCCGCTTCTGCAAAGTGTTATGCAAAAATAAACAAATAAAACAGCAATTCATCAATAACAAGGCTTTCAATAAACTCAGATCCAGACCAGATCTTTCTCTCTTCCAACATATTCACTCTCACGAACTACGGGCAGAACTCAAGAGACGCTATGAACTTGGTGAAACAAACCTTTACATAGATTACTGCACGGAATGCATCAAACCCAAAACCCATAATCCTCCCTACATCTTCCGGTCTAACTTCTTCCAACCTACCATCTCACAACATCAAACTGACACCTGCCAGACCACCATCCCACAACAACAAATGGACATCCCTACCACCTCAAACAAAGAATAGGAAAGCATGCCCCTTACTTCCTCTAACCACCCTAAAACTAATCCTCAACACAAGACTAATCTCAAATGTAAACTATTAAATGTTAGAAGTTTAGTCAACAAGATGTCTGAATTCCTCCTTCTACTTGACACCTCCAACTTTGATATAATTTTTATATGCGAAATATGGCTAAATGCTTCCTACCCAGACTCCATTATCACATCAAAAAACTACCATGTTTTCTGCTCAGACCATGAATCCTGCAGAGGAGGCGGAGTAGCTATATTCTACAAAAAATCGCTGAACCTAAAAATCCTCAAAAGTTGCACAGGATTTATCAGTACCTGAAACTATTGTCTGTGATTTATCCCTAAATACCACAATTCGCTTCTTACTCTGCTACAGAGCCCCGGACTATGACATCTACATTCTTTATTGGTGAATACAATACACAATAGGAATTTGTCATTGGTGCACATGCTCTCAGTATACATGAAAGAAAAGATAAATTGTTCAAGAATCATGAGGTACAACACTTAATGATTGTCACAGGGTACAAATAAGCAATCTGGAAACAATATTAATATAACTTTTAAGGATATAAGCAACAAGTTACAGTCATACAGTCATAAGTGGGAGGAGATGGGTGATAGGAATGATGAGAATACACACACACACACACACACATGTATATGTGTCTATCTACCTACTTACCTACCTACCTACCTATCTCAGCATATGACCACAACTGAGTTCAAAATTTCTGTTGGTAAGCAAGACAGTTGTTAACTGAGTTTTGCTGTATTTTACAACCTTTCTTGCAACATTTGTCGAGTTAATTGCAACAGTTTTAAAGTTGTTTTAAAGTAATACAGTTGTTAAGTGAATCTGGCTTTCCCATTGACTTTGCTTGTCACAAGGTTGCAAAATGATATCACATGACCCTGGAACATTGCAACCATCACAAATATGAGTCAGTTGCCCAGCGTTTAATTCTGATCTTGTGACAATGTGGATGCTGCAACAGTTATTAAGTGTGAAAACTTTTGCCATCCTATCCAAAGAACGGTTATGAAACTGTGATGATGCAAAAGGAAATGGGAAGGAAGATTATCTCAAGCTCCAGAGCAATACCTTATTGCCCGATGGATGGGACCAGCATCCTGCTAGGCAACATACAGTATTTGGCAGGAAAGAAAGAAATACTGTACAGTTCTTGCAACTTTCTTCTTTTTTAGCAACTGAAAGATTCGCCTCTCTGTCTTTTGATGGAATCAGGAACACTGTGAAGCATGTTCTCATCTTGATGAGAATTTGTTTGAAATTCCATTATTGTTTACAGTGGCTTAATTATTGTAAGTCACTCAGAATCAGATATCACTGGAGTGGCATGTACACATAATAAATAAGATTTAAGATTAAGATTTATTAGATTTGTATGCCGCCCCTCTCCAAAGACTTGTGGCGGCTCACAACAACAACAATACAATACACAGAGTACAAATCCAATATTAGATAAACAAATTTAAAACCCATATTAAAAACAATTGTTACTGGACAATCACACCATTCTCATGTATTACAGTCAGAAAAAAAGGTGGTGGTGGGGAAGAATAGATATTAAGAACAACTGTTTTAAATATTTTTTCACCCCATGCCACTGTTTACATCATTTTCTAGTAATCGTGTGATGTCTTGTACTTGAGAACAGTAAGCCCTGCTGGAAATGGTTCTATATTGCTACCCATGTTGCTGTTTTAGATACTTTAACGTCAGTCAAGAGACAAATAAATTGTCACTGTTTTACAAAATAGAAGAGATTAACATCTATGTCTGAAGAAAATGTATGACAAATATAATTATAATAAAGATTAGCACAAAGCAACATCGATATTTCCCATTTAAAGCAAAAAATACCCTTCTACATATTTATTTACTACTCCACTCACCCTTAGCATTCATATGCCAATCCATCACGTGAGGAGTGACTCCAATGAAGATAATTGGGATTGTGATTCGTTTCTCAACAATGCAGATTTTAGGCAAGAAAATAATGAATTTCCATTTATAAAACATTCTGAACTTTTTTGGAAGAGCAGTTTTCTAAGTCTACTTTATTATAATTAACGCTACCACTTTTACATTCTTTATTAAACATAGTCACATAACATTTTTTCAAAGCTTTTCCATTAGCAGGTCACGTTCTTTTTCTCCTCCAAATGGAAATTATATGTCATATATCCCCACTACATCTTATTTTATACAATATTTTCTAATATTTAATTCATAAATCAATTCCCATTTGGTTTAATAATAAATGCTTGAAGGCAGCAGACAGGAATACCAGAAAAGTATAGTGCTTGCTAGTTATTGGGAGGCCTCATTAAAAAGGCATCAAGAGAAAGAACAATAAAAGCAACCCTATGAACTTTTGTAATTGGACTCAAGGGAAATGTAACTGCGAGAAGATCATTGTAATCTTGGTGCAAGATTTAAAAAGGAAGCACAACCTTCTGTAGGCTTTGATATCAGCTTTGCAAAATCAGTAGCAGTAATAGTAACACCACGAGCATTGAGAAATCCGTGTGAATTTTTAGATTAAAATTCTACCTCTTTTGCAGCGGAATAAAATATAATCACTTCTCCTTTGCAAATGTTAAGTCAACTTTTTTCAAAGCTGAATAATTTGAGGAGAGACAGAGAGAGAAAGAGAGGGAGAGAGATGTAAGGTCTCAACATTTCATGTCCATATTCTGCATTCCTCAATTTTTTGGCAAAGCCTGAATTCCTTTGTATTCAGCCTCATATTACCTATTGCATGAGCACATTCCTTCCATTTTGAAAGGGAATTTTTGAACAGAGAGATCGCCATACATATGTTGATTCTACAGGCAATGTAGAATACAGGTAGTCCTTCACTTGGAACCATTCATTTAGTGATTGTTCAGAGTAACAAAGGCACTGAAAAAAGTGATTTAAGTTATGAGTAGTTCTTGTAGCAATCACAGCAGCTCCATGATCAGGAATCAAAATTCAGGCACTTGGCAACTGGCAAATATTTGCAATAACTGCAGAAACCCAGTATAATATAATCACCATTATGACCTTCCCAGCTGGCTTCTGACAAGCAATTTCAATGAGGAAAACTGAATTCATATAATGACGGTATGTTTCTCTTAACAACTGCAGAGATTTGTGCAGTGATTTGTTTAACAAAGTGGGGGGAAATTTACCACAACAGTAGTAAAATTAGGCATGATTCACTAAAAAACCTGCCTTGCTTAACAACAGAAATTATGTTTCCAATTGTGGTCATAAGTATAGGAATACTTGTAATTAAGCTTCTGGGAGAATACATTTTATTCTCTGACACTTGGAAGATGTCCAACAGACATGATGAAGCTAAAGAATGAGACCTTTCAGTCTTCTTCATATAATAGGCAATTTCACCCTATCTTGGACATTTTTGGAAATATCACTTACTTCAATTTCATCCATTATTTTATGGAAGGACTAGCTGATGACAGCTAGTCCTTCCATAAAGATGATAATGCCTGGGTATTTTTTTCATCCTAAGCACCCCTGGCTCCGGTGCACGTGCACACAATCCCCTCTGATGGTCATTTCCTTTCTTAGTGAGCACCTTGAAGCCAAGAGGAACACACATGGCAAATTTTAAGTTTGTAGGCTTTACAGTTCTAGAGGTTTCATGATTATGGCATGCATGTTTTTTGCTTTTATATATATCTGTGATGGCAAACCTCTGGCACGCATGCCACAGGTGGCATGTGGAGCCATATTGGAGAGCATGCGAGACTTTGCCCTTTGTCAGCTCCAGAGCACATGCGCACACTGGCCAGCTAATATGCAGGCTTGGAAAAGGCCATTTCACCCTGAAGCCCCGGAGGCAAAATAATTGCCCAAACCAGATGTTTGGAAAAACGCACTTCCAGTTTGCTGTTGTGTAATTTTTTGCACTCTAGAGGGTTCGTTTTCTGAACTTCTGGTTTGCCCGTTGTGCTGTTTTTTGCACTAAGGAGCTTCAGGAAGCTTCCCTGAACCCTACAGAGTACAAAAAACAGCACAACACAAACTAGAAGTGTGTTTTCCCAAACTTCCAATTTGCTTAAATAAGGCCTGTGCGTATGCACGGGGGGCAACACGGGGATGTGTGTGCACACGTGGGAGAGAAGGGAAGGGGTATGGGCAGATGCATACATGCTAGCACATCCATACACACCCTTTTGGCACACAAACCAAAAAATGTACACTATCACTGATATATATAGATGAGGATCAAACTACTAATACTGTTAACTCTACAGTTTTTCAAGGAATTGATATCTGACTTAACAGTATTTTTTTATTAATTCACTTGGTACATGTTTCTACCATGGCATGTAAACTACTGCTATCTATTCTTAACCTAAAGAACTGTGATAGTAAAACCCAGTTGCATCTGCATGCATGGCCCTTGTACTGAGTTGCATACTGATTGTGCTAGAAGTCACACCCTTTGTGTGACAACAACAACTACTGCAAAGAAAACTTGGCTGAAGCATGTGGGAGATGATTCACTGAAACTTAAACTCAACCCGATAACAAGTGAACCATCTGGTCTGCAACAAACAACGAAAGAAACAAAAATTTATAAGAATATGATACATGATGTCCACAGATCTTTAGCATTACAACAGCACACTGCTTTTGTAATACACGCTAAAGACACCCAGGTCAAATCTAGAATAAACGTTTTCTTTGCTTTACCAAAACTTTTAAGTGTCTTCTTCAAACTTCCCTAGTTTGATCCTATTCAGATGTGAGGACTAAAATTTCCAGGATTCATGATTCTTGGATAATGTCTTATTTTTTAAAAATGTATTAAAAAATAATATGCTCACCTTCACTTTTTTTTGGTCAAAAGTAAGCATCTTAAGGGCTTTTTAAAAAGATACTACCATTTTCCTAGTTGTAAAAACTAAATTTCATCTTCAAGTTTCGTTTTGCACTTTAGTCAACTTTGCTTTGCCTTTACATGCTTTGCTCTACAAAATGGAAAACAAATATTTTCTTATATTCTTCAGTTGAAAGGGTGAGCATTCACACAACATTCTCAGTTTGTTCAAATTTGCATTTATTTTCCATTTTCTAGACAAGATCACAAAACAGTACTTGAAACCATTTTTATATTTTAATTTTATGTACCGGTATATCAGTGTTGAGCAGATTTTTTAAAAAACATCAAAAACATAATTTTAAATGTATAATGGACTTTGTAATGTGGAGAACCAACAAGGTGATGGTCTTCATGCAGGGAGATACAGGTTAGAACAGAGTAAAGTAGAGTAGCGTAGGGTAGAGTAGTGTAGAATAGAATAGAATAGAATAGGAGTTTCAGTCCTCATTTAGAAAAAGAGGTCAGCTGGAAGACCTTTCAGCCCTAAACAATGTCAGTCTCTGCAAAAAAAAAAATTCAAAAACTATGTAAACATTAAATGAAAAATAGGAAAGTTTACTTCTTGGACTTTTACTGCTACAGAATAATAGCATAGTGCCATTGTCTCCAAGGACATATAATTGTAATTGTCAGATTCTCCTACCTGCAAAGTTTCTGTTTTTACACCAAAATTTTTAGCATCACTTAATCTAATTTGCTCAATTTTTCCTACAGAAAAGCAACAGGAAATTAATTATGCATACAGTAGATTGCTACTACAGTGGAACTCCGACATAAGAGCTGCTCTACTTAAGAGCAACTCGAGATAAGAGCTGGGAGGGGAGAGATATTTTTGTTCTACTTACAAGCCCAAATTCGAGATACAAGCGCCAAGGAGCTGTCTCCTGAAGCCAAACGCTAACTTCCGCGTTCGGCTTCAGGAGACAGCTGCGAAGCGGCGCGCGTGTTTTAAAAGGTTGCAGCCGGCCTGGGGGGCTTGGGGGGGGGGCTTGCAGCTTTCTTTCTTGCTCTTTTTCTTTCTCTCTTTTACCTTCCCTTCCTCTATTTCTTCTTTTCTTTCTCCTTCCCACCTTCTTCCCTCCCTCCCTCCCTTCACTCATTCCTCTCTTACTCTCCCCTTTCATAAGTTTCCTTGCTTCCTTCCTCTGTTCCTGTCCCTTCCCCCTTTCTTTCTTTCTTTCTTTCTTTCTTTCTTGCTCTTTTTCTTTCTCTCTTTTACCTTCCCTTCCTCTATTTCTTCTTTTCTTTCTCCTTCCCACCTTCTTCCCTCCCTCCCTTCACTCATTCCTCTCTTACTCTCCCCTTTCATAAGTTTCCTTGCTTCCTTCCTCTGTTCCTGTCCCTTCCCCCTTTCTTTCTTTCTTGCTTTCTTTCTTTCTTGCTCTTTTTCTTTCTCTCTTTTACCTTCCATTCCTCTATTTCTTCTTTTCTTTCTCCTTCCCACCTTCTTCCCTCCCTCCCTTCACTCATTCCTCTCTTACTCTCCCCTTTCATAAGTTTCCTTGCTTCCTTCCTCTGTTCCTGTCCCTTCCCTCTTTCCTTCCTTCCTTCCCACCCTCCGTCCATTCATTCACCCATTCCTCTCTTGATCGCTTAAAGCCGGTCCCTGGTGCAAAAAGGGTTGGGGACCTCTGTCCTACCGGATTGGGTGGCAGAGAAGTTGAACATATGTAAATTTAAAAGTTTAAGAAAGTTTACAAGTTAAGTGAAAGAAACTTCATTATTCATTTATATGTACATGTACATTTCTTCATTAAAAACATGTCTTTCTGCATAATTTAGACTAACTTTGTGAGTTTTTTGAGGGCTGGAACCAATTAAAATTATTTACATTAATTCCTATGGGGAAAAGTCGTTCGAGATAAGAGCTGCTCGACTTAAGAGCCCAGGTCCGGAACGAATTAAACTCGTATCTCGAGGTACCACTGTACTTGTGAACTGTATCTCCTGAGCAAAAGAAACTACTGAAGGAAAAATAATAGGGTTAATAAAATAAGAAATATAGACAGTACTATTTCCAGCAGAATACATGTTGTTTGAAAATATACCAATATTCTACCTTGTCCCAAACCTGCTTTTTCAAGAGTCAAACTGAATTTCCTTGGTTTTTTCCCCCCTTTGAATACATTTTGCTTCTCATCCAGGAAGTTTCTTCAGCTCTGACTGGACGGTGGGGAATGGAAGGATCCATCCAGTCAGAGCTAAAGAAGCTTCTTGGATGAGAAGCAAAATGTCTTCAAAGAAAAAAACCAGAACGTCCAGTTGCCTCTTTAAAAAAGCACCTAAGGGACAACAACTGACCTGAATGACTGAGACAATATTCATAAACAATATTCTTTCTTCTACTTTCTTCTACTCCCGGGGACAAAGGATAACAATTAGCGATCTTCTGACAAGCAAAGTCAATGGGGAAACCAGATTCACTTAACTTAAGTTACCAACTGCAGTGATTTGTTTAACAACCATGGCAAGAAACTCATAAAATGAAGCAACACCTATGTAACAACTGTCTTATTTAGAAACAGAAATTTTGGGTTCAGTTGTGGTTGTAAAGTCAAGGAATACCTATAACTGCTATTTTAAGTCCTGAGCTATTGTCTATGACACGGGTGTCAAACTCGGTGATGTAATGTTCTGCAATGTATTTCCCATTCACAGAGCTGGGTGGACATGGACTGCATGGGACACTTCTGGCCACCAGTTTGAAATCCATGGTCTATGACCTCTTATTTAATTTTGATCAACTATTCAAAGTAAAGGGTCGATGATCTTATTCTAGGTTAACCTAGAATTTTTAATGCCATTGCTTTAATCCCTTAGGTTTTCTTTTTCTAGAACTATGGCTTGTCACAAATTCAGTATAACTTTCAGCATTATGCAAGCCCTGCTGCAATTAATAGTGTTATTTATTTAGATGGTTTATTTGGACATCCATTTCACAAACAGTGACATTGGGCTGATGACAAATGGTTAAAAACATAAAAACAAAAGAGTGAAAAATAATAAAAAACAACAACAACAACAATACAGCACAAAAATGTCAAAACTGCAAACATATTCCAATTTCAAAATAGTTAGCAGATGGGTTTATTCAATGATGTGGAAAAAATAGCTTTTCAAATTTTTATAGACCCATATATTTGGGGCTATCTGAATCTTAAGAAATATGTTGTCTTAAAGATTATGTGTTTAAAGATTATGTGCTACCAAGGACAGGGCAGACTACCATAGTTCTATTGGATGACATACTTTCAGACTCAAATTACCCTGATTTTTAAGGCAAGAGGCAGAGGTAGACATATCTACAAATAACCCAGCCTTATGCCAAGGGTTTTTTACAGGCTGTAACCAGAAGTTAACACTTGTATGTTTATAAAACGTCTGTGCATTTTTCTAGGGAATCACGTTAAATAGTAGTAACGTGGTATCATGAACCTATAACTATCCATGTTTCTGCAATCTAGATGAACTGCAGCTGTGGATTATCTTTAAAAACAATTCACTCTAGAGTACACTGAAATAATTCAAAAAAGGAGTGGCCGAGTTGTGAATGACCATGAAGAGATTCCCACTCCAGCCTTCACAAATGTGAGGGATTTCTGAAAAAGCTTTCTGTCTTTCCAACAAGAGTTCAGGATCCAAGAGGTCTCTAAAGTTGTGCACCATTTGCTGTAAATCTGGGAGAATGGCATTCCAGAATTAGACATGGCGTGTCCTTAAAATAAGAGGATTCTAAACCCAAAGCCACTTGGTCTAGATTGGTTAAACTTGATGTTCTTCCCATCAATACCCCACAGCCTTCAAACACTGAGAAAAATATTGATACTATCATTAGTCACCCTGGAACAGACATACATAATATGTATCATGTGCATTTTGATACCTAACCACATTTTGATGGATGATCTTGCCCAGCAGCTTCACAAATAGATTATACAAGAGTGAGGAGAGAGTAGCTCTCTGAATAAGATGATGTATAGTTAGAATAAATTATTGCAGATTAATTCTGCTGATTGTCAACTGCCAGCAGTTCAATTCTCACCGGCTCAAGGTTGACTTGGCCTTCCATCCTTCAAAGGTCAGTAAATTGAGTAACCAGATTGGTGGGGGCAGTATGCTGACTCTGTAACGTGTTTTGAAGTGGTATATACGTCTAAGTGCTATTGATATTGCTGTGAATGTAATAACTATAATAATATTATAATCCAGAAATGAGCTAGTTATGGTCCTTCAACTTCTACAATTTCAGAAATGATCATCAAGCATAGAAACATAGAAACATAGAAACATAGAAGACTGACGGCAGAAAAAGACCCCATGGTCCATCTAGTCTGCCCTTTTACTATTTCCTGTATTTTATCTTACAATGGATATATGTTTATCCCAGGCATGTTTAAATTCGGTTACTGTGGATTTACCAACCACGTCTGCTGGAAGTTTGTTCCAAGGATCTACTACTCTTTCAGTAAAATAATACTTTCTCATGTTGCCTTTGATCTTTCCCCCAACTAACTTCAGATTGTGTCCCCTTGTTCTTGTGTTCACTTTCCTGTTAAAAACACTTCCCTCCTGAACCCTATTTAACCCTTTAACATATTTAAATGTTTCGATCATGTCCCCCCTTTTCCTTCTGTCTTCCAGACTATACAGATTGAGTTCATTAAGTCTTTCCTGATACGTTTTATACTTCAGACCTTCCACCATTCTTGTAGCCCGTCTTTGGACCCGTTCAATTTTGTCAATATCTTTTTGTAGGTGAGGTCTCCAGAACTGAACACAGTACTCCAAATGTGGTCTCACCAGCGCTCTATATAAGGGGATCACAATCTCCCTCTTCCTGCTTGTTATACCTCTAGCTATGCAGCCAAGCATCCTACTTGCCTTTCCTACTGCCCGACCACACTGCTCACCCATTTTGAGACTGTCAGAAATCACTACCCCTAAATCCTTCTCTTCTGAAGTTTTTGCTAACACAGAACTGCCGATGCAATACTCAGATTTAGGATTCCTTTTCCCCAAGTGCATTATTTTACATTTGGAAACATTAAACTGCAGTCTCCATTGCTTTGACCATTTATCTAGAACATAGAAGTCTGACGGCAGAAAAAGACCTCATGGTCCATCTAGTCTGCCCTTATACTATTTTCTGTATTTTATCTTAGGATGGATATATGCTTATCCCAGGCATATTTAAATTAAGTTACTGTGGATTTATCTACCACGTCTGCTGGAAGTTTGTTCCAAGGATCTACTACTCTTTCAGTAAAATAATATTTTCCCATGTTGCTTTTGATCTTTCCCCCAACTAACTTGCATGGCCAATCATGAGAAATATTAAGATTTAAAATTCTGCAATATCTGAAGGACAACAGATTTCTCATCCTTTCTCTGTCCAATACATTGTTTTCTGCATCCATTTTTCAGTTTTGTAGCTTTCAAGATTTCAATCCTGTTGTGTGTCTGTCTCCATACTAAAATACCAACCTGTAGTCATACTGACTGAAAGCTTCATTCTCTTTCTATTTTATTCTCCCTTCTGGAATATACTCCTGTTTATTTGTTTTAATTTCAAAACTTGGGAAGATATCAGATTACCTCCTCTCTGAAGTCGGTTACCCTAGACCACAAAAGTCATGAATGTTAATACTGTGCGACAGGACAAAGAAATAAAATTAAATCCTGCAATAATATTTGAAGGAACTATAAAGACTGTTAGAGGTAAAAAGATTTTGATCAAAATTATTTGATCAAGGCAAAAATAAGATATCTATTTGGAAAGAGAAGGAGGAAGACAAAGTTTCACCGTAGAAATCTGACCATCTAAACTGGAAAAAGTTTCCCAATTAAATCACCAAAATTCAGCCTTCCACAATTCTCTGGCAGGGCAAATTATGTACATTCACAGATGATACTTCCATTGAGATTAGGAACAAATGGCAATGTTGCACCTGTGAAACAACTGGAAAAGCTGTGCAAACAACCAAATGAAGCCTTTTGGAAGCTCCAGCTGTTTCACTCATGTCAATGAGCTTTGCAAAATAGCCCTTCCCAATGCTGCTAATTAATTTTCAATACAATGCCATTGATTAAAGTTTTTTTAAAAGATGTACAGTTTCAGATATCACACACCGCTCTAAAGTAAACTACAGTGCCTTCATACAAAATCAACTAAGATACATGGTCTGTAAGGTTATCCTAATATAAGTAACAACATTGGAATAAATGATAGCGCTTTCTTCTTTCTGTTTTGCAGCTGGGCCTCTTACCTTCCCTTTCAATTCCCCAAACAATTTGTTACTCTGAGAAAATGCTTTCTCCTAGCGCCAAACCAGATGTTATATTATCACAGAGAGAGAAAAATCTGTAGGCTTGATACAATTATTATAGTAAAGCAGATGCTCTTTGCTCTCTGTGAAGTTCTAACATTTTACATCTAGAACTTATTTTATTTTACAAAACAAAAGGAAAGGGGGGGGGAGACCGTTGATATTTCATAGGATTATAACTTTTCAGTTATGCTTCCAGCACTGTACCCAATAGCTATAGCTAAGATGTAGGAACAATCCAGGAAATGTCTATTACCGGTACTGTACATCAAAGCTGAAAAAAAAGTCAAAGAAAATTATGAAAATTAATATTGGTAATAAAAACAAGTCCTGTAAATATCAGAAGATCTCCAGAAATTTCAAAGTGAAATAGTGAGGGGCTGTAAGTGTATCTATGTATGAATGTGTATATGTATTGTATATCTTTATGTACTTCATATGTATAAGATGTATATGTGTATGCATATACAAAAAGCATACATATGAAAGCCAGCTTGGTCTAGTGGTTAAGATTCCAAGCTAGAAAGTTGGAGACAGTGAGTTCTAGTCCTGTTTTAGGCAAGAAAACTGGCTGGGTGATTATGGGACAGCCACTCTCTCTCAGCTCAACCCATCTCCCATGTTTTGTGAGGCAAACAGGAGAAGTAAGGAATATTAGCTACATTGAATGCCTTGAGTTGTTCATAAAATAATAAAGGTGTGATATGAATCAAATGAAAAAAAATAACATATCCTGAGTGTTAGTTTAGTTTGGTTGAGTGTAGTAATATAGCAGTTAAGGCATCAAGCTACAAACATTCTGAATTTTAATCTTGGGTGAGTCACTCCCAACTCTAAGAAGAAAGAGGCAAGAACAAGCTACTTCTGCAATTACTAAAGAATTACTAAAGGATTGCAATTAAAGAAAAACTGCAGAGTCTAGTTCAGGCACTTGGCAGGCATCAACAAGGATTCAAAAAAACACACATACGCAAAGTATGTATTATTTTAAAAAACGCAAAAAAAAATCTACAAGCTAATTCATAAATGCAACGGGAAACAGTTTTTTCATTATTTGTTAGAAGGTTATCATAAAAAATGAAATGTAAACTTGTATATTATAAAGAAATGTAAATATATGTTGATTATTTTAATGAAATAACTTTGAAGATGAGCTTTCAAAAACTGTGTTTTTAAAACCTTCAAAAGTTTTCAAGTTTCTTTTTTAGAAATCATACTGTGTACATTGCAAATATGTTATGGATAAACCTCAATAAGATTCACACAAGATGTGTAGCATTGAAAAGATGCATAGCATATTAAATAAAAGGAACTAAAGATGTGATCTTTTTCATTTGCAAACTAATATTTTTTAAAAGTTGAAAATATTGTACACAAAAGAAATTTTATCATCTAAGGAATTGGAAAGCAAAAGGGAAACTTAAAGTTTCATTATTGAGAGTTATTATCAAGATGGCTCGGTGCACTTTCATATTAATGCACTTGAAATAGCAGAATTGTCTAAAAGAGGACCCATAGTAAAAATGATTTATACCGTTTATTGATTTATACCATTTCTATAGCCGCCCATCTCACTCAATGACTTTAAGTGATTTGCAATTCCAAAAGTATAAAAACAAAACAATACAAAGTATTTTAGAAACATACAATAAAAGATGTCTTTAATATGCCACAATTTGCTCCCTGACAATTCTGTATGACAATATATAAAACTATTTTTCTTTCAAAAATTGCTACATATGTATTTCAAACATGAAAGATAATTTGAGAGGATAAACTTAGTAACCACAGAAACAATTTTCTTTCACAGAACATGATGCATTATAATATTTAGAGTCTGTCAGAAGCGACAGACACTAATAAGAACAAGTGTTATGTTTGATCAGTTTTAAATGTATTTTGTAGAACATTTCAAGGACTTTCAGTCTAATTTTGGAAACCTGACAGTGAAATGGAAAGCTACTTATCAATGAAGTCATGTTTTTGGGTAGACTCAATGAAATCAAGAAGACGTATTTGTCAGTCGTGTTTTGAATAGTTCTAGTGAAGTCAAGGGGATTAATTTCTTTTGACTAATTTACTGTATGCTCCATTATTTTTATCTACATATATTAATGCAGAAATTGATAAAATGCAACTGGAAGATGATATATCTTGGATGTATGCCAACAAGGAAAATATTTGGTAAAGGCGGTTCTATAGGTACAAAAGCTATTCTAATATATCAAAAGTATAGGCTTGTTATCAAACAATTTACATTAGTAGATCCCAGAGTAACCTAATCAAGGCTATATGTTAGGAATATTTTTTCCTCTGATTATAACTTCAAATGAATTCCAGCTGAAAAGAATAAAACCCTTTGGTTCTATGTATATTCCATCAAGTATTCTATAGGGGACTGCGTATCCTTTGAAGGAATTTGGAGTTATTCTGGATTTAGAACTACTGTACTGCTGGAACAGAAACCAGAGATGTTCGTTATCCTAGCTCAGGGTGCTGAAGACAATCATGTGTGCTAAGCAATTCACTTTATATGGGATTGCTCTTGAGGATAACTTGGATACTTCAACTGGTACATAATGCAGCTGCCATTTGCTAACTGTCACCAGAAAATTCCTCCTATTTTGAAGAGCAGCACTGATGGCCAGTAGACTTTGAGATTCAGTTCAAGATGCTGGTAGTTTACCTGTAAGCCTTTATAATTTAGGATCTTTTAGTCAGGGCCATCTTCTCCATATAGGATCCAGCCATCTGACATATTGTCTAATAGGAAGCAGATGTTATATATATGTCCAATTTGCAAGAAAACAGGTATGCGGGATCTAGGGAATGACATTCCCATAACAGCCTCATTATTCTGGAAGAGCATGCTCTCGAGATGGGGTTAATCTCTATCTTTTTAAATCTTTCAGAAAATGGGTGGGAATGCAGTGGTAGCTGAAGCAAGGTTAACCGATAATGGCTTTGCATAGACGGCCAATGGCCAAGGCAGAAAGAGAACATGGCAACTGAATTAGCCATTTGAATTCAACTCTGGAGCAAAGAAGGAGCTAGGATTACCCACAATACATACAATTACATCACAAAACAAATATTATGTTTAGTTGCATTAATTTTCTGGTTCATGTTAAGATCTTTCTATCCACATTTACCTTATGTAGAAGAAACACATCAAAATCCAGTTCTCCAATAATGTAGTTTTCTTTTCATTGACTAAAAAGAACAATTGATTATTTTATTCTATTGCTTAACATTAAATCTTTTTATTTATTATTAGATGACTAAGTATTCCTAACATTAAAAATTAAGTTTTCTTCAAAAAAAATTCCTTATATACTAAATATTCCCCTTTGGATACTATATTTCCACTTGGAAAAAGAAAATATTTTCTGTTCAATAACTTCTTTTAAAAAGGCGTATTTTGGAATTATCGAACAATCGCATTCCAATGAAATAGGCAAAGACATGTCTATAAATTCACAAATATTGTCTACTTCTGTTGTAAATTTAGAAACAATGATAATTGGTTAATTTATGGTTGTTGCATTATACATTCTCCATGAAGGGCAATAACTTGAACTATCTAGCCTGAATCCAAATATGAATATTTTCAGAGGTGAAAGAACATTCATTCCATATTCCAGTTTTTTTATATTCTAGCATATCATATATGCTTCACATTATGGCAATTTTTTTGTAATTTAATTGGGAAGGGATCTTGGAGGTCTTCTAGTCCAACCCCTTGCTTGGGCAGGAGACCCTACACTACTTCAGACAAATGGTAATCCAACATCTTCTTTAAAACATCCAGTGTAGGAGCATTCACAACTTCTGGAGGCAAGCTGTTCCACTGACTATTTGTTCTAACTGTCAGGAAACATCTCCTTAGTTCTAAGTTGCTTCTCTCCTTGATTAGTTTCCACCCATTGCTTCTTGTCCTATCCCTCAAGTGCTTTGGAGAATAGACTGACCATTTGTAGCAGTTACTAAATCTGAATTATATTCTCTAAAAAGCTTCCTTAAAAGTGACTTAATGTGGTCAATGTTTTAAGTGAGTTCAAATTACTGCTGAATTATATTGTAGGAAACAAAGCTGATATATAACTTTTGTGGGGTTTTGTTATTTATTGTTGTATGAACAAATAAAAATTGATTAATTGATTGTGGTTTTCTTTTCTTTTTTTCTTTTTTGTTTTTTGTTTATAATATCTTTAGCTAAAGTACTGCTCTCTAGCCTAAAAAGAACTATACATCCTGAGGTAAGAAGTATATAGGGGATTGAAAAAAAAAGAACTATAATTTCAATTACATTGGTCTTGTCATTCTCTCAAAATGTATTAAAATAATCCTAATACCTAATTTAATTTTTAAATATTATTTGTTACTTATGTTCAGAAGAAAAATTGTCATTTCTAACACACACACATGTACACAGACATATATGCACGCAAGTAAAAATGTACAAATAAATATTTTTTTTCCTTATACTGACTAAATACCTGTTTACATTGTTTTTTAAACTAAATATTATGACTGAAAAATCATGGTATCAAGAATCAAATACTAAAAGAGAGTCTAAAAATCCTGTATTTTTTAAAATAGAAAATGACATTTTATACATATAAAGAAGAGAAAGCAGTAAGCTGCTGTGTATTTCAAAGTTTCATTGAGTAGAAAAATAATGCAAAATAATGCAGAGTACTTGAAAAGGTTTTTATTCCAAAAATAAATTCATAATGCTTTGGGGGAAATACAGAAGAACAATGTAATAAAAAGAATAGTTTCTTTACCAATGGAGTGAAAAAATTCAAAAACAGAAAGCAGTTCCAAGTTTAAAAACTGATAATAAAACTAAACATTATTTTAAAACCTTTTAATGAGAAGGAACATACATTATAAAATTAGAGGAAGAAGTGAACAGCAATGCTCATATGCTCAACTAACTATATGAACCCATATATCCCAACTTTAAGCAAACTGCATAATTTTCTCAATTTGCCACATTTCTAAATAGAACTTTTAAATGAAAATTCAAAAATCTGATATAAGATTATACTCTTTAAGATCTCAAAAATTAAAAAGAAAATTGGTTTATCAGGGGAGTTTTCAGAGCATTTTACTATGCTTTGTTAGATTTTATATGGTTCTTATGTGGGCATTTTCATACATATTAATAAATGCTTTATTGTAAATCTAGTAAAATTTATTGGATTGTTCTTTCATAAAAACAAATTCAGTGCGAAAAACATAAAGTGAACCATGTTAACAATATTACTATTTAAAATTCAACACACTCCCAGTGTTATCATATCACACTTCGACATAAAGAAAAAAAAGTGTGATAATATGAAAAATGAACTTTTTAAAAATATTTCATAAGAAAACAAACATGCTGATTACTTGGAAAACAATTGTACAGTTCCAGTGAAATTAATGGGACTTGCTTAGTGGTATTTGCGTAAAGTAATTTTAATTCTTTATCTTAATAAAAAGGTAATAAAAAGCCTGCAAAATTTAAAATTGAGTTTAAAGTAACTTTTTTTAAATAAGGTTTTTTTTTAAAAAACTCAGCACATCTCCAGTAAATATTTGCACAAACTGGAAACATGAGGAGTAACGGACTGTATAAGTTTTTAGGCATTTCACTATTATATCTTGTTACGAACTACTATGTAAGAAATTTAAATGCATTAAGGAATTTAATATATACCCTGTTTGAAAGTGTAATTTCACTATTTAAACTAAATTGATTAAAATTTGATTCTGCTAAACTTCATTAATAAGAGAAAGGTAGAAATAACATTTCCATTTTGATTAGCTTCAGAAAATATCAAGAAATCTAAGCAAAATTTATCTTACAACAACTTAAGAACCTAAGCTAAAAGAAAAATTTGCAAATTACTTACAATAGCATTATTATTTTTTCCTATGATCAGTATTCTTATTGTTTAGTATCTGAAGTCCTTGAATCCATATTCTTCATTAATAGAGTGATAAGAATGCCGCAAAGTACTTGGTTCTTTCAGAGAAACAGCATCTCAGGTAAGTCTACTCATTTCTCAAGTCTATCTTTCGCTGAGAATTTCCACCTTTTAATACCTAGCGAAACCCACACAAATTGGTCTTTTTTACAACATTTCTGCAGATGAGAGGGAAAAACACTTCCTTACTTTGTGTTACATTTCAGAGTTTAGCGAACAAATATCCTATTCCTTTTCATCATGCCACAAAGTGCTAAATGGTAAGAATTGCATTACTGCTGCTTCTTAGATTATGACTGATAAGGTGAGCTTTTTACATTTATATTGAGTTCTGAAGAGCTGATGTTATACTAGTCAAATAATTAATAATTCATTGACCCAAATTGCAGGCTGGGAGAATGCAGCCTCTATACTAGATTTCTGCCCCCACCCCCCAAAACCCCTTAATTTATATGCGACAATGTAGAAGAGTTGGAACAAAGAAAATATGAGCTACACTTAAAGCTTAAATTAAACTTTTAAAAATTATGTATTCTATATGAAATGAAGAATCTTATTTTTTCCTAAGTTACAAAAATGCAAATATATTCTTATATAACAATTCCTTTATGATATTTCTTTTCAAGGTAATATAATGTAAAGTTCAGAAAAGGAATAAGAAACATAAAGCCCATAACAAACAAACAAACAAACAAACAAACAAACAAATGCAAAGGACATGATATAAGAACAAGAAAAGGAAATATTGCTAAATCCAGTTTGCACCAACATCATATAGGATATTTTCCCATAGTCTTAGCATTCTCTTATCATTTCAAATCATGCTTGTTTCTGTCGTGTTCATATACCATAGAAACATAGAAGACTAATGGCAGAAAAAGACCTCATGGTCCATCTAGTCTGCCCTTATACTATTTCCTGTATTTTATCTTAGGATGGATATATATATTTATCCCAGGCATGTTTAAATTCAGTTACTGTGGATTTACCAACCACGTCTGCTGGAAATTTGTTCCAAGGGTGTGGCTGATGGTGAGCAGGGTTTCCCAGCCGGGAAATGGCCCAACTGGCACACTAACAAAGGCAGTGGGTGTGCAAAGTCTCCCCTAGTCACAAATGCCACCAACATTTGAAGCAGGACCTGTGAGTCTAGATGAACTCAGATTTCACATAGGTCTGTCTGGGGGTAGTGCAGGGTGGGTTCTAATTTTTTTTGCTGCCAGTTCTGTGGTGTGGCTTATTTTGTGAGTATGGGTTCATGGTCATGTGACTTGGTTGGGCGAGGCTTGGTGGTGGTCATGTGATATCACATACCAGGAATAAAATAGAGTCTTCGGAGAGGGGCAGCATACAAATCTAATATATAAATAAATAAATAAATATATATATATATATATATATATATATATATATATATATATATATATATTAAGCTGGACTTATGCAACATGATGTACAAAATAAAAACACACGTATTCATGGTCTGGACTACAGACATTGAATGAATATAAATCCCTGAAAAATATGTGGTAGCTCTGGCAAAAGAAAGGCAGTAAAATCACTCTAGGTGTAAAATACTATAAAATATTAACACATGATAAATAATGAAACAATTAAAAATAATAGCTCCTTTCCTTCCTTTTTCTTTCTTTCTCTCTTTCTCATCTATCTCTTTCTCTTTCTTTCTTTCTTTCTTTTTTGTCTTAACCCCAATGGCAGTAGCTTCGTAAGATGCTGGTGGCGCAGGAGCATGGGAAAAGGATGTGGAGGACAGGCAACACATAGGAGGCTCCCCACAGTTCCTTGGCTCTTCTGGGTTGCAGCTGAGTTTGCTGCCACGAGCCGGCAGAGGGAGGCATCCCTCCCTGGCCAGATCTTTCCGAATGTGACTTGGAGGAAAGCACAGCTAATGGCTGCTACATTTCATTGGATTGCACAAAGTTTCTTAGCAAAAACAGTGAAGGATAAGAAACAGCCAGTGGAGAGCACAAAGACGTGATCCAGTTCACATGTTCTCCAGGTCAACGGCTGTTTTCTTCTTCATTGCTGTTTATGGGAATTGTTTAGTGCAGCACAGCGAAATGTAGCAGCCATGAGCTGTGCTTTCTTCAAAGCTCTTTGGGCGGCAGAGGGGGAAAGGGGATTTTCTCTACACAGAGTTTTCTGGATGTAACTTGGAGGAAAGCGCAGCTCATGGCTGCTACATTTTGCTGTGCTACACAAAGTTTCCCAGCAAAAACAGTGAAGGGGAAGAAACAGCCAGTGGAAAGCATTCAGAGCTGCCTCTTCTTCACAACAGCCAAGGACCTCTTCTGCTTGGAGCTCCAAGCTCCAGGAAGGGGGTCAGTTGCAACGCCAGCAGTTTCAGGGGCTCCTTCTCGAGCGTGGAGAAAAACGACCCTGGTTCACTTCCTTTCTGCGCATATGCAATGCCCAAAACCCAGATATTTTTTAAATTCCCAAAATATTAAAAAAAAAAAAAAAAGATGCTGGTGCCCACGGACCAGCACTGACCAAACTGGATCGGTGACATCACTGTGATATCACCAACAGGTTGCTATCAGTTTAGGCGAATAGGTCCGAACTGGAAGGAAACCATCCCTGGGGCAGTGCCATCCTATGCAGAAGTAGTGATGAAAGAACCTTGTCTCCAGAAGTTTCAAATACAGCAGTACCTCTACTTAAGAACTTAATTCGTTCCGTGACCAGGGCCTTAAGTAGAAAAGTTTGTAAGTAGAAACAATTTTTCCCATAGGAATCAATGTAAAAGCAAATAATGTGTGCAAACCCATTAGGAAAGAAATAAAAGCTTGGAATTTGGGTGGGAGGAGGAGAAGGAAAAAGAGGAGGACAGTAGCTGCCGAAGGAAGGTGAGGTGAGGGGAATAAAAAAAATCCAAAACTTTAAGGCTTAAAAAAAGAGGGACTCTGAGGTGATGAGGAGGAGTACGTGCCTCCCATACACCCGGGCGAGGCTACCTTCCATACATTGCGCCAGAGAGAAAAACCCAGGCAGGTGAGAGGTGGAGTGCCACCAAAAGGCTCCTCTGGCAGCCCAGAAAAGACCAAGATGGCCGGGAGTAAAGGGGGAATGGCAGGAAATTGGCCGGGCCTTCGTGCCACTCTCAAATTTCCTGGGAAATTTTTCTGGGCTCGGGTTCATAAGTAGAAAATGGTTTTTAAGAAGAGGCAAAAAATCTTGAACACCTGTTTCTTATCTAGAAAAGTTCTTAAGTAGAGGTGTTCTTAGGTAGAGGTACCACTGTAGTATCCATTTCATTTTTCTAGGATAGGGTTGGAGTCCCATTGAGATCCAGAATAGCCTCCAAAACGGAAATAGGACAACCACACTGAGAGAATTATCTATAGAATCTATAGAATCTAGGCATCTAAGGCCTAGATGGATACAAAACACTCTTATTAGAGTACTAAACTTCCGACCTTTTGGACAGCAGTCCTTGCCAGAAAAACAAACAGTACAATAACATGTTTACATCCTGTATCAAGATGAAGAAATCCTATTGTTTATGCCAAGGAACATTCATAAACAGGATAAAGGCTTGATGGATTAATCTAGAGAGTTCCAAGGAACTATGATGAAATTGGATGCAAGACAACCCCATATATGGACAGGAGGAAGGGCGTGTAAATTAGACATGAAACTACTATAAAAGATAGTTCTTGAAGTTAGGTACTCTACCTTTTGAGGTAGACGGGTAAAAATACCTGTGACTTCAAATTGGTCCCAGTGTGATATTATCACACTGGTATGTTTGGGATCTGTATGTTATGTGTTGATATATGTTATGTTTAATAAATGTTTCTATGATATATATATCATGTGGATTTTTAGCTTTTATTCTCATGGTCTGGGGAATTTTTTTAACACACACCATCACTGAAGGCACTTGGAGTAAAGAGATAAAATTGGGTGTCATCTGCATATTGATGATATCTCATCCCAATCTGGTGGATCACCTTATCCAAACAGGAGAAGAGAGAGAAGTCATGAGGAGAAAGGGGGAATCTTCGGAGAGGGGCGGCATACAAATCCAAATAATAAATAAATAATAAATAAATAAATCTTGACCAGCTCATATTTATTGATATCTTCAAAACTATAAATTACAATTACAAATGGAACCCAATGTATCCAAACAGTAGAATAGAAATTTACTCATTTAAAGCATTGTTTACTTCCTTTGGCCCTTATTATTAGAAGCTTTTGAAACACTAGAAGACTCAGGTATACCTGATAGGCCTTAACAATTGCATTTTTTAAATGCAGTTCAGGATTAGCATTCAAATACACAAACAAACATGCTTGAGTAACCTGGAAGAATTCTAAAATAAAGCACTGAAGAATCTTTTATTGCAAAATCAAAAGTTCTTAATTTTTTTAAAAAAAATGTACTGTAAAATATATTTTGTATGATTTAAAAAGTTCTATTAAACAAATGCATCTTGGGTGAGGCGTGTCTATTGGACTCTTCCATTTTTTTTCAAGTTGCTTGCCAATCTTCTTAGTTGAAAACACAGCTACAATTACAAAACCAAATATGTGCATCATTGGCTCCTTCCTGATTAGGAATTACTACTAATTATTACTATGGTGCACCAGATTCTTACATTGAAATTATAATATAAGGATATGAATGCGCTATTTATTATATTCCAATCATTTACAATTCTTTCAAATCATTTATTCTTATATAATAATTGTTTCATCATATATATTATATTATAGCACAAATATCTACATGTATTTTTGACTTTTGTATTCAGTGCCCATTCGATTTTGATCCAATCTCTGCCAGCTCAATTCACTTTTCCCTATCTTATACTTATTAGATAAAAAGGATGGTTTTCTCTAGGCAGAGAATGAGTTTTCCCTACAGTAATTTACATTTATGACTAAATATGTCTGTTCTTTTGAAAAATCAAACAGAAAGTCAATGTGAGGAAAAGAAGGCTATGCCTCATTTTGACCTTTTTCAGCCAAACATTATTAGGAAAAAGACCCTCTAGTTCAGTGATTGGTTTCTACAGGTACAGTCAGGTACATAGAACTGGTTAAAAAAAAAAGGTTTTTTTTCTTTTTCCCCCCCTTCTGGGCTCTGGGTATGTTTTTCCTACCACAGTAAATGAGGTTGAATGTGTAGAGTTTTAGAAGAGCTGTGCATCCATGTGCGTGTGTACATACACATAGTTTATATAGTAGATAATACATATTTTTGTGTGCCTCTGTGTAATATGTATGTACACAGATGCCATATATACATACAATTAAATAGTACATTTTGGATGTTCAGTAATAGTACAGTAGTCCCTCACCTATCGCGGGAGTTACGTTCCAGACCTGGCCGCAATAGGTGAAATCCGCGATGGGGAATTTATCCTCCTTCCCACCAGCTCTGGATGCCTGGAGGCGAGCAACGGCCGGCTAACCTTTCCCCCCATTACTACTTACTCTGTTCTTTGCAGCAGTTCGGCCAAATGTTGTCTTTTTTGCCTTGCCCCGGCTGTAAAGTCCCTGGTGAGCTGCCCCGGCTGTTTCTTTTTTTCTCTCTCTCTCTTCCGCCCTCGAGCACTTCCTCTTCCGCCCTCGAGCCCAGTCTGGAAATCCCCGCCGCGTCGCGTTCCTTTCTTTTTTTTCCTTTCGGCACTGGCGAGGGGGATTGAACGAGGGGACGGGCCTCCGCCGGAGCTCAGTCCCCGCCCCACTCATCATTTGGGAGTCCCGCTGGAATTATTCTAGCGCTCGTTTGTGTGGTGAAATGATTCAAATGAAGCTGACTTCAAAACCCGCGATGAAGTGAAGCCGCGGCAGTTGAAGTGCGATACAGCGAGGGACTACTGTAAATAGATAGGGAAATTGTATCTCTTTGAAGCAAGGAGAGGCCAGGCACCCTAACCCTAACCCAAACCCTTGAGGTGGGTGACTTCAAGTTGGTCATCTTTAAGTCAGTCACATGACCTTTTAGCCATCCCCGGTCACATGATCTTCAAGCCACTCCCACCTGGTCACGTGGCCAACAAGCCACACCCACAGCATGGTAGTAAAAAATGTTGCAGCCCTTCACTGCTCTAGATGCCTGTATGTAACCATAAAACCATCAGAAACTCAGAGTATGGGTATGACCAAAAGACTAAAAAGAAAATTAAAAAGAAAAAGCAGACATACACAATTACATAAGCATCACGGAGCAGTCTATTAATGCTTGCTACATTAATGCACAACTATGTAATTCCATTAAGGAAGCTCAGAGAACTATCTTCTCAATTTAGAACCTATCAGATAACAAGGCTATCAGGGGGGGGGAGGAATCTTTATCTGATGCATGTTAAAACCACTGGAACGGATCGTTACAGCAGTTCCTTTCCCCATTTTAGTAGCAGTAGTAATGTTACATCATTTCTACCTCTTTCCCTGGAAAGGATGGACAGCTGAAGTATAACAGTGAGAAGCAATACAAAGTCAGCAAGGCAGGTGAAAGAAACATATTGTCAGGTTCAGAACATGCTGACAGAACCACTGGGTTGAGCAGTCAGTATGATAGATTATATAAAGGTATCAAGAAGCAAAGTTCCAAGTCAAGAGAGATTCTAATCGTATTACACGGCTAGAACATACTTAAATTAAATTATAATAGATTCTTCCCTCACTTCCCCAGACAGAGGTCTAAATACTTTTTTTTTAGCCACAAAAGATATTCCTACTTTTATTTAGCTTTTTTTCATGGCAGCCATATTTTTTTCAATGATCCGGAAATGATACTGCATAATGGTGTTTCGAGTAATTTGTCAGAACATTTTTTTATTTGCCACTGTGGCAAAATTATTATGAAATAATAGACTTCATATACCACTTCTTAAAAGAAACCTAGACTCTGAAACATTAAAAATGTTCACTGTACAATTTCATACAATAATTTCAGTGAATCTGTGTGTGTAAGAGAGAGGTGATTGATTACTTTCATAACTAGAAAGAGGTAATGAAAATAACCCAATATGATCACGTCCCATCTTCGGTTTTAGTCAATTTCCTCCCAAGAAATCACATTATATCTGAGAAATACATTAATGTATTTAATATTAACATACTATTTAAAGAAACATCAGGCAGGAACTTTGTTCAGATGGAATAAAGAAATAAGGCTTATGGGAAAGGCTTTAAGGTCAAGCCTTAAAATTGCTAGTTAGTCATGATAGTTAAAATATAGGGGGACTCTCCATACTGTGCAACATTCTGAATAAAACTGAATCAAAGCTGAACAAATATTTTCAATTAGGAAACAGGATGAGAATAGAATGAGAAAATACAGTAATACCTCGTCTTACGAACTTAATTGGTTCCCGGAGAAGGTTCGTAAGGCGAAAAGTTCATAAGACGAAATAATGTTTCCCATAGGAAAAAATGTAAAATCAATTAATGCCTGCAAGAAAACCCCCCCCTGCAAAAATGGCGCTCCGCTGGGCGCCACCGCCTGGATGTCACCTTTTGAAACAGCCAGGTGCTTCTCAGCGTTCTCCCGAATGCTGAACCCAGAAATTCGGCAAACGTTCGGGTTTGGGTTTGGGTGGCCCCTTAGAAGCCCCCCGCCCAGCTGTCGCCTTTTGAAACAGCCGTGAAGCTTCTTGGCGTCCTCCCAAACCCGAACACCAAACCCGAACTTTTGCTGAAATTCCAGGTTGGGCATTCGGGAGGCCGCCAAGAAGCCCTGCCACCTGGCTGTCGCCTTTTGAAACAGCCGGAGGGCTTCTCGGCGTTCCCCTGAACGCCGAACCCAGAAGTTTGGCAAAAGGTCGGGTTCAGGTTTGGGATGACGCCGAGAAGCCCCGCGCCCAGCTGTCAGCTTTGCAAAAGACCCGCGGAGCTGTTGGCTGGTCGGGAGGCTCAAATGGAGGTGGGGAATCCCAATAGGGAATTCCATGGGCGGAGCTTTGACGTCACGGAGACGTCCTTCCTGGCCAGCCGAAACGTGGACAGTCGGGCGGCGGGGCTTCTCGGCGGCCACCCAAACCTGAACTTTTGCCAAACTTCCGGGTTCGATGTTTGGGCGGCGGGTTCAAAAGGCGGAAAAAGTTTGTAAGAAGAGGCAATAAATTGCCAAAACCTGGGTTCGTATCTCGGAAACAGGGTGACTGGGTGAGATTCTGGTGATGCAATCAAGGCAGATTGATATGCGCATTTGCCACCTTGAGTGCCACTAATAATGTAAGTCTTAATGTAAGAACTTAATATTGTTTGGTCACATTGCCTTGGAAATATGTACATTTATAGTAGGGACTGAAATACAATGCAGATGGAGGCAATATTTACTGCCAGCAGTTATCTTGTTACTCTTTCCAAGGAAACTGTAGTGAATTCACTTTGCTTGGCTTTGAACTCTTGCTACACAGAAAACATTTCTTAAACAGACCTTTCGCTTCTGCTCTTTTTGAATTTCTGAATTAAGTGAACAAAACACACCACAAAAAACAGTATTGCAAATAAGCATTTTTTTCTATTTAAAACTATCTGATTGCCATGTATCTTCCAAAATACATTGGCCCCTCATTTTTAGACAAGTCAATGAATACCGTGAACTACAGGAGATTCTTACAGCTGATGGGCTATATTCAGTAAGTGCATAGAATTAAAAAGGAATTATAATTACACAGTAGCTACAATAGGCAAAAATGCTACAGGAAAAACAATCTAGGATTAAACAATTGTGGGATCTTATTGGGCTTGATAGAAAAAACTAATTTTAAGGTTTAACAGTTATTTACAGTTGACCCTTTGCCATTGTGCTTTCATCCAAAAACCTGACAGCACATGAAGTTTTTTCCACTTTTTATAGCCGGCAGTGTAAATGTTGCCTTTGGTATTCAGGCTGCTGTATCAAATGTGGTCATGAAAATATATGTAGATATGAAGATTCATTTCCCACCAAAAAGCCTTCAAATATTTTGGCTCATTTCTATATGCCACAAAAATAGGTTAATAGTAAAAAGATTTCTGAGGTATAGTCTGGCTGTGCCGACCAGCTGCTCCTTTGCAGTCGACATATCTAGGTCAGACATAATTAGAACTGGATGAGCATGTGCACCAACAGAAGCAATATAATATTTCCAGGAAACAAAGATCAGCCTGTAAATGGAATATTTACAGTGTCTAAAATATTTACAACACAAAAGCTATGCAGGTTCACATTAGCAAAGCTGTTGTAAAATATTTTAAATCAGCAGCTGTCAAATTCACTTGGAAGTACCATGTTAATCTTGTCCCATTCACAGATGCTAAACATCAAATTCCACTGTGTTTCCAATAATGGCAATGAAGGTAGGTGTTTTTTGTTTTTGTTTTTAAATACAGGATTCATGGGAAATTTTGTTTTCAATGTGTTAGAAGAGTTGATATAGGTTGCAAAGGCTTTGTTGTTGGATTGGACAGCTTTCAATTTGAGTGGTGTCAGAGATTGGTGCAACTCTGGTGGAGCGCTCTAGAAAAACAAGAAGACTGGAAGCTTATAAGTGAATGGGACCAGTTAAAATTGTGCAGCTGAAGAATCTGACTACCAAAGCAGAAACAAATTAAGAGTTTACACCAGCCTTTGGTGCAGATGGCTGTTCTGAATCATCACTGTTCAGCTACCACAAATTCTTCAGTAACACAGAGGACTTTTTTCTGCAGGCAACAGCCACAAAAATGATTATGGGTTCTTGTTTTGGACTGGTCTTTCAGCTGGGAAGTGATGATGCTGGTAATCAGATGTGGTGTGATTTGGATTTTTGCAGACTATGGATGTCTGTCAGCCAACATGAAGTGATGGTGGGAACTGATCATTTTTCAGGCAGAGTAAGTCTTAGTCGATGACTACCTTGAGATCAATTATGAAGAGCAATGGTCATTTTGTCAATTTCATCTTTTTGTGACCCCTGTTTATATGTTCCACTAAGTGAATGTTCTGTAGGAAATTTGCGCCTGGGCTACTCCCACCATTCAAGTGAGGAAGGGGAAGTGTGATTGTTGGGAAAAGTAGATTATTGGAATAATGTGTGCAGGGGAATGCGGAGTGTGAGGTAGAACTACTCCAGAAGTCATTTGATTCAGAGTCATTTGGTTTCTTGTGGTATGATTGGGCCTTCTGACTTGACAGTGAGTTAACCAGGATCAGAGAGGATGATGTGGTGACAGGAGGGAAGAGGAATCATAATGGGAATATTTTTTGGTCATGGGAAGACAGAGACATAGCAGGAGACAGAGAAACTATCTTTTGGGATAGCAGCTTTACTGTTCATATTGATACTGTGTTCCTGATCCTTGTACTGTGCCCCAGTGTTTGAGCATAAGAGCTTCAGTGGCCTCTGTTTCCCCATATTGCTGCTAACTCGACTACTGTAACGCTCTCTACATGGGACTACCTTTGAAGAATGTTCGGAAACTTCAGATCGTGCAGAACGCAGCTGCGAGAGCAATCATGGGCTTTTCCAAATATGCCCATGTTACTCCAACACTCAGCAGTCTGCACTGGTTGCCGATCAGTTTCCGGTCACAATTCAAAGTGTTGGTTATTACCTATAAAGCCCTTCATGGCACTGGACCAGGATACCTGCGAGACCGCCTTCTGCCGCACGAATCCCAGCGACCGGTCAGGTCCCACAGAGTTGGCCTTCTCCGGGTCCCGTCGACTAAACAATGTAGTCTGGCGGGACCCAGGGGAAGAGCCTTCTCTGTGGCGGCTCCGACCCTCTGGAATCAGCTCCCTCCAGAGATTAGAACTGCCCCTACCCTCCTTGCCTTTCGTAAACTCCTCAAAACCCACCTCTGTCGTCAAGCGTGGGGGAACTGAGACATCTCCCCCTGCCTATGTAGTTTTAGTGCATGATATGACTGTATATATGTTTTTTATATTGGGGTTCCTTGTTTTTAGATTTTTTAAATGTACAATTGCTATTTTTTATTTTAAATTATTAGATATGTCAATACATATTGTTCTTTATCACTGTTGTGAGCCGCCCCGAATCTACGGAGGGGGCGGCATACAAATCTAATTAATAATAATAATAATAATCATCATCATCATCATCATCATCATAAATCCACATTTAGCTTATAATGAAGCTATCCTCATTGATTATTTAATTGTGGACTAAGAACCAATCTTCTATACATTACCAAACCTGGTCAGGTGTTGTGTTAGTCCTTCCCAAAGTACTGGGGCCAGAATGTCAAGTGTGCCAAGAAAGTTTCTCTATTGTTTATCTATCTAGTACTGATTTACAAGGTAGAGTGGCAAAACTTAGGAATTTATAAATTCATTTCCTTTTTCACAAAAGGCTTTAGAAGGTTCCTGGTAAACATCAAGTGAGCAATAGTAGTAGGGATTATAGCATCTTGACTTTCTTTATATATTAATTTGAACCTATCATTTTATTTATTGTTACTAGTAACTTTGGTTCAGATGTATTTCTATTTCTTGGTCCTCTCCATCCCAAATTGCCATCCTTGGTCCATTCCATCCCACAATATATATTTATTTATTTTATTAGAGTTGAAAGGGACCCAGCAGGTCATCAAGTCCAACCCCCTGCTCAAGCAGGAAATCCTATACCTCCCCAGCCACAATAATAATATTATTGTGCACTGCATATCAAATTAGAAGCAATTATGTTGCCAATAAACAGATAAAGATAAATCTGCAAACTGACCTGTTGAAAACACTGACAAGATAAACTACCTAACCATAAAGACTTAGAGAGATCAGCAAAATGCATTGAATGTAAGAGCCACAATAATATTTTTCCACTCCTTTGTTTATATTCTTCTTTGTTAAAATGTAACTCCATGTTTCTGTTCACTAGTCAGCGCAGAACCATTTATCTGTTTAAAAATTAATACTTGCAGAATAATTCTTCCCTATGGTATGAGAATGCATGAAGATCTAATTTTATTTGCAATTATTTGTGAGTACAAGTTTCAGTTAATTCTGAAAGTGAAATAAATAGTGTGCACCACCAATATTTTGCAGTTACCAGTTCCTTTAGACAATTATTATGAATATTAAAAAACATGAATATATAAATGGTTCGGTGCCTTCTAAAACTAGGTGCAAAAACAAGAAAGCTGAACAACTTTTACTTTATGATCTAGGAGGCAACTGTGAGAACCAGGATGGTTTATAGAATATAGAATCTATAGGACTGTGATGGCGAATCTATGGCTCGTGTGCCACAGGTGGCACATGGAGCCATATTTATGGGTATGTGAGAAGCAGTTTTGCCCTCCACAGGTTCCAAGAAAGCTTCCCTTTACAAAACCAAGTCCATTATTACTTAATTATTGTTCTCTAATTTGTGTCTGAGAAACTTTTTCCAAATAACATCTGTAGTCATTACTAAGATTTAAGAGACAACTAGACATTTTTTTCAAATTAGGTTTTTCAAAATATAAATGGTAAGTAGAATGTCACTTAGCTGCACTGCAATGAACTTCCAATAATAGCATCTATTTTCTCATGGTCAAAATTGGTCTTAATTAGGTTGACCTTTAAAGAGATTTTATCTTCAAATCCTTTCAGATTCCATTCAGTCACATTTCTTTCGGCACCAATAGAAAGGATAAAAGCTTTACTGCATATGTAAGCCCATGAAAAATGCTTGAAAGAATGATAAATAATGTTATTTTCTGTATAATATTTCACATATACACATAATAGTTAAATTACATATGTTTCTGTTGATGACTATAGGCTAAATGGGAGATAGGGAACCTTGCTCTCTCTTCTGCACTGTAAATCTGTGATCTGAACATCGCATTTGCTGCCACAGAAAATGACACATAAGGAAAATCTCTGTGTTCACAGGACAGAGTACTTAGAAGAAAAACCAAACCAAACCAAACCAAACCAAACCAAAACAGACAAAACATGAACAAGAAAAAGAACCAAACAGGTGACTATGTACTGAATATGGTTCCTGTCATCCTAGTTTCCTGGAGACATTAAAAGTTATGAAGTTCATGGAGAAAATAGTTTGGCTCAATATACATTTCTTTCTTTCCCTAGCAGGATGAACCTGAAATTGGAAATAAATCTTTCTGATCGAGGATGCAATAGGTCCCCAACCAGGAAATACCCTGAAAAGAAGCCTACAGAAGTAAAGAAAATTCAAGGATCACATAAAGAAAACTGAACCAAAATAGAATAGCACATCCAAGTCCTACTGAGAGATAGAAATCAGACTTGACATCAAAGTACAACTGAACCTACAGAAATGAATATATGATGAAAGAATACAATTCTTAATTGATGCTAGATGAAAACGTGTCCTTCTCTGCTCTATGCAATGCCCATTTTATTACTGGCACTATTTCCTCTCCCCTTCTTTCCTGCATGAATCTAACAATGGTTATCCTATGTGTGACAGTCCTTTAGAGCAGTGTTTCCCAACCTTTTTTGAGCCATGGCACATTATTCATATTTTCAAAATTCTGGGGAACACTGAACGGGGGGGGCGGGGCGGGGGGGGGCGAGGGGGCTAAAGAAAAGTTTGGACAAAAAATATCTCTTCCTCCATTTCACTCTATTTCTCCCTCCCTCTTTCTCTCTCTTCCTTCCTTTCCTTTCTGGGGGTCAGCTGTTTCCGGCGGCTTGTCCCCCGTCAGTAGCCGGGGGACAGCTGCGAGTGGGAGCTGCCTCCTTTTTCCCGCCTTCCTTCTTTGGGGCCCAGCAGGAGAGCGCCGGAAACAGCTGGGGGTCATCTGTTTCCCGCAGCTGTCCCCCGTCAGTAGCCGGGGGACAGCTGCGAGTGGGAGCTCCAGGTCAGAGGCACCGGCGGTCCGGCAGCGCCCCGCCCAGCTGGAGCTTCCCTAGGAGCTTCGCGGCACACTAGTTGGGAAATGCTGCTTTAGAGAACTGAATAGTGTTACCCATCAGACTTTTCTACTCAAGAGTTAGCTTCCAATCGTCAGGTTTTTTTAACCCTCTTTGTCTCTATGTAGATCTTTCTTCTTTATATCAGGCTTTCTCACAAGGTATTGGTATCATATATTTGTCTATGAATGGAAAAAGAAAATACAGGACATAAAAGAAAACTGAATTAAGAGTTGTTCCAATTGTCTGCTGATGAGATGGAAATAAAGGCAATTTTATTTTGATTTAAGACTTATAAAAGTGTCACTGAACAACTCAGTAATATGTCTTTAATAAATTGTAGTAACATTTGGAAGCATCTCCTTTAAAAAACATTATTTTTACATCTTTGTGAATGTTATTAAATCCTTGTTTTCAATTTCCAGCATAAAACTTCGATTTTGGCTTTATTAAATTATTAGTGTTGAGGGGGAAAGGAAATTAGCCTAAAGCAATTAAATACATGAATATGCAACCACAAGCTGACAGACTTCATAAAAATAATGACTCAATCATATATTACCATATAAAGAAGAGACCTTAACATTTTCTATGTAAGGAAATTCATCTAGCTTGACTTCTGGGGAAGGAACGTTGAACAGAAGCAAAGCAGATGGCCATGACACAATGAAAAGATGGAGAGTAGAATGACTCTTTGTAATTCTTCTCTTTAGAGAATAGGACTTGATATTACTCACAAGTAGTCAAAACAGTTAGTTACTCCTTGTGAAGAGATTAGAAGACAGTTATCTCCAACACATTTAAAGTTCTAGGACAGTTCTAGGATAGCATGTGTGCCCAGTGAAGGGCTACCAAAATTTTTACTACCACATTGTGGGCGTGGCTTATACATTTTCTTTCAACATCTTTCAGTGCAAATTGGGTGCTCTGGGGTGGAGCTCCATTTTTGCTACCCCATTGCGTGTCCCCCCCCCATAGCCAACCCGAGTGTGCCACAGGTGGCACACTGAACCATATCTGAGGGCATATGACGCATTGCCTTGTCAGCTCCTGTGTGCATAAGTGAGCTAGCCAGCTGATTTTCGTCTTTGGAGAAGGCCTTTTTCACCCTCCCCAGGCTTCAGGAGGCTTCCTTGAAGCCTCCAGAGTACAAAAAGTCCATTTTTCTGAACTTCCGGTTTGCCCACTGGGACATTTTTCGCACTCCAGAGGTTTCAGGGAAGTCTATGGGTGAAAAATGGCCCAATAGGGGGGATGCCTGTGCAGGGATGCATGCATGCTCAGGATGGCGTGCATGGGGAGGGTTGTGTGCTGGCACACATGTGTGCTAGCATGCACACACACTCCCATTTTTGGCACACAAGAAGAAAAATGTTCACCATCACTGTTCTACGAGATAAGGGAATGTCAACAGTTGGGCACCTTTACAGATACAGGGATTCAGTGGTGGGATTCCAATAATTCAACAACCAGTTCTCTGCCCTAATGACCGACTGGGTGGGTGTAGTTATGGTGGGCTTGGCTGGGTGTGTGACAGGCAGTACTTGGCCTCCTGCAACCCTGGGGGATACCGCATCCTTGCACTCCATTTTGGGCTAAGTAGGCCTCCCTGCAGCCTCCTGGGAAGGATACCAGGCCACGGCAGGCACATGCCGCATCCTATTGTGCCCAGCTTTGGACTAGAAGGCCTCCCTGAAGCCTCCTGATTTCTCTGTAAGAAATATAAGGACAATTACAATATCATCTAACATTGAATCATATTTTTTATATAGTGGATCCCAAAGTTAATTTTAAGAATATCTGCCATTATAGATATACCATATTTAAAAATTGTTATGGAAGAGGAACATGTAATACCAGATAATACTAAGGCTAGGTCAAAATCGGATTTAAAAGGAACAGGTTACAAGAGTTATATCAATATATAAGTATATAAACCGCAATCCGAAAGATAACTTACAGTAGATTGGATTTAGAAAATAAATTTGTTTAAAACTTGAGAGAATTTTGTGAAAACGCACAAAGAAAATATGAAAATAAATCAACATTATGTGAAGTGATTGAAGATCAACATTGTTAAAAGTAAAAAGAAGGAATATAATGTTAGTTTATTTAATAAAGCTTAAAGTAGATATGTTGTTATATTTGGTAACCCTTAACAGACTTTTGGTAATCAGGACTGAACAGCAGTTTATGCAGATATGGGATACACAAAGATGATATCATTGTTGTATTTTAAGAAGTGATAAGTTACAAAGATTGCTTTACTTGGATGAAAGGTTAAGTAATTTCTTTATTTTTACTTTTTGTTTATTATGTTTTTAATTTTTATTTATTTCTATTTTTATTTATCATATTTTTCGGTGTATAAAATGCACCCTTTGGTGTATAAGACAGGCTCTTTCATTGTTTCTCTCTGTGAAAAGGGCAGCGCCGGACTTACCCGGCAGGCAGGCTTTGCTGGAGGGACCGGGAGACACGGTCCCTCATGGCGGCCGCCATTTTGGATCCCGGGCGAAGTCTCGCGATGCGAGACTTCGCTCGGGAGAGCAGGGCCTGATTGGCTAAGGCCCTGATTGGTCCGGGCGGGGCCTGCTTGCCCTATATAAGGGCGAGCAGGCCCGAGGCTCTTCCTTTTCGCCCGGACCGATCTACCGAGCAGACATTCGATCGGTCTGCTCCGTCGGCCATTTTGTTTGGCGACCTCGTGCGAGGCGCCATTTTGAGGCCTGTGGTGGGGCGGAAAGCCTTTTCGCATCATTAGCGGAGCCAGCATCGGCTGGGCTCCGCTCCGGTTTGGAGCCTCATTGTCCTTCGTAGTAGGGAGGGGGGTGCTGCCTTCTGGTGGCCTCGCGGGCCCGCGGGGGTCGCTGGGGGGATTGTAGGCCTGGGATAAAGGCCTGGTTTTGGGCCTTGTCGCCCATTGGAAGGGGGGATTGGCTTCCTTGGTGGGTTTGCACTACTGAGGCCTGCTGTTAGGGCAGGCCTTGTTCAAGAGGTGCAGGGCCCGTTGGGGGAGGGCTTGGTCCCGCCCTATTCCTTCTTGTCAAACAATAGATTTTAGTGGTATGGCCCCTAAAAAGCGGCCAGCTAAGGCCCTCCCGGCCCAACCTGTGGTGCGGCCTAGGAGGGCTGCCAGGCCGTCTGCCCGGGCTCGGGCGGCGGCAGAGGGGCCCCCGGGGGGGATCCCGGTGGGGGTGGTGGTAGGGTTTATGCCCACAGTCCCTCAACCCGAGTTGTCCCCTTCTCTCTCCTGGGCCAGGGTCCTGGAGCGGCTCGACGAGTTGGAGAGGTGGCGGTCGGGGGCAGGCCCGGAGGGGCTTTCCTCGGCTGCCACCGCAGCTTGGGGCGCAGACCCCGAAGAGGAGTCGGCCCCAGCTGGGCAAGTGGCCCACGAAGTGCAGATGGCGGGAACCGGACAGGCGGGCGGCACCGGGCAGACGGGCCATGCTGGACAGATGGCCCAGCCTGGGCAATGGTCATCTTTCCAGGGCCCAACCAGGATGGGCCCACCGTGGATGGCTTCTACCCCTTACGGGGCAGGTGAGGTTGCACCACATGCAGGCACATCTCCGCTACTGCCCATCCAGGGTCCCGGGTTCATCCCGCCAGCTATGGGGGGTGGCAACAGTTTCACGGGGGCTGCTGCAGGCACCTGTGGTCAGGTTTGGTCCCCGCCAGCTCCGCCAGTGGGGGCGCTGGGGGTGCCTGTCCCACCTGGGGCGGGGGTGGGGGGTTGGATTCCTCCTCCACCGGCCATTATGCCACCGGTCCCATTCATGTATCCACCGGGGCTTGGGGTGCTGGGCTCGGGGGCCACCACGGTGTGGGACCCGTTCGCCAGCATCAAGCCTGGGGCCATCCCTTGTGGGTTGCCCGCCACACCTTTAGGGTACCATCTGCACCCGTCAGTTAAGGAGGCAATCTGGCGGGGGGAGTACGTTGATTTGTTCTCCATCTTGAACAGGGAGGTCCCTAAGCAAGATAAGGAGGTTGTCCCTGGGGAGAAGGTGAAAAAGACAAAGGTCACGAAATGCTTCAGCTCGTGGCTGTATGCATTTCTGACCTTTGCGTCGGTGGTCATTCAGAGGCAGCCGGGGAGGGCCGCTGCCTTGCTGAAGTACATCGACCTGATAGCGAGGGCCCATTTTGAGTATGGGGGGACCATATGGAGGCACTACGACAAGGGCTTCCCTATGCGTATTGCCCATGACCCCTACTTGCCTTGGGATATGGTGGTTCCGGACCTGTGGTTCCAGGCCACTCATATGTCAGGGAAGGAGGGCTGTGATAGGACCGATAGCGGTCACTTTATGGAGGAGGAGCCTGCGACGCCCGCGCCGGCCAAGGCCGTGGCGGGTGCCGTTAGTAAGGGTGCCTCTTTAATATGTCACGAGTTCGCTGCAAAGGGGGCGTGTTTTCGCCCCATTTGCAGGTTTCGTCACGCCTGCGGAAGTTGTGGGGGAAACCATTCCGCAGCCGTGTGCCCCCGCCCCAAGAAGGGGATTGAAAAGAAAGGCTCGGGTCCCCCAAAGCCTCCCCCACCTGCTGGGGGAAAAGGGGCCCAGCCCAATTAATTTAGGGGTGCTTGAGGGTTGGTTGGGCGACTACCACCCTCGCTCGAGAGCGGCCGCTCTCTTGCTAGGTTTTGCAGAGGGATTTAGGATCCCTTATCAGGGTGTTAGGAAGGCCTTCATGTCTGACAACCTTAGGTCGGTTGTTGGTCATGAAGACATTGTTAGGGAGAAGATTGGGAAGGAGGTTGCCGAAGGCAGGGTCCTGGGGCCCTTCTCGGAGCCGCCCTTCCCGAATCTTCGTGTGTCTCCCTTAGGTGTGGTCCCCAAAAAGGCGAGTGGTGAATTTAGGTTGATTCACCATTTGTCTTTTCCAAAAGGGGAGTCAGTGAATGATTTCATTCCTGACGAGTTGTGTTCAGTCCGGTATGCATCCTTTGATGCAGCCGTGACTATGGTTAGGAAGTGTGGGGTGGGAGCCCTTATGGGTAAATGCGACATTAAGTCGGCATTCCGGCTCCTCCCCATACACCCAGACGACTTTGAGCTGTTGGGCTTCCATTTCGAGGGGGGCTATTACGTGGACAGAGCTTTGCCCATGGGGTGCTCTGTCTCGTGCTCTCTTTTCGAGAGTTTTAGCACCTTCTTGGAGTGGGCGCTCAGGAGGCAAAGTGGCCTGGGTACGGTCGTTCACTACCTTGATGATTTCCTTTTGGCGGGGCCTGCGCATTCGGAGCAATGTTTTGCTTTGATGCGGGACTTCGAAGCCCTTTGTGCTCAATTAGGGGTGCCTTTAGCCTCTGAGAAGACCGAAGGCCCCGCCACCAGGATTACCTTTCTGGGTATTGAATTGGACTCAGAGGAGCAATCTTCCAGATTGCCCCTAGAGAAGTTGGTAAAGATTAAGCGGAAGCTTGATGAGGTCCTGGGCTGCCGGAAGGTGACCCTACGGCAGCTTCAGGAACTGGCAGGCATTCTTAATTTTGCCTGTCGGGTAGTTGTTCCTGGAAGGGCTTTTTCCAGGAGGTTGTATGATGCGATGAAGGGGCTCCGTTTGCCCCATCATCGTACCCGCCTTTGCGCCGGGGTCAGGGCTGACCTCGGCGTGTGGCGGGATTTTTTGGATAGATTTAACGGGTTGTCTTTCTGGAGGCACGAGCTTCTGTTGGAAGCTGAGTTGCAGCTCTGCTCTGACGCCGCGGGGACTTGTGGTTTCGGGGTAGTGTTAGGTGACCAGTGGTGCTGGTCGGCATGGCCTCCGGAATGGAGTGCCTCTTCGTTGGTTAAGGACCTTACGTTCCTGGAGCTCTTCCCCTTAATAGTGGCCTTAGAGCTTTGGGGGGAGCAGTTTAGGGACAAGACTGTGCACTTTTGGTGTGACAACCTAGCGGTTGTCCATGTGGTAAATGCCCTGTCCTCAAAGAGCGACAGGGTCATGCGGCTTGTCCGCCATTTGTGCACCGGTCCTTGTCTCTAAACGCATTGTTTTTGGCTAAGCATGTCCCCGGGTTAGATAACGGGGTTGCTGATGCCTTGTCCCGTGGTCAGTTGTCCAGGTTTCGGACCCTGGCCCCGTGGGCCCGAGAATTGCCAGAAGTGTTCCCCAGCCACCTCTGGAGTCTGGGAGGGATCCAGAGTGGTGGAGAGGCGAGGCATCCCGGGCAATCTCCTTGTCTGTAGCGCCCGGCACCCTCAGGGCATACCAGCGTGCAGGTAAGGAGTTTGGGGAGTTTAGGCAGGGCAGGGGTTACCAGCTTAGTTGGCCTGTCCCTGTAGAGCATTTGGCCGAGTTTTGCGTCCAACTCAGGCAGCGTGGCCTGTCAGTTAGGACGATCCGGTCCCGGTTAGCCGGCCTCGCCTTTCTGTCCAAGGCGGGGGGGTTTGCTGATCTTTCGGGTGACTTTCGCATCCGGAAGATGCTGGAGGGCTGGCTTAGGGAGCAAGCGGGGGCCCCAGGTGACACTCGTCAGGCTCTGACGGTGGAGCAGCTGTCTTTAATCAACGTGGTTTTTGGCAGTCTGTGTTCCTCATTGTACGAGGCCCGTCTTTTTAGAGCAGCGGCTTGTGTCATGTTTTTTGGGGCCCTTCGGGTCAGCGAGGCCATGGCTTCGTCTCAGGCTGACACTTCGCTCCGGGCCTTCCAGTTCGCTGATCTGGCCTTTAGACAAGGGGGGGTGTCCCTTGTAGTGAGAAGGTCTAAAACGGATCAGCTGCACAGAGGGGTTGCCTTACAACTTAGTGCGGCCACCGACCAGTCGGTGTGTCCGGTGGCCGCCCTACGGCTTTATTGTGGTATGAGGGGGTCAGGCCAGGGGTACCTGTTTAGGCATTGTGACGGTACCCCTCTGACCCGTTTCCAATTCTGGGCTTTAGTATCTAGGGCGATGGCCCAGGTGGGCATGGATCCCGCCGGTTATGGAACGCATTCGTTCCGTATCGGCGCCGCCACTAGTGCGGCACTTTCTGGTTTCCCGGCCCATCGGATTCGGGAGATCGGCCGCTGGCGGTCAGCGGCATATTTGGGTTATGTTAGGCCCGCTGAGGATCCCAGGCAGGGCTTAGGCTAGGTAACCTCTCTGTGTCTGTGTCCTCTTGCAGGTCCCCAGGCTAACACGAAACCGACGGCGCTGCTGTGTGGCCACAGCATGATTTTCTGGGCCGGCCGCGCAGCAGCCAGGAGCGCCATCGGGACCCACCTGTCCCTGGGGCGGTGGGTCAACGTTACCTGGATGGGCCGGAGAGGTATGCGGTGGGAGGGTCTCCTACCGGCGTTGCTGGGCGGTCAGCATTCTGTGGCTGCGCCCGGCAATATGGGGGGCGGCTCCTGGAGTCGCGCCCAAAGGGGTCTGGGTGGGCAGCGTCCTGTGGCCGCACCCAGGTGGCTGGTATTGCACTTAGGTGGCAATGACCTGTGCATGCTGGGAGGCCTGGCGCTGCTCATCCAGGCACGCGAAGACCTGCGAAGGCTTCGTGAGGTTTGGCCCACCACGCAGGTGGTGTGGTCAGACATATTACCTAGGATTGTGTGGAGGGATGCCTCTTCCCTTAGGGCCATTCACTGGGCTAGGAGACGGGTGAATAGGGCTATGGGGAAAACGGTTAGAGAATTGGGTGGAGTGGTAATACCTCATCCCCTTATATCAATAGATAAGCCATGGCTCTACCGTAATGATGGCGTTCACCTGTCTGACCAGGGGAACGCCATCTTCTTACAGGACCTGCAGCGGTCTCTGCGTGAGCTGGCGCAGCTAGAGGGCGGAGTCGGGGGGCCAAGATAGAGATCTGACCCCCGCTCCTGTGGCAGGTTAGGGGCGGAAAATTGGGTGGTTTAGCAACCGCGCGTTCTCCCTTGGGCATCTTTGGGGATGATTGACAGGTTCTCCGCAAGCTCATGGAGGGAGTTTCTGCCTGAGCAGCTGGGGGGAACCTGTCTTTGGGTCCTACACCTTTAATTCCCCGATTCGGGTTAGCCGGTGGGACCCCCCTCATGCACAGCATGGCAGAAAAGGTCACAGGTGACGGCCTGGCCCTCACCTGGACCTTGCATCGAGATACGCCCATGAGTTGCCCAGGAATGTTTGCTGGCATACGTCATTTCCGCCCCGGAAGTATTTGTTTGACCCTGCAGGTCCAGTTCCGGGTCATAGTTGTTTATGCTAATTTATGCAATAATATTTGAATAAATTATGCAAATTTATGTTAATAAAAATGACCCAATTTTAAATCCAGCTCTGGTGTCCGTGTCGTTACTCCGTCTCTCCAGCAAGGGCAGCGCCGGACTTACCCGGCAGGCAGGCTTTGCTGGAGGGACCGGGAGACACGGTCCCTCATGGCGGCCGCCATTTTGGATCCCGGGCGAAGTCTCGCGATGCGAGACTTCGCTCGGGAGAGCAGGGCCTGATTGGCTAAGGCCCTGATTGGTCCGGGCGGGGCCTGCTTGCCCTATATAAGGGCGAGCAGGCCCGAGGCTCTTCCTTTTCGCCCGGACCGATCTACCGAGCAGACACCCGCCCGCCCTCCACTATTTTGCAGTGTGCTTCGGGGTCGCCCTTAGGGGGCCGAATGGGAATTTTTTGCAGTTCTGCCTCTTAGCTGGGCTGTTTTTTCGCCCATTCCACACTGGGGTGATGGCTGTGCGGTTAGGGGGTGCTTGCATTAATTAGGTTAATTGGCTTACCTTTGGTCATTTGGGTAGGCAGGTTAGGGGCGGAAAATTGGGTGGTTTAGCAACCGCGCGTTCTCCCTTGGGCATCTTTGGGGATGATTGACAGGTTCTCCGCAAGCTCATGGAGGGAGTTTCTGCCTGAGCAGCTGGGGGGAACCTGTCTTTGGGTCCTACACCTTTAATTCCCCGATTCGGGTTAGCCGGTGGGACCCCCCTCATGCACAGCATGGCAGAAAAGGTCACAGGTGACGGCCTGGCCCTCACCTGGACCTTGCATCGAGATACGCCCATGAGTTGCCCAGGAATGTTTGCTGGCATACGTCATTTCCGCCCCGGAAGTATTTGTTTGACCCTGCAGGTCCAGTTCCGGGTCATAGTTGTTTATGCTAATTTATGCAATAATATTTGAATAAATTATGCAAATTTATGTTAATAAAAATGACCCAATTTTAAATCCAGCTCTGGTGTCCGTGTCGTTACTCCGTCTCTCCAGCAAATGTTTTCCAAGCTCTAAGTTTTGCAGGATTTGTTTCATTACTCTAACTTGCTCTGAGTAAGTTTCTTTCCAGCCTTAACCAGGTGCTAACGATGTTCCCAGCTCTTATCGGCTTGCAAGCTCTTTCATTGTTACTCTCTGCCAAGAATGTATTCCAAACCCTGTCTTTGATTTTTTTTTTCATTCTCTATTTGCTCCAAATGTTCCTTTCTAGCCCTAACCAGGTGCTAACAATGTTCCCAGCTTTTACTGGCTTGTAAGCTCTTTCATTGTTACTCTCTGCCAAGAATGTATTCAAAAGACTGTCTTTGTAGAGGTTTTTTTTTCATTGCTTTACTTGTTCCATATATTTATTCCCAGCCCTAGCCAGGTGCCATTAATGTACCCAAGCTCTTTCATTGTTACTATCTGCAAAGAATGTTTTCCAAGCCTTAAGTCTTTGCAGGTTTCCCCCCCCCATTGGTCTAACTTGCTCCAAATGTTTCTTTCCAGCCCTAACCAGGTGCTGACAATGTTGCCAGATCTTACACGCTTGCAAGCTCTTTCATTATTACTCTCTGCAAAGAAGAATGTTTTCCAAGCCCTGAATCTTTGCAGGGTTTTTTCCATTTCTCTACTTGCTCAGACTGTTTCATTCCAGGTGCTAATATGTTCCCAACTCTTACTGGCTTGCAAGCTTTTTCAGAATAAAAAAAAATTAAGCCCTTAACCAGGGGATAAAATAATGTGCTAAAGCTGACCAGACTAAGGACGCTAGCTAGATAAATTCCTGGTAAACAGATTATTTTCCCTATTTTCCTCCCCAAAAACTAAGATGTGTCTTAAATTCCGGTGTGTCTTATAATCTGAAAAATACAGTATTTCTACTTTTTACTTTTGTTCTTTTATTTTTGTCATTTGTAGTAGTTTTTCATCTTTTTAACTGAAATGTTTAATAAAACTACTGTAAAATATTTTTTCATATTTTTTTATAACGAAGAAGTAAAATATCCTATGAAAAATAAAAGGAATCAATTATCATATAATCAGCATACATCACTCTAGATGGAAAACCTGAGAAGACCACATTGTGCTAAAGAGTGAACGAAGAAAGAATAGTAATAAAAATTAGTCAAATCAAATTTAATGTGGTAGCAAATAGTGATCCAATATTATTTGACTTGTAGAAGTGCAAGATCCTAATTTCTTCCCTAAGTGGTCTGTGAAACCCAAATCAATGTCCCCACTAGGCAAATTTCATTTTCTGTTCCTATTCCTGTAGTCTCTTTGAGAGACAATGAAATTACCTATATCAAAGGAAATACTTTAGATTCAGGAAAGGGTAAAGCCCATGAAATATACTCATATAAACAATCTCCCAAAATCTCTAATATATATATGAGTTATTGAAACATTATTACAGTAATGCTACCTAAGATTGAAGCACATCCATCTTTACCAACTTTATATATAAAGATACACTTTTAGCATGTAAATGCAGAAGATAATTGAGGGGATATATTCCACTGTTTTTAAGAAATTCACACTATAAAATCAAGTACTGATTTTGAGTTATTATTTTTCCAGCTCTATTGAAATGCTCTATAGCTTTTAGCACAAAACTATCTCTTTTTCTCTTTACCACATTAATATACCTAACAGTTAAAAACTTTAGAGCTATCTAATTCCAACGAAACCAAAGGCAACCAAGTGCTAAGAAAAACATAATTTCTAGATTAGTGGGACACTTTTCCATGCTTATACATCAGATTCAGAAAGTTTTATTTTCTAGTTATCATATAGTTGAACTACATGTACTAGAAAGATTTAAATCCATTATATTTTCTTACATTTAAATTATGAATATATTATTATTCTGTAAGTTCTACAATAAAGCAACAGGCATTTAAGCAGTAGAGGAAGTATTCTAGATTTAATTGCTATTGGATAAAAGACCAAATAATGAACTATGGAAAAAGAAAAAGAAACTATCACAAAGGACCATTGAGCAGAATATTGGGCTGCTGCTTCAGCTAGCAAGTGGTGATTGGTGATAAACCTCTACAGTCCCAATAATATTTTTAAAATATTATTTCAGTTTTGACTCAGTTTTAAGAATAGAGTTGGATCCTCCTCTCAACTTCCACTGCTTTTCCAAGAACTTTTGCTCCAACTTACCATATTTTTCAGAGTATAAAATGCACCAGAGTAAAAGACACACTTAGATTTTAGAGGTGGAAAACAAGGAAAAAAGTATTCTGAACCAAATGGTGTAGTAATATATTAAAAAATACCAGTGTAGCAGAATACTTTTTACAAATATGTATACATTTTTACAAACTTCTAACTTGACACTTTTAAGATTTGTTGACCTCAACTCCCAGAATTCCTCCTCCAGTCATGCTAGCTCAGGAATGGGAGTTGAAGTCCACAAGTCTTAAACTTGCCAAGTTTGAAGAAACTCGCATCCCTTATCCCTAACCAAGGGGTCTTCAAATTTGATAGCTTTAAGACTAGTGGACTTCAACTCCCAGAATTCTTCCTTCAGTGATGCTAGATGGGGTAATTAGAAGGCAAAAACTGCTCCGGTGTTGTGAAAAATGGGCCCTTTTTTCCGCAAAAATTGGGTGGGCAAAGGGTCTGGGAAACCTGATTTCCTGGGTGCTGAAGGATAGCACAAATGGCCTCATTTTTGTTAAAAACAGGCCATTTTCCACCCATTTCTTCACAAAAATTGGGTTGGCAAAAGGTCATGAGAGCCTGCAGAAAGCTCCTGAGGATTGGGGTAAGGCAAAAATGCCTCAATGTTTTGTGAAAAAATGGGCAAAAAACGGCCTTATATCTTAAGTCTTTTCTCACTAATACATTAATAAGTTATTCAGTCTGATGACCCAACCGAATCGGAGATTTCATTGTGACATCACCAGCGGGTCGCTACCAGTTTGTGTGAACTATTTCAAACCTGGAGAAACCTAATTCCATTATTCAACTAGGACACACCAGGTTGAGGAAACATGCATATTATTTCACTGAAAGAGTAGTAGATCCTTGGAACAAACTTCCAGCAGATGTGGTTGGTAAATCCACAGTAACTGAATTTAAACATGCCTGGGATAAACATATATCCATTGTATGATAAAATACAGGAAATAGTATAAGGGCAGACTAGATGGACCATGAGGTCTTTTTCTGCCATCAGTCTTCTATGTTTCTATACATTGTGTTTCAAAGTTACTTCTATATATTGGAAATGAACACAATGGAAAATTTAAGAAAAAGAAGAAAAAGCAATTTTCTATTTCCAGAAAAGAGATATAATTCATTATTAGGTAATCCCACTATTCACAGTAGCTGAAATACACAACAAACTGTGTCTGTTAAGTCACTTGCTAATATACTTCATCCATACAATATGATACAATCTGAAACTACTTTTAAGAACTTCACTGAAATAGTCATATTGGGTCTTTGTTCTTTAGACTAGGGGTCTCCCACTTGTGGACTTCAACTCAAATGAACTTTGGGAGTTGAAATCCATAAGCCTTAAAGTTGCCAAGGTTGGAGACCCATGCTTTTAGACTACATTATTTTTGAGGAATGAGGAGCAAAATAATTAGATTTTTATATTAAGTGATTAAAAGTATTTTATGCCTTTGAAATTATGTTCTGAAAGATATTTGCTATTTTGTAAATGAGATAGGCTGGGTTTCCTATTTGAGAGAAGAAATTCAAATGCAATAGATTTTGGAAACAAACCATCCTATAAGCACTATTTCCTTTTATTTTGCCAAGATTAAACATGAACAAACACAGTAGGAGTAAACCTCATACCTTTGCTGCCATATGTCTGTCTCTCCATCTCTCTCTCTCTCTTACCTACCCAGTCCAGTTAGCTCTTTCAAATGTCATTAAACCTGACTACCTGGGAAAATATCACAAGATCACGGACGCTGAGCTGTTCCTGACCCTATGATATTTATGTTTATAAAAGAACTCTTCAATGAAGGTATAAAAGAAGATTTCTTCAGTTCTCATAAGCTTATGAAACCCGGTTGTATTATTTGTAAAATAACCTCAATTGTTATTGGCTGCAGACAACTGGTAGCACTGAGTTATTTTGATGATCGTGAAAGAGATGGGATTCAATTCTAATTGTACTTTTTTACATAGTAACATAAATGGACTATCAGAGTACTGCTGTGATAAATATGACATCTTACTAAAAAGACTAGAAACAAATATGAGTCATAGGATATAAAGTTATTTCTAATTGCAATAAATACTACATGAAAGATGAAGCCAACAAGGAAAAAAAAGTCACTTCTTTTGAGTCAAAGAATAGATGTAAAATGTTTGCCAGGTTTTTGATTTACTGAAAGAATGAAAGGAAGGAGGATTTTGACTTGTAAAAGTAAATTATAGAGTTTTAGAAACGTAGAAGTTTCATACTCACCTGAACAACTTTGAACATTAAATGTGTTCTCAAGAGCTCTTTGTTGATTTAATTTCCATAATTAGTATCTTTAATCTTATTTCGTTCATTCAATTAGGTGCTTTTACACTGATCCCATTACACAACTCAAAGTGACAATGGCTGCATCCTCAAAAAATATACAGCATTATAACAAAAACAGTCAAAACTATCTACTGATATCAACTCGGCGATTGATATTTTGACAAACTATGACAAATAAATAAAACAATGAACAAAAAAACCAGCAACCAATCAAAATGTTTGTAGATGGCAAATAAAAAATGGGTGGCTACTTAAATTTGCTTAATAAAAAAAATTGTAATAAAGTAACTGATAATACAATATGGAAGACAATTAAAAACAAAAACAAATTTCAAACATCACAGGTTGATTCTAATGGGAAACGTGACATCAGAATCAGTTAAAATATGCTCCCAAATGAACTTTTATTTCTTAGCTTTGTTATTTAGTGTATTTAAAATATTTTAAAATAAAATAAATAAATAAAAATATAAATAAGTAAAAATAAATAGATTAAAATCACTTTAAAAAAATAGACTAAAATGATTTTTTTTTTAAATGAGTAATAAAATAAGTAAAACTAGAGGTGCTTTGTATTCTTATATTTTGACTGGTTACCTTTTAACATATTTTAAATGGTTCTATAAAATATTATATAGAGACATAGAAGATTGACAGCAGAAAAATGGTTCATCTACTTTGCCCTTATACTATTTCTTGTATTTTATCTTAGGATGGATATATATCCCAGGCATGTTTAAATTCAGTTACTGTGGATTTACCAACCAGGTCTGCTAGAAGTTTATTTCAAGCATCTACTACTCTTTCAGTAAAATAATATTTTCTCACGTTACTTCTAATCTTTCCCCCAACTAACGTCAGATTGTGCCCCCTTGTTCACTTTCCTATTAAAAACACTTCTCTCCTGAACCTTATTTAACCCTTTAACATATTTAAATGTTTTAATCATGTCCCCCCTTTCTCTGCTGTCCTCCATTAAGTTCATGGACTAAGTTCAAGACTTAGTTCATTAAGTCTTTCCTGATAAGTTTTATGCTTAAGACCTTCCACCATTTTTGTAGCCCGTCTTTGGACCTGTTCAATTTTATCTATATCTTTTTGTATATGAGGTCTCTAGAACTGAACATAGTATTCCAAATGTGGTCTCACCAGTGCTCTATACAGCGGGATCACAATCTCCCTCTTCCTGCTTGTTATACCACTAGCTATGCAGCCAAGCATTCTACTTCTACCATTACAAAATGGTTCTATAAAATATATTACAAAAAAGAGATATTACATTTCAAATGTTAAAAAAATGGACTGTTTATACTCTAATAAATCATTCCCTCTGAAAAAAGAAATAATCTCCAGGAAATAAATAAAAATATTATTATTCCAGATATAAAGAATTGGATTTCAGAGATTTAGCCATGTTTCAGAAAACTAAATATTAATCAGAAATTGTCACATTATCTTTCCATTTAAGAAAGGGTTAGTTACATGGAGGGAAGTATACAGTGGAGTACCCCAAGGCTCTGTTTTAGGCCTAGTAGTCTTCAACATCTTCATCAATGATTTGAACAAGGGAATAGACGGGGAACTCATCACATTTGCAGATTTTATTTATTTTATTGATAACACCTAACTGGCAGGAATAGCCAACTCTCCAGAAGATAGGCTCAAGATACAGAAGGATCTTGACAGACTTGAACATAGAAATTTGGAAGAGTGCAGAGAAGAGCAACAAAGATGATTAAGGAACTGGAGGCTAAAATAAACAATAAAAGATACAGGAAATGTAAAAAAATGTCAAATCAAGAGCAACAAGGAGAGGCATTGCAGAGAAAATGTATATAATAAACAAACTATTCGTGATCTGTGTAAATCACAAATTTTTCTTAACATGTTAAAAAATATTTATATCCTCAAAGATTTGCTTTGGAAAAAAATATGTTAAAGATGAATTACTAGGAAAAGAATCACCGTATATAAAAACTATCACCAGCATGGAGCAACCAGATAAAACATTCTACAAATCTGTAATTTCCCCTCACCTATTTAAAAGTCTTCAGATTTACCGTTCCATTGTTGTTCTTTGGAATTTTTTCCCCTCCAAACATATTACTGCAAAGTGCTGCAGGTTTTCTTCTCCCTTCACTTATGCATTTCTCCATCCTTTTACAGTCTGTCCATGCAATAGTTTCCGAAATTATGTCTTCCCTTGGATTTTTAATTGCACAGTTGATAGCAGGGAGGACGCAGATCACCAATCAGGTGATGAGATAATGAAAGACATAACAGTAGCATACATCAAGGTCACCATGCTATTCTAATATGTATAGACAGGGGTGGGCTACTGCCCGGATTTGGTGGGGGGGAGGAATGCAGTGGGGTAGCAAAAATAGAGCTCTACCCCAGAGTACACAATTTGCACTGAAAGATATTGAAAGAAAATGCAGGGCCTTTTCTTTCGGCAGCCTCTGCATTCTTCCCGAAAGCGTTTAAAAACCAACCATTCCCAAATGGCTACAGTATTCTCTAGAACAGAGGTCTTCATAGCTGGCTGGAGAATTCTGGAGTTAATATTTACAAGTCTTAACATTGCCAAGTTTGGGGATCCATACTCTAGAAAATAAAATGAATAATGCTTGAAACCTAATGTTTTGCCAGAAACCATGATTTTGTTTGGTAGTTTGCAGTAAGGAAATGTTATATGGAATGGAGCATTTTGGGATATTCACTTAAGCTATGAAAGTAGCAAGGAACACTTTTAAGATTGTTGCCTTTGAGTAAGTGATTATTTTGTGAGTGGCCATTTTAATCATGAAAGCTCCTCTATAAGAATGCTCAAAATGTGCTTTTAAAATTCTAAGTGAGATGTTTCTGTCATTTCACTGTTCTATAGCTGCTCACTTCTAGGATGTGGGTGAATTCGATGACCTGCTTCTTTTGAGTCCATTGATACGGGTATTGTTTTGAGGTTCTTGGAAAGATTCTTGCTCAAGTTACATGATTGTCAAGTCATTCCCATGTGGTCACATAGCCAGCAAGCCACTCCTACCCAGTCACATGACATCAAAGCCACACCCACAAAATAAGCCACACCCACAGTGTGGTAGTAAAAATTTTGGTCGCCCTTCACTGTGTATTGATCACATTAGCTACAAGAACTGCTTGGGATGGGGGTGGGGGAAGTACAGCAAGTTTTCAGCCAGAACTGATGCAGAAGTTGGGAGGAAAAACATCAGCTCACTACACTATCATTAGAAGGCCTATTGTCTATGGAAATCTGGGAGAGGTGATTTCAGGAGGGAGAAGATGTATCCACCACACATTATTTCAAGATGTTCAAGGTTATCCTTTGTCCACCACCTGCCCAGAAGCAAGGATGGGGAACTACCATATTGGCAAAACCTGAGTGAGTAAAGTGACTATTTTGGGGGTGGGGGATGAAGGGTGTGAATTTTCAACTGGGTGAGAAACTTTGGGAGCGTCAGATTCAGGTTTCCCATGGTGGTGCCACAATGACTCCGGTAATAAATTGGAACCTTGAGGAATACTTTGCCTTGGACTATGATTTAAATCTGGATGCTATCTGGAACCCTGACACCACTAACCATTCCAGTTTGAGTTGGCCATAAAATATGAAGTCCTAAAGAAAAAGAGGCTTAATTCTTATTGCTTCTGAATCACAAACCAAGTAGACCAAGATTAAGTCTCCTCCCTTCTACCTGTTTTTCAAGTTTTCTGACGTTTCAGATAATTTGACAGAAATAGGAAACTTTATGTCATTTAAGGCATGGTTTAAAGAACCTTTAAAAAAAGGGAGAAAACTCCAAAGAGCATAACTCAGGCTGAAAAGGCCTCCCACTTGTAAAACTTTTCATTTGACACAAGATTTGAGGGGAGAGTAGAGGCACATCAAGACACATTATGGAAACAAAAGAAACAGCAGGCATTTTTCCATAATAAAGAAAGTAAATTGTAGTACGCTTATTACAGAAAAGAGACACGTTCAAAGTTACTGAAAGGCTGGGCTGGGACTTGACAAATTTAATGTGATATGGTGTCCAAAAGATATCTGAAACAGAGAGATTATGTTATAAAGGCTATTAACCAATATGTTCTGATTAAAAAGCAGGCACAAGCAGAATCCTCCCCCCTCTTTTTTCATGTTACCAAAAATAATTAAAATATGGAAGAAAAATTGTAAGTGAAAATCAGATAGGAACGACTTGATGGGATGTGCAATGCTATTTGTCAAAACAAGTGAGACTGTCTGTAAATTACTGTCATTACTGAATCAAATGGCACAGAACTGATTACTTCTGTGTGTCTGGAATTGAACTGTAAATTGATAGTCATTATCATTGTTGAGCTTGTCACTATTCATGCTGCCAATATCAGGGGAGGGGGGAAGAGTAAATCTTTAAAAATTATTTTCAAGTACTTCTTAGGTGGTTCTCTTCTTTGGCATTGCAAATTTCAAGGACATAGCAAGGAAAGTACAATTGGGGTAAACTCAGAGTTTACTCAGTTAAAACTCACTGCCGTTTCTACGTTTGAGGGAAAAGATGGCTAAACAGGGAGGTATATGTTTTATCTGATTTTTGAAATAGTATGAAAGTCTTTTGAAATGACTGTCTAGCATAAAAATAAGGGGTACAATTCTTTCAAATTTGTGTCTAACTGTAGTGCTTTTGCAATGAGCTGTACCGAGTGATTATACTTTATTGTGCTAGTGAGTCTTTCAAATGTAAAGCAATAGCTTGCAGCTAGATTTAGAACAGACCCACTGAAACTTAAGGGATGTACATTATTCACAGCAAACATTTAAGTCTTGTGATTATACACACATGCACACACATAACAACACTATTTCCTTCTAGGCAGTAAAGGGTTACCAAATTTTTTACTACCACATTGTGGGCGTGGCTTATGCAACACACCCTGCATTTTCTTTCAACTTTCAGTGCAAATTGGGTGCTCTGGGGTGGAGCTCCATTTTCGCTACCCCACTGTGTTCCCCCCAATCCGGGCAGTAGCCCACCCCTGCTTCTAGGGCAGTGGTTCTCAACCTTGGTATCGGGACCCCTTTGGGGGTCAAACGACCATTTCACAGGGGCCACCTAAGACCACGGGAAAAGACAAATTTCCAATGGTGTTAGCAACTAAAGCTTCTATTCTGGCATCTCGGAACATATTTTTACAATCCAACCAATCAGGCGTTTACAGGGGGGTGTCCCTCTGACCTCTTGCCAATCAGCTTAAAGATCTGTTGGAAGAATTGGCACTAAACATATAGTTGGGGGTCACCACAAGATGAGGAACTGTATTAAGGGGTCGCGGCATTAGAAAGGTTGAGAACCACTGTTCTAGGGTAAGCATCGAAAAGCAATAGAAAAGTAATAAGTAATTGGCAAATAAGTAATATATAGATTTCTATATTCATATTTTATCATTTCTAAAGTCTGTGGTTGACATATAGCCACACATAAATAAGTACAGCAACAAAGGAAATCTTCTTTAGGTGTGAGATACTCAATTAATCAGATGTTTACAACAGGAGGTTTTCACATACTCAATATGTGAGTCTTGAGATACCTAGTCTGCTTGTTTTATTACGTGCTAAAATGAGCAAGAATGCAGCCCAAGTATCTCTGAGTGTCACTGATAGTGCCAAATCAAAGTAATAAGAGCCCTTTGAGACCTTGTCTTCTAATATTTATTCTGACCATAATAAAGCTGACTCTGCAGTTCTATAGATCTTCCTCATGGGATTCAGCGTCCCTTGTGCTAAATAATAAGCAGAGAGATGGATTGCACAGGAAGCTACATCAGCAGGAAGGGGAAAGGAGGTCATAAAATTTTTCAAGAGTTCGCAGCTGAATGGCTTCTTGTGGATTTTATGAAGAATAAATGAATCAGAGAGCACTCCTTCACCAAAACACTTTCGACTTATCATGATTATAAAGACATGCTGTTTAAGCCAAGTCTCACAATCACGCATCCATTTTCAGTGTCAGGCAAGAAAAAGTAGAAGGCATATATACAGTGAGTGTGTGTGTGTATAATTCTTCAACAAGTTTGTTTCTATTCATAGGAATCTGCTGCTACATTTCTCACAGACAACCACTGCTTGGCTTGATTCACTAGTTTGTTATTAGTGACATTAAAGCTGCACATTGTTACAATATCATTTGCCTTTGAATTCAATCTCTTTAAGCTTACTCAAAAGCAAATCCCACTGAATTTACTTAAACTGCAGACTTAATCATTACTCCATTATATGTAATTCTTGAAAAAATCTGACACTACAATACTGGATTATTCTTGCATAATCTACTATTCCAAGGAACTTCCTCTTCTCCACTGCACTGCTGCGGAGAGTCCAATGTGGGTGATTCTTCAGCCTTATTGGAAGGGACTGAGTTAAAAATTAACATAATTAAGCAGGCCCCACCCCTAGCTGCCCCCAGCAAGTCAGTCTTAAAAACTCAGTCATAGTGGAGGGACTTAGAGTTTATTCTTCTCTCTGACTGTTTTAACGTTATTTTTGTTCTCTTTCAGAAAAGAAGTTTAGAAATTGAACATCCTCCTATTGGATTCAGATCCCTACCCTGTGGGGTAATACCTGCAACTGTTTTTCCCAGTCAGGGACCTCTACTCTGAGTGAGTCCTGCCCCCAAAGACAGGGAGTCGCTTTGGGGTGGGATTCCTGACCTGCGGGGCCAGATCCCTATACCCTGCGACCAACGTTCAAATGGAAGGAAAGACAACATATGTTCAACAGACTTTGTGCTGAGTGACCTCCAGAGATGATGAGAGCGCAATTTACAAGGCTGGGGGGGTGGGGGGGGTTTGACAGAAATTCCTGCTTCCCAGCTGATTGGTGTGAAATCGCTTTTGAGGAAGCCCGGCGCCGCATGCCCTGCTTAAGTTGCAGCTTCCCAACTGACAGGGAGGAAGCCGGCGAGCAAGGAGCTCAGCGGGCGCACACGTGACCTTCAGAGCCGCTTCCCAGCTGACAGGTGAAGCCGGCAAGCCGAGAGTTCGGCAGGGCACGCAAGGGCATGAAGCCGCCTCCCAGCTGATTTAGGAACCACCAGTCTCAGCGAAAAATCGCAAAGGCAGGACAGGCCTCAAACTATCAATTAGATTGCCACCCGCCATTTTGGTTTTTTAAGATGAGGCTTCCCACCAATTACAGGGGAACTTCCTTACTGTTGAAGGCTCCACCCCTCGGTTTCCTGGCTGAATCATCAACACAAGGCCAATCAAATTCGCTGTTTGGGGCTGGCATAACCCCAGCCAATCCTGACTATTTTTGTTATCCTGGGTAACACCCACACAACTGCCTTGTGGGTTGTAACAAAAGTACACTGTGAGTCAGCATTTACCGGTAAGGAGAAAATCTTCTTAACAAGCTACTCTAATAACCCTATTAACAAATTGATTGCAACTGGGCCTACTCTTGATTACTAATACTTCCTCAATATGGCTGAGCTCCCTAAATGTATGCCCCCAGAGCCAGCCAGCTCTGAAGCCTCCAATACAAAAACCAAGGAGAAATCTCACTCCTCAAGATCCAAATCCAAGCGCACACAATCTTCTACTGCTCTAAAAGACGCAGAGAAAAGAATTAAAGCATTGGAAAGTCAACTGGAAGCAGCTCAGAGGCAGAACTCTCAGACCTCTCCCTGCCAGACTACTTCTACTATACCAGCAGGCTAGGTAATGGGCTTGAGAGCCTCCCCCATTCCACAGATTCTCCCAGAGGGATTGGTTGTGGCCACAGATAGGGACTGGTCACCAGACCACCCTGCTACACAAGCCGGAGGAACCCAAACGTCAGAATTTGCCATCCCAGCTCCGCCAGCCTGGTCACAAGGACCATCAGCCACATTTACTCTAACGGCTTCAGGTCTTCGGTTATCACCTGATACATGGCATCATCTGTCCCCATCCATGCAGGACATGATCACCTCAGCATATTCTCAAGGCATAGTGGTGGGAGCACAACAAAACCCAGCACCACCCCCTCCTCCCCAACCACGCAGGGACATCTGGTCTTCACCAGCTCCACCGTCCCCAAGACAGGACTCTTTCCATTAGGACCTTGAACTGCGTGACCGGGCCTCAGAACCGGAGGAAGAGCTATCGGAGGATGAGACCCCTCCTCCAGAGCCTCTAACTTTAACAGATCTATTTAGGCCATCACTTTTTCGCGTCCTGCTTAATAAAGCTAAGCAGACCGTAGCCTTGGGAACAGTTGATACATCATCAGGCCCAACAACTGGTACTCAAGCAGCTACCCACTTGTTCACTGAGCCTCATAAAGACTCAGACCACATTCCGTCCTCGCCGCTGTTCCTGGACAATGTCAAACGCCCATGGGAACACCCAACAGCAGCAATGGGCCCGACAGCATCTGAACGCAAGTTTTACACTTTTGATCCAGAGATAGAAACAGCACTTCAGTTCCAGGTTATTGATGCACCAGTTGCAAGTCTGGTATCAAACTCTTTAGTACCGTCCGAACTACCTGATGGACTGAAGCTGGATGATAGAAGGGCTGAATCGCTGATTAAAGAATCTCACCAAATGGCGGCTTGGTCGCTTAGGGCCGCTTCAGCCGCATCATTCTTTAATAGAGCATCGATTCTGTGGCTGCAGGAGATGCTCACAAAGTTAGGCCCTCATGAGGGCCGTCTCAGACAAGACATCAACAAACTACTAGCAGCAGCAGAATTCTCAGCTGACGCTACCCTTTCTGCAGCCAGATTTTCCTCGAGAGGTCTAGCAGCGACCTTTTCATCTTGCCACTTAGTTTGGCTCATTTCTTGGCAGGCGGATGCCAAGTCCAAGTGGTGCCTAACCTCCGCTCTGTTTAATGGATCAAAACTGTTCGGTGAATTGCTAGACAAGGTCCTCATTGAGGACAAAGACAAAAAGAAGATCCTACCAAAGACATGCAGAAGACAGGACAGACGATCAACTCCATATTTCAGGAGGCAGCCCTTTTGGGTGGACAACTCTGCAATGGCCTCACACACTATAAGACCGTACACACAGGGAAATTATAACCAACCCTCCTATAGATCTGATAGAGGAGGATATGGAGACAGGAACAGACAGTTCCAACAGGCCAGGGGACCTTTCAGAGGCTCCAACTGTGGGGGCTACCGCAAAAACAAGTGACGTCCAACAGGAGATTCCCATTGGAGGATGGCTACAGGCCTTCATAGACTCCTGGGAAACTACCTCTTCAGACGCCTGGGCCTTAAACACAATAGCCCAGGGTTTGAAGATAGACTTTATCCGATTGCCCCCAAACAGATTCATCACCTGCCTGGTCATCATCAACCGGCCAAAGAGACTACTCTTGACACAAGAGATACAACATCTATTAGATATAGGAGCCATTGAGAGAGTACCACCAGGCCAGAAGGGCTTAGGCTACTACTCCATTGTTTTCACCCTACCCAAAACATCAGGCGGTTGCCGCCTAATTTTGAATTTCAAGTCTCTCTGTGGCAGGGGTCAGTGTCACATTTAGATCCACAATGGAATTTTTAAAGAACTACTTGACAATTGAAGAAGAAGCTAGCAATGAAATTCAAGAGGGATAAAAAATAGAAGAAGAGGCAGCAGATGAGAAGACAATTAAGGAAAATTTTGAGATATGTAGTGACAAAGAAGAAAAGCACCTTGGAAATGATATGAAGATTATAGACTATGCTGATGAGTGTTCTGATTATACTGAAAATGATTATGAATTTTACTATGTTTTCAATTATATTGACAATCGTAATAAGACACGAGAAAATGGTATCAAAAATGAAAGGGTTGATAAGCTTATGGAGATTAATGAAGACCAAACAACACATTTGAAAATAAATGGGGGGAAGAGTAGATATCACTATAAGTGTAAAAGGAAAAAAGATAAGAGTTGAGAAATTAAAAGGAAATGGATGGTAGATGTTAGAATATTATAGAATGGCTCAATTTTTTTTCTTCATTATTATAATTATTATATTAGATGCAATAGAAGAATTGTTTTTAAATCTGACACATATAATTAAGGTAATTAATAGGCTTAGAACCTTCCCTTTTTTACTTTTTCTTTCTTTTCTCTTCTTTCTTTGATTTTTTAGACAATATATATTTATATATTAGGGGGATAATCTAACAATAATACTAGAATTTTTTTGTGTCTTTTTTTCCCTTTTTTCTTTGATTAAACAAATACATAGCCAGAAGCTATTTTTCTTTTTTCCTTTTGAAAGAGATTTGTTTAAAGGTACATTTAAAACCTTACTATATGAAAGCTTTAATGATTAAATTGTTTGAAGCAACATAATGATAAACTAATTAGATAATAAGGTTATAAACTTTTTATGCAATTATTGGAGTTATATAATTAATAATTTTATTTTGTTAAGAACTGTATTTCTTTTGCATAACACAAAATACTGTATAATAGAGGAAGCAATAGACAACAATGGTTGGTGAACTTTTGATTTAACACTGAATTAGAAATTAGTTTTATAAGTGAGATTGGTTTAAATGGATAATTTGAAATGTACTATATGGAAGTCTGAACAAACCAATTGAGTTGAAATAACACATGAACTCTAATGATTAATAAGAAAAGTTGAAATGTATAACTGATAAGAATAGAATATAAATATGATAAAATATAAGTCTAAATGTATTTTGAGATGCATTTAGTTTTGATAAAGAGGGAATCAGAAAAAGCATTGAGGAAGAGATTAGGGTAGGGGTGTAAGCAATGGGCCTAAAATTAAGAGGCACAAGAAATAGTGATTATATTTGAAATATAAACCAATAGCAATTAACAATTGGAGTTAAAATTTGGATTTAATTGATGGAGAACTCAGAAGACAAAATTAGACTATTTTTAAGGTAGCCTTTTTATTGATATATAACTAGAATAAAGTTTTTTTCTTTTTTATATAAGTGAATATTATAATAAATAAGTACTTTTTGGAAGAGATATTCACCAGTCTGCCAATTGTGAGAAGAGTTAGGATAACAACACGCAGGGAGAGGTATAGAGGGTCAAAGAAGAAGTAGAATAGGGAGGAAGAGAAGGATAAGTAGGAGGTAGGTAGGTAGGTAGGTAGGTAGGTAGGAGGAAATGGAGAGAGGGTGAGTGGAATGTAAGGAAAAGGGAAAGAGGGGCAGACTGATGTTTCTGTAGAATGGATATGGATCTATGAATTTTAGTCCATTTTTCAACTCAGTACTGTACTAACAGTGTAAAACTTCAAAAGAATTTCTTAGGGTAGAACAATCAACAACTGTACAACTGCAAATTCATAAACAGCTGCCATTTGAAGAAACAATTTTGCTGGTCTGTCAGGAAGCTATCCTCCAAAGTATCTAATACTAAAGGGTCACCTCCACTCCAAAGATAGCATGTAAAATATTCACAGGTGTAAGCTGTGCACGTGCGCGCACCCCAAAACACCCCACGGGCACCCTTTTCCAAGAGCACGCAAGGAGCTGTGGCTGCCCCTGCCCCTCCCAGCGCCTCTGGCCCCCTCATGCCCGTGGCTTCTTGCCACAGCCCCTCGCCCGCCCGCCGGATCCGCCTCTTTCTCCTCCGCTTCCCGCCTTAAGGTGCGGCTCCTCCCACAGCGGGAACACCCGCCCCGCCCGTCTCGCAGTCCCTTCCCCGGCGAAGGTTTTTCTTATTTTGAATGTTCTGGGCGGGCTGGCAGGGGGATGGGGAGCATGCGCGCACACGCGCCCGACATTGAAAATCACCTTCACCGGTCTCCGCTGTGAGAAGAACGGAGAGAGAACGAGAGAGAGTGAGAGCAACAGACAGAGCAAGATAGAGAAAGTGAGAAAGAGAAAGAGGGGGAGAGAAAGAGAGATAGCAAAAGAGAACAAGATAGAGAAAGTGAGAGAGAGAGAAAGCAAGAGAGAGAAAGAAAACAAGAGAGAGAAAGTGAGAAAAAGAGAGCAAGAGTACAACTGATAAGAGAGAGAGAAAGAGAAAGAAAGCAAGAGAGAGAGAAGAGAGGAAGGGAGAGAGAGTGAGAGAGAGAGAGAAAGAAAGAAAGAGATGAGAGAGGAAGGAAGAGAGTGAGAGAGAGTGAGAGAAACAGAGAAAGCAAGAGAGAGAAGAGTGGAAGGAAGAGAGAGAGAGAGAGAAATGATAGAAAAAAGGGGAGAAAAAAAGAGAAATGAGAAAATGATTGAGGCAGAGAATGACAGGAAAGAGAGAGAAACAGAGAGAGAAGTGACTCTTGATTTAAAGCATATGGTGAAAGCACTTAAATAATAACAGAGAAAAATAAACCCAGCCCTCACCTGTTTTTATTAATAGTTATGTTTTTGGTTTTGCTGGTTGTTTTAGTTTTAATAGTAATGGATTTTGGGTTTTTTAATTATTAATTTCTTTTAATAAAAAAGAAGGGATTATTTTCTTATCTATCTATCTATCTATCTATCTATCTATCTATCTATCTATCTATCTATCTATCTATCTATGCCGCCCAGTCCCAAGGGGACTGCCGCTCAGACACTATACTTTTCCGCCCACACTGAAAAAAAATTAGAGGGAACATTTGGTGTCAGCTAGTAGACTGCATAATAAGCCACCGGTTTATCTCAATATTAATAATCATTCACTACTATGACTTGGCTAGTTGGAGAACCAGAATGGAATAGTCAGAAACACAAAAACAGGGAAAGTAAAGGAACATAGAGAAGTTCAACAGATTACCAAGGAAGAACTAAGTGGTGGCATTAAAAGTGGTATCTGGGGACTGAAGCCTGCACAGCATATCTAGCTCATTCCCTCAAAAACTGCAGAGCATGGATGTGTCTATTACCCAGATATTTAACATAAACTTAAATAATAATTACACCAATATGTGAACATTATTTTGAACTAAGTAAAGTGAAGAAGATCAATCTCAGACAAATGCTAAAATCTTCCTGTAAGAACAAGCATATGTTTAATACAACTAAGCAGTTAATGATATTTCTGGGCACATGTATAGCCTATGTATTTAATTTCATGATTACAATTGAGCTCTCAGATTTCACATATAGAAGCCCATTCCTACTTTAACCCAATTTATTTTTATTTCAATATCAGAGAAGGAATGTGGGGTTTTAGTTGCTGCTATAATTTAATGGCTATGACACAAAAGTCTTTTTTCTGTAAGGAAAATCCCTGGCTACAATACTTTTATCTTTTTTTTCTTGTTGCAAATGGTCAGGATATGAGTGCAGTTAACACAGTGGTATGAAATTTATCCTGCATTACTAGCACAATTCTCTAAGCTACCAACATTTAAGAAAATTGGGGGAAAGTGCTACAATTTTATTTTTTATTTATTTCTTTATTTTTTGGAGAAAACCTCTGTCTATATTGGGTGATTTTCCTCAATAAACCATAATTTTAAGAAGTGGAGAGGGTGCAGATATCGTTTTTTAGTTTATCATAAAATAGCCTCTGCCCTAGAATTATAGTTGAACAGCTATAAACTGAAAGCTATTGACCTTAAAATTAGTAAGTCGGATGTCAAAGTAAGCACAGTTTCTGATCATCTTAATACAGAAGATGAATCATATCTTAATAAGGAATAGTTACTATCAAATAAATTTATATCCAAAAGATATATATGTATACTTGCTGAAATCATCATTTGTCCCCTTAAAATATACTCCATAGAGAGAACCAAAGATTATTATTCAGAAATATCATTTTGCATCCTCACTGTTCAAATTTGATTACAATTCATGAAACTGCACTGCACTGCTTTTAATGATTGGCATTAATTGCTGTGCTTTCAGTGACAACTAATCTCCCTGAGATAGTTGCAATTGCAATTTATTAAGTACTCAGCAGTTTTAGTTTGCATGTTATTGGCAGAATAGAACACACAAAGTATCACCCTATACCACCTAATATAAATTGCATCTGAGTTCTAATATGTTGAAATCACTGATAATGCGGGGTGGGGAGAGAATGCTAATCATCTTTATTAGATCTGTTCTGAAAATTTTAGCTATTCAACATAGAAAATTGTCTGGATTTATCAACAGCCTGGAAGACCTTTAGCCTGCGCAAGTTCCTATACCTGAGATAGTTGGTTGTGAGTCTTTCTTGTGAAGTTGGACCTAGGGCAGGGGTAGGCAAAGTTGGCTCTACTATGATATGTGAACTGCAACTCCCAGAATTCCTAGCATGATTGGCTCAGGCCTTCTCGGAGCTGAAGTCCACAAGTCATAGAAGAGCCAACTTTGCCTACCCCTGACCTAGGGGTTCAGGTGGACTTGTTGCTTAGGTATCTGCCTCCCAGCTGCGTGGCAACAGCCCTGTCTGCGCTACTCAAGGAAGTAACTGGGCTGGCGGTCGAGTTCCCCGGATTGATAGTCTTGGGGACTTTAACATGCTATCACTCAGCAAATCCTCTGGGCTAGCGCAGGAATTCATGGCTTCCATGGCAACCATGGACATGACCCAGGTAATACGAGGCCCAACTCACAAGGGGGACACACACCCAACATGGTGTTTCTCTTGGGACAGTTGAGTAATGATTTGAATTTAAGGGGTTTAGACACCTTGCCTTTCTCATGGTCAGATCACTTTCTGCTATGGCTTGATTTTAGGGTTACAATCCTCCCTCATAGGGAGGCAGAACTGATTAGGTGGTTCTGCCCCAGACACCTAATGGATCCAATAGGTTTTCAGAGGGCATTTGGGGAAATACCTGATTTGCTTATACATAATTCAGCAGAGTCTCTAATAACGGCCTGGAACATGGCCAAAATGGGGGCTCTAGATAAGCCTTTGCACCTTTGCGACCTCTCTATGGCAGTAGACCCTGGAGATCTCCTTGGTTTACCCTAGGAACTCAGGGGGATGAAACATCAGAAGATATGTGCAGAAGAGTGGGGGTCCTTCCCGTCCCCACTGAAGATGGCGATGGTACGTCCCCTCCTCAACAAAACTTTCCTGGGTCCAGCTATTTTAAATAACTATTGTCCTGTCTCCAACTTTCCCTTTTTAGGGGCGGTTGTGGAGAAGGTGGTGGCACACCAGCTCCAAAGGGTGAACCCTCAACAATCAAGCCAGGTTATAGCACTGAAACTGCTTTGGTCGTGCTGATGGATGATCTTGGCTGGGCCTAGGATTGGGGCCATTCCTCTATGCTGGTTCTTCTTGACCTCTAAGTGGCTTTCGATACCATCTGCCATGGTATCCTTCTGCGCCGGCTGGAAGGGTCGGGAGTGGGAGGCACTGTTTTATGGTGGTTCTCCTCTTACCTCTCCAGGCGGTCACAGTTGATGTTGGCAGGAATCAGAGATTGACACTAGGCCCCTCCTTTATGGGGTTCTTCGGGGGTCGATTCTCTTCTCCATGCTGTTTAATATCTACATGAAACTGTTGGGTGAGATCACCTGACAACATGGGTGAGTTACCACCAGTACACTGACAATACTCTACTGTACATTTTCACCCTGTGTCAATTCAGTGAAGCAGTGGAGGTGGTGTGCCAGTGCCTGGAGGCTGTTAACATCTGGATTGGTGTCAACAGGCTCAAGCTCAACCCTGACAAGATGGAGTGGCTGTGGGCTTTGCCTCCCAGGACAATACCATCTGTTCTTCCATTACTTGGGGATGGCTTTTGATCCCCCCAGAGAGGGTTCACAACTTGGGAGCCCTCCTTGATCTACAGCTGAGGTTAGAAAAATATCTCTCAGCTATGGCAAGGGGGACCTTTGCAAAGGTCCACCTGGTGCACCAGTTGTGGCCCTATATGGACAGGGAGTCTTTTCTGGACAGGATGAGTCACACCCTCATCACCTCGCGGCTCAATTTCTACAATGCTCTCTATACGGAGCTACCTTTAAAGAACATTCAGAGACTGCAGCTAGTCCAAAATCCATCCATGCGAGCAGTCATTGGCCTACCCAGGTATCACCATCACTCTGTGAGCTGTATTGGCTGCCAATTGGTCTCAAAACACAATTTAAAGTGTTGGTGATTACCTATAAAGCCCTACATTTGGACATTTGGAACTAACTCCCCCCAGAGATTCACACTGCCCCCCACCTTCTTGGCCTTCTGAAAGGTTTTAATAATACACCTTTGCCGACAGGTCTGGAGACATTGAGTGCTAATACCATGGTCTGGCCGAATACTATGATTTTGATGAGCCGAATGTTGATTGATACAAATTTTGGGTTTTAAGAATAGGTTTTAATTATTTGGATTTTTAAATGTAATTTTTAGGGTAGAATTTTATATTGTCGATTTGTATTTTTTTTAAAGGGTAGAATTTTATATTGTCGATTTGTTTTTGTTTTTTTAAAATCATGTAAGCCGCCCTAAGTTCCCAGGAGAAGGGCAGCCTAGAAATCCAAACAAACAGACAGACAGACAGACAGACAGACAGACAGACAGACAGACAGACAGATTCCAAAGCTTTCCCTGGAGGCTCCTTGCCATTCCTCAATTCAATCAATAATTAAAATGCATATTATTATTCTCCACTCTTAAAACTAAAAGCAGTTCTTCACATGCATGTAACATTCACATGCATGTAACAGTTCTTCACATGCATGTAACATAGGTAAAGACTCTGCAAAGTATTCAAGGAAGAAGCAGCTGCAGCAGCAATAAGAGTAGTGGCTGATATATGGACAAGCACAAATTTGGACCTATTTCTTGTTTTTATTTCCAGTTTCACAATATGTAAACATGCTATTTCAATAAAACCACAAGGCAATTGCTGTGTCCAAAGAAAAAGGCTGTTGGGTGGGCTGGTCTTCTATCACAACAGATCCATAGGCAGTCCTTGACTTATAACCATTCATAAGGGGTGACTTGATCGAAGTGTATAAAATTATGCACGGGATAGAAAAGATGGATAGAGAAAAATTCTTTTCTCTATCACACAATACTAGGACGAGGGAGCACTCCCTAAAGTTCATAGGTAAGAAAGCAAGGACAAATAAAGGAAAATATTTCTTCACCCAGAGGGTCGTTGGTTTATGGAATTCACTTCCAGAAGAGGTCGTGACAGCTGTCAGCCTTGATAGCTTCAAGGCAGGATTAGACAGATTCATGGATGCCAAGTGTATCGGTGGTTATTGAAGCGGATGTCCATGTGCCGCCTCTATATTGGTTGAGGCAGGCAGGATTCCCTTGAGTACCATTTGTTGGGGGTCAAGGGAAAAGGAGGGGTTTGCCTTCTCTTTCTAACTCAAGATCCCCATGTACAATTGGTGGGTCACTGTATGACACAGAATGCTGGACTCGATGGGCTTTGGCCTGATTCAGCATGGCTCTTCTTATGTTCTTAATTAGCAAGCATTCGATGCTACAACGGCATTTACCAACTTGACTTGCTTATAAAGAGGAAGGTTTAACACTTTGCTGTGGCTTTTTGATTGTGTGTATAGTTGGGGGCTAAATGTTTTGTATTGCTACCTAATGTTTTACAATAGAAGGTATTGTCTTAGTTTTTCGGTATTGATTTGTGACCAAGGACATTCATTGAAGCCTGGGTTTGTTAATGTGAGGTGGACATTTGTATCATGGACTTCCATTCTGTTAGTAATTCTGAGCATTTTCACTTTAATCTTTCCTGACAGTTAGAACTATTAATCAGCGGAATAACTTGTCTCTGAAAGTATTTGGTGCTCCAACTCTGGAGGTTTTTAAGAGATTGGACAACCATTTGTCTGAAGTGATATAGGGTTCCCAGTTTGAGCAGAGCATTGGATCACCAAAATCCCTTCCAACTCTGTTATACTGTTATTCTTGTTCTTTTTAATAAATAAAAAGTGTTTCTATTGTAACAACTTGTTTTGGTTTGCTAGCTTGTTTCTTTCTTCTCTTTTCTTCTCTCTGGACACTACAGCATTGGGTTGGTTTGGGTAATAGGTAAAAAGAACGTTGTTTTCACTAGAGCAGGAGCATTTAAAATAGTCATTTTTCCTTAGCAAGAATCAAAATGCCTGTTAGTAACTAAACACAAATGAAAGAGGCTGTTCAAGAGATGAATCAATAAAGGATGATGATGATGATAAGGCAGAACTTAACTCTTAATTTATGTCTGTCTGCTCTCAAAAAGATATCAGAGCTCTAGACTATCAGCATTATGCTGCTGGGGAAGGAGGGACCTGCAGTTTAGGAAAACTTAAGTTAGACAAGTTCAGGTGTCTAGGGCTATAGATAGATTACCTCCCACTGTATTAAATGAACTATCAGAGATGAATATAGAGCAACCCCCCCTCCTCCCTTAATGGATAGGGAAGTAATCTCTATCTTCAAAAGTAGAAGAAAGTGGAGGAGATACAGGAAACTGCTGATCTCTCAGTGTGATACCATTTCTGGCAAGGTCTTTAAACAGGTTATAAGCAACATGTTTGTGAGTGTTTGGATAGGCACGCGACAATAAATAGGAGCCTGTATGAGCTGCAGCAAAGAAATCTTGTCAGACTAACTCTATTGTCTTCTTTGACAGAATTACTAGCTTAATTGATCACAGTGCATGTAGCCCTAAGTAATATCTTCAGCAACTCATGATGGCCTTCTTAATGAAATGGGGAAAATAGGGACTAAATAAAGCATCTGTTAGATCAGGGGTGTCAAATTCAAGGCCCAGGAGCCACATCAGGCCCATGGGGTTGCCTTGGAAACAGAGGAGGACTGGTGCACAGTGCTTCAGCCAGCAAAAATGGAGCTTGTGAGGGCCATCGGCAGCCTTCTCCAGCTCTGTTTTCGCTGGCAAAGGGTTTCAGGAGCCCACTGCAGGTGAAAACAGACCTTGGGACCCCATTTTTGCTGGCACAGCACTCCAGTTACCACAGGCACCACCAACACAAGTGAGGTTGAGCTGGCCAAGCCCCAGAGTCACAAACAAGCCTAATGCAGTCCTCAATGAAATGAAGTTTGACATTCCGGGTATTAGATAATTCAAAGATAGCTGAATGGATGTGGTCATAAATGCGCCCATAAAAGCATGAATGTAGCATTGAGTGGATTCCAACTTTGTTGAGAGAAACTGCTAAAATTTGCAGGAAATTTACACTTCCTATTTCATACACAACTGTAGGAAAGAAAAAAAGAAAGAGAGAGAGAGGAAGGAAGGAAGGAAGAGAAAGAGGAAGGGAGGGAGGGAGGGAGGGAGGAAGAAATGAATGAATGAATGAATGAAGGAATGAATGAAGGAAGGAAGGAAGGAAGGAAGGAAGGAATAGATTTTATTGCTTTCACTTTTTTAGAAGTTTCCAGAAACATTGATCAGAGAAATGGGAGCATCATACTGGGCAATCAAACCTGTTTCCTGATTTTTTTAAAACAAAATCTAAGTGTTATTATTGATAAATTCTGCTATTATATACATTTTAATAGCTCCATAAGATATGGAACATGAATACTGGTTTAAACAAATATTGTTTAAAAAAAAAAATTACAAACAATAGGTGTAGGTTGCGTTACTGATCTGTAAGATAAAGCTTAATGAAAGTTTATTTGAAGATGTTCTGCCCTATTTTATCAAGCTTGTAAATCTACAATAAGATATCCTTGTTTAACTGTTATAATGATTTCATTTCCTTGTGGAATTTAGGGCTATCTTTCCAATCCTAATTCATCCATCATTTTGACACAAACATATACTTTCCCCCCCCCCCTGAAAGTCTTTCAGTATAAATGAAGTATAAGTAAGAGAAGCAAAGCATTTCTTATTCTTCTTTATTTTATGTATTTATTCATTTATTCATTCATTCATTCATTCAATTTCTATGCCGCCCTTCTCCTGAGATTCAGGGCGGCTTACAGCAAATTTATGTACAACATGTCAGAAATCTACCAATAAAATCTACATTAAATACTATCCTAAAAATCAGTCAATCAAATCCATACATGCATTCACTCATTGGCCGGGCTAGATATTAGAGATTCATTGGCCTTAAGCCTGTCTGCAAGGCAGAGCCTTACGGAAGGCGGGGAGAGTTGGGGCATTCCAGAGGAAGCTCATTCCATAGGGTCAGGGCTTCCACCAAGAAGGCTCTTCCCCTAGTCCCACCAGTTGGCATTGTTTGGCTGACAGGACCTGGAGAAGGCCGACTGTGGGTCCTGACTGGTTGCTGGGATATGTGAGGCAGAAGATGGTCCCATGGGTAGTCTGGTCCAGTGCCATGTAGGACTTTACGAGCCACTGAATACACTGAAAATGGGATGGAAAAGAACAATAGTAGTAAAAAACATATTTTGCCAGGAATAGTAAGGCTATGGTTAATTAATGTATAAACTACATTTTAAATAGCAACTGTTTTTCAACATCCATAATACATAAAAGGGCGTAAGTATGCATTTCTTTCTGTATTACTTCAGCTTGAGAAATGAAATTTACTTTCTGCTAGAATAATAATAATAAAAACAATCTACCTCCATCAAAGGACTTGCTTCTCAGGCCACGTACTAAAAATTCCTAAAGGGCATGGCTTTTATGCTTTAGGAAGCGATGTTTTTTGTTGTTGCTATGCTTAAAATAATTCCCTAAAAGCTTAGAAGGGCTTACATTGTTATTTTTGAAAAAATAAATGAAATGCAGATATGAAGATATGATTAGTATATTAATAAAAATATTGTTGTTACATGCTGTTTTTATCACTGTTGTTAGCCGTCCCGAGTCCATGGAGAGGGGTGGCATACAAATCCAATTAAATAAATAAATAATATATTTGATGTCTTCAATAAAAACTACACTTTTCCCTTAAATGGGAAAAAAGCATGTTGCTGTGAATTCTGCTGTAACATTATTCTCATAGCAGCTACATGTGAAATTAGAATAGAAATAAGGTAAAATAAAATGTTAATTAAAAACGCTATGGTTTGTTAAAATTTGCCATTGTTGTCTGGCTTTATGCATGTTAACAATACAATAAAGAGTCCTAAAATGGTTCCTTGGGGGACACCACTGTTAACAAGTGCAGGTTTTGATAAGGCATTCCCTATTTTGCATACCTCTTACCTGTTTGATAAGAACAAAGCTATTCACATGCAGGAATCCAGAAATGCCATAAGATTTTAGTTTTAGAAGTAGTTTGTCGTGTACCATTGAATCAAAGGCTTTACAGAAGTCTATATAAATCATATCTATTGCATTACCCTAGTCGAGTTATACAGTGTAAGAGATGCAGATTGCAGGACAATATTTTTCTGAAGCCAAATTACTTGTTAGAGAGTAGATTGTTAGTTTCTAGGTGAAGAATAATGGATTTTTTTAGGATTGATTCCATGACTTTGCAGGTGACACAAGATAATGAGATTAGTCTGTAATTATCAACTAGGCTGGACTCTTCCTTTTTGAAGATAGGGATGATCATGGCTGCTGACCATAAGTTAGGCAAGGAGCTGGTTCTGAGGAATATTTCATAGATCATGCTAAATGGTCCTGCTATGGTGATTAAGAGCTTTTTAAAGAAATAGGCACATAATCCATCAGGGCCAATTCATAGAGATGGTTTTAGGTTGTATAGTGCCTTTTCAATGGCATCTGTGAAATCGTTATGTAGTAGATCATTGTGATTAGTTATAGTACGATTGGAAATGTGGGGCATGAGCTATTGCTGTTTACAAATGCTGAATTGAAAAATGGGTTGAAACCTTAATGGTTTCATCATTACAGTCCTAAAGATTTGGTCCTTTTAGTGAAGGGATGGATCTTGAGTCTTTAAGTTTATTGTTTACAAAATTGTAGAAGGCCCAGATGGAATTTGTGCATATTAAGTTTTCCTCTCAAAGACATTCTCCCCCACCTTTCTCTGGGTTTAACAATATAGTCCTATTAGGCATGATTAGTTCCATAAAGTAATCATGCCCAATATGAACACAAGCAAAATGGACCAAGCACAGCTTGAAAGGAAAGTCTTTTTCATTATTACATTTACAGTTGAGAGTCTTGGGGGGAAAATATTAGATGTAATTAAAGCTCAATTTATGTCTTTTATTTATTTTAATTTTATTGATTTTCTATTAAATGCATTTCTTGGTGCTTAATAAACATCCTGTTGTCTGTGTATATAATTATCTTAACAATACAAATTACATTCTTAATCTCCATTCCTTTTTTATAACCATTGGTAAAATAAATTCCATCTTTGATAATATTCTACATCCCCTTTCCATTTAACTTTCAAGGTCAACCTCTACATTTCTGCACAATGTAGTATCTTCTTGACTACTTCTTCATCTCTTGGTATATCTTCATTTTTCCAATATTGTGCAAAAATAATCCTCGCTGCTGTTAAGACATGTAATGTTAAACAGATTCTTTCCTTATCAAGTTTTTCTGATATTATACCCAGTAGTACTGCATATGCAGGATCATCCCGGGTGGATGAGTGGAGCCTCCTGCTGCCAGCACTACTAGTTCTTAGAACCAGGCCGAATCGGGAGCAATGCACCCACTAATTATACCTAATAAAAACATTTCAGGTTTAAAATCTATACGTTTTCCTATCATATTCAGCTCAATTTATGTCTTGAGAACCTGACAAGGTGTTTTTTTTCCCTCTGATCATGTTCTGTAGACATGTTCACGTTCTCTTTCTTGTTTCATTCTGAAACTAGGAAAGAAGAAATCAGGAGTCCAAATGCCTAATCTTTTGAGAAGCCACAGAAATGATGCAGGATGTACTTCACAGATAGCCCCCTAAATGAGAAAATATTTTTACTGAGCAAATTATGCCATAAGAAAGATGAAAGTATGCCTCCAGATTTGTATTTTAAATGGCATTCCCATCCCCAGTCTCCTTCTCTGATTATTTTGTGAAGAGAAAATAGAATGAGAAGAGCGAAAGAGGATGGAGCCCCCTGCCTGTTAGTGTTGCAGGCCACTGCAATGCAGATGAAATGTGGAGACAGCCTTGGGTCCAGCCCCAACAGTGGCTACACCAAACCTGTTGGGAATAATTCCAGAGCCAAGCAGCGAACATGTTTGTGTGTACAGCTTTTTCTCTATGCGATAGATGTGTAAAACAGAAGCAGGGTAAAGAATCTGAAGCAGATGGGCAATAACACTGGAAGGTTAAAAACAAAAAAGCTTGTAAAATGCAAACTTTCTCAGGTAATATGGAATGGTACGAGTAGCCATTTCTATGTAATCTAAAGATCACATAGAACATTTAATTTTGATATCATAGAGTACATGAATGCTTTCCTGTCTTTTAGTTATATTGTACTGCATGTGAAAGTACAGTGTATAACCATTTTGGACAATCATGAAGCTTTCTGAAGTATATAGATTTCTATTTTTATAATACATTTTTAATTAATAGACACTCTTTTTTACATTTAGAATATGTAATTAAGTCAACAAATAGTCCCAGAATGAAACAATATTTTTAAGATGTATACTGGTACTCATGTATCCTCTTGTCTACATTTTTTAGGTTATCATTATTGTTTTCCTATAAATATGGCAATTTGGACAATCTGAAATGATTTCATCTAAAAAGACTGCAGTGAAATAAAGGCTTATAGTATAATGTATCAAAGCTGAACAAGGGCAGGCAAAGAGCCTGGGAAATTCAGTAAAATAGTCAGTGGTGCCAAAACTTCATGTATACACAGGATTTGATTACCCAACACTTGTCAAGAATCCTGCAACTTAAAACCCTGTATGCTTGAACCTAGATCTGAAAAGGTCTACAGTCATCTTTAAACACATGAAGTCATCAATTTAAATAATTTCCTTCCCATGTCTGAGAGACAACATGAAGATTCTGGATTAATTAGCTGTGGGATAAATTTTGTTTGTGATGGCTCATTTGCAGGCAACAAATCATCACTTCAGGCTACAATGACAGAATGAGAAACACAAAAACATTTATAGCCCTACAAGTTTGAGAATGATGGAGTTTGATGCAGAACACAAAAAAGGAACGAGGAAGAAGGAAAATAATTTGGATAGGAAGAAAGAAAATTCACCATATTCTCAGACTGCAGATTATTGTTTGTGATCACGCGCGTGTTGTCTTTCAATAGAAAGATTTGATTTGGGGAACTGGAGAAAACGTGAAATACTAATCAGCACATTTATATTATAATAATATAATAATAATTTATTAGATTTGTATGCCGCCCCTTTCCGAGGACTCAGGGCGGCTTTTAGGGACAGAGACCAGAAAGGCAATGTCAGAACTGAACTAAACAATTAAGATGGTGACTTTTAAAGATTAGGAACAAACAACTACAGATTGCCCTCAAGTTACAACCCTGTGTAGCATAGTTCCGTCTAAGCTGAGCAGTGAGCAATCGCTCACTTAAAAATCATCATCAACTCAGAGTTTTCCAAACCTGCCCAGAAGCCGAGAGGGAAAGAGTGAGAGGGAAGGAGAGAGAGAAGAAGAGAGGAAGAGAGAGAAACAGATAGAAAAAAGAGAGGAAGGAAAAGAGAAAGAAAAAGAATGGGAGTAAGGAAGAGAGAAAGAAAATCAAAATCTAGTTTGAAACTAGCTCAACTATTTAAGTGGCATTTTGATATTGATAGAGTTGCCCTATTATGAGCTCACTGTTATAGACACACAGTACAGTATTTTATTTTGAAATTCTCTGAGGCAAAACAGGGTGGGGTTTTTATTTATTTATTTATTTGTTTGTTTGTTTGTTTGTTTATTATTTCTGTGCCGCCCAGTCCCGAAGGGACTGCCGCTCAGACACTATACTTTTCCGCCCATCCCCCCCAAAAAATTAGAGGGAACACTGCTGTGTAGTGACTGTTCAAAATTACAATGCCACTGAATGAGGGAGACTCATGGCGGGACTGTAAAATTGCAGATGTTGCAGATTCCTGCAGTCACGTTAGCAGTCTGGGCACAGGTGTCTGGCTTGCAATTTATGATATCACAGTGCATTATGGTCAGATGGTGTTGGGATTCCTGTTTCTTCCTCTTGAATACCCCACACAAACATGGATTACAATGCCAAGAGAGTACTGTTGCTAAACAGTGTGGTCATGTGATATCACTCTTTATGACCTATCATTTAATGATGGGAATTCCAGCCCCAATTGCTGTCATAACCCAAGGACTACCTATATATTGCACAAGATTTCAAAAAAATATTTCACAAGAAGGATCCTTCATTCCTCCGCTCGCAACAAAATACCTTATTCCACCAGACTTAAATTAGATGATTTACAACTATATCGCCTCCGATCTGATCTAAATGTAGTTCATAAACTCATATACCAAAATGTCCTTCCTGTTAACGAGTACTTCACCTTCAACTGTAGCAATACACAAGCACGTAATAGATTCAAACTAAAAGTAAACCACTCCAAACTCTCCAGCAATAGAGTGATCAATGCCTGGAATGCACTACCTGACTCTGTGGTTTCTTCCCCAAACCTCAAAAACTTTAACCTTAGACTACAGTTGACCAATCCCCATTTCTAAGAGGTCTGTAAGGGGCATGCATAAGTGCTCCACTGTGCCTACCATCTCTGTCCTATTGTCCTCTTTTATTGTTACTTTTTACTTAAATTATGTTTATACAAACTACTTCTATGCTATACATGTTTGACAAACAAACAAACAAATAGTTGTGAACGGAGCAATATATTACCAAAATACTGATCTCGAAAAGCAATCTTTCTATTCCATTAAGGCCACAATGGACAACATAATCCTGACTTGAACACAAATCAGGAAAATACTGTGCATACTCATTTTCTAAGCTCTGGCATCAACGGGCTTTGGAGCCCTAGAATCATCAGGCACATCTCTGATGATAATGAAAAGGAAGACTTTGACTTGGGAAATATTATTTGTTTGTTCACATTCATCCAGAGGCAGTCAGATTGAGGTAGTCTTATTTTACTACACATTGAGCTGCTCCACTAAACTCTCAGCGATACAAATTCACCAGTCTTCCACGTACTGTTTGACTGATTTCTGTTTTACTTCCTGATTGAGTTTCGCAAGCTTGTTAAACTTGCTATAAAAGTCTTATAAAGGTTTTCTTTCCTACTTGTTCTGCATTTGAATTTGTGTTTATATGCAGTGCATTGGAAAAACAAAAAGTATATTCATTAATTTATTTCAGGTTTTGCACACTAAATGATATTATAGACCCGTGATGGTGACAATATAGCACATGTGCCACAGGTGGCACAAAGAGCACTGTCTGTGGGCACGCAAGCCATTGCCCAGCTCAGCTCCATTGTGCATGCGCATGCACCTCCTGCCAGCCAGGGGATTTCCGGGGATCTGCTGTGCATGCACAGAAGGTGGGGCACATGTAGGAGAAATGTGTGCATGCGTGGAGGTGAGGGTCACATATGCATGCATGAGGGTGGGGAAGTGTAGGGGAGATCACCCACACACATGTATATGTATTTGCTATTGCTCACGCACATGCTTTCAGCACCCAACAAGAAAAGGGTTAGTCATCACTGTAATAGAGAATCAATCTAAAACGAACTAGTGGGAAGATACTGAAGTTATAATTCCTATTCTGTGAACAGCATGGTTAATATTTTTGTTTGTTTGTTTTCCTATTTAAGAACAAAGATCACTAAAATGTAAGGGTTGAACGTGAAATTGGGGGAAAAGAAACAAAACTTCAAATCTATATTTATACAATACTATATTCTGTACAGTGAGAAATGATAATATACATTTCCAACACTGGAACATCAACCATTTTAGAAAAATTACTTGCATGCTGTGTTTGGTTTACTGTCTCCCACTTTCCATTTTTCAAACTGTATCAAAACTCAGAGTATAACCACTCCAATTTCTTTCACAGTTGCTCCACTGAGTGAGAAAAATGGCCGGAGATTAAATAGAATGAAGCACCTGGAGAAAATGTAAAGTGTCGCTAGCCACTATTGCTATATGATATTGCTGTGTGAAGCATGATAAGGACAGGTTTTTTTAATCTCAAGGAATTTAGACAGCAACGTTCCTTGGAGAGGGTTTTATCTATATACGTGCTACAACAACTTCACTGGTTTGCATTTATTTTGCCTATGTTTTACAGTAGCAAGGGTGGGAAATGTCACCCTGTATTTTTTGTTGACCAAATTATACAATGACCTTATTTTAAAAGGAATCCTCAATCTGAGTATTGCATTGGCAGTTCTGTGTTAGCAAAAACTTCAGAAGAGAAGTTAGTGATTTCTGACAGTCTCAAAATGGGTGAGCAGTGCGGTCGGGCGGTAGGAAAAGCAAGTAGGATGCTTGGCTGCATAGCTAGAGGTATAACAAGCAGGAAGAGGGAGATTGTAATCCTACAAAAAGATATTGACAAAATTGAACGGGTCCAAAGACGGGCTACAAGAATGGTGGAAGGTCTTAAGCATAAAACGTATCAGGAAAGACTTCAGGAACTCAATCTGTATAGTCTGGAGGACAGAAGGAAAAGGGGGGACATGATCGAAACATTTAAATATGTTAAAGGTTAAATAAGATTCAGGAGGGAAGTGTTTTTAATAGGAAAGTGAACACAAGAACAAGGGGACACAATCTGAAGTTAATTGGGGAAAGATCAAAAGCAACATGAGAAAATATTATTTTACTGAAAGAGTAGTAGATCCTTGAAACAAACTTCCAGCAGACGTGGTTGGTAAATCCATAGTAACTGAATTTAAACATGCCTGGGATAAACATATATCCATCCTAACATAAAATACAAAAAATAGTATAAGGGCAGACTAGATGGATCATGAGGTCTTTTTCTGCCGTCAGTCTTCTATGTTTCTATGTTGTTTTCTTTTCCTGTTACAAAAAATTATTAAAATCTAGAAAGTCTTTCTAAAAAATTGCGTACTGAAATGATGACCTCATTTCACTTTTGTGCTGCCTTGTTGAGGTTAGCTTTTACGGACAGTCAAGGCAGCAAAAGAAAAAAAATGTGTTTCCTGAATTGCCGTCACATTATACCATGGATTACAATCCTGCTAGGCACTAATGTCAGAGATTCTATTAAAAACCATTCATCAAGTTTGAACCGTTGATAATTTAACCAAAGTGGCACTGAACTGCAGCCTCACACAGCTTGCACCTGGCTTACAAAAGAATATGTGTATACATTGTAAAAGAAAAAAAGTCTTTAATAGGTTCAGTCATCATCATTTATATGCTTTTACATTATTATTTTCTTTTTGAGCACTTTAAGACAAGGAATAAAAGCTGCAGGTCTATTTAGAATGCATACAGAGTTCTATAATGGATATCTGCCACCAATTCAACCAAATCATTGAATTTGCTTAGATGAATAACTATTCTATAGTGCCAAAGATTACAGTTCATTCTAATAAACTATTCACAAACTTTACAGCCCCAAGCATAAGTATAATTAATCTGAAAAAGTTTGCTATTAACTACAACCTTCTGCTGATATGTAGCTTTTTCAGTAAATCTGCATTATTGACATGGAAAATAATTTGAAAAGTTAGGGAACGCAGGAGGATTCAACCTATTTGGTAGAAGAGGACATGGAAAAAATATTTTTCAAATACATCATAAATGACGTTTATGTCTGATGTGACATTCTTGAAGCTTTTTATTTTATTTTTGTACAAAGAGTTAAACCCTTCCAAAAGGGTTTCATTGCTTATTTGTACCCTATGGCAATAATTAAGTGTTGTGCCTCATGATTCTTGACAAATGTATCTTTTATTTTATGTACACTGAGAGCCTATGCACCAATGACAAATTCCTTGTTTATCCAATCACACTTGGCCAAAAAAGAATTCTATTCTATTCTATTCTATTCTATACTATTCTACTCTACTCAAAATATGTTGATGTTACCTAGTTTCAAACTTAGTTGAAGATAAATTTACTTGTATAACTGAGTATAGACACTATACCCTGGTTTTCTGAACTTGTGACTCATATCCTACAATGTCAAACAGAAATACAACACAATGTCAGAGAGAGCTTGCCTTTTACACTTCATTATTTTCTCTGATTACAACGATAACATGTGAGATCTAGCAACCTGAAGGTAAATGACTAGTGTACTTGGTTGTCAATAAACAATATGCCTTTAAATTTTCTCTCTCCCTTTATCTCTTTCTCCCTCTTTTTCTGTGTGTCTGTGTGTTTAGATACATACAAACAAACACCAATATGCACAAAATGACTCCAGAAGCCTAAAAGAAATATACCGTTGCTGCTGAAACAAACATCATACTTATCAGGGGTGGATTGTACTTACAGCTGCTACCGGTACACTTCCTGTGGAGCTCTGCGACCCACCAAAATCTCACTCGTGTACTTCCTGTGTAGAAGCCAAATCTCATGCAGATGCGCACGCCCACCCAACAGTCAGCTGGAGCTGCGTGTGCAGTTCCATTTTCGCTATCGGGACAGCAACTCCCCCTCCCATTCCAGTAGCAATCCAAGACTGATCCTTATCTAGAAAAAGAGCAACTACATCTGCTGGAAGTTATCTGATCCTTAGTGATAGCAATAGCAATAGTATTTAGACTTATATACTGCTTCATAGTGCTTTTACAGCCCTCTCTAAGCGGTTTACAGTCAGTTTCTTGCCTCCAACAATCTGGGTCCTCATTTCACCCACCTTGGAAGGATGTAAGACTGAGTCAACTTTGAGCTGGTGGTGAGATTAGAACTGCTGAACTACAGTTAGCTGAAGTAGCCACTTTAAGCACTGCGCCACCCCGGCTCTTGGATGCTTACAGGGATATTTTTGGGGCATTATTTGAAGCTTAGGATGCATCCAAATCTGTCCTTTCTGAAAGTTATGCAACACTTTTTTTTCCACTCATCACCTTTACATTTCATTTAGAAAATTTCTGCTTTGTTTGGATTAAGTAATTGAAAAACCGGCCACATGCATTACAACTTCAATCACACTTCCGATGTGAAACTGTTTCCTTGCATTTTAATGGAACAGAGAATTGGGTGTCACTGATATGACTAATATCAACCAAGTGTTTATTCCAAAAAAGCAAATCCTGCACTTGAGGGATAAAGCTAGGAAGAGATAGATAGACAAGATAGACACACACACACACACACACACACACAAATGCGGTGATAAACATAAAATAGGCGTTGATTGCTTACCTGAACGCCTCTTCTCGTACGGTGAGCGGGTACAGCAGTCACATGGGTTGCTCATGTCCAATCCGGTGGAACTGAGCCTAGTATTAAAAAAGCTTGCCGGATCCGCCCCTTCCCCAGAATTCGCGAATCCATAGACTAGGCTCAGTTGTGAAGCTCTGTAGTGTTCAACTCTCATTGTTAGAGGAAGAAAGATATAGAAAGGTAAAGAAGACACATACAAGGGCGGGAAGTGACTGCTGTACCCGCTCACCGTACGAGAAGAGGCGTTCAGGTAAGCAATCAACGCCTATTCTCCGTACTGAAGGAGCGGGTCCAGCAGTCACATGGGACATACCCAATAGATGGTCCCTAGGGTGGGATTAGCTTGCTATCGTGTGAGATAACGGATTGGAGTACCCTTCTGCCGAAGGCAGCGTCCGCTGAAGCGTAAGAATCAATCTTGTAGTGCCTGATGAAGGAATTTGGCGAGGCCCAAGTGGCTGCTTTGCAGACCTCCTCCAACGGGGCTTGAGTCGCCCAAGCGGCCGAGGTGGCTGCGCTCCTGGTGGAATGCGCTGTGATGTTCCTTGGAACTGAGAGGGAGGCCGACTCATAGGCCTTAGATATAGTCCCTCTGATCCAACGGCCTATTACTGTTGAAGACACTTTGGCCCCCATGACTCTGGGATGATAGGCTACAAAAAGTGCTTCTGACCTCCGAAAGGGTCCTGTGCGTTGGATATAGATTCTCAGCGCTCTGGTGAGATCCAGGGTGTGCCATCTAATTGCCAAGGGATGGTCTCGTTGGAGGCAGAAGGAAGGTAGGACAATATCCTGAGATCTGTGGAACATGGAACTGACCTTGGGTAAGAAGGTGGGGTCCAGTCGCAAGACTACCTTGTCCTGATGGAATTGGCAAAGGTCCTGCCTGATTGAGAGGGCAGCCAGCTCCGAAATGCGTCGAGCAGAGGTAATAGCCACCAGGAATGCTACCTTAAAGGATAGGTACCTGAGGGACGCCGATTTTAGGGGTTCGTATGGTGCCTGCGTGAGGGAATGGAGAACCCGTGGCAAATCCCATGATGGGTACCTGTGGACCTTGGAAGGTCTGAGGTTGGCTATGCCCTTGAGGAATTCCTGAACTTCAGGGAAGGATCGGAGAGGCTGTCTGCGGGGACCTCCTAGGACAGATGAAATGGCTGCCAGATGACGCCGGAGGGTGCTGGTGGAAAGTCCTTTATGGAAGCCTTGCATAAGGAAGGAAATTATTCTGTGTATGGGGATGCACAGAGGGGAGAGACCTTCCTGTAGACACCACTGGTGAAACTTGGACCACGTGTGGTCGTAGATTCGATTGGTCGAACCCCTTCTGGCTTTTAAAATGACCTCCACTGAATCGGGGTCATGACCACGCAGCTCTAAATCTCTCCTGATAACAGCCAGGCGGTGAGGTGGAACCACTCCGGGTCTGGATGGAAGGAGGCCCCCTGCCGCAGCATATCCCCCGAAACGGGGAGTCGCCAAGGGTCCTGGACGGACAGCTGTTGGAGATCCGCGAACCAGGGCCGGCGGGGCCAGTGAGGGGCGATTAGGATTACTCGGGCCCTCTCGGTGAGGACCTTGTGAATCACGTCCGGGAGGATTGGAATTGGAGGAAATGCGTAGAGTAGGCCTGGAGGCCATGGACTCCGGAGGGCATTGATTGCTTCCGCTCCCGGGGATGGAAATCTGGAATAGAAGCGAGGGAGTTGGGCGTTCGCATTGGTCGCGAAGAGATCCAGAATTGGTAGGCCGAATCTGAGGGTGATTTGATGGAACAGGTCTTGATGGAGGTTCCATTCTCCTGGGTCTATCGTTGCCCGGGATAGCCAATCCGCCTGGACGTTGAGACTCCCCGAGATGTGATCGGCTAGGAGCGACTGGAGATGTTTTTCCGCCCAAAGGCCCAGCTTGAGGGCCTCCCTCATGAGAGCCTTGGATCTCGTGCCCCCCTGTCTGCAAATGTGGCTTTTCGTGGCAATGTTGTCGGTGAGAATGAGAACGTGCCGGTTGGGAATGCGAGGAGAGAAATGCTTCAGAGCCAGGGAAACGGCTCTTAACTCTAGCCAATTGATTGGCCTGGAAGCTTCCTCCGGGGACCACGTGCCCTGGGCTATCATCCCCTGGGCGTGGGCGCCCCATCCCGATAGACTGGCATCTGTGGTGATGACAAATTGATCCGGGCACCTGAACGGGGATCCTCTGTCCATGGCCGGAGACTTCCACCACTTGAAGGATCTGCGAACACTCAGTGGGATGACAATGCGTCGATTTGAGTTGCTGTGCCCTGATCTCTGAAAAGGTAACAGGAGCCACTGGAGTTCCCTAGCATGAAGGCGAGCCCAGGGAATGATGCCTATGCATGACACCATCTTCCCCAAAAGGGAAGATAGAGTGACTATGGAAACTGAAGAATTAGATAAAATGTTAGAAATTAACTCCACTATACTGAGTTTTCTCTCGGGAGAGAGAAAAACCTGGGAGGATTCTGAATCAATAATGGATCCCAGGTGAGAAATGGATGTGGAGGGTTGGAGGTGGCTCTTATCAAAGTTGATGGAAAATCCATGGTCCTGAAGGACTGACATGGTGACAGAAAGGTCTGTTTTCACTTTCTCTAGGGAGTTCCCATGAATTAAAATATCATCAAGATAACATAAAATGTGGATGGGAAACGCCCTGATATAGGCCGCCAGGGAGCCCAAGAGCTTTGTAAAGACCCGAGGGGCCGAGGAAAGGCCAAATGGCATCGCCCTATACTGGAAATGCCTGCCTTGAAAGGAAAAACGTAAAAATTTTCTGTGGCATTTGGCTATAGGAATGTGAAGGTAGGCCTCAGTGAGGTCTAAGGAGACCATGAAATCTCCCGGGTGAATGGCGGCCAAAATAGAAGACAAGGAGTGCATCTTAAACTTCCTATATTTGATGAATAAATTTAGTTTCTTTAAATCCAAAATAGCTCTCCAACCTCCGGAGGACTTTGGAACCATAAATAGGATGGAGTAAAAACCTAGGCCCTTCTGACCGGAAGGGACCGGTTGAATGGCTCTGATGGACAATAGATGAGAAATGGCCTCCTCCATACGGTTACAATCTGAGGATGACCTGGGAGAAGGGCAGGAAATAAAACGTTTAGGGGGAGGAGAAATAAATTCTAGAAGAAGGCCTGTTTGAACAGTGTCAATGACCCAAGGGTCCTTGGAGGTGAGACGCCAATTAGAGGCGAAATGAGCTAGGCGACCCCCTATGGGAATAGAGGTAGGATTACCATCTAGGTTTTTTTGAAGCCCTGTTAGAGGAAGCTCCCCTTTGGAAGCGAAACCCTCTACCCCTGGAGTTCCTACCTTGGGAACGAAAGCGGGGGGAATACTGACCTGGAGATCTCTGGTAGGAAGCCGCTTGATCTTGCTGGCGCCCTGGGCGACGAAAGGACTGCGTTTTGGTAGCCTTTTTTGTGGTTGGACCCAAAACTTTCTTCTTGTCCGTGGTTTCCGTGAGGAGTGGATCCAGAAGATCACCGAAGAGAAGGTCGCGCTTTAAGGGACCCTGGGATAACTGCCACTTTTGGCGAACTCCCGCTTGCCAAGGGCGAATCCATAGGAGTCTTCTTGCCGTAGTAGAAGCTGCAATAGCCTTAGCAGAAAACCTGGTAGATTGCAAGGTGGCATCAGCCACGTACTGGGCAGCTGCAAAAACCTTGTTGAAGTCTTGTTGACCTCTCAAGTCATCGGGAGGAATATGCTGTTGAAGTTGGCGAAGCCACAGCAGCATGGCTCTGGAGAAAAAGGAAGCCGCTGCAGAGCTTTTAGTGGCCCAGGAATCAGCGGTGAATCCTCTTTTGAGCATTTGCTCAATGCGCTTGTCCTCTGGGCGGAGGACTTCCTCCGCCTCGCCTGGCACAGCCGCTGCCGAGTGAAGAATCTTGACAGGTTCATCCGGTTTGGGAAAGGATAGAAGCTCTTCATAGGAAGAGGAAAGTTTGTACAACTTTCTGTCCTTGGTGGAGGGATTAAGGCCAGAGGCTGGAAATTCCCACTGTTTGAGTAAAGCATCTTTAAACAACTTAGGCATAGGAATTACCTCGTTATCCTCCTGTTCCTCTGTGAAGTAAGGTAAATTCTCCTCCGGGGGATCAGTGGAAGTGGAGGCTTGTTTCTCCTGGGCCGCTAATCCCGTAGAAATTCTAGCTTTGAGGAGGAGAGATTTGAATAATTGAGAAGGAAAAATAGTAATAGGAGGAGGAACCTTTATTTGGGATTCCTCATCATCTGATAGGCCTTGAAAGGCATCCTCATCATCCTCTATATCCTCATATTCATCCTGGGAGGAATCTGAATCATCCTGAATAGGAGCTCTGACCGCTGGGGGAGAACCCAAGGGGCGGGAGGAGCGAGAAGGAGGAAGAGGTAAGGGAAGCTCATTGATGGTGGAGAGTTTGGCATCAATGGCTTTGGACAAAACAGCAAAAATAGACTGGAACTCAGGAGGTAAACTGGAAATGTCAGCAGAAATGGCAGAAGAATCCCTAAAGGCCTGGGAGGATCCTGGCTGGGGGGAATCTTCAATAATATCTGGTTCCTCTGGACCTATGCCCCATAGGTTAGGTTGGGGTCTGTCTAGGTTTGGCTCATCCAGAGATAACACAGGGACCCCAGAAGGAGGCAGACTAGAAGCCTCTGGGGGGTCTTGACTACTGATTACTTGGGCCTGCACTTTCAAACGTTTTGCTGATTTGTCATGGATTTTTTGTAGGGCTAGGTCCCTTCTCTTCTCGGCCCTGGTGACCTTGGTCGGGGGGCGGGCCCCTGGAGAAGAGGAGGAAGAGGCCTGGGGGATACTAGTAATTTCATCGCCTGTAGGCCTGGCCTCTCTGGGACCTTTAGTTGTGCCTCTCTTGGGAAAAGTAGCCATAGTCTGACAATTAACAGAAGACAAGGCTGAGCCAATAACTGAATAATAAGGAGAAGAATTTCAAGGACTTCCCAAGAGGAAAGGATCCTGCTTCGAGGCCTCGAAGCTGCTGAAACTTGAGGACAATCTGGGCAAACCCAGAGTTCGTGCCCCCAAACCCAGCGGGGCCAGCCTCCCTAAACTTTATAATTAAGTAAACCAAGGCACTCTGGTTGGAGGCTTAGCCGGTGGAGAATTTAGCCTGGGACCCCCAAGGCCCGCTCCGGGATCCACGCGGTGGACTGAGGCCTACACGGCTGGCAGGGGGCCAACACGAGAGGCCTAGATTTAAAAAGGGCGCGAAGGCCTTCGCGCCGAAAAAGATCGCTGCGTAAAATTTCTTAAAGGGGAAGCGATCGACTAAGTCCAGGAGACTAGAAGGCGTCTCACTCCGCAGGAGGTATTTCTTAAGCCCTTAAATATTTTTGTATACAATAATAATCAATAATTCAATTGGTAAATACTTGCACCAGGACCTCCAGGCCAAAGGATTAGAAGAATCCACAAGCGGCCGCAGGAATCGTAACCGGCAAAACCGCCGGGGGAAAACGAAACCGCAACTTCTCCCAAGGAAAAAAGCCTAGCCGCTTTTTTTCTTTTAAGCGGCTGGCGCAATTAGTGCAAGTAAATAATAAAAGACAATAAATCTTACTACTTTTTGAAGGAAAAGATCGAAGGGAAGGTGTTAGAATGTTGAACGAGCTATCACAATACAACCGCAGGATATGCGAACTGAGCGAATTCTGGGGAAGGGGCGGATCCGGCAAGCTTTTTTAATACTAGGCTCAGTTCCACCGGATTGGACATGAGCAACCCATGTGACTGCTGGACCCGCTCCTTCAGTACGGAGAAAAACATAACCCTACAATAAACAAAGTTTTGAAATCACCTACAATATGTATTCAGTCATTCTCTATTTGGCTATCTGCAACAACATTCTACCTGTCATTCCATTCTGCTTAAAAATCTCCTTGAAGCTAAACTCAGTTCCTAATAACTTCACTGACACATACGTATTTGCAGTTCAATACAGCTGTGCTATTCCCTGGATGTCTCTCCTCCAAATCCTTATCAGACCTCACCTGCTTAGTTACCATGCTTAGACAAGTTATCTACTGATGCATGGCCATTGTATCTAATTTCCCTGAAAAATCCAATACCTTGTCTCCTCTGAACCCCACTAGAAATCAGTCAAAAGCCACATTACAATCCACCTCGCAGAAAATCAGGGTGGACTGCTGGAGATTCGCAGAGATTTGGGAGAACCCCTTGCTATAATTTTTGAAGCCTACCCCTACAGAAAACGCAATACAGTATGCATTGCTGAATAAGGAAGGTTCTAAATAGTGTGAGAGCAGGTCCCATCTAGTCAGACAGGGTAGGCACACAGCAGGTCCTTCCCTTATCTGGTGGGATCTAGGAGGAGTGCCTTCTTTGTAACATTCCCTGCTGTGTGGGACACCTTTCCCCAGTGGGTGATAGACCTTGGAGAGCTGGCTGTTTCCACAAGCATTGAGGTAGAGTAAGGATGGTGCCCAGAAAGATGCTATGTTGAAAGAAGTTTGTTCTGGAGCACCATGAGGTTTTTTAATGGTAAATTGGAATTAGGGGCTATTTTTTTTCCTTTGCTACATTGTCTTGGGGGCTGCCCAGGATTGTGGCTATATAAAATATATATCATAATAAAATAAAAATCCTAAACATCTAAGAAAGACAAAGAAAACCTAAAGGGAACATGCTAGCACTCTTTAAATACATTATAGGATTTCATATAGAGGAAGGTCATGATCTGTTCTTATTCCATAATTCAGGACATAGAGTAATTGATTTCAGAAAGCATATTCGATGCTGGGGGGGGGGAGATTCCTCAATTGTAAGAACAATCCAAAGAAAAGCTAGGTGCTCGATCTCTCTGGGCTGAGTTAATTTGGATTTCTGCATTGAACAAATATTTGATGGCTTAAAGAGCTGTTTCGGTTTTATTATTCATATACGAGAATGAAAAATCTTTGGATAGAATTCCAGTTCAATCCAAAATGCTCATTAATTAAATTAATTTAATTTAATTTATTAGATTTGTATGCCACCCCTTTCCGAAGACTCGGGGCGGCATCCAGAGGCACAGTTTTAAAAAAAACAAAAGGCAGTGCAAAGGATTACATGATCAGACCGATTGGAAACATAACACAAATCACCTCTTTGGTCACCTAACTTTGCCTACTACTTTATGGAAAATTGGGAGGGAGGATACAGGCACTTCAGTTACTGTATTTTTCGGAGTATAAGATGCACTGGAGTATAAGACACACCTTAGTTTTGGAGGAAGAAAATAGCAAAAAAATTCTACCTACTAGGTATTCATTTGGCTAGCGTCCTTAGTCTGGTTCAGCCTCAGCACATTATTTTATCCCTTGATTAGGGTTTAAAAAGCCTTTTTCAGAGACAGTAGAAATGAAAGCAAGCCTGCAAATATTTAAGGGCAGGAAAAACTGCTTCAGAGCAAGTAGAAATAAAAAAGGCAGCAAGCCAGGAAGATCGTTAGCACCAAGTTAGGACTGAAAAAGCATTTTTCAGAGGAAGTAGGAATGAAAGCAAACCTGCAAAGACTTAGGGCTGGAAAAAACATTCTTTGGAGAAATAGAAACTTGCAAAGATTGTTAGCACCTAGTAAGGGCTGGGGAAAAAAGCTTAAAGAAAACTGTATTCGGAGTATAAGATGCACCCAAATTTTCAACATCTTCTAGGGAGGAGAAAGGTGTGTTGGTACTTCAAAAAGGTACTTCGAAAAATACAGTACATATCAGAGTTTCATCTAACTAGAATTTTAGGATACCACCTGTAATAAATGAGCCGAAAGAGCTGGCTTTTAAAAATTCCGTTTATTTTAGTCTGAAGGCAGTCTTCATTGAGAACTTTCATTAACTAAATAGGTGTGAATGGTCTGGGTGAAAGTGCGGTCGTCTCTATCTATTTATACTGTCAAAGCCTAGCAACAGGGTAGGTTTGACATTGTTGCAATTTTCCCTCCAAAATAATTCAACCAATCTTAATGATACATGTTAATGTAAACTTTCGGTAAACTTAAACATATTAACATATTGACATATTCAACACCACCGAAAGACAGATTTCTCATTCCAGATCAATAACACAACAAGCAAAGTATTTATATAGTCTGCTGTTTAGTCTTTGTAAACCTGGAAATATTGAAAAGTAGCTGTGTTTGTTCATTCTTTTATCATTAAAATTAAATTTGCAGAGATTTCTCAAGGTACCTTTCGTTCAACATGAACTGCATTTTATATCAATTTGGCTTCCAAATCTTATTTATTCAGTGATGTTGACTACTGCTCAGGGCATGTAATCAAATTTGACTCAAAATAATAAAAAATATATATAAAATACGGTGCAGCTATTAAAACCAGTCACCCACAAAAGGTCAGGGCTTGAGGCAAGACAAGAGGGAAAAATTACTCCCCAGTTTTTATACAGATTTATTCCAGATATAAACCTCACCACTATTTATGATATAAAAATATTAAAACTAATATTAAAGCATGTTGCAAGCATTCTTAATTTAATTTTCTCTGGCATTTATTACATATAATAAAATACTTAAATGTCAACTGGATTTTAAAAATGTATTTATAGTTTAATAAAATGTGTAAACGGAATTATATTTTGGAACACAATCTATAGATAGTCTGAGGCTAAATTTGATATGGATTTTGTCCTTATTTTCCTTTCTCATTTTGAAGGTAATTTGCTTTTATTTACAAAAAATTACTGTAATTAGTATTCACTAAAAGAGAAAAGCAGTCTTTGACATGTGTCTTATATTCAGTTTTTTGTACTTTCTCTTAATTTACATTTATTGGTAGCAAGGTTAACTTTCATATTTATTTATTCATTGACTCAAAAATAATTAAAATTTATTCTATTGACATTACCTCCTAAACAATTATCTGGTAAGTTACATCTCACATTGAGTAGCCTCAGGAAAATGAATCTTAGTATAGCTTTTCATATGTACACCAACCTTTAGTGATTAAAGGATTCTTTCTTACAAAATTATATTTAAAAAATACAAAGTAAACAATACATTGACTGATGGAAACACATCAGAATCTAACACTTCTATAAACTTAAATTCAATTTTACAACTACTGTGGAAAATACTTCGAAACTATGCATACAAAACTATCAAAATGTTTGCTGAATTCTGAATATGGCTACAGCGATAGATGATGTGCAACTTCCCTTCTTTTCCTTTAAAATTTCCAACATTCTTTATTGTCATATGATTCCATTTTGTTTGCCAAAATTTCTCAATCAGATTCTTGGGAAGAAGACATTCAATATATTTTTTAAAAAAACTGCCAAAGCTCTAATAAAGCATCTCAGTGTTTCTCCAATATCTAACATGTACATGAGCAAAAATGCATCTGGAGGTATTAGTTTTAGCATCTTATCAAGTAAATGCTACTAGTTGATGAACAAAGAGATAAAGTAATTATAACTACATAATTCACATCTAGCATCAGATTATTGATTGTTTTGCTTTACTCCATGCTTCTAGAATTTTATTTGCTCATAAGCAAGTTACATTTCTAATTTTAAAGCTCTCAGATCGCTATCTCCCACTGTTTCAAAGAGCAGTTGGCTTCACAAAAACTGCTCCCCAAATTTGTAGAACGTGTGTTTATTACTGCAATTTACATGATGGTCCATTTCCTGAACTTCTGAATGGCTTATAAAACATTAATATAACAACATTAAAAACGAAGATCCTGTACTTGCAGTGGAGGTGATATGAATTTTGTTTCCAAAAGTCTTTGTAATGAGCCATATTTACTAATTTTGAAAATAGGAGAGGATGGAGAGATAGTGATCTGGATTGGCTATTCCCGTGGGAAGGCCATGACTGAAAAGCTCAAAACCAGTCAGCCTTTGTCTTGGTGCTGGACCACACCATGCAGAAGTGCATTCCAATATAAAGCAGGGAGATTCCAACTCATTTTTCTCTCATTTTTTTCCCAAATGAAAGTTATACTCATTTAAGTTTACATTCTTCCATTCCACCATTTGTGCAATAACAGGTATACCTACATATGCCCGTGTCACTCCATCTTTGTGAGAGCTGCATTGATTGCCAGTCGGTCTCTGAACCCAATTCAAGGTGTTGGTTATCACCTTTAAAGCCCTAAATGGCTCAGGGCCAGACTATTGACAGGACCGCCGCTGACCTCATACCTCATTCCGGCCAGTAAGGACCCACAGCATTGGCCTTCTCCAGGTCCCATTCGTCAAGCAATGCCAGTGGGCAGGATCTCAGGGAAGAGTCTTCTCTGTGGCGGTTCCGACCCTATGGAATCAACTGCCTCCAGAGATTTGCACTTTTTCCTCCCTACTGGTCTTCCAGAAAGCCATGAAGACCAGGCTTTTCCGGCAGGCCTGGAATTAGATTGTCTGCTGTGTGTGTATGTTTCTTTTTAAGATATTATTTTATTGTTATTATATTACTGATTTTATTATGTAATTTTGACTGTATTTTAATATTACTGTATTTATCCCATTTGTTAGCCGCTCTGAGTCCACTTTGGAATAGATAGATAGATAGATAGATAGATAGATAGATAGATAGATAGATAGATAGATAGATAGATAGATAGATAGATAGAGATAAATAGACAAAACCAAAACCAAAAACAAACAAATAAACAAACAAATAAATTTCTGATTATCAGAGACAAATTGCATAAGCGCACCATTGTGCCTACCATCCATGTCCTATTGTCTACTTTTTATCATTACTTATCTAATGTTTTATATGTACAAATTATCATCCTATGTTTGTTTGATAATAAATAAATAAATAAATAAATAAATAAAATAAAATAAAATAAAATAAGTTCCTACCTACGGATAAGAGATTGTGACTGGCCAAAGACCACTCAGCCACCTTTCCTGTCTAAAACAGCACTATAATTCACAGCCTCCTGGTTTCTAACCTGATGCTTCAGTACACCAAACTAGCTCTTTCTCTCACTGACTTAGCCATAAATATATTGTATATCAAATTATGATAACATTTTTATTATATATCTTCATCAAGGAATGATACAAAACATTGTAGTTACAAAATTCTATCCATTACAATTAGGTCACAATGTAATAATAAAACAAATAAACAATTATAAAACTAAAACTTTTTTAAAAAACAGAAAAATACGTATGTAGAAAAGTGTCTTGTGGTATGAGTGAGCATGTTAATTTCCATAAATAAAATGAGAACCATCTTAGGAACTATTATGACTAATGAGAACTGTGGAGATGGAGAGATGGCCATACCCTACATTAATCCATTAATCATTATTTTTCTTTTAAAAAAGATAGTTAAACTCTTAATTTATTTCATCTAAGATTAAAAAGACAACCTTGATAAGTAAGTGTCCTATCTCAAAAGGAGACATTCTCAACCTTTCTCATTTTTGGCTTTATATTTCTGTTTACAATGGTTATAGGCAGTCCTCACAATTGAGACAAGAGACGTTTGAAAAAAGTAGCCACTAATCAAAATATCATGTGATCACTACAGAGTAATAATATCATTTTCCAATGATATTTCCATTAATTGAGTCTTTACAGATTAACTGAGATATCTGGTAATTTCAACACGAGATGTTTACTGCTCCTCCATTGACTTACATAAATGGTGATCATGTGGCCATTGGATGCTGGGAATATCTGTCAATATGCACCAGTTTGAGGTGCCCAAATGTCAATTATGTGAGCATGATGACACTACAGCAGCCATAAATTTGCTTATAAAGTTATTTTTTCAGCACAGCATAACTATAAAAAGTTGCTAAGCAGGGCGGTCATTAAGCAATATAGTTATATTTAAGCAATATAGTATTTATGTAATTCTTCTCTGTTGCAGAAAGAAATGGGAATTATCTCTCTTGAATAAGCATAAAAACGGCTTTTATACATAATGAGTTCTAAAGAATGGATTTGGGTGCAGTACCACTTCTTTCTGAAATACATTTAGTATACATTAGGTAGGCAGACTTCAGGACTGCATCTTTCAAAACTATTAATGAATATTTCATTTTAAAAATGCATCACTGAAACCATACAAGAAATTAAAGTGATTGGCTGTCCCAAATGACTTTTAATAGAGATGGGATTTCACTCCCCCCCTCCTTTCTTTTTACCCCTGATAAAGAATTGAAAAGTATTTCTTCTCGTTTAAAACTTGTAATATGTCTGGTGTTGAAAGAACATTATTAGTCTAAAATTCTACAATTGCAATTGAAGCTACAAGTGTAGACATCAAAGCATACACTGAAAAGGGACAGAATTGATGAAAAGCATTATTTAGTTACCACACAGATATTTTGGCATATAGGTAGCAAATGGAATTGTCATGCAAAATAAAATATCATGCAAAATCAAGAAGCTATTCGTTTTTTTGAAGAAAAAAAAAATCTGGCATTGTTTCCTTTTAGTGATGGCCAGGTTGGGTGGGGGGACTAGGAAGACACAGAACTGTTAATTAAAATTAGAAACAAGATCTTGAACAGAAGAAAACTGTAAATGGAACCACCATGGTTCTACTGAAATTGTACAATATATGCTTTATTTTTCAATAAATCTAAGAATTCCTTCCAAACTCTGCACATTTTTACTAAAATTCGGTCCTCTATTAGTTTCAGAACTTGACCTCAAAGACTTAATACTGTCTAATCAATGGTTAATTGCATTTTATTTGGAGAGGAAAATCTCCACAATATTAAATATTAGAACATATTACATTTGAGGAGGTTTAAAAGAAATAAATTTCTATTATAAATTTGTTAATTTATTAAAATAGTGCAATAATAAAATAATTATATAGATAAAATTAATGAAACTTTTGGATAATTTGTTAATCAAGTTTAAGTTGCATATTAATTTGCTCAAATAAATATGTTAAATGAAATTTAGAAATTGAAATATACATACAGTGTACCACTTAACATTAAGGAATGACAAAAAAATCTAATGTGGAAAAATTGTAAATAAATTTATTTGAAGTATTAATAATTCTGACATAAATTAGGACAAAATTGCAGTAAGCATGGCAAAAATGCTTTATGCAGGAGAATGCTAAACAAACCTACTCAGAAGCTCCATCAGATTAAATAGGCTTGTGGATAGCTAAATATATAAAATATTAAATTTCTATTAGTAACGCTGGAGGAAGAATATGAAATAAATGAAATTTAAGCTACATGACTGTTGGCTGAAATTCTTCTAAGAAAACCAAGCAATCTATCTTAAACAGATCCAACAAAAATAAAAGATATTTTAAGAATAAAGCTGGGAAAATAATCGCCATCATGAGCACTCTCATACATATGTAGAAAGCAAGCTGTTAAATGGTTTATTCCATTGGCAGACCCTATGTGTTAGCTGGAAGTTAATATCATGACAGGTTGAGGAGTAAGGGAAAATATTGACAGTTGTAGAATCAGTTGGAGATTGGAATTCATACGCTGTTTATTTGTGAGCTCTTTCTGTATTCACTGCAAAAAAATCTGTTCAACTCTGAAGCAATTATTAAGTATGCTGCCCACGAAGTGTTGTCTCCTCCAGGTTTACACTTTAAGATCCTCGAATCCTGGTTGTTATATAGAGATATCTCTCAAGATGCCCACAACACCCTTCTGTCTTACAGAATAATCTGCATCTCAGGGATATGGATGGCTATTGGTCTTCAGGAAAGTGATGAAGACCTTGCTTTTTCCATCAGGCACTGGGACCAGGATGCTGATGGAACTACCAGTGGATGAGGACAAGTTTTATTGTGGCTCCAACTTTATTTATCGTTCTAAATCACAGGTGTTAAACTTGATCACATCATATGATGTCACATAATCTATCACATCATTTTTGTCCTTTGCGGAGACAGGATGGGCGTGGCCTACACATGATGCATCCAGCCTGCGGACTACCAGTTTGACAACCATGTTCTAGGGGTGGGGGGGTTAGCATACTGAATGAACATTTTGATTTTGTTCCTTCTTGTAGATGGATGGCGATTTAAATTATCTATGTACTTAAATACATAAACAAATAAGGAAAAAGTGGAAAATGGAAAGAGAAAGAATTATAGACAACCAGCAGCCAAGGTGGATAGACTCAATTACAATAGAAATGAATGTATCACTGAGAGATCTAAAAGGCCAAGTTGAAAGCAGTTCATTCCTGAAAAAAAAGTCCATCACCAAGATAACTAAGAACCATCTCTCTCTCTCCCCCTCTTCATCTTTTTCTCCCTGTACTATATACACATCAGTTTTCTTGTGGAAGATAAACGTAAGACTAGCTTTTCCCCTCATTCAATCACCTTCATTGCTAAGTTTAAATCTGAGGATATCATCAGAAATAAATATTTTTTATTTATTTTATGAAATAGCTACTCTGCTCTGCTCTAAAACTTGGGATAGAAACCAATAATTATACATGACCTCAGTTAGTCAACTTTACCAGTTAATATGTATTGACTTTCCGTTAAAATAAGGAGGCTGAGATATTTCTTAAAGACTGAAAATTATACTTCTTGTACTACTATACTGAAAATCATGTTACTTGTTTAACATAATCTGCCCAATACAAGTTGTTTGCGATTTTTGTCATAAAATACAAAAAATATGCTTATCAAGTATTGTTCACTCTAGGGGTTAATTTAGAATACAGAGCAGAAAATACTTTCCCATCTTATCCAATATCTGAAATTTCATGTGAAATGTTTATTAAACATGCAATACTAGTTTCTATAGGAAAGGGCTATGTTTTTCCTTTTAGCTGGTTAATTTGTGCCAAAGGAACTGCTAACTCTATTTGTTTACAAAAACCAGAATAGTATGCCCTTTTCTTAGTTCTCTTTTGTTTTATCTCCTATACTACCAACATGCACATATATTCTTAACAAATAAATGTACATTAGTAAATTACTTTTGTTGGAGTCATTAACCAGCACAAAAGACTTGATATTCAAAATTCAAAATATACAAAGTTAAACTGATAAAGTCAAGATAGCTATGAAAAGGACCAAAGGACAAAAAGAAAAGAACTAAAAAAACAGTATTAAAACATAATATTCTAAAAGGTATACTTAGACTACACAAATAAATATTCCCAAATAGTTCATCACCTGGTGTTGATGGGCAGCTACAGAAAATGAATGAGTGAATGAGTGAGTGAGTGAGTGAGTGAGTGAGTGAGTGAATGAATGAATGAATAAATAAATAAATAAATGTGACTAGCAAAATAAATCAGAAAGCCATAATTAGTTATTACTTATGTTTAATAAGTGATAAGACAAACTGGCCAATTTACATAAACTTCAGTTAATCCAATTTTCTAATTAGTCTGTCTGTCTATTGCACACAAATGATGGTAATATGTATTCTATCTATCTTATCTATCTATCTATCTATCTATCTATCTATCTATCTATCTATCTATCATCTATCTAATCTAATCTAATCTAATCTACCTACATACATACATACATACATACATACCTATCTAAATATCTTTATCAAGGAGTGCTAAAAAAATAATGTTATTACAAATAGGAGTTATTGAATCTATCTAAACAGTAAAGTTCAGCTAAAGCTGCTTGAAGTTTGCACATCTTTGGATTGTTAAACCAAATCTGAACTTCCAAACACGAACTATTTTTTTACTCATTTGCTAGTCAATTACCAAAATAAAGTGACAATTGTTTCTCATTAAAAGCAATCTTCACAAAGTCAAGCTTTTTCTCTTAAAGCTTTTTCTTGATAAAAAGACCATTAAGAATATGTGTAAGATTTTTGTACTGGCTCATCTAGTTTTCCAAAATATATTAAAAGGCCTGTTACCTGTTCTTCTTTCTCAAGATTATCCTGAAAAATGAAAAATTTGTCCTTTAGGTAAGCTGTGACTGTTATAACCTACCAGTCAGGTGAGCTGTGACTATTAAAACCTTCCAGGCAGGGGTGAAATGCTCCCAGTTTGGGTGTGCCTGCTGGTGGTTGGAGAGCCGGTAGTAACGTCAGCATGAGTCTTCCTTCACCCTCCAAGATGTTGCCATTTGGGTTCTTTTACCTTCTGTGCATGTGAAAAGCATTCTTGGCAAAGACTTTTTTACTTTTTCACTCCAATCACATGTACAAAATAAAATGCCATCAATCTTGAATTACATTACAATGAATCATTTTTTAAATTTCGGTATTCATAATCCATCCAATGCTGTCTCCTTTACATTTGACATCTGGACAAAAATAATTACTCAAATTTCTCATATAACATTAAAATGGAATAGGCTGTTTCTATTCTAATCACATCTAATTAATTAGGCCATAGTGCTTCAGTCTTCTCCATATATCCTTAATATCAATTTTCATATATATTTGTTAACCCTACTTTTATAATAAATGTACTTTAATAGAAAAAAACCAAGAAAAAGAGCAAAAATTTCCAATCACATCGACTAATTCTTAATTTTTATCTAACCTTTACAGGGATCAAGATTGTATTAATTCAAGGGGGAAAATCCAAATAATGTGTCACATATGTCGCCATGAACCAAATTAACAAACCCAATTAATAGTTCCTTTTAATAGATTAAAAAAATAGAAAAAAAATTAAAAGGGAAGAAAGAGAAAGAAAGGGGATAAAAGGAAAAGAAGAGGGAAAAAAAAACCTTTCTCTTTTCTTTCATACATTCCTTGTGGAACCCAATATAGTCATCGTACTGTACAGGATTTTATGGTTCAAAAATAAACCAATAAAATCCTCCAACCCACTCTAGTTCATATCACTGTAAACCTAGTGAAATGATAAAATCATCATTCTCTACTCCATTTATATCACTGTAAACTCAATGGAATCATCGTACCCTACTCTATTTGTATCACTGCATACCCAGCAGAATCATCTTGTCCTACTCTAATTGTATCACTGTAACCACAGTGGAATCATCGTGCCCTGTTCTTAAAAAATCTCTGTAAACCCATCATGCCCTATTTTATAAAAAAATACTGTAAACTCAATGGGATCCTCCTGTCTAGTCCCTTTTATAGGACAATAAACCCATTAAAAACCTCATACCTTAACCTAATTTAAACCACTTTAATCCCTATAGAAATATTCTACCCTCTCTGTATCAAAAGAATTTATAACCTTTTATAAATTTATAAAAAGTTATAAATAATAATTTGTAATCCACATATCTTGCTTAAATTCTGTACTTCTATAAATTCTATAATCCATATTTCAGCTATTATTATTTCCTTTTCTTTAAAAAATAAAAATCATCCAATATAATCATCATTGTTTACTACTTCCATAATTCTATACCATAATTCATCCACATGTGTAATTTCCATAAATTTTACTCATCCTTAATTAAACCCTCTTAGCTATAAAATTCATTCTCATTATTATTATTTTTTCCTTCCCTCCAAGATGTTGCCATTTGGGTTTTTTACCCTCTGTGCATGTGAAAAGCATTCTGTGCATGCTCAGAGGGTAAAATAATCCAAATGGTGGCATCAGGGCAGGAGGGCGAAGCCTCCCACTACCGTCGCTACCAGCTCTCCAACCACCAGCGGTTACGCCCGAACTGGGAGCATTTCACCCCTGCTTCCAGTGTCATTTTCAACACTGATCTCTTCCCCCCACCAATGCAAAGAATGTCATAGATTTTATGACAAATTGTCCCTAAAAGGGCACCAAACACTTATCTGAAGAAACGTCATTCAAGAATATGGCAGCATCTGAAACCATTGCAATGGTCTTAAGCATTTTTATCAGCTTCTCCCAACGCAGGAAGTCAAATACACTACTTACTGTCTTACTTTGAGAAGCAATTTGCAACAGCAGACAGTTAATCATTCAGTAAAAAAAAAAAAATTTCTTCTTATGTGTGACATTTATTTTTGATGTAGGAACAGAAGAAAAAGGAATCCTCCTCCCATCCTTAAGCATCTCAGCCTTTAAAACAGCTTATCCTCATTTTAATGTACTTTTTTCTAATTTGATGTCTTCTAAGTACGCTAGATTACATAACCCTCAGTTCTCAATTCCTGTGCAGGCTGACAACTATGGGCCTTGTGGTTCAACATGTGCATTCTAGCAGACAACTAAGGCAGCTAAATAAAACCAATTTCTTCTTCTGTGTCCTAAATTCCACTCTATATATAATATAACATAATACTTGAATTTACAACTACAACTAAGTCCCAAATTTCCATTGCTAAATAAGACATTTGCTAGACAAGTGAGTTTCATCACATTTTATGACATTTTACTACAATTGTTAGTGAATGACTGCAGTTGTTAAGTTAGTAGGACAATTGTTAAATAAACCAGGCTTCCCATTGACTTTGCTTGTCAAAAGTTTAGAAAGACAATTACAGTGTTCCCTTGATTTTCGCGGGTTCGAACTTCGCGAAACGTCTATACCACGGTTTTCAAAAATATTAATTAAAAAATACTTCGTGGTTTCCCCCCCTATACCACGGTTTTCCCTGCCCGATGACGTCATATGTCATTGCTAAACTTTCATCTGCCTTTAAAAAACATTTTTAAAAATAAACTTTAATAAACAAACATGGTGAGTAATAATCTAAATGGTTGCTAAGGGAATGGGAAATTGTAATTTAGGGGTTTAAAGTGTTAAGGGAAGGCTTGGGATACTGTTCATAGCCAAAAATAGTGTATTTACTTCCGCATCTCTACTTCGCGGAAATTCGACTTTCGCGGGCAGTCTCGGAACGCATCCCCCTCGAAAATCGAGGGAACACTGTACATGCCAGCGGCTAGGTGTCCCAATTTTACATACCTGACCAATGGGAATGCTGCAATGCTGTAAAAAACAGTCATAAGTAACTTTTTTCAGGGCTCTTTTAATTTGGAATGGTCACTGAACGAACAGTTGTAAGTCAAGGAACACCTGTAATGGCTAACTTGAAGCCTACCTGTAACCTTAATGGCTTCTGTGATCCCTTTCCTATCCTTAGGTAATATAAATAGAGCCTGGTAGCAACCTCAATCACTGGCAATAGAAAAATATATTGTGCCTTTTAAAAAAAGAAATATATATTGTACCTTTTAATAGCAGAAAAAACAAAAATCCTGGTCAGTGCAGTGGTAAAGAAATCCCTCCATGCATATTCAGTTGAACTTCTGGTGACTGCATTGAAGCAGCTTTCTCAATAATGATATGCAGGTCATTTTCTATTGCTTCTTCTTTATGTCTTTTTCAGCACTCTAGCCTAGCCAAGTACCCTTGAATATATCCAAGGTATCCCTTATCGAAACAGGATAAGGGCTGGCCTTGCTTGCCTTCTGAGATCAGATCAGCTAAATATTATTGCCTCATTTAAAGGTTTTAAGCAAAAATAAAAAAATTTCCACATAGTAAATTGAGATTTACATGGGATGGATTTTACAAAATGTTTTTAAGTAATGAAATCAAGACTAAGTGAAAATCGTTCTGAAATCTGACCTCACCTTTTTTTCAATTCAGTACGTCTTTCTATAACATTAATTTGGTCAAAGCATTAATATATAGTAACAGCAAATAAAAATAGATCATTATCACAAAGCTTTTCTCCGAGTCCTTGGAGAGGGGCGGCATACAAATCTAATAAATTATTAAATTATTATTATAAGCAACTAAGATGGCTTATGCAACTTTGTGGGTGCATCTATTAATTACAAGCCTCATGGCTCACTTTTAAATATAATTTTAAGCCCAATACTACAAATAAACCACAAATCTTATATTAAATTCATGAAAGAAAAATGTCCTGATACTCCCCATCCTCCAAGGCACCGGGGTTGGGGGAGGATGAAAAAATTAACAGTCCATAAAATAATTTATTTGAATATCTGAACTAGGAAATTCATGGTATGCTTCCCGCTCTAAAATAAAATTATTAAAACTATCTGAAAAGCTAATCTTAAGTATTGGTAGTTTTGAAAGAGAGTGTAGAAAATTGTAAACCTTTTAAACAGGGGGCCAATTCATCGTTCCACAGATAATTGGGGACCCGGACCGGCTGGGTGGGCATGGCTAGGTGATCATGTGACTAGATGGGCATGGCCAATTTATTTATTGATATGGATTTGTATGCTTTACATCAATAGTTTTTAATATAGTTTTATCTCCTGTTGTCTTCCACCTAGAGTCACCTTTGGTGAACTATTCTCATCAGGATCTTCCTTATATATACTGTATATCTTCCATATATATATATAAAATATTCAGAAGGACCCAAAAGCTAATGCAGCTTCTATAAAAGCATTTGTAGGACTGAACTATTTATATAAAAACCTGGGCAAGATTGCATCATTGCAGATATTCATATACCTGGGAAGGGAGTGGAGGTTAAACCTCCCACAACAAAGACCATAAAAATCTTAATCTTGAGTGAGACATAGACTGGATCCCCTTCTTTCAGAAGGAGTTTAGTGACATCTTTTATTTTATTGAAAGTCGAAAGGCTTTGTGATTAGCACAGTCCTCCTATAAACCCCTTCCTCATAATATGAACTCACTGGTTCTGAAATATGAAGGAAACCTGTTCATTCTTTAAAGACTTGAAGACAAAGATTCCATTGCTTCTTACTGTCCTTTCTCCGGGTTCAAGGGTTTTCAACCTTAAACACTCCCTCTCTTTCTCATATTTTTCTCTCTCCCTCCCCCTCCCTCCCATCTCTCTCTTCTCTTTTCTCTTCTCTTCTCTCCTCTCATTCTCTTTTTTCTCTCCCTCTATCTCCTTCTCACCCCCTCGCCCTCATCTTTCTCTCTCTCTCTCCCTTTCTCTCTCCCCTCCACCCCCAATCTCTGTGTCTCTTCTCAATCTCTCAGAAAGACCTGCACACTTTCCTTGGTGTTTGCAGAGAAATAAGCATCAGAGGCTCTCCTCCTCCTCTCGCAATCCCCTGATCAGCTGTGGCAGGGCCGGGAGGGTGTGCAAGAGAGGAGGAGGAGGAAGTCTCTGCCACTCATTTCTCAGCAAGATCAGATTTCCAAAAGGAAGAAAGAAAAATGGGTAACAAAAGGAAATACAGGGCTTTCCGAGTGAGAGGACAGGAATGAGAAAGACAAAGACACACACATACACACTCCACCTGAATCTGTCTCTTTCTCCTCCCCTCTCTGCCTGATTGGTGGGAAATAATGGGCAGCTACTCTGGGTTTGCTCTCAGACACACACACACACAAAGTTGCAAGGATGAATGGGGTAGGGAATGAGTTCCCGGAAGAGGAGGGGATCCAGTGTATCCCATTGTGAAGCATTTTAGCTTTCGCTGTGCTAGGCGCTGCAAGAGCAGTAGACAGGCATGGAGGAGATATTGTGTCTCCCCACCCCATGCCAAAGGGAAGCCATCCAGGCTTCTCCTTCCCTCTGCTCCCTTCCCCCCTCCCAAAGAATCCTACTTTGAACAGAGGAGCGTGCACTGGAAACATGTATTGGGGCAACCTGATGTTTACCCGCAACTCTCCGCCCTTCTCCATACCAGGCTTGCTGAGGGGGGAAAGCAGCGCTGATGCCTCTACTCCCCCCTCACAGCCCCCCATTGCTGCCCAGGGAAGGCAAGGAAAAGAAAGGGATTGTAGAGTGTGTCTCCCTCTCCTGTCATTTGCGGACAGCTGTGATGAGCTTCACAACCCATGTGGGCTGGAAGATGAGGCTGACGGTGCTCAGCCCCTCCTCCAGCCAGCATCTTCACCTGGACTTTCCACAGAACAGCATCTGGGGACAGCCAGGGACCACATGGTTGCGCTGCCAGCATTGCCCCTATGCCAGCCACGCCTCACCTGCCCACCCAAGCCCTTCAGCTTTACTTTAGCAGTGAGCAGACCCCCGTGGGCTGGATAAGGGTGACAGCAGGGTGGGGGCGGGACTTAATCACTACTGTGGGCGGGTCGGATAGAATGTGTGGGTGGGCTGTATCTGTCCTGCGGGACATAGTTTGAGGCTGCTAGGTGTAGAATATAGCACAGTGAGTTGCTGATAAGTAAGGTATAAGAAACATAAGTTAAAATGCATTTTCACTTCTCCAATCCATATCTGGCATTCATGTCTTGTTTTTCTTTTTAAAAAGTCAATTGACAGGTATTATAATCACAATTATATGCCTGGAATTACAACTATGAAAAGTGTGATGTGCTTATTACCTGACTGCAAAGTGTATGGTCTTAAGTTAAACTGATTTTAAAGAATCTGGATTGCATAATGAGATGTATTGTCAAGTATATATACAGTATATGACATCTCGTTTATACTATACTCAAGTTCTTAAAAAATAGTTTCTATGATGAAATCTCCATGATTGGACAGCAAGCACCACCTTACAGAAATGAAAAATAAATAATTCAACCAATAAGTACTTCTAGCCTCAAAGTTGATATTAATATTAAGCATGGCCAATATTCTGAATGACTTCTGCTCAGGGGTTGTGCTGCCAATTTGTTAATTAGGGTCTCTTTAGTCCTACACATTGTTGGAAACAGAGGAACAAAGACATCCTCTCACTTTCTTCTTCTTGTTGAACCAAGTTATTAAAAAAAATTGTAATTAATGACACCAGGTAACAATCTGTGAACCTATACTCTCTCAGGATTTCCTCAAATGTTCTCCATCTGGCATCTCTTATGAAGAATGGAGCTACATCTTTTCTTCATCTAAGTTCCTTTGCTCCTGTGGACCCAACCATGCAGATCTTTTCTTGTTCCTCTCCACATTGTCTCACTACCCTCCAAGATAACAATATAAAAGCACCTCAGATTGTTATTTTTAACGCGAATTTTTGATAATCCTTACAAACTTGACAATATTTCTTTAAATCACCTCCACTACCTTTCTATTTCTGCCTCAAGGTATCCTTCCACCAGTAGAAATTAGCTATTTATCTATCTCATATGTTCAGACTATATTTGCAACTTTTCCCATCTCTTTATATACAATTCATGCACATCAGGCTATACTTCTGATAAAGTTGCAGCAAAGAAAAATACAGTGGTACCTCAGTTCTCGACCACAATTCGTTCTGGAAGTGTGGTTGGGAACCGATTTGGTTGAGAACCGAAACAATTTAAAATAAATTCCCCTGCTCAGTTGTCTCTCCCTCTAGCTTGCCTGCTTCTGTCCCCGTGTGTGTGTGTGTGTGTGTGTGTGTGTGTGTGTGTGTGTGTCTGTAGCTTGCCGTCTTCCGTCTTCAGTTCTCTTGCTCGCCCCTGGCTCTCTCGCTCTCTCTCTCTGTAGCTTGCCGGCTTCTATCTTAAGCTCTCTCGCTCGCCCACTACTGTCCCCGGCTCTCTCTCTCTCTCTCTGTAGCTTGCCGGCTTCTGTCTTCAGCTCTCTCGAGTGTTCGAGTTCCAAATATTTGTTTGGATTTCAGGGCAAAAGTTTCTTGAATTTCCTGGTTGAATACCGATTTGTTCGAACTGAGAAGTGTTCGAAAAACGAGGAACCACTGTATATTTATCATAGTAACAATATATGTGGTCTTAGGACAATTTAAATCAAGTTTGTGCCAATTAAAATATTTAAATATTGATGTCATATCTACATTTGCCCAGCTACATCATATCACTGCCAATTTAAAAAACATGATATCATGGAGTTCATACTGCCAATTAAAATGATATCAATAAATAATATAAATTGCTTTGTTTCACTCACAACACAAAATAAATTTTGCCAGTGATCTGATGAGTTGTTTTATTATAACAGGATAAGAGTATACCCCAAATATTACAACAAAGCTAGTTATTACAATTTAACAAATATATCTATTTTTAAAGAAGAATCCAGTTACAGTATATTAATATGACAGTTTGCGCTTATTTAAAAATATAGTAGAAAATAAATCTACACTAAGCAAATTGTTGTTCCAATAAATTTTATTCAATATAATCAGATAAAAAACAACTGTATTTTCTGTTGCAGTTTATTGATTTCATAAGATACAAGGTTGTTACATTTTCACTATTTTAAGATTTCCCCCTATATTTTTCTAACATATTTTTCTACAAAGGATTTGTAAGTCTGGGAAACATTCCTGTTCAATCTTGTAAACCAAAGTTTAAAAAGGAATTTGCTGAAAAGTAGAACAAGACAGCAGATAAAGAAAGAATCACAGAGGGCTCGACATTTCTTTTCTTTCTGTCACAATGAAGCAATAACTCAAGGATACCATATCATTGAAAGCTCACTTCAAGACGTTTAAAGCCAATTTATAACAGCATATTGGATCTCTGTGTGACAGAATAGAGGAAAGAAGCAAGATGATTGTTGTTCTGTAAATACTATAAATACAAAATTATTGGTAGAAAAGTAAAATAAAACAAAACAACTATTATCCATCATACCAAAGGGACCACACTATCTAGAAGCTATCTACTACTGCTATGTATTTTTGGTGTTATGGAATGTACCATGAATAACAGAATAACAAAATAACAGAGTTGGAACCTTGGCAGTGCAAACTCCTCTTAATATCCACAACTTCTGGAGGCAAACCATTCCACTACTGAATTGTTCTCATTGTTAGAAATTTCTTCTTACTTTGAAGTTGCTTCTCTTCTTGATTAGTTCTATCCATTGTTTCTTGTCTTGCCTTCTAGTATTTTGTTAAATAGCTTGATCAAATATTGCTATCATTGCCATCCCGGTCCTTTTTTTCACTAGACTAGACTATACAAACCCAATACCTTCAACCATTCTTCATATACACTGCTCAAAACAATAAAGGGAACACTCAAATAACACATCCTAGATCTGAATGAATGAAATATTCTCATTGAATACTTTGTTCTGTACAAAGTTGAATGTACTGACAACATGTGAATTTGACTGTCAATTAGTGTTGCTTCCTAAGTGGACAGTTTGATTTACTTGGAGTTATATTGTGTTAAGTGTTCTCTTTATTTTTTTTGAGCAGTATATTTTAGCCTCCAGCCTCCTAATTATTTTTGTTGCTCTTTTCTGCACAATTTCCACTATTTCATGTGAACTTCATTCTATCCCTCTGTTGATGCAACCTTGACTTTTTTTTGTTGCTGCCGTACACTGCTGGCTTATATTTAAGTGATTGTCCACTAGCACTCCAAAATCCCTTTCACAGTTATTGCTATTGAGACGTGTTTACCTAATGTGTATCTGAACATTTGATTTTTTTTAACCTACCTTTTACCTCAAAAAGGTGCATCAAAAAATGGGTGCGTCTTATACATTGAATGTTGGCAGGGTCAGCTGCAGCGGCGGCTGTCCCCGAGGCTGCCCGGCACTCTGGCAGCTGGAGCAGACGGCTCGGACCCAGGGACGAATGGGGCACGTGGCAGCAGCTTTGGAGAAGCAGGGGGCATCCCCTCAACACATCCAACCAGTAGAGGAGCCTGCGGGGCAGCTTCGATCATCCGGTGGGACGGTGCTCGGCTCCATCAGCCCCCACCCCAATCTCCCACCTTCGGGGTGCCTTTGGGAGAGCAAAGCGGTCGGCGAAGGGGCTCCAAGCAGATGCCGCCAGCTGCAGAATTCCAGCTGTGTCTTCGCCGACCACTGCGCCCTCCCAAAGGTGCCCCCAAAGGCGGGAGATTGGGGTGGGCACTGATGGAGCCGAGCGCCATCCCGCTGGATGATCGAAGCCACCCCCCGGGCTCCTCCGCCAGCTGAATGTATTGAGGGGATGCCCGCCCGCTTCTCCAAAGCTGCTGCCACATGCTCTGAAGCTCCGAGGGGCAAGAAAGGGGGGATGGAGGGTTGCAGAGCGACGAGCAGGGGCTGCCATAAGCCGCTGCGCACACACTTTCCTTCACTGCCATCCCCATCCGGAACTGATACCCGGGCGGCTTATGGCAGTCCCTGCTTGTCGCTGTGGAGGAAGAACGAAGCGGGTCCACACGAAAACGCAGCGCTGCCTGTTTGTCTCAGCCCCTATTAGAAGCAGCGGCTGCAGCAAAAGCAGCAACCTCCCATTCTTGCTATGTTGGAAAGAAATAACGTCAAGGCCAAGGAAGAAGTGGCAGCAGCAGCTACAGCTGCTATTGCTTCAAGGCCGGAGAAAAGAGTTGCAAGTGCCATGCTGCTCTCTTCGGTGGCGGGAGGGGGAAGAAAGGTGGGCACTCTCAGTGTCTCCACGCAAGACTAATCTACAAAGGGAGAGAGGAGAACAGGGTACCTGAGGCAGGCAAGGCTGGGGCTTACAATTGAACCGGGCGGTTATCATTGTAGGGACAGAGGCTGGTCTGAAAGAAGAAAAGGCAACAGAGATGGTGGAGGGGGTAAATTGAGGCTCATTTAGGGTGAAAGTTGCGCAGAGTGGCGGGCAACAGAGAAGTGCCCCAGTCAGGTTTTTGGCTGGAGCTGGGAGAAGGGGATGAGCTGCCTGGGCCCTTCGGAGACGTGGAGCCAGGCCTTTGTGATCTGGCAATGAAGTGAGTCACTCTCGGAGGTGGATCCCGGCAGCGTAGGAATTCTGGGAGCTGAAGTCTTAAAGCTGTCAAGTTTGAAGACTAGGGGTTAGGGGTGCAAGGATCTTCAAACCTGGCAAGTTTAAGACTTGTGGACTTCAACTCCCATTTCTGAGGTAGCATGACTGGTGGAGGAATTCTGGGAGTTGGAGTCCACAAGTCTTGAAGTTGTCAAGTTTGAAGTTTGTAAAAAGTGTACATGCTTTTAAAAAGTATACATCGTTGTAAAAAGTATTTTGCTACACTGGTATTTTATTAAACAATATAATACTACACCATTTGGTTCGGAATACTTTTTTTCCTTGTTTTCCTCCTCTAAAATCTAGTTGCGTCTTAAACGCCGGTGTATCTTATACACCAAAACATACAGTATGTAAAGTCTTGTTTTCTCCACAATTAATTTTATTTTGTTAGATAGGGCCCAGAGTTCAAGACCCATCTGGATTTTGAGCCTATCTTCTGGAGTATTGGCTAATTCCTGCCAGTTTAGTGTTGTTAGTGAAGGGGATTGAGGTCTGATCTGTTGAAAATGGGAACATAATTCAATTGGGCCCCATAGTTCAGAAATATCAAATGTGAAGTGTAGCAACACTGATTGAAGCATGAACAAATATTTTTCAGGGTTTGAACACACTTAAACAACCCTACATTAAAAGCAATGCTGGTAAAAAAAATTCAAGCATTTTAATCTTGAAAACTGATAAATATATTGAACAAAAAGATGGAATAATCTGCCCAATGCATTTTTAAAATTCTGGAATGTGGAATGTATCAAGACCACGAAGTTTCATTTCTATTTAAAAATAGAGCTATCTTCCAATGTAGGTTCAAATCTTTTAGATCATTGAAATAATCAGAAGCGTAGATAAAAATCTGCTGTGATAAATCAAAACAATATTTTAATATTTATTTATCTAATAATTAACATATAATGAAAATAACTAAGAACCTATTGCTAAAAACAACAGTAGCCTCATAATGCCAAGCTGTGTAATTTACTATTTTAGAAAAGTGTTAGTAGTATAAATATCTGTCACAACATTTAGCACCTAGTCTTGGTTGGACCTTAGATAGTCTAGATAATATTTGAAAAATTATTAAAATTGCCTACTGAAAGGACAATCAAAGCTATAAAATGAATAATATTCTGAATGTCCAATTCTAATTTTTGAAATGATACATATAATTATATCATTTCTAATTTGGCAATAATACTTTTTTATCAAGCTATTGTAATTCTGATAAAAAATATTTAAAGATCTTAAACAAGAGACCACTTAATTCTTTTTTAATGACACTGTTTTATGACTCATAGTGCCACAGAATAGTTTAAATTTCCTCTGCTGGAAGCTTTCTTCGCTAAAGGAATTCAAATTAATTAATCAATGTTTTAGCTACCAACATGCCAAAAAACATATCTGATTAAATTAATATAATAAAAATTTGCAATAATCATCTTTAGATATTGGTTATATTAAAACTTACTACAAATTGTGCAGAATGCAGCCGTGCGAACAGTCATGGGATTACCCAGACATGTCCATATCTCTCCAACACTCCGCGGTCTGCACTGGCTGCCAATCGGTTTCCGGACTCAATTCAAAGTGTTGGTTATAACTTATAAAGCCCTACATGGCATGGGACCAGATTACTTATGGGACCGCCTCCTGCCGCAGGAATCTTAGCGACCAGTTATGTCCCACAGAGTTGGCCTTTTCCAAGTCCTGTCAACTAGACAATGTCATTTGACGGGACTTAGGGGAAGAGTCTTCTCTGTGGGAGATCCGGCCCTCTGGAACCAACCCCCCCAGAGATTCATATTGCCCCCACTCTCCTTACCTTCGGTAAGAGTCTTAAGAGTCATTTATGCCGCCAAGCTTGGGGTCATTAGATTCTACCCCCTGGCCATTGAATGCATAGTGGGCTTGTTTGAATGAATATGTGTGTATGTTAATAGGCTTTTTAATTTTTTAAATATAATTCTTAATTTTATTTTAATTAATTATATCGCGATGTATACTGTTTTTATATGCCGTAAGACACCCAGAGTCTTCGGAGAGGGGCGGCATATAAATTTAATAAATAATAATGATAATAATAGTAAGAACTATTTTATGCATTTATTATTTTTCTACTTCCCAACTTTGCTGTTGATTTTCAATACACTTACATTATATTTTAAGCAATCTTATTCCTTAGAATATATCCAGAATTAGAAAAAGTGTCTTCAATCAAGATATGCTACTTAAATTTCATCTTAGCAACAGGTAAAATATGACAAAAAGTAAAACTAATTAAACAATAGTCATCCACTTTAACAAGAAACTGAATGACATCTAAAAGAAAGAAGAGATGAAAATACAGTATTACATGTCTGTTCGGAACAATGAAATTTAAGTTTCTTTATTTCATTTTATTCATTATTGTCACAGTCTTATGGACCCAACCTTGTATAAAGTACATTTTATGACTATAAAGCTTAATTAGTTGACTAATTGATTTTAAGTCAAACATTAATTAGTGGATTAGATTTTAATTACTAATTGAAATATTATTTTTAATTATATTCTGATTATATCATATAAGAGGCAAAGACCCTTGTAAGTTACACTTAATTCTTGGTCATTACTATAGTATTCTTGACAAAAACTATCTGTTAGTTTAGACATGTGAGTGGTTTATTAGGAAATATTATTCAAGAAAGTAGACATTAATACAGTCTTAACAACTTCACAATCAGAAGCTTCAATGGGCAAGGAGGGATAATAAAAAAGTTAAAGATAATTTTCAACTATACAATCAAAGACCCACCAATTTGTGTGTTGTATGATAATGCATACATATATAAAGTAGAACATCAGAGAGTTGTTGTTAATGGCAAATATTCTGAACAGACAGGTTACAAGTAGTGTGCCAAAAGGATCTGTTCTGGGTCCTATTCTTTTTAATATGTTTGTGAGTGACATAGGGGAAGGTTTGGTAGGGAAGGTTTGCCTATTTGCCGATGACACTAAAGTGTGCAATATTCCTGAAGGCGTCTGTAATATGGTAAATGATTTAGCTTTACTAGATAAATGGTCAAAGCAATGGAAACTGCAGTTTAATGTTTCCAAATGAAAAGTAATGCACTTGGGAAAAAGGAATCCTCAATATGAATATTGTATTGGCAGTTCTGTGTTAGCAAAAACTTCAGAAGAGAAGGATTTAGGGGTAGTGATTTCTGACAGTCTCATAATGAGTGAGCAGTGTGGTCGGGCAGTAGGAAAAGCAAGTAGGATGCTTGGCTGCATAGCTAGAGGTATAACAAGCAGGAAGAGGGAGATTGTGATCCCGCTATATAGAGCGTTGGTGAGACCACATTTGGAATATGTGTTCAGTTCTGGAGATCTCACCTACAAAAAGCTATTGACAACATTGAACGGGTCCAAAGATGGGCTACAAGAATGGTGGAAGGTCTTAAGCATAAAACGTATCAGGAAAGACTTAATGAACTCAATATGTGCAGTCTGGAGGACAAAAGGAAAGGGGGGACATGATCGAAACATTTAAATATGTTAAAGGGTTAAATAAGGTTCAGGAGGGAAGTGTTTTTAATAGGAAAGTGAACACAAGAACAACGGGACACAATCTGAAGTTAGTTGGGGGAAAGATCAAAAGCAACATGAGAAATTATTATTTTACTGAAAGAGTAGTAGATCCTTGGAACAAACTTCCAGCAGACGTGGTTGGTAAATTCACAGTAACTGAATTTAAACATGCTTGGGATAAACATATATCCACCCTAAGATAAAATACAAGAAATAGTATAAGGGCAGACTAGATGGACCATGAGGTCTTTTTCTGCCGTCAATCTTCTATGTTTCTATGTAATATTGTAGCCAACATCTTGTATTTTTTTACACCATTCAAGTCACCTGTTTCCACTGTTTACTAGATATTTATTGACATGTTTCTACTTCACAAGAAAGAGTCTTAATTGTGTGTTTCATGTCGAACACGTTCTGTGGTCTTTTTATGGGATAGAAATTTAGAAGTGGAATGAAAATGATATTGTGCATCCTGAAATAGTCAGAAAAGCTTTTTAAGGAAAATACACTTTTGTTACAAGGAATCTCTATAGCATAACTATGAATGGGGACAGGATTGCATTCAACCTGTGTTATATTCTCTATTTTAAGTATCTTAAACTATAATTAAAATGTTTTTTAAATTTGCCAAACTCAGGTTGACTCTTGGACTGAATGTTAGCTAAGATGCAGATTATCATTCAATATTCAGTTTTTCTTACGGAACTTATTCAATCCTACTAACCAGAGAAAGCCTGCCGTCTTTGTCGCTACTGGCACGCCCTCTGAAGCCAGCGCGAGTGCCCAGCAGGGGCATGCGAGCCCATCAGCGCAAGATTTCACTTTTGGGCAGCAAGCAAAATTGTACGTGAAAATGCTCGCGTGAGTGACATTTTGGCAATTTTCACCAATATTTTTGCTTCCACGCAGAAGCAAAAAATCAGCAAAAATCTCTGAAATCTTGCTCATGCAAGAGTTTTTGTGTGCAATTTTGCTTGCTACGCATGCACAGAAATGAAATCTCATGCAAGGGGGATGCATGCGTGCGTCAGGAGGGCGCAGCTGTGCACACATCCCCAAAATCGCTACCGGAACAGAGACCTTAACGTTCTGGTAGCAGGCCATCACAGCTACTAACCCATTATTATAGAAAGGCAGAATGTAGCTTATGCTTTGAAACTGTACCTTCACTGTACCTCATATACCTCTTGAAATCATGGTGTTTTTGTACTGTTATCAGATAAATTTGGATAACTTATCTTCTTCTGTGGAATATTACCTCAAATATTTAAAGAATGCTTGTTAAATTTCTCTATATTTTCATCTCAAAGCTAAACATCTCCAATTTTGTAATATCTTTTCATCAGGCTAGTTTCTAATTATCTGATGGCACCCAGGTTGCTCCTTTGAATTAATACGGTGTCAAAATACAACATGGTACTCATGATGGGGTCTCATCAAAGCAAATATAGTGTAATTATTATTTTCCATGACTGTCAAGAATCTAGTCCAAATATAATTTATCAGACCATTGTGAGGCCTGTGGCACGTTTTCTTGCTGTCAGAGTTATTCCCTCAGACCCTTACATCCCAAACAGGGAAGTCATGCTTCTGAAATGTTATCAGGCAACAGTGTTTCACTGAGGAGACCTGGAGTTTGACTGTAGGATGTGCAGAAATCATCACGATAGTCCACAAATAACTGGGTCTTATGCCCAGCATGTTGAATTGTACTCAAAAGTGTACTGAGATCTAACCTCGAAGGATACCCTGACTACTAATATTGAAAGCCAATTAAAAATAGGACCAGGATGGATAGATCACCTACTAGAGACCATTAATCAGGGAAATTGAAACTATCCTGAAATCTGGACAATTAGAAATTCAAATAATCAACTTCCTTCACAGCCTTGTAGAGTTTCTAATGGGTAAGTCAAAATTATTCAGTGCTACTGAATACAGTAATGAACTGCTGAGGAGATGATGGACCACAATCTCCTTTATGGCTGGTGGTTCCCCTACCAAACGTGGCCAGTATATTCCTTATTGCTATGAATGTTCCTGCTCAGGATTGGGTGGCACAATTTATATCACTTCTGTTAAATTCACAATCATTTTCATTACAGTGTACCTCTACATATGAATTTAATTCGTTCTGTGACCAGGTTCTTAAGTAGAAAAGTTTGTAAGAAGAAGCAATTTCTCCCATAGGAATCAATTTAAAAGCAAATAATGTGTGCGATTGGGGAACCCACAGGGAGGGTGGAGGCCCTGTTCCCTCCCAGGAGATTCCTAGAAATGCCCCACGGAGGCTTCTCCCTGCCTTTTCCGGTTAGTTTCGGAGGCTCGGGTTTGTAAGTGGAAAATGGTTCTTGAGAAGAGGCAAAAAAAAAATTGAACACCTGGTTCTTATCTAAAAAAGTTTTTAAGTACAGGTGTTTGTAGGTAGAAGTACCAATGTACTTGATACATGCTTAACTTGGGCATATATGTATAACATTTTGGAAAACACTTGGTGTCATTTAATGTAAGTGTTCTAATTGGATCTAATCTTGTGATTAAATTAGAATTTATTTTACACTGAACAGAATAACAGAGTCCAAAGGCACTTTGGAGATCTTCTAGTCCAACCTTCTGTTCAAGTAGGAACCCTATAGCATTTCAGACAAATGGCATTTAATGTTTTTTTAAAAAACTCCAGTGATGGAACATTCACAACTCACAATTGAACATAAGCCATTCCACTATTTAATTATTCTCACTGTCAGGAAATTTCTCCTTAGTTCTAGATTGGATCTTTCTTTTATAAGGTTCCATCTATTATTTTTTCCTGCTTTTAGGTGCTTTTAGCTGCATTTCTCTGTGACAGCCCCTCAAATATTGGAAGACTGCTATGATTCACATGTAGTGACTTCTTTTCATTGCACTATACACAATTCTTGCAAATGTTCATCATATGTTTTACTGTCTTCTCCTTTAATCATCTTTGTTGCTCTTCTTTGCATTATTTCTAGAATCTCAACATCTTTTTCATACTGTTGCAACAAAAGCTGAATGCAGTATTTAAAGAACTTTATACCCTCCCTTCCATAGTCTTCCCATGAAAGGCATCTACATTACATTAGCAAAGTCTTATATTTTATCATTTCATTTATACTATTACTTATTAATCTTATTGCATTTATGGCTTGATTTGTGCTATAAATCAATGTCAGTTAAAATATGATTTTTAGCTTTCCTGACAAAGATTTGATTTAATTTAATTCCAGACTAAGAAGTAAATTACTATTATGTATTTCAACTATTTTATACTTAGAGGATATAATCATATTCATGCATCTGTTAGCTGTGCAGCATCAAGAAATCTCAATGAGATCAAGATGAACTTGCCAAAATCACATTTATTACTCAAGGAAGCTTAGAATATTTCAGAAACTTTACAACCATAAATGAACTTTACCATAAGGCAATTGTAATTTATTTCCATTTTTAAAAATAACTGCATCCTCACACACACACCAAAAACCGGATAATGCATACTAGCTCATTGTAGATTTTACTTATTTTAACAGATTGAAAGTATTTAAAAAAAAAAACCCTGTGAAAACTGAAATCATAATATGCATGCTAGAAGCAATTTAATTTAACAAGAGTTTTCTCAGATGTAAAAATTAAGATACTTGACTACGTGATTCAAAATTCTACAAAATTCTATACTCCGAAAAACTGGACTAAGATTTGTAATCATAAATCAGTACAGCAAAGGCAGAAATGGTAGCAGCAGAGAAGAAAAAAATAAAGCTTTTTGTCAATTCTTCCAGTTGATTAGTCTGAGGGAGACTGGCAAATAACTTCAAACAACACGCTCACTTCTCTCCACTTACATAAAATTTCTTGAAGATTAGAGATATAGACTCTGTTATATAAAATGAAAAAAAAAAAGGATTACATTTCTAATAAGACTTCACTCTTATTCATAATGAGATAACTAAAATAATCTGATTACTGCAGGTATGCTGCAAAGAAATCTATGAACATAAGACAAAACTGAACAAAAATATATACAAAGGCTCCATTTCAACTAAAACATTTTATTATTGTTAGTTCTAAAATGAGAATTCTGCTTCGTTCTGTGGTAATATTCTTTTGCAACAAATATGATGATAGTATGCTTGATGGATTCCAACTGGGAAGGATTTGGGGATCTCCTTGAAATGTCAGTGGAGTAAAATCTGGGTACAGCCTTTTTCAGTGCCTGGTCATTACAATAGTGGGGTGCGATCCCTGTGGGGTCATGAAGTGATGCCAGGGGGAGTGCATGACCATGGAGGACATGCTTTTTTTGCCACAGGGAGTAGGATACGCGTCCTATCTGACACTTGTATAGGTACCTCCGTCATGTTCCTCAGCATTTTGTCTCACGAGTTCAAACTTCTCAAACTCGCGAGATATTTTCTTTTAGAACAGGTTGTCTTGGATACAACATCAAGGAAAATGACAGAGGTACAGGTACAAGTGTCAGATAGGACACACATCTCACAGTGGGGCGCAATTTGGGGTGCCAGGTCAGGCAGAGCAGGCTGTGATACTATTTACAGTTGCAATGGAGAGTTGGGGGAAGGCGTATAGTAGTCTGTACTACTATTACTAGTAGTTTTTTCTCATCATTGCTATCACACATCTTGTCCCACTTATGACTGTAACTTGTTGCTTGTATCCTTAAGATTTTTATTAATATTGAGTGTTTCCTGATCGATTATTTGACCCCTATGACAATCAATTAAGTGTTGTACCTCCTACCTCAAGCATGTGAAATGATAAGGATGCAATTAATTCCTGGTAAATAGGCATTTATTTTTTATGTAAAAATTAAGGGAAAACCTTTCACTTCCACACATTTTTCTACTTTGAAAATACAGGTGAGACTTTCAAAAAGTTACATGAAAAAGTAAAAATAAGAAATTGTACAGCCATTTGTTTTAATTACTTTATTTAAAGTAGCTTGTACTGAAAACATTAAGAAGCAGATTTCATTAACACAAAGGATATTGTGGCTTCCCTTTTGAATATGTTTTCTTGTGTTCCCATATGTTATTTTGATGAAGGAGATATATATATATAGACAATCCCTCTGGAAAACGGTGAACAAGTTGTGCCTAAAAGGATTGCATGCATAAATGAAAATATTTACATACATAAATTAGCTTGACCATCTTGTTCTTTCTTTTCATTGGGGTCAATTTAATTTAATCCTTTGGCATTCATTTAACAATTGAATCAACAATGTTAACAATGAAGAATACATTTCACTATTCATACAGATAAAAATAGATTTTTATCCATGATGACCTTTCTAATCAGAATGTTTCTAATGGAATAATTATTATTTTATGTATTTTGAAACATAGCTATTACATAACTTCATTATTTAGTACTTCTACATTTCTCTGTCAAAAATAATTTGAATATTAGCATACGGCCAAGTACAGAACACAGAATATAGCACACGTTAGAAATATTATTAAGGGGAAAGTTGAAATACAGATAGTCCTCAAAGTACACCACATTTAAGTCCAAAATCTATGTTGCTAAGCAAGACGATTAAGTTTGAGAGCCTACAAAGATTGCAGAGAAGAACAACAAAAATGATTAGGTGATTGGAAGCATATGAAACATATAAAGAATGGTTGCAGGAACTGGGTATGTCTAGTTTAATTAAAAGAAGCACTAGAGGAGACATGTTTAATGAAAAGAAGGGGAGTTACACTAGAAGACTTCTAAGGGAGACATGTTAGCAGAGTTCCAATATCTCAGAGGTTGCCACAAACAAGGGGGAGCAAAGCTATTCTCCAAACCACCTGAGGGCAGGCAAGTAGCTATGTATAGAAATTAATCAAGGAGAGAAGCAACTTAGAACTAAGGAGAAATTTCATGACAGTTAGAACAATTAATCAGTGGAACAACTTGCCTCCAGAAGTTGTGAATGCTCTAACATTGGAAGTTTTAAAGAAGATATTGGATAATCATGTCTGAAGTGGTGTAGGGTTAGAGTAAGGTCGCTTCCAACTCTGCTTTCTGTTAAGTAAATTTTGCCCAATTTTAGGACTTTTCTTGGCCAGAGTTGTTAAGTGAATCAGTGCAGTTGTTAATAGAACAGTTGTTAAGTGAATTTGGTTTGCCTATCCAGTTTGTTTGTCAGAAGGTCACAAAAGGTGACACCATGACCTTGGGACACTGAAAGTGTGATAAATATATGCCAATTGCCAAGCGTATAAATTTTGATTACCTAACCCATGGGGATGCCACAATGATTATAAGAGTGAAAAAGGATAATGCCACTTTTTTCATTGCCATTGTAAGTTCACATGGTCACTAAACAAATGGTTACAACAAGTCAAGGATTGCTTGTATTCAATAATAGCCAAAAATTATGAGGAAGTCTGGTAGAACTTTTTGAGACTAACATTTTATCAGAAGAGATCCAGCTTTTGTAAACTTCAAGTCACATGTTTCCCCGAAAATAAGACATTCCCTGATAATAAGCCCAATTGGGCTTTGCAATAAGGCAATAAGGCCAAGCACTTATTTCAGAGTTCAAAAAATATATAAGATAGGGTCTTGTTTTCGGGGAAACACGGTACATAATAAAGTAGCTCGACTAACATAGGAATTGTGATAAAGAAGGATATCAGATTGGATAACCTCTTACATCTGGTCAATAGGTTTGCCATTTCTTACACACATTTCTAACCACAGAGAAAAAATTACAGAAACTAAGTAATCTAGCAAAATAAAACAGAACTTCTGCAGCTAAAGAATATTCATCTTATCACAAACTCAAAACATGAAATTTAAAAAAAATTAAGCTCTTCTGACATATAGTTGCAAGATGACAAAAGCTGCTCAATGGTAAAATTCTGTTATATTAAAGAGCATGAGTATAGATTTATATTTTATAGAATAACCATGAGCCAAAACTTTATCTACAGAAATAAAATCCTTTGCCTAATTTATGTACTTTCTGAAGTACTTTTCATAGTGATCAAAAACCTGTAATGATAGAGATCTAGTTTTGTTGTATTTCAGCCAACTGAATTATGCTCCAACGGCAGAGAAAATCTAGAGAGAAAAAAATTGAAAGTTCACAAGATTAAAACTGCTGAAACAAGGCAAGTGGAATCTCTTTCTCCCTCATAAGCCCTTTAAATAGTATCTTATGGTACATAATATATATAATGGTATGTAAGCTTGAAGGGTAAAAGTGCATGTACAGTATATCTCATGGGGATATGATATATCAGTGATGGCAAACATATGGCATGGTGCCACAGGTGGCAGGCAGAGCCATATCTGCCAGCACATGAGCCATTGCCCTAGCTCAGCTCCAGCATAAATGTGCACACCGACCAGAAGATTTTTGGCTTTCATGGAAGCTCTGGGAAGGAATTGTCAGCTTCCGGCAGGCCTCCTGGGAAGAATGGGGGAGGGCGTTTTTGCCTTACAGAAGCTCCAGGAAAGCCTTGGGATTGTGAAAAATGGGCCTACCGGGCCCACCAATAGTTGGGAAATGGGCTGTTTCTGGCCTCCAGAAGGCTTCTGGGGGTAGCAAGGGAGACAATTTTCACCATCCCAAGCATTGAATATAGGTGTGGGCATTCGCACAGGCACAATAGTGTGTGTGCATGTGCTTTCAGCACCCGAGGGAAAAAAAGTTTCACCATCATTGTGATATATCATTGTTTTTCTCGTCAATCTTGGAATAGCCTTCAATATTTAGACCGAAATTCAGAAAGATGCTATCTTTAATAAGTCAGGAACTTTGAGAATATTGTACTATGAGTATATTACACTACAGTATTTCAATTAAGGTATAAAAGTATAATACTTCTGCGGCCTCCCCCTGAGTGAGGTTCGAAATGTTGGCCTTTCTTGTTACCATTTTTTAAAAAAAACATTTGGAATTATATTAAGAAATTGAATGCCTTACGTTTATAAGGATATATAAGGCACCAATTTTGTTCCATAAAACCACCTGAAACTTCTCCTACAGGATCGTCTCCCTGTATGTTTAGTCTGTATTTTTATAATCACACAAAATATAGACTTCAATGGATGCTGCATTATCCTGATTTTAAATTAAAACTCTTTATATTACATATATTTTGCTGCTATCAATTTGATAACAGTCCTAGTTTGTGGACCAAACCCACATGAATAAATTACAAGCGGTGGCTAATTTGAAGTCCAGTTGTGCATTGCTCCTAATAATATGAACACAAAAGACATAGATTTCTCATAAAAATACTAAGAATATATATCTTATTGAGACACGCTATATATTTTCAAGGAATTCAAGCTGGAGCTTTTGGGATATATTTTTTATTTTAACAAAAAGTTTGACCTGAAAACCATGTGCATTGCCTTTGATCTCCGGGTCCCGTCAACTAAACAATGCCAGTTGGCGGGCCCCAGGGGGAGAGCCTTCTCTGTGGCGGCACCGGCCCTCTGGAACCAACTCCCCCCGGAGATCAGAACTGCCCCTACTCTTCCTGCCTTCCGTAAACTCCTCAAAACCCACCTTTGCCGTCAGGCATGGGGAAACTAAACATCTCCCCCTGGGCACGTTGAAGTTATATATGGTATGTCTGTATGTGTGTATGTTAGTACAGGGGATTTTCTTAAACTTACAATATTTTAATTAATTGGATTGTATTGGATTGTTTTTCACGTGTTGTGAGCCGCCCCGAGTCTTCGGAGAGGGGCGGCATACAAATCCAAATAATAAATAAATAAATAAATAAATAATAAATGTTGGAAAGTAATATTTAAAATCAAGACCTGTTTGGTTTTGGGATGGAGTTTTTGTGATTGTTTTGTGATGTTAGTTGTTTTGTTTGTAAAATTTGTGTTTCATTTTCTTTTTCTATGTTGTTTTTAACGTAAATAAATCTAATAAAATTATATTTTAAAATGCAAAATCAAGACCTAAACAAAACTTCCATATTTTTACAGTGTTCAGAGCCCATTTGCACATCACGGAGATGATGGTAATACCATTCAGAGAGAATGTATTATCAATCCCTAGCTGACATACTTTACTAAATGGAACGTTTAATTTGATCCTAGACCAATTCTAATTATTTCTTCAGAAGAGTACATGAAATGAATGTGTCTCTTATGAGTTTGGTACTCTTTACAGTTTGCATTTTCTCTTCTTAAAATGATCTTTAGCTATTTCTTGCAAGTGCAAGAAATGTTGAACTGCTGGTATGAACACCTCATTAGTCAAAGTATTCTGTGGCTTAAGCTGCTTCAATGCACAAATGGTTTTAAAATTCAGAACTCCAGTCAATGTGGGGTAAAAATGAAAGTGAAAGCCATCTAAAATTGGTTCTCAATGTTGCAGGATAACATAATGAAAATGCTGCCCTTTAGCATCATCATCTTTTGCAAGTGATATTTTCCATAACAACTGGTTTGTATGAGCCGCACTTAATGGAAATACATGAAATATAAATAATCATGGATTAAATAGAAGTTCCATTGATTTAAATAGGTATATTTTAAGAATGTCTAAGTTTGATGTTAAAACTTATGAGATTTAGAAATAAAGCATGTAGCCAATTGTAAGCCAAAAACAAATTAGATTAAATAACCTGCATTACTTCAAATGCAACTTCAAGATTCTTTAGAAGAACTAGAAAATAAGGAGGCACTTATAATAGTAAAAAGCTACCAATATATAGTCATTATAGGTGTCTTGCGAGTTAAGTTTATAAACAAAGTCTATGGAGATGAGTTGACTACTTTATATAATATCGGTTGACATGCTTCCATAATCTAAGTGTGCTATGAAGATGTATTTTTGAAAAGTCATTACAATCATGCCTTGATTTAAGTACAGACAGTGAGAAAGGATGTCTATGAGGTCCAAATATCTATCAGGTAACTAAGGGATGTATACAAAATGACACGTGAGCAGTGCGATGCCCTAGAGGTGAAGATTCTCACCTCCTATTAAGAAGGTTGAGAGTTCAATCCTAGGCAGATAAAGCTGTTTCTCTATCAGGGTATAAACAGAAAATATCTGCTGCAAATTCCATGTAGGCATCAGGAAAGTATCTGGCCAGTAAATGGTTGTCTCCACTTAATTGACCTGACTTCACCCCAAAACAAGAGATTACAGAGTTGTAAAAAGGAAAAAAAATACAGAATGACTAAATTTTGTCAGGTAGTGTAATTATATTGGGCGTCCTCCTCAATCCACAGCTTACATTAGAGCACCACCTTTCAGCTCTGGCAAGGAGGATGTTTGCACCAATTAGGCCCTATTTGGACAGAGAGTCATTGCTCACAGTCACTTATGCCCTCATCACCTTGAGGTTCGACTACTGCAACGCTCTCTATAGGGGGCTACCTTTGAAAAGTGTTCGGAAACTTCAGATCGTGCAGAATGAGGCTGCGAGAGCAATCATGGGCTTTCCCAGATATGCCCATGTTTCATCAACACTCCACAGCCTGCACTGGCTGCTGATCAGTTTCAGGTCACAATTCAAAGTGTGGGTTATGACCTATAAAGCCCTACATGGCATCGGACCAGAATACCTCTGGGACCGCCTGCTGCCGCACAAATCCCAGCGACCGATTAGGTCCCACAGAGTTGGCCTTCTCCGGGTCCCATTGACAAAACAATGTTGGCTGGTGGGACCCAGGGGAAAAGCCTTCTCTGTGGCATCAACTCCCCCCGGAGATTAGGACTGCCCCCACCCTCCTTGCCTTTCATAAACTCTTGAAAATCCACCTATGTCGCCAGGCATGGACGAATTGATATATCCTTAGCTGTCTTGGTTTATGCATGGTTTGTTTAGTTTGCATGAATGTTTTTTAATAAGGGTTTTTAAAAACTGTTTTAATATTGGATTTTTATATGATGCTTTTACTTGTGTGAGCCGCTCCGAGTCCTCAGAGAGGGGCGGCATACAAATCTAATAAATAATATTTAATAATTATTATTAAATAATAATAATAATAATAATTATTATTATTATTATTATTATTATTATTATTATTTACTGTGTTTCTATACCTATGCCCTTCATACATATTAGAAACAAAGATATAAATGGCAGAATGTTACTTACTTATATTTCATATTTCTTAACCACTCATTCTCCTCTTCCCTAATTTGTAAAGAAATGAAGATAGATAAGTCTATCAATATATTTTATAAATCACAAATTAAAACTATTAAAAACAAACAACAAAGCCAACACATAGCGAGTCAAGAGCCATAACTTTAAGGCTTGTCTAACAAGAGAATAGGGATGGTACTATTTGAATATCAGGAAGTATTTTTAAAAATGAAGACTTTGACTTGGGAACAGGGAAGGTATATTCACATTATAAAGAGAGGAGTTTCAGAAAAGCCCTGAGAAAGAAGCATGAGAAATAAACTTGAAAAAATAATACACAAATTTTGTTTTGTAAATAATGAAGTAGAAAGAATCTTTACAGGCTTTCAATGCTGTCATTCTATTGCTACCCAACTACCATAAGGAGCATAGTTGCAATCCCTGTTGCTTCTCTGTTATAACCTTGCCTACGTGGGCTTACCTTGACCTTATCTACCTGGGCTGAAAGGAAGAATGCTATTTGAGAAGCAGATGCTATGTCAGAGAAGGCATGCCTTCTGGGTCCCATTAAATGACATTGCTTGATAGATGGGACCTGAAGCATGTCAACTCTATCCTATCTTACAGTTAGCTAAAATAAAGCTCTACTCAATTGAATAAAGAATACCACTTGAACTTGACTGAAGCAGAAAACAGACAGATCTAAAAGATCCCAGTGAAAACAAACTCGTAATTCTAAAATGGAATAAAAATATTAGTTTAGCTAATATTTTTACAAAATAATACAGTACTGGTATTTAACTCTAAATAGAATGTATACTTTACAGTAAAAAGAAAAAGCAATGATGTAACAGATGTATTTTATCAAACAAATACTTCTCTTTAATTGGTATACAGATTTGCAAAAAATCAGCAATCATTTTAAAGAAACAATTAATTAGTCATATGTATTTTTAAAAAAATTCTAGAACACAGCAATAAAATTTCAGGGGAGCAAAAAAGTACATTTAAAGCATTATTGTACATAAAATGTTGAGGGATTTCCTGATTTATTTTAGATGAGCCATATATAAAATCCATATATACAAGTGTGATGAACAGTTACCTTAAAACAAACAAAACAAACAAAACAAAAATATCAGGGGGGAAAAGTAGGAGTGGGAGCGGAGTAAGGAAACAAGAAGCATTATCAGTTGTAAGACTGTAGACGTTATTGCAATTACTGAATATGTATTATACAGACACAAGTTTCCCCAAGCCCAGGAGCTCACAGGTAATTTTAATTCACTCTTTGTGGATAAAAGAAAACACTGCACCCTCCCCCCCAAAAAACCCCCATAAAGATTAATATTGGGGCTAACTTCATGAAGATAGAATTTAGCTCATTTTGAACCAAATAAAGAACAATTGAAATGTTGAATGTCTGAGAAATACATTTTCATTAAATAACATTTGATCAAGTGTTTGATTTAGATAAATTTTAAAAGAATAGTTGTGATAAATTCATACATTAAAAATAGTAAAAAATAGTAAAAAATAGTAAAAAATTACAATAACAATATCACTTAGATATATACTACTTCACACTGCTTTACATCCCTCTCTAAGCAGTTACAGAGTCACCACAGCTCTTGTAATGATAGATAACTTTGACAGATAAAAAGCAAAGATCTATTTCATAAACTTGCTGATGCTTTATGTATGGTATGTTGAGTTGTGTAATTGTCCTTAATAAGGGTTTCTTAATTGTTCTGCTTTTTAACATTGGATTTGTAGACTGTATTGTTTGTTGGGAGCCGCTCCGAGTTCTCTGAGAGGGGCGGCATACAAATCTAATAAATAAATAAATAAATAAATCCTAAAAAGAAACTGGCATATAATATAACTCCCAAGTGACTGCAAGGATACTCGTCTATGCTTAAGAATAGAGAAAATGTCTATGCTTGAAAATGGAGAAATTGCAATTAAAGAGCCATGGTGGTGCAGTGCTTAGAGTGCAGTAGAACAGGCTACTTCTGCTGATCACCAGATACCAGCAGTTTGGCATATAAAATCTCACCAGGCTGAAGGTTGACTCGGCCTTTCATCTTTCCAGATTGTTGAGGGCAGTATGATGACTCTGTAAACTTAGAGGGGGTGGTAAAGAACTATAAAGCAGTATATAAGTCTACAGCAGACTATAAGTACTACTACACTAAGGTTTAGAATAACAAGCACAAGTTTATAAAATGCGATTCACGGTTTCCCTAAACTAGATTTATATAGAAATGATTTTTTTTAAGTCATCTTGCTTTGTCACTCACTTTTTCTAGTGATCTGAGGTGTCTTATAATTTTAAAAATAGCAATAAATATAATTAAGCAAACTTTATCTTCTCTTTAGTTAAATAAAGTTAACACTGTTTCTATGTTGATGGTGACACCTCCATCACATATGCTGGGGGGGGGGGGTTGGCATTAAAGAGCTACATATCTGACATGGGTAATGGAAGGTAGGATGTCATTGCCCTAGTAGCAGAAGGGTTTGAGTTACAAATTCAAGTGTCACTTTGGAGGTTGTTTCTGTCAATTTTCATTTTGCAGTACAAACCAATGGAACTCACTTCTATAAAATAATATTTGGTCAACAGTTGTGTATATACAAGGGTTGCCGAGAAAGTAATGCACCACATTTTTTTTTCAACAATTATTTATTGAACACAATGAAACTTACACACAAGAAAGAATGATGTTTCTTCTGCACTCCCTATTTTTCCAAGTAATCTCTGTCCCGTTTTATGGCCTTCTACCAGCGAGACACTGTATCACTCCTTGTTCTGGTCACAAAGCCATTTCTGATTGTGCGAATCAACTCTAATGGCCTCACCCTCTGTGCCCAGCAACTAACCATACTTCTGTCAACTGCAGATTCTCCATAAATTGTACACAAACGTTTGTGAATGTTCCCAACAGTTTCTTTCTCCAAAGTGAGAAATTCAATGATGACACACTGCTTGTAACATACATCACTTACAGACGTCATTTCGAAACACTGCTGCAACTACGCTATCTATCTGAAGAAACACAAAATTTACTCACACACTTCTGACAATTCAAATAATGTATATCTAAAGTTTTGCATTTGTACCATTAATGTAGGCTGAGGAAAAAATATGCTGCATTACTTTCTGGGCAACCCTTGTGGCATGTATAGTTATGTGCTCACATATAATATACCATATATATTGTATATTACACCATATACAAAATCTATTCCATATACAAAATCATTGGTTTGTTCTAATGTCATGGGTGAATGAAAAAGATAAAGCTGTTCTCACATATGGAGAGTCTGCTGCTATGTTTTCTATAAAACATGCCTGGCAGGTATATATCTTTAGTAACTGGGGATTGAAGGAAAACACTATTCAAATCATTCAATATTTGGTTTTGTATAGTGATTTATTAAGTGCAATAAAGAATGCATTGTCATTGTCCTCTTAAGAACACATTAATCTTTTTTTGGGGTGTTGTCTATCTATACCATATATTTTGTGTGAGTTTCAGTTAGCCATCCCACCTCCTTCAATAAGACTGAGCCTTTAAATGTGGAATTTCTATACTGCTATCAAATGGCATTACAATTTTAATAGGAAACTATCTGTAAGAAGAAAGTGAATTTTTTTAATGTTTGAACTAAACCACATTTTTACCTGATTTCAAGCTTTAATAACTAAAAGATTGAGCAACATAATTTTAAAAATAAACACACAAAGCACAGTGTTAAATTTTCTTAAGTAATTGGTTGAATTTATGCAGTTAGCTAACCAGGCAACAATGTTGTACTTGAAATCAAACCATTCAGAATCTAATAAATGAGAACACAGGGAGTGCTGAGACATTGTCAGAGAAAAAATTATTCACAGGCGCTTCACAGAGAAGACAGTTGTCTTCATTTGAATTAGGGTAACTAATTATTTAAAAGAAAATATCCAAAGACATCCAAAATGTATTTTTAATTAAGATCATTAACAGAAGTTGAAAGACAATCATCCAGCTTTTCTTATCACTCTGTTGGAACTGAAATACAAAAAAATTCACAACACAATTTTGGAGCTCCATTAATGAATATGGTAGCAGCAGGGATGAAATAAAGGAGGTGGAAAGTAACTTTAAATAATTGTATTTATTAATTAATTTATTAAATTTATTTGCTGTTCATGCTGCCCAAGGCAACTCTAATACATGGGCAGTAAATTAATTTAATATATAAAGTATATAATATATCCAGAATAGAATAGAATAGAATTAGAATAGAATTAGAATAGAATAGCTGGAAGGATGGAGGTCTTGGAGGTCTTCTAGTACAACCCCTTGCTTAGGCAGAAAATCCTACACCTCTTCAGACAAATTGTTATCCAACATCTAATTGTCAAAAATGTTTTTGTATTTGTCTTTGTACTTAGAATAAAGTCTTAGTTTTTCATTTCTTATCATGATTGTTCTAAATATAAAATTCTAAATGTGGCATTTTGAACTGTATTTCACTCCTCAGTATTGTTAGAGAACAGCGTAGTTACACATTTTATTTGGCAAAGACTTATACTGAGAACATATTTATTGCAACTGTAAAATGTAACAAATAGATTTCCAAATTTTATTTTGTTTATATAGATGGATTTGTAGATTTTAAAATACCCATAGTGTGTGTGTGTGTGTGTGTGTGTCCTATTGTGATAGTCCTGCTTTTGCTATACTCTGTGAGCCACTGTAGTGAAGCGATTAAAGAGTTGGATTACAACTGGGAATGTTTCAACACAGCATAACCCATAGAAGCCAATGTTGGGACAAGCTGATTTGAGGAATAGCATATTGAACTCCTGAAGAAAAGCAGAATACAGTATATATCTGGGAAATAAATAAAAATGTGTGAAGAATCTCGTAAGCATGTTCATAAGTAGAAACTCAAGCCACAAAAGAAACATCCTTATATTCCTAACATTATTATACAAGGAGTCTGGAGAATAGGGCAGAAAGACAATGAATATTTTACTGCAGAAATTGTAGAAGCAAGAGAAAATTCCACTGAATATAGAGCATACAATAAAATTCTTTCATTTATTATTAACTGCTACATATCTCTTGAGAAGTTAAGAGAAATGCTTAGAGAAAATGTAAACCAACATTTTAGAGACCAATAAGGTGAACAAATTATTTTAAAGTGTAAATGGATTTATCTCAGAACTACTGGCAAAATTTTTCATACTGCTGTTTTTCTTGACTTAAGCAATACTTTAATATTTCATAATAGTACTCTATATTTATTATTATGAAATCAGGATTAAGCTGTTTTACTTGACTAAACAGTGAAAAACTAGCTAAGAATCTTTGATCTAGTTTTTCTATCCTTAATTCTAACCGAAGGCATCATTAATTATGCTGTATGACATGTAAAAGTACCATCTAAAGCAAATTTCTGCTGTTACAATTGTAGCATCAGTCAAAACATTCCCCAAACATTTTCAAATAATTTACTAAAACTGTATCATCATCATCATCATCATCATCATCATCATCATCATCATCATCATCATCTTCCTTACTAACATCTATCTCTTTCCACCTATAACTATAACTATGTTGTTTGTATCTTTCAATTATATAGTTTGTATTTGTTTCCAGCTACAATTTGATAGCATACTAGTAACCTTGATTATCACTAAGTGTTGTTTCTTTTTATTCTTGATGAATGTATTTTATTCTCCTTATGTACACTGTGAACATACTGGGGTGAAATTCAAAATTTTCCCTACCAGTTCTGTGGGAGTTGTTTTGTGGGAGTGGTAGGGGAAGGATATTGCAAAATCTCCATTCTCACCCCACTCTGGGGCCAGAGGTGGTGTTTTCTGGATCTCTGAAGTACTCAAAATTTCCACTACCAGTGCTGCAAAACCTGTCAGAACCTGCTGAATTTCATCCCTGGAGCATATAGATCTAAAAGAAATTCCTTGTGTGTCCAATCACACTTGACCAATAAAGAATTCCATTCCAATCCACTCCATTCCCTTCCATTCTATTCACACAATTCTGAAATCACCACAACATAACATAAATAGATCAAACAACAGAGACATCACAAAGCCTTATCTTACTTTCTGCTAAATACTGAACAATTCATTAAACATTTAATTTTTCTCATGCATGCTTTTCTTCCACAATGCATCAGTATTACCATATTTAGCAACTCCTTATTTACACAAATACTCCCTTGTTGAAGTGTGCTTTGTCTAAATCAAATCTACAATAATCTTTCTTTCTCACATTCATATATTCCTCTATGTGCTGCTGAAGAGCAAAAGCATTACCATTAGTCTTCTGGCAGCCTTTCCTAAGCTATCGTTACTATCAGATGACCTTCAGATATGGCCTTTGCCATAGCTTTGGTAAACGAAGGTTTTCTCACTAGGCTTTCACATAGTATGCTTCTCAAACGAGTTCAAACTAGGTTACCAATCTGAATTTCATCCATATTAAATGCAGTATTCCATTCCAATAGTAAAGACATTGCTGGAGAGTATGGGCACAATTCAGTCAGTCTGCTACAAGCAAAACCAAAGTACACTTTTAACTAAAAATGTGTTAAATCAACGAAGTGTATTTTGAAGAAAGAGTGTATAGGATAAAATAAATCAATGAGCGAATAGAAGACCGCCTTCTGCCGCACGAATCCCAGCAACCGGTTAGGTCCCACAGAGTTGGCCTTCTCCGGGTCTCTTAGATGAAACAATGTCGTCTGGCGGGACCCAGGGGAAGAACCTTCTCTGTGGCGGCCCCGACCTTCTGGAATCAACTCTCTCTGGAGATTAGGACTGCCCCCACCCTCCTTGCCTTTCCCAAACTCCTCAAAACCCACTTTTGTTGTCAGGCATAGGGAAATTGATTCCCCTGGGATGTTTCCGCTTTATGTATGGTCTGTACGAGATGTATTATTGTTTTTTTTATATTAAGGGTTTTAAATTTGCTTTAATCATTGGATTTGCATTGTTTCTGTTGTGAGCCGCTCCGAGTCTTTGGAGAGGGGTGGCATACAAATCAAATCAAATCAAATCAAATCAATAAATAAATAGGGATAGAAGAGAAGATATGGGGTATAGGAGAGACAATAGGACAAGGATTGGAAGGCACTCTAGTACACTTATGCATGCCCCTTACTGACCTCTTAGAAATCTGGAGAGGTCAACCGTGGACAGTCTAAGGGTAAAATGTTGGGAGCTAGGGGATGATACTACGGAATCCGGTAATGAGTTCCAACTCTATTACTAAAGTCACAATTTTTACAGTCATGTTTGGAGCAGTTAATATTGAACACCATATTCTTTTTAAAAGCCAAGAACAGAATCTGATCATTGGGACTACATAACTTTTTATAATTCAAAATTTGCCAATATTGCCATCTTGTAGAAGGACAAATGCTGATATGGCAACAACTGCAACTCTGAGTTAATGCAATTGAGTTGAACTACAGGAAATTAATTTAATTTTAATGAAGAGAGATTCATTACTTTAAGTTAATTTAAAATACAAAGGGGCTGGTATGTTAATTACTTTAAGATATAGAAATATTTGGAGTTAAATATAGGCCAAATGTGCCTGTAAATAGGCAGGTAGATGTGCATGTAGTAACTGTATCAACAGCATTCCTCTGGTCCACTAATTTTGTCACTGTCAAAAAATGCAATAAATTTAGTCTAGCATGACCTTTTTTTGACAAACCAATGTTGGCTTTTGGTAATTACTTTGTTTGCTTCTAGATATTCATTGATTTGTGGCTTGATTATCTTTCCCAATATCTTCCCTGGTATTGAGGTCAGGCTGATAGGTCTGTAGTTTCTTGGATCTGTTTGTTTATTTTTCCCCTTTTTTGAAGATGGGAACTACATCAGCTCTTTTCTAGTCCTCTGGCAGTTCCCCAGTGCTCCTGGATCTTTGAAAGATATAGTTCAGTGGTTCTGAGATCTCCTCTGACAGTTCCTTCAGAACCTGTAATCCATCTAGTACTGATTATTTGAACTTGTCTAGAGTGGACAAGTGTTCTCTTACTATTTTCTTACTCATTTTAATTTGTATTCCTAATCTGTCTTTTACAATTTTGTTTTTGGTAGGTTGAGCTATTTTTTGCATGAAAACAGATACAAAGAATGAATTAAGTAACTCTGCTTTCTCCCTACTGCCCATCATTTCCTTGCCATCTTCCCTCATTAATGAACCAATTGCTTCCTTGACTTTTTTCTTGGTTTTTATATGTTTTAAGAACCTTTTTAAAAAAAATATTTTTGACATTTGCTGCAAGTCTTAGTTCAGTCTGAGCTTTAGCTTTCCTGACTTCATATTTGCAACACTTGGGTTATGTCCTGGTATTCTTCCTTAGTTATGTATACCTATTTTTTTTTACATTTATCCTTTTTGTCTTTCATTTTATCAGAGGGGGTTTGCAACCAATCAATATATTCTTGGACTTCCTGTTTTTCTTTTTCAGTGGTATTATGTTAGACTGGGCACTTATAATCATATTCATATTTTATAATCATATTTTACAGAGGATTTCATGGAATCCTTCCAAAGCTCTAAAATTGTTTAAATCAGCTTTTTTTTTAAAAAAAACAACAACCCTAAGATAATTTTATTATGTTATATTGCTTGTGTCTTTATTATATTGAATTCCAATATGACATGGTTACACTTCCCCAAAGTTCCTGAAATTGAAACCCTTTATCATTTCTTCTCTGATAATAAGAATTAGATCCAGTATAGCAGACCCTCTAGTTTCCTTCAGGAACCTATTCAAACTTTCACCTGTCTCGCAGTTGATGTCTGAATATTTAAAGTTCCCCATTACTACTGTGATGTGTTTCCTACAGACATTTGTTAACTGGTTAGTAAAAAGTTCATCTATTTCTTCTCCTTGATAAAATGCCCATGGCAATGTCATTTTTTCCCTTTTATATTAATTCATATGAACAGGAGAAAGGTGAAGCAGGAATGTTACATTAACACAAACATAACTCTTCATATCCCAGAAACCAAGGTTCAATTTTCTAGATATATAACTGTATGATTCTCATGGTTGGCTAGAGAATTCTGCAAATTGATATCCAGAATTGTAAATGTTGTCAAAGGTTGAGAAACACTGTTTTAAAGGCTTCTATCATTTAAAGATGTTAGAATTAGCCTAGAATCAATTTCACAGCTTTGCTGTTTCAACCTGTAAAACCTGTATTCTGTTTTTTTTTTAATAACTTTCTCCTATTGGGGATGAACTTTACAGAGATTTATGATGCACTTATCCTAGAGAGTTGTATATATCATAAGCAGTTTCAGTTACTCACTTTGGTGACATAGATATCCTAGGGGCTAGAGCAGCTTTCTAAATTGCTCACTTGATCTGGAGAGATTTGCTGTTCTTCTTTGACTTCTCCAAAGTGGAAAGGGGTTATAAAGAATAATGCTCCATGGATGTTTTAGAAGACTAAAGTTCAAACAGTGGTCACTTAAAATAATTTTGTTCTAAAGACAAAATAATAAACAAACTTAGAATTCTTGCCTGGGTGAGCAAAATAAGTCAGGAAATATATTGAAAAACCATAATGTTACAGTCAGAGTTCATTGGAAAGATGCTTGTAAAGTCACATTGTGACTTGAGTTGTATGTATCCTCTGGAGGAGAGGTGAGGTGTTAACAGGAGATGTTTTGGAGGATTGGAGAATGGCCAGTGTTGTGCCTATCTACAAGAAGGGCAGTAGAGAAGAAGCTGGTAACTACAGGCCAGTTAGCTTGACATAAGTTATAGTTAAAATGATGGAGACTCTACTCAAAAAGAGGATAAATCAGCACCTAAAAAACAATAACTTATTGGACCCAAATCAGCATGGCTTTACTGAAGGCAAATCATGTCAGACTAATCTCACTGATTTATTTGACTATGTCACAAAGGTGTTGGATGTAGGTGGTGCCGTGGATATTGCCTATCTGGACTTCAGCAAAGCCTTTGATACGGTTCCACATAGAGCTGATAGATAAATTAGTGAAGATTGGACTTAATCCCTGGACAGTTCAGTGGATTTGCAGCTGGCTGAAGCGTAGACATCAGTTATTGTTAATGGCGAGTATTCTGAGCAGAGACAGGTTACAAGTGGTGTGCCACAAGGGTCTGTTCTGGGTCCTATTCTTTTTAATATGTTTGTGAGTGACATAGAGGAAGGTTTGGTAGGGAAGGTTTGCCTATTTGCCGAAGACTCTAAAGTGTGCAATAGGGTTGATATTCCTGGAGGCATCTGTAATATGGTAAATGATTTAGCTTTACTAGATAAATGGTCAAAGCAATGGAAACTGCAGTTTAATGTTTCCAAGTGTAAAATAATGCACTTGGGGAAAAGGAATCCTCAATCTGAGTATTGTATTGGCAGTTCTGTGTTAGCAAAAACTTCAGAAGAGAAGGATTTAGGGGTAGTGATTTCTGACAGTCTCAAAATGGGTGAGCAGTGTGGTTGGGCGATAGGAAAAGCAAGTAGGATGCTTGGCTGCATAGCTAGAGGTATAACAAGCAGGAAGAGGGATATTGTGATCCCGCTATATAGAGCGCTGGTGAGACCACATTTGGAATACTGTGTTCAGTTCTGGAGACCTCACCTACAAAAAAATATTGACAAAATTGAACGGGTCCAAAAACCGAAGAGCCAGCGCTGTCCAAAGACTTCTCCATGGTCATGTGGCCAGTATGACTAAATGCCAAAGGTGCACAGAATGTTGTTACCTTCCCACCAAAGTGGTCTCTATTTATAGAGCTCACTCAGTTATGCGACGCTAGGGGATTTGAACCTGCCAACCTTTCTGATCGACAACTTCGGTGCCTTAGCCACTGAGCCACTGCATCCTTTATGCAAATGCCTATAGTGTCAAGTTATATTTCTCTATTAAAATTATCTATGCAAACTTTCTCAAACATTAACATCTGAAAATTTGGTCTTGCTTTGCATACATTCTATTGGGAACATAATGTCTGTATTCTATAATATTTTTAGATGAAATACATTTTTTGTATTTCATTTGATGTATTAGATGAAATACATCAAATGAAATACATTTTTTTAAAAAAACTATATAGTTCAATTGTTAAATTCTATGATACTCTTTTTTTGTGTACATTAATAAGGGGTGCAGCCTATACAGCTGGGATCAGGTTCTGGAGGTGGAAATTGAGATGCGCACGCATCTCTGCATCCCAGATATGTGCACATGTGTGCACATACAAGATTTGGCTTCTGCGCAGGCACAGCAAGCGAAATCTTGTATGAGGATGCTCTCACACATGAGATTTCGCCAATTTTTGGCATTTTTTGCTTCTGCCCATACAAGGAAGCAAAGAAATCCCTGAAAATTGGCAAAATCTTGTGTGCAAGAGCATCCTCACGTGAGATCTTGCTTGCTGCACATGCGCAGAAGCCAAATCTAACACTGACGGGAGCACATGCACACATTGAATGCATGCACACGCACACTGATCCTGGAGAGCATACCAGTAGCGGCCGGTAAGTGGAACCCTCGCCTGGTGTGCATGGTTATTATGATGGTTTCATTAATTATGTTGTTCTTGAAAACTAGTATAAGAATTAAATAGGCGTTGATTGCTTACCTGAACGCCTCTTCTCGTACGGTGAGTGGGTACAGCAGTCATGCGGGTTGCTCCTGTCCAATCCGATGGGACTGAGCCTAGTATTAAAAAAGCCTGCTGGATCCGCCCCTTCCCCAGAATTCGCGAATCCGTAGACTAGGCTCAGTAGTGAAGCTCCATAATGTTCAACTCTCATGTGTTAGAAGAAAGGTAGGAATAGAAGTCATAGAAGACCACACAAAAGGGAGGGAAGTGACTGCTGTACCCACTCACCGTACGAGAAGAGGCGTTCAGGTAAGCAATCAACGCCTATTCTCCGTACTGAAGGAGTGGGTCCAGCAGTCACGTGGGACATACCCAATAGATAGGTCCCTAGGGTGGGATTAGATTGCTATCGTGAGAGATAACGGATTGGAGTACCCTTCTGCCGAAGGCAGTGTCCGCTGAGGCGTAAGAATCGATTTTGTAGTGCCTTATGAAGGAATTTGGCGAGGCCCAAGTGGCTGCTTTGCAGAATTCCTCCAACGGGGCTTGAGTCGCCCAAGCAGCAGATGTGGCAGCACTTCTGGTGGAGTGCGCTGTAATATTCTTTGGAATGGAGAGGGAAGCTGTCTCATAGGCCTTAGAGATGGTCCCTCTGATCCAACGGCCTATCACTGTTGAAGACACTTTGGATCCCATGGATCTGGGATGATAGGCCACGAAGAGTGCTTCAGACCTCCGAATGGGTCCTGTGCATTGAATATAAATTTTTAGCGCTCTAGTAAGATCCAGAGTGTGCCATCTAATTGCCAGGGGTGCTCCCGTTGGAGACAGAAGGAAGGTAAGACAATATCCTGGGATCTGTGGAACATGGAACTGACCTTGGGTAGAAAGGTGGGGTCCAGTCGCAGAACCACCTTGTCCTGATGGAACTGACAGAGGTCCTGTCTGATAGAGAGGGTTGCCAACTCAGATATGCGTCGGGCGGATGTAATCGCCACCAGGAATGCTACCTTAAAGGATAGGTACCTGAGGGACGCAGATTTCAGGGGTTCGTAGGGTGCCTGAGTAAGGGAATGGAGAACCCGTGGCAAGTCCCAGGAAGGATATCTGTGGATCTTAGCAGGCCTGAGGTTGGCCACTCCTCTGAGAAATTCTTGGATTTCCGGAAAGGAGCGGAGAGGCTGCCTGCGAGGCCCCGCCAAGACAGAAGAGATGGCTGCCAGGTGGCGACGGATGGTGCTGGTAGAGAGGCCTTGGTGGAAACCTTTCATGAGGAAGGATATTATCCTGTGAATGGGAAGACACAGGGGAGATAAGCCCTCCTGCGAGCACCACTGATGGAATTTGGACCAAGTATGGTCGTATATCCGGTTGGTAGACCCTCTTCTAGACTTCAGGATGATTTCCACTGTGTCTGGGTCGTACCCTCGCAGGTCTAGGTCTCTCCGGATAATAGCCAGGCGGTGAGGTGGAACCACTCCGGATCCGGATGGAAGGAGGCCCCCTGCCGCAACATATCCTCCAAAACAGGGAGTCGCCAGGGGTCCTGGACGGACAGCTGTTGGAGGTCTGCGAACCAGGGCCTGCGAGGCCAGTGAGGGGCGATCAGAATTACTCGAGCCCTCTCTAGGATGATCTTGTGAACCACGTCTGGCAGAATTGGAATTGGAGGGAAGGCATACAGAAAACCTGGAGGCCAAGGGATCCTGAGAGCATTGATTGCCTCTGCTCCCGGGGATGGAAACCTGGAGATGAAACGAGGGAGCTGGGCGTTGGCTTCGGTCGCAAACAGATCCAGCACTGGATGGCCGAACCTGAGGCAGATTTGGTGGAACAGTGCTTGATGGAGATTCCACTCTCCTGGATCTATGGTTGCTCGCGATAGCCAGTCCGCTTGGACGTTGAGGCTCCCCGAGATGTGATCGGCTAGGAGCGACTGGAGATGTTTCTCCGCCCAAAGGCCTAACTTTAGGGCCTCCCTCATGAGGGCCTTGGATCTTGTGCCTCCCTGTCTGCCAATGTGGCTTTTGGTGGCTATGTTGTCGGTAAGAATCAGAACATTCTGGTTGGAGATGTGAGGTTTGAATTGCTTTAGAGCTAGAGACACGGCTCTTAATTCTAGCCAATTGATGGGCCTGGAAGCCTCCTCCGGTGACCACGTGCCCTGGGCTAGTAGACCCTGGGCATGGGCTCCCCAGCCCGAGAGGCTGGCATCTGTAATGACAACAAACTGGTCTGGGCACCGGAAGGGAGATCCCTTGTCTAGGGCTGGAGAAGTCCACCACTTGAGGGATCTGCGAACTGTCGGTGGAATGGCGATGCGACGAGTCGAGTTGCTGTGGCCCGATCTCTGGAATGGTAACAGAAGCCACTGTAGTTCCCTGGCGTGAAGGCGGGCCCAGGGGACAATGCCAATACATGACACCATCTTTCCCAGTAGGGAGGATAGGGTGACGATGGAGGCAGATTGCTGGGATAGGATGTGAGCGATGAGATCCAACATGCTGCGTTTTCTCTCAAGAGAGAGGAAAACCTGGGATATCTCAGAATTAATGACAGTTCCCAGATGTAGAATGGAAATAGATGGCTTAAGGTGGCTTTTTTTGAAATTTATAGAGAACCCATGGTTCTGTAGAACCGACATGGTGGAGGAGAGATCTGCAGCCACTCCGTTTTTTGAATTCCCATGAATTAAAATGTCATCTAAATAACATAAAATATGAATGGGCGTGGCCCGGATATGAGCCGCCAGGGATCCCAAGAGCTTAGTGAAGACTTTGGGAGCTGAGGAGAGCCCAAATGGCATAGCCCTATACTGAAAATGCCTGCCTTGAAAAGCAAAACGCAGAGATTTTCTATGGCCTTTGGCAATGGGGATATGGAGGTAGGCTTCCGTAAGGTCCAGGGAGACCATAAAATCCCCCGGATGCAGGGCGGCTAAGATGGAGGATAAGGAATGCATTTTGAATTTCCTATATTTTATGAATTGGTTCAATTTTTTTAGATCTAAAATGGCTCTCCAACCTCCAGAGGTCTTAGGGACCATGAAGAGGATGGAGTAGAAGCCCAAGCCTCTCTGGAGAGAGGGGACCGGCTGGATAGCTTTAATAGCTAACAGATGAGAAATAGCCTCCTCCATTCGGATACGAGATGTAGAGGAGCTGGGAGAAGGACAAGAAATAAAACGGTTAGTGGGAGGAGAAATGAACTCTAAACGGAGACCCCTTTCCACAGTATCAATGACCCAGGGGTCCTTACAAGAACGGTGCCAGGCGGAGGAGAAACAGGCCAGGCGACCGCCTATGGGAAAAGAGGGAGACTCACCATCTGGATTTTTTGGAGGCTCTAGTAGAGGAGGATCCCCTCTGGTAGCGGGAACCTCTGCCCCTGGAGTTTCTAGATTGGGATCGAAATCGAGGGGAATACTGACCTGGATTCCTTTGAAAGGCGAAACCTTGATCCTGTTGATGCCCTGTGCGCCGAAAGGACTGCGGTTTAGAGGCCTTCTTGGTGGTAGGTCCTAAGACCTTTTTCTTGTCCGTGGTCTCTGTGAGGAGAGGGTCCAGAAGGTCTTCGAAGAGGAGATTGCGTTTCAGAGGACCCGTGGCTAACTGCCACTTCTGCCTTACTCCCGCCTGCCAAGGGCGGAGCCATAGAAGTCTTCTGGCCGTTGTGGAGGCCGCTACTGACCTGGCTGCAATCTGGAAGATTGGAGAGTAGCATCCGCTACATATTGGGCAGCTGCAAAGATTTTGTTGAAATCTTGTTGGCCTCGTAGATCATCTGGAGGTAGATGTTGTTGGAGCCGACGAAGCCACAAGAGCATGGCTCTGGAAAAGAAGGATGCTGCTGCAGCACTTTTAATGGCCCATGAGTCAGCGAAGAAACCTCTTTTGAGCATTTGCTCAAGACGCTTGTCTTCTGGACGGAGGACCTCCTCTGCTTAGCCAGGCATGGCAGCAGCCGAGTGAAGAGTCTTCCCCGGATCATCTGGCCTGGGACAGGCTAGGAGTTCCTCATAGGAGGGAGAGAGCTTGTAAAGCTTCTTGTCCTTGGAAGTGGGAGTGAAGCCAGAGGTTGGGTGGTCCCACTGTTTGAGCAAGGCGTCCTTAAACAATTTGGGCATAGGAATTACCTCATTGTCTTCCTGTTCTTCCATGAAATAAGGAAGATTTTCCTCCGGAGGATCTGTGGAAGGAGTAGCCTGCTTTTCTTGCGCGGCTAGCCCCGTGGATACTCTTGCCTTAAGAAGGAGAGATTTGAAGAGCTGAGGTGGAAAGATGGCAGCTGGGGCTGGAATCTTAATTTGAGAGTCCTCATCTTCCGACAGACGCTGAAAGGGGTCATCATCCTCTTCTGCATCCACGTCCTCATTCTCTTCCTGAGAGGAATCAGAGTCCTCCATGACTGGGGCTCTGTAGGAAGGAGAGGAACTCACGGGACGGGAGGAACGTGGAGGGGGATGAGACAAGGAAGGAACATTGATGGCCGAGAGTTTAGCATCAATGGTTTTAGTCAAAACAAACAAGATAGACTGAAACTCCGGAGGCAAGGAAGAAATATCAGCCGGAAAAATAGGAGGATCCCTGAAGGCCTGAGAAGGTTCTGGCTGGGAGGAATCCTCAGTAATATCTGGCTCCTCTGGACCTAAGCCCCATAGGTTAGGTTGGGGTGGATTTAGGTTTGGCTCATCCAGGGATAGCACAGGAACCCCAGAGAGAGGCAGGTTAGAGGCCTCTGGGGGGTTTGGATTCATATGCACTTGGGCCTGCACCTTTAAACATTTGGCTGATTTATCATGTATTTTTTGCAGGGCTAGGTCCCTTCTCTTCTCAGCCCTGGTGGACTTAGCCAAGGAATGGGCCCCTGAAGAAGAGGAGGAAGAGGCCTGGGGGATATTAGTAGATTCATCACCAGTAGGCCTAACCTCTCTGGGACCTTTAGTAGTGCCTCTCTTGGGAAAAGAAGCCATAGTCTGAACAAATTACAGAAGACGAGGCTTGAGCCAAGACCAAATCTAGGCCCAGGAGCGGCTGCGACTTAGGGGCAATCCGGACAGTACCAAGAGTTCGTTTCCCTAAATGCAGCGTGGCAGGCCTCACTAAACTTAACTTAAGTAAACCAAGGCACAGTGGTTGGAGGCCACTTCCGTGGAGAATAGACCTGAGGGACTCACAGCTACTCCAGGGTCAAGCGGCGGACTGGAAGCACTGATGGCTGACCAAGAAGGGCAAAACCGAAAGTGCGAAGTTACTGGGTGCGAGGGCCTTCGCGCCAAAAAACCCGCTCCGTTTAATTTGCAATCGGAGGGAACTAAGTCCGGGAGACAATCAAGTCCCACACCGCAGGAGGTAAATAGCCCTTAAATCCTTATGTAAACAGTGGCTTGCCCCGGCAGGACCTCCAGGCCGAGAGGAATAAAGTTAAATTCCAGGCCGGCCGCAGCAACAGCACGGAGGGAAAAACAAAACCGCGAATGGCTGTGCCGCTCACTTCTCCCACAAACTCGAAGCCCGGTAGGGCTGAGTAGAATCCACTGCCGGCAAGCTTTAATAATAGAATAATCTTACTGTTTTTAGAAGAGAAAGATCGAAGGGAAGGTGTTTTGAGAGGAACGAGCGTTCACACGACCGCAGGATAGCAGGACTGAGCGAATTCTGGGGAAGGGGCGGATCCAGCAGGCTTTTTTAATACTAGGCTCAGTCCCATCGGATTGGACAGGAGCAACCCGCGTGACTGCTGGACCCACTCCTTCAGTACGGAGAATAGCGTAAACAGTGTCTGGAAATTAATGTTAATTTCTTCCCATTTGGTGAATGAAAAAACTTCTCACAAAAATAAAACTTTAAATGTTATTATAGCTTATTTAATTAGTTACAAATAAAAATAGGGAAATTCTACCTCATACATTTTAAGCCAAGGGTCTCCAACCCCAGTTCATGGAACAGTACTGATCTGCGGCTTTCCAGAAACCAGTCCACATAAACAAGTGAAACCCTATCTACAGGATGCAGGCTCATGCAAAACCATGTCCCCCTACAGTCCACAGAAAAACCTCCATGAAACCAGTTCCTGGTGTCAAAAGAGTTGAGGGCCACTGCTCTAAACCACAATGGAGATCAAGTCAAATACTTAATGCACTACTTAAATATGAAAGAATTAGAGGCAAAAATATACCAGTAGTCCAGGTAGAAGGCAGAGAGTATAGGTAGGGGGCAATAAGTGCCTCCTACAAACAAGTCCCAAAACTATGAATCCTGAAGAATCATGGCAGTTGTTCACTCTTACGAACAATCACAGAGGCCCTGCAACATTCATCCGGAACATTACAGGCTGAGGGATAGATCAGCCTTTCAGAAGCTCCATTCAGACATCTGAAGGCACTACCTGGCATATTGCAGACCGAAATGCAGCTTCTGAGGAACTGATCCATTTCGGTTGGCAACGTACTGGACGAGGCCTGAATGGGGCATCAGAGGGGTGCATGCAGCTTAGAGGCTGAAGAAGAGACAGCTTGCTAGATCTTCACAAGGTAAGTGGCTCGGCGCTGCAGGTTGGGGGGGAAGCAATTGTGGGGAGCATGAGGTATTTCAGTGGGTCAGGGAGGGCTTGGCTGGTTTTAGGCAGATGGCCTAGGCCTCCCACGGACTTCCCCACCCTAAAATACCTCATATACACTTAACAAGCCTTACATTTGACTAGTGAATGTGTGGGCAAAAGGAGGCAGTGATCCCATTCAAGGTACAAAATTCGCTCCTACGAATCTTCAAGTTATGAATGGAATGGGCGGGCTCCATTATATTTGTAACTCAAGAACTACCTATATAACATAATATTCATTGAAAAATTAGATAGGATTGATGAACAAGGTATTAACTGAATATAAAAACCCCAGATTTATTTTAATTATAATTTAAGGTGAATTTCTACTTTTTTGCAGTTTAATACAGAACAAATAAAATGCCTAAGTAATGTTCGTTAGAATCTTATTGTTCTCAGTCAAAAACATCAGTTTTTAAAAACAAAATATGAAGGGATTCTTGGTATAGAAACACAGAAGATTGATAGCAGAAAAAGACTTCATGGTCCATCTAGTCTGCCCTTATACTATTTCCTGTATTTTATCTTAGGGTGGATACATGTTTATCCCAGGCATGTTTAAATTCAGTTACACGTCTGCTGGAAGTTTGTTCCAAGCATCTACTACTCTTTCAGTAAAATACTATTTTCTCACCTTGCTTCTTATCTTTCCACCAATTAACCTCATATTGTGTCCCTTTATTCTTGTGTTCACTTTCCTATTAAAAACATTTCCCTCCTGAACCTTATTTAACCCTTTAACATATTTAAATGTTTCGATATATCTTTTGGTAGCTTTCACTGCTTAAAAGTGCATTATTTATTTTACTGGGAACTCTTTTCCACATTTACATGCCAGATTAATTCTACAATTCATGGAAATCTATAGTCTTGAAAGATAATATGCAAGGGATTTTAAAAGCAATCAATAATCATTTCCCCAGTGGTTTTCTTTTAATCTCAGATTTATTCTGTCTCTCTCAAATGGTTACAGATGACCAGATCATTAAAATATTTATTTTGTCAATTCTTCTCATTTTTCTACATTTGAATTATGCATGTGTTTGTCATAGGATTGCCAGCTTGTTGTCAAGGATGCTAATTGACCCTTTTTTTTATTATTTGTAATAAATAGGTGTCATTTTTTAATGAACAGGATAGTTCTGTCACAAAAGTCTTTTTCAAAACATTTTCCTCCACTTTTTCAGTTCCTACTTGCAATATATTTGGAAAAAAATACTGAACATCAAAATACCTTACACTTATAATCTTTGTACTCTTACAATACCATATTATAAAAATATAATTATTATCACTATATTGCTATAAAACAGTAATTTGCTAGCAGCTACCTAGCTTGATTCTGGAACAGGTCAAAATAAATTGACCAGTTGCATTAACCACACTTGCTAACTTTAAATTCTAAAACTTTCATATATGTGCTGGTAACTGCAACACCTGAAATTATTCAGACACTACAGGCAGGTTAAAACATATTCTCAAAACACCTGCAGAATTGGAGTTACTGTTTTAATTTAATAGAATAGAATCTTGAGTATGTAACTGTTACTCATGAGAACTTTGTCTCTACAAATACTAAATTGTTAGAAAACATGTTATGTGAGATAGTGTTCATAAACTTCAGGATAGTAGCAAGAAAAGGCAAGAGATCAGCCTAAATGAGTGTCTTCTGTATATAGCTCCCATTTTACAGATACTGTTTTATACTTTAGTTTTTTAAAACATTTGCAAATCAAATTTGTTTTGCACAGCACTTTTGCCTAAAGTATTTCTCTATATTAGATGAAATACAAGTAGGGCTACAAATGACTATTTAATCTTCCTTGCAATCATTTTGCAGCTGATGAATATTTATATACTTACATAAAGTATACATGATTCCTACTGTAATTCCATAATGTAAATATGACATTGAATGCTGACTTTGTAATATGCAAAGCATATTTGGTTGAAACACATTAAATTCTAGAGAAAAAAATTGACCCAACCATTTCAATCTTCAAATAGTATAGGAAGGTTTCTAATCATGGCTGTTTATTTACTCATTTACAAAAGGAGGGGGGGAGCTTGTGAATAGAAGTTTCTTTGGACTTTGATTTAGTAAACTAACTTGAAATTTTCCTAAGGCCAGGTTCTGGGTCATGGCTGAAGACTGCAATTAAACTAGTAATTACTAATGTGTGATTAAATATAATTACAGTATAGAACTAAGAATTTTTAAGAGTTATTTCATTATCGCCTCTTTTACTAGACTCTCTCACCCATGTGTGTGTGTGTGTGTGTGTATAAAATATACACATGTATGTGTGTGTATGTGTGTATGTATGTATGTATGTTGTGTGTGTTTCTCTGTTAGATATATATGTGTGTTTATTATATACATATAATAAATATACATATATAAGACAGAGAGGAAACACCAAATTTGCAGTCAGTTTCATTAATTTTTTTCCTTATAAATTGTTACTACACTTAAAAATGTTCAAGAGTAAGGAATGTTCAAAGTGTTTGGGAGGAAACAGCATCCAATTCAAACATTTAATATAATTTATAGGTCCCAAAGGTGCTTTTGCAAGAGGCAACTGCACTTTATGGTTTTTATAATACTAACAACAGAGTTGGGACTGACCTTGGAGGTCTTCTAATCCAACCCCCTGCTTGGGCAGGAGACAAATGGTTATCCAACATCTTAAAACCTTCCAGTGTTGGAGCATTCACAACTTCTGGAAGCAAGCCATTCCACTGATCAATTTTATTTGAAGACGTTTCGCTTCTCATTCAAGAAGCTTCTTCAGCTCTGACTGGATGATGGAGAATGGACCATCCATGAGCCAGCAGTGTGTAGCCGCAGCCCCAAAAGCCAATGCAATCCTACATTGCATTAACAGAGGGATACAATCTAGATCAAATGAGGTTCTAATACCATTCTATAAAGTAAGATTGCACCTGGAGTATTGCATGAAGTTTTGGTCACCACACTATAAAAAAGATACTGAGACTCTAGAAAAAGTGTAGAGCAGAGGTCCCCAACCTTTTTTGCACCAGGGACCGGCTTTAAGCTAGACCAGTTTTCCATGGCCCGGTGGGGGGGGGGGGGAAGCTAGCTGTCAGCGGCGCCGTAAAAGGGGCGATCAAGAGAGGAATGGGTGAATGAATGGACGGAGGGTAGGAAGGAAGGAAGGAAAGAGGGAAGGGACAGGAACAAAAGAAGGGTGCAAAGGAAGCAAGGAGAGGTGTGAAAGGGGAGAGTAAGAGAGGAAGGAGTGAAAGAAGGGAATGAGGGAGGAAAGAAGGGAGGAAGGAAAAGGAAAGCAAGAAATGGAGGGGGGAAAGGAAGGAAAGAAAGAAAGAAAGAAAGAAAGAAAGAAAGAAAGAAAGAAAGAAAGGGGGAAGGGACAGGAACAGAGGAAGGAAGCAAGGAAACTTATGAAAGGGGAGAGTAAGGGAAGAAGGTAGGAAGGAGAAAGAAAAGAAGAAATAGAGGAAGGGAAGGTAAAAGAGAGAAAGAAAAAGAGCAAGAAAGAAAGCAAGAAAGAGAAAGAAAGAAAGGCAACTTCAAAGAAAGGCTCACTGAGCATCTCTCACTCTCTCTCTCTGTCTATCCCTCTTTCTTTCTTTCTCTTCCTTTCTCTCTCTCCTCTTCCTTTATCTCCTCTCTCTCTCCCTCTCTCTTTCTCTCCCCCCCTCTCTCCCCCCTTTCCCTCTCTCCCTCTCTTGCTATCTCTCCCCCCCTCTCCCTCTCTCTTTCTCCCTCTCCCTCTCTTTCTCTCTCTCCCCCTCTCTCTCTCTCTCTCCCCCTCTTTCTCTCTCTTCTTCTCACTTTCTCTCTCTTGTTTTCTTTCTGTCTCTTTTGCTTTCTCTCTCTCTCACTCTTTCTTGTTTTCTTTCTCACGCTCTTTCTCTCTCTTGTTCTCTCTCTTGCTATCTCTTTCTCTCCCCCCCTTTCTCACTCTCTTTCTCACTTTCTCTCTATCTTGCTGTCTGTTGCTCTCACTCACTCTCGTTCTCTCTCCGTTCTTCTCAGCGATGACGCGCGCACGCCCTGCCCGCCTCACCTTTGCGAGAGCACTTTCGCCCCGGGCTCTCAGCAAGGGGGTTTGCAGGAGAGGCGGGGCCGGCGAAGGTGATATTGAATGTCGGGGGAGAACAGGCGGTTGCACGCGCTCCCTATCCCCCTGCTAGCCCACTCGGAATATTCAAAATAAGAAAAGCCTTCGCCGGCAAAGGTTTTTCTTATTTTGAATATTCCGAGTGGGCTAGCAGGGAGATAGGGAGCGCGCGCAACCGCCCGTTCTCCCCCGACATTCAATATCACCTTCGCCGGCCTCCGCTGAGGAAAGCCTTTGCCGGCATTTCCTCTCGGCGTCAAGGAGGCGCAGCGGCGGGCGGAGAGAGGGAAGGGGGGGCAGCGGCATCCCTCCTGGCCTTGGCGGGCCGCCCAACCCTCCCCACCTCCTGCAAACGCGGCGGGGGGAGAGCGAGGAGCCGGTTCCGGCGGGCGCGGGGCTTGGCTGGCTGGCGGGGGGGAGCGCCGCTGGTGGTGCGGAAAGGCCGAGGGGGCCCTGGCGCCGCGGACCGGCTGAAAAGCCCCAACGGCCCGGTCCCGGTCCGCGGACCGGCGGTTGGGGATCTCTGGTGTAGAGGAGAGCAACCAGGATAATCAGGGGACTGGAGACTAAAACATATTAAGAATGGTTACAGGAACTGGGCATGGATAGTCTAGCAAAGAGAAGGACCAGGGAAGACATGATAGCAATGTTCCAACATTTGAGGGGCTGCCTTAGAGCTGAGGGGGTCAAGCTATTTTCCAAAGCCCCCGAAAGCCAGACATGGAAACTGATCAAGGAGAGGTTCAAACTAGAATTAAGGAGGAACTTTCTGACAGTGAGAACAATCAACCAATGGAACAACTTGCCTTCGGAAGTTGTGGAAGCTTCATCACTTGAGACTTTCAAGAAGAGATTGGTCATTAAAGGAAGCAGTCCCTAAATAAAACTACAACTAAGCTTAATTCAGCTTTCCTTTGCTTCATAGATCTGCAAAGGTTGCAAATGAAAGAATTGGTTGCAAAGTTACTCTTTCATCTCTGCCGTCAGGCCTGGGGGAACTGAGACATCTCCCCCGGGCCCATACAGTTTATACATGGTATGTTTGTGTGTATGCTTGCTTTTAATACTGGGTTTTTTAGTGTTTTTTAAATTATTAGATTTGTTCTTACATTGTCTTTGTTATTGTTGTGAGCCGCCCCGAGTCTACGGAGAGGGGCGGCATACAAATCTAATAAATAATAATAATAATAATAATAATAATAATAATAATAATTGGTCACTAAACAAGGACTACCATTACTAAATAGTAAATTTAATAGTAAATTGTTTGCCGCCCTTATGAATTAAAATAAAGTTTTATACAAGCAAAATAATTATTATAGTATTCCCATAAAATCACATTTTTAAAATATTCTCCTTGCATACAAATTATATTTTGAAAAGGTGTTTAAGTGAAAAGGGTTAATTTAGAAAAACTAAAATTTGAGAAATCCAATTTTTCTTTTATGGTTCTGCCCTATCAATCACCGCATCCTTTTTACAGAACTATTACTTTGTCCCTAAATAACTTTGAGCAAAATGACGCTACAGTGTGCATCGTTTATAATACTTCAAATGCAGGTCTTCTACCTAAAGCCATGTAACTTTGATCACTAAGCTGCCTGGGATCGGTATCAAGCTGCCTAAAACTGACTCAAGGCAGAACAAGCTTTTTTTTCCCCCCAGCCAAGCCCTTTAACAGAAACCATTTTTCTGCCCTTACCTCCCTTGACACTTTCCTTCTGCCAAAGTCAGCAAACTCCATGCTAGAACAGATTCCAACTATATAAAGACTCTCAGGAGCAATTCCCTTAAATTGGGTAGGTCCAAAATAGTCCATGTATTTAAAAAATGCGGTATTCAAAAGGACTGTATTTATTTCCACTCACTTTCCAAGAATATAAAGGTGGAAGAGTTTTAAAAACCACTATCTCCTCTTCCCCCCAAAAACCCCCTATACATTTGATGCATTTAAGAAATAAGGATGATGATGGTGATGATGATATTATTATTATTTATTATTATTATTATTATTATTGTTGTTGTTGTTGTTGTTATTGTTATTATTATTAATTAGATTTCTATGCTACCCCTTTCCAAAGATTCGGGGAGTAAATATGTATAGTAAATACAAGAATATGTAAATGGTCTCCTCCTCAAAGCATTTAGCATGGCAAAAAACCAAGATTTTAAAAGAGTGATATGCAGCTTTAAATCACCAGTTTTAAAATCTGTTAATAAATCTGTAAATTATGAGAGTGTTAATAAACAGAGGTAAATATATTCATGAAGTGAAAATCTTGAAAAAATGTTATATTTCTTTAATGGACAGCAGCGAACAGAGGTTCAATTATTCTGAAGAAACCCAGTGATTTTAACTCTTTATTGGGGGCCACTTTAATAATTTTGATTACCCTGGTGGATTATTTTTGTATAGGAAAGCCAGGAAGAATGTTACCCTTTTCTATGGGGTGTTGGGGTTTGGGGTTTTTTGGCAGCAATAATCATAGTATCCTTCTAGACCAGGGTCCCCCAAAGTGATCAGTACAGATTCCCAAGAATCATTGGGATTATCCAAGGATTGATAAATAGCTGGAGGTCAAAAGAAGGTCAATACAGGAGGTAAATAAGTGGCTTACAAATGATGGAAGGTCATTAATGTTTTGAGATCTCTGTAAAGTCCCTAGTCCTGAGGCTGAGGTGGCTAGTGGTGAGATAGTTACCCAGGGATTGAGTTACCCAGGAACAGTTCTCAAGAGTAAATGAGAACTGTCTTGAGTTGTCTCTATCAGATATGTGTTAGTACTGGCCTCATTTATCTATTATTTTTTGTATCACTATTAATTAAAATATGCCACCCTGAGTCGCTTTAAGAAGGGCAGCATAGAAGTCTAATAAATAAATAAAAATTGCATTTATTAAATTACAGTGATACCTCATCTTACAAACGACTCGTCATACAAACTTTTCGAGATACAAACCCGGGGTTTAAGATTTTTTTGCCTCTTCTTACAAACTATTTTCACCTTACAAACCCACCGCCGCCACTGGGATGCCCCGCCTCCAGACTTCCGTTGCCAGCGAAGCACCCATTTTTGTGCTGCTAGGATTCCCCTGAGGCTCCCCTCCATGGGAAACCCCACCTCCGGACTTCCGTTGCCAGCGAAGCGCTTGTTTTTGCGATGCTGGGATTCCCCTGCAGCATCGCAAAAACACAGAAGTCCGGAGGTGGGGTTTCCCATGGAGGGGAACCTCAGGGGAATCCCAGCAGCGCAAAAACGGGCGCTTCGGCTGGCAAAAGGGGTGAATTTTGGGCTTGCATGCATTAATTGCTTTTCCATTGATTCCTATAGGAAACATTGTTTCATCTTACAAATTTTTCATCTTAAGAACCTCGTCCCGGAACCAATTAAGTTTGTAAGACAAGGTATCACTGTATTTTCATATACCAGTAATAAATATTTGGGGGTCAATGAAGAATCTGAAACTTCATGAAGGAGTTCATAAATTGAAAAATAATAAGATGGAGACCTTATACTAGCCCATTTCAGTAAGTTGGGGGGTACTGTTTTGCAGCATTGTCACTTATACCTGCAGGATATTTTAAAAATGAACAATAACATGAGACCTTGGTGTGATATAAATCTGCTTTGGGCTGCACATTCTATCCCTACTTAATCCCTCTGTGAATCACTAGCCATTTATATCACAGTCACTAGAAGGCAATTTATAATCTGTTCTTCCGAGAATCCTATGTGAATCAACCTTCCTTTTTGGTTTATGTATACAGTGGTCCCTCGAGTTTCGCGATCTCGATCTTCGCGAAACGCTATATCGCGAGTTTTCAACCCGGAAGTAAACTCCACCATCTGCGCATGCGTGCCCTTCCACGCATGCGTAGATGGTGGAGTTTCCCCGCCGGGCAGAGGCTTCCCTGGGTCTTCCCCCTCTTGCCCCGGTAAGGCGCGAGCAACGGCGTGGGCGGGTGGGCGGCACACGCGCGGGGAAACCCCAGGGCCGCTTCTCAGCTGAGAAGCGGCCCCAGCAACAGCGCGGGGGGCGGGCGGCACGCGCGCGTGGGGGGAAACCCCAGGGCTGCTTCTCAGCTGAGAAGCGGCCCCAGCAACAGCGTGGGGGGGCGGGCGGCACGCGCGCGCGCGCGGGGAAACCCCAGGGCTGCTTCTCAGCTGAGAAGCGGCCCCAGCAACAGCGTGGGGGGGCGGGCGGCACGCGCGCGCGCGGGGAAACCCCAGGGCTGCTTCTCAGCTGAGAAGCGGCCCCAGCAACAGCGCAGGGGGGGGGCGGGCGGCACGCGCGCGGACAAGCAGCAGCAGCGAGGCGGCGGGGAAACCCAATCTTCGGCTCCTCGCTGCTGCGGTGGAAATAAAAACACCATCTGCGCATGCGCAGATGGTGTTTTTACTTCCGCACCGCTACTTCGCGACAAATCGATCATCGCGAGGGGTCCTGGAACGGAACCCTCGCGATGATCGAGGGACCACTGTATATGAATATATAAAACAAGAATGAAGATAATGTTACAGAAAAACAGTCTGATTTTCAGAATGAAAATTAGAGTTGGATTTCCTACCCAGAGTCAGAGTGGCACCTATATTTGAAGTAGTGATTGGCATCGGGGTGAAATCCAAAATTTTTCCCTACCGGTCCTGTGGCCGTGGCTTGGTGGGCATGACAGGGAAAGGATATTGCAAAATCTCCATTCCCACCCGACTCTGGGGCAGCCAGAGGTAGTGTTTGCTGGTTCTCTGAACTACTCAAAATTTCCACTAACGGTTCTCCAGAATCTGTCATAACCTGCTAAATTTCACCCCTGGTTGGCATATTTCTGTTCTGTTGGGCTCTCTGGTAGAATCCTCCCGAAAATTCACAGGTACAAATTGCAGACACACACACATTTGAAAATTCATAACAATGTTCTTTATACCGAAAATTCACTTAAACTAAGCCCTCTTTTGATATAGCAAAGAGCACTGGTCTCCAAACAAACTGGTAATTGGTACAAATCCCTTATCAGTTCTGAGATACTTAGCTTGCAGCTGTGAGGCAATTCACAGTCCTTCTTTCACAAAGTGAAACACCCTTTGCTCTGCTTTAGTTTCAAAGCAGGGAAAAAGCAACACACCAAGGTCGAAGTCAGCAAGGCAGGCACGAAACACAACGATCAGATAATCCTCCACAATGGCCAAACCCACACGCTGCTCTTTATAGCAGCCTCACTAATTACCACAGCCCCACCCAACCACAGCTGGCCTCATTTTCTTTGATAATACTCTCTCAGTTGTTGCTGCCTATGCATTGCTCTCTGCATGCGTGGCTGTATCATTAACTCTTGTTTCGAATCCAAGGAGGAGAGATAATTGATCTCCTTCTGAGCTGTCTGCCACACTCTCCTCCTCCCTGTCACTCATGTCTTCTTGGTCAGAGGAGCCTTCATCAGCAGATTCCACCGGGGGCAAAACAGGCCTGTGGCATGTGGATGTCTCCCCCACAGTCACAGTCTTTGGGGCAGGAGCTGGGCCAGAGCTAACCACAACAATTTCCAACCAGTTTTTTTTCACCAACTCTAACACAGAATTATTTGTAACCACAGCTAAACAAGCCTGTGTGGATACAGTTCTTCTATTCTGTATTAGCAACAAAATAAATTATTTTTTTAGATATTTTTCAATTTTTTAAAAATTGTGGTCCTTACTGTGCTTTTCTTATTATCACATCTTAACAGGTTAAAATTATATATCTGGGTCTTGAATTTTAAGACAGGGAAAGTTTAGAAATAGAAGTGAAATTATTTTTTCTCCCTGGGATTTCCCCATTTTAAAAGATCATCCAACATTCGGGATACTTTCACCAAAGTGAGAGGCACCCTATGCTGTATTTCCAACAACTCTGATTATATATTTCCTTAGTCCTTCTGCATTGATTTTAATAAAAATCATATATGGATGCTCATACTTTTAAATTATTATATTAATTGTGTGTTGCATGTTTTGGGTTTTTATTTTCTTTTATTCAGCACTAAAGTATTATTTTACTAAGCAGCCTGGGATTGTTTTACAATAAATAGATTATTTTGCTAGTTTTAACATAGTTTCTTGCTGACTAGCAAGAAAAACATTCTCCAAATCATAATTAGTGAATCCTAATTACATTTAATTCTGTTCTGCTATAACAATACTTAAACACTTACAGCAATCTTACTGAAGATATTGGCCATAATAGGAAAAGAAGAAAAGAAATCCATTAACTACCGCAACATTTTGGCTTAACATTTTTGATGCAGTCATTGCAAGTTATATATGAATTTGAATTATTTTAATCCTTATTTTTCAGATTTTATTCTAACTTGGATGTATTTGTCATCTGGTTTTGTAACTACGCAGGCAAGCCACTTGTAAGAAAAGATTTTAAAAGCCCTTCTCTTTTCTCGTAAAAATACTCTTTCAATTCTTTTAATTGGATGTGAAAAGTAACCACTGAACTTATGGTAGACTTACCTCTTAGGTTATTTAACAATTACTCTGCTTGTAATTTTGCCTAGAGAATTATGTGTTGCGGATTCAGAAAGAAAAGGCTATAAGTTTTATTTTAACAAATATAATTAGAATGCATAATTCTAATAATTAGAATGTATCCTATAGAGCAATTGTGATATACCTTAGCCAGTGCTAGTGAATAATGTTCACAAACTGAGGGGAAATAATGACAGCCATGACTTTGCAGTCTTAGTGCTGTTATTTTGTTCTGTAGTAGCTTTTATTCAGATGAGGAATGAAAACCTTGATAAGAACTGCAGGATTAAGAAGCACAATTCCTATAGGCCTTCCAGAATAGGAAAACCATCACAGTGTTATGAAAAAAGTTTATATGAACCTCCGTGGCGCAAGTAGTTACAATACAATACTGCAGGCTAGTTTTGCTACTAGTGGCTGCCTGCAATTTGGCAGTTCAAATCTCACCAGGCTCAAGGTTGACTCAGTCTTCCATCCTTCCGAGGTGAGTAAAATGAGGACCCAAATTGTTGGGGGCAATATGCTAAGTGCTATTGCTATCGCAATACAGTGTTCCCTCGATTTTCGCGGGGGATGCGTTCTGAGACCGCCCGCGAAAGTTGAATTTCCACGAAGTAGAGATGCGGAAGTAAATACACTATTTTTGGCTATGAACAGTATCTCAAGCCTTCCCTTAACACTTTAAACCCCTAAATTACAATTTCCCATTCCCTTAGCAACCATTTAGATTATTACTCACCATGTTTATTAAAGTTTATTTAAAAAAATGTTTTTTAAAAGCGGACGAAAGTTTGGCAATGACATATGATGTCATCGGGTGGGAAAAAACGTGGTATAGGGGGGGGGGAACCGCAAATTATTTTTTAATTAATATTTTTGAAAAACCGTGGTATAGACATTTCGCGAAGTTCGAACCCGCGAAAATCGAGGGAACACTGTGTTTAAAACTGTACGAAGGTAGACTCAAGACACTAAATACATTTGAGATACTTTGTCAAAACTTTGCATGAATGCTGAAAAGCCCACACTAGAGGAAGTATAGGTAGTCCTTGACTTACAACTATTTGAAATTACAATGATACTGAAAAAAAAGACTATGACTATGAGAGAATGGAGGAATCTACTTATGGGATTCCCCGATTCTCTCAAAATCCAGGCACTTGGTAACTGTAACTGTATATATGATGATTGCATGTAACCGCTATTTGTGGTCTTCCCAGCTAGCCTCTGACAAGCAATGTAATGGAAAAAGCTGGAATCGCATAATGACCTCATAATTTCGTTAACAACTTCAGTGATTCACTTAACAACAGTGGCAAAAAATGTTGTAAAATCAGATGTGACTCACTAACGACTGCCTTGCTTGCCAATGGATATTTTGGTGCTAATTGTGCTTCTAAGTCAACGACTATCTGTATGTAATCTTTATCTTTGGTGTTCATAAAATATACATACCATATCTGTATGTAGTCCCATCTAACTGAAACATATTTTTATTACTTTATTAATAAATTATTTTAACTGAAAAATACTTAATTCTAAAAAACTGACCAAAAGTCATCTTTATCTATTAGTATATAGTATAAGATTAATCCAGATAATTAATATTATCTATAATGGGATTCATGTATTAGAACTGATTAAAATATGCTAATGCTGTTAATTCTTTATAGATCCTGTTAATACTTAAAGCTAATGAAGTAAAAATGTGATTCTAGAAAGCATTCAGCAAGCCCAACACGATTTAATTTTAAAATAAGTATCTGTCACCTATCAATCAACTCAGCCAATTGCTTGCTTCTTTTAACAAATATCACTCAGGGAATCTTAACTATAAAATTGCTGTGTGACATATATAGCACTCTCCTACACAATACTCTATAACACATCATAAGACAGTTATTGTCTCAAAATTTTCACTGCTGATGCTTACAAAAGAACTGGGAAGAGGTTGAGAGCGGCTGAACAGCACCAGACAGAGGCGGTGACATTCCGTTAATGTGATTTTTTTTCTTCAGCCCTACATTTTGTTCATTCAGCTATATCTAGACAGAAAAATCTGCTTGATTTTTTTCCCCTATTTGACATGAAGTAATAACATGAACATCAGACAAGAGACTCCTTACAGAAGAAACAAAGTATGTCCATCATTTCTCAAGAGTTTTTCTCAAAACTCCATTTGTATCGATGGAAGAAATAACCTATATGTTTTTACGGATTAAAGGAGAGGGAGTTTATAGCAACAGGAAGTTGTTCATAAGAATTTCTGTATTTGTTATTGGCATTCAATGACAACTTAATTTTGAAGGCATCAACCATTTCTGCAGTGTAACGTGATGCATTCTACAAAAACAAAAAAGTACAAACTACAACTTTTGATGTGTTCGTCATTCTGTAGGAATGAAATGGATTTATGCTATGAGCATTAACCCACATTATTTTTGAAATTTATTTGTCAGGAGCAAATTAAAATTTTGTATTTTAGTGGACTTACAATATATATGATTAAGAATAACTAGCTCTAACTTTGGAAATCAAATTCTACACGACTGAATTTAGCCTACTTTATGTATGTATGTATGTATGTATGTATGTATGTATGTATGTATGTATATATGTATGTATGAATTTATATACATATTTGCATGTATGTAGGTATAGTAAAAATGAAATAGGTATTACATACAGTACAATGCATATTAACTAATGTAGTTGTATTCATACAACTATAAGTACAGTACAGCTATACAAATAGTAGTCCTTCATTTTTCAAGAATGTCCATTCACACACAGATGCTTCTGATTCTTTATAGATCTTCTAATGTGACAGATTGGATCAGAACTAACTGCTTTATTGCTCTATGCTACAATTAAATGTTTATTTGTTGCAGTTTATTCAGTCTTCAACATCTCTACGCTTATATTTCACATTAAATATTGAATAAAATCATACTTATTGATCTTGTCCTAGATTGGTAACTGGCTAAATTGTAGGAAGCAAAGGGTGGCAATAAAGGGTGGCAATAAACGGACAATTGTCTGGATGGAAAGAAATGAGAAGTGGTGTATCCCAAGGTTCAGTTTTGGGGCCTTTACTTTTTAATTTATTCATTAATGATCTGGATGTAGAAGTAAATAGTGAGGTAGCAAAGTTTGCTGGCAACACTAAATTGTTCCAGGTAGTGAAAAGTGAAACTGATTGTCAGGAGCTCCAGAAAGATCTCTCAAAATTCAGTGAGTGGGCAACAAAGTGGCAAATGCATTTTAACCTAAACAAGTGCAAAATTATACATATCGGGGCTAAGAATCCCAATTATACCTACCAACTGATGGGCACAAAGGTTTCTGAGACAACCCAAGAAAGGGATTTGGGGGTTTTGGTGGACAACTCAATGAAGATGTCAACCTAGTGCACAGCAGCAGTAAAAAAAAAAAAAGTGAATTCCACGCTTGGCATGATTAGGAAGGGAATCGAAAATAGGTCGGCAAGTGTTGTATTGCCTCTACATATCGATGGTGAGACCACATTTGGAGTACTGTGTACAGTTCTGGTCATCGCACTCAAGAAGGATATAATGGACCTGGAAAAGGTGCAAAAAAGGGCAACAAGAATAATCAAGGAAATAGAGCACCTCCCTTACGAAACCAGGTCTCTTCAGGCTTAAAAGACAGCATTTAAGAGGTGACTTGATCGAAGTGTATAAAATCATGCATGGGATAGAAAAGGTGGATAGAGAAAAATCAACGGAAATAGTTTTTCACCCAGAGGATCAATGGTTTATGGAATTCACTTTCAGAAGAGGTTGTGATAGCTTCAAGGCAGGATTAGACAGAATTATCGATGCCAAGTGCATCGGTGGTTATTGAAACGGATGTCTAAGTGCCACCTCTATGTTGGTTGAGGCAAGCAGGATTGTTGGGAGTCAAGGGAAAGGGAGGGTTTTGCCTTCTCTTTCTGCTCAAGATCCCCATGGACAATTGGTGGGCCACTGTGTGACACAGAATGCTGGACTCGATGGGCTTTGGCCTGATTCAGCATGGCTCTTCTTATGTTCTTATTTCTCTCGCTTGTTCTCTCTCTCTCTAATTAATCAACAGTCATAATTCCAAATAAGACCTGAATTCATAAATATAAAAATACCCCACTGAAATGGACAATTAAATGAAAACATGCAATACAAATATATAATTATAATCCAATTTATATACCTCACCCAACATCCCAAACACCATTCGGAAGAGTTCCATTTTGAACTGTTTCCCAAAGAAGTGAGTGGGAGCCAACTTTGTCTTCTAAAAGTCTATCTGAAAGGATGACATCACCACCAAAAGCTATGCCTCTGAAGCCTGATTCACCTCACTTTTTCTAATTACATTTTAATAAGCCATTGTGGCACAATGGTTAGAATGCAATATTTTAGGCTGACTCTGCTCCCTTCCAGGACTTCAATTCGGAGCACTCAAGGTTGACTCAGCCTTCCGGCCTTTTGAGGTTGGTAAAATGAGGACCAAGATTGTTGGGGGCAATAAGCTGACTATATAACCCACTTAGAAAGGGTTGTAAAGGACTGTAAAGCGGTATATAAGTCTAAGGGCTAAGGGCTATTTGCTGGATCAACTCCAAATACAATCCTGCAAATAACTTGATAACTCTACATTCAACGAATATAGAAACTAAGAGGAAAAATCAGTACTATGCATTTTATCCTGAAACATATTGCCAATTAGTCAGGGTACTAGTGTAAGGTTTTCATACCAGCAAATGCTAATCAGTCACTCTACCTAATTCAAGCTTCCCAGTATAGTAGTCTTCAAAAGGAGAACCATGTAAATCATAAATTTAGGCCATGAATTGGCATGTATGTATGTATGTATGTATGTATGTATGTATGGATTGATTGATTGATTGATTGATTGGATTTTTATCCTGCCCTTCTCCGAGCACTCGGGGCGGGATAAATGGTTGGTACAAGGGAATGAGTACTACAAGGGAATGACTCTCACTGTAGCAAGCTTACAACTAATACACTATTTGAAAATGGGTAAAGGTTCCCTGTCTGAAGCATCCAATCTGCTATTCTAACAATAGCCATGAGTCCAAGAGGATCCCAAATCATGGATCTCCCCAACAGGGATGGTGACACCTTGCAAAAGGCATCATAATGGATTGAGAATGCTAATGGACAAACAGTAACTCAGTCTTGTTGGAATTCTGTTTGTTTGTTTGTTTGTTTGTTTGTTTTATGAGTGGCATACCCACCCAATAGGTTTGAGGGCGGTTAATTTAATACTACTGTCACCCATTCCTGTATAAAGAAACCTGGAGACTAGCCAACATTTAAATTAGCTAGGTTGACATGAGGTAACTGAACAATGTTGTTCGTTGGCTATCTGCATGTTATATGTATTAGGGCTAGAGGAGAAAGACAGAGAGGTCTTACATTGGAGAGGCTAGTGGATTCAACTAAAGGAAGCTTTGAGCTAGAAAACCAAAGAGCAAATTGATAATAACAAAGAACTGATGAAGATACCCACACTTCAAATCATGTTTTAAATACATTAAGACAAAATTAGGTCTATTAATTTTGTGACCTGCAGTATGGGCAAGAATGTGATCATTTGGGACAAGCCCATAATTTTTTATTGTAGATATGAATGATTATCATTGGGTCATTAATAATTCTATTTTAATGAAATCTTTATTGTACATGGCAAGGTCAGAAACAAGAACAAAGGAGGAAAGGAGGAAAAGGGGTAGGAGGGAGAGGAATGAACAATTATTTTCTGAAGAGGCTGGTCTCTGTCAGTTACTCCCTCAGCCCAGGATCTTGCATCAAACACACACACTTGAACTCATACCAAAACCGAGTCCATAAAAAATTATCAGAATCTATAGCAGTATTACAACTAGCTTCATTGATCTAGCTTGCTGATTAAATTCACTAGATTTCAGCTTGACTGCTGTTGGTTAGAAACTATAACAACTCCTTGTTTTCAGCCAAGTCTTAAAAACCAAAATCTTTCACAAAACAAAATGGACATGGCTGCCCCATTATAAAATTCTCTTTGATAATGGAAACCTAACCTTTTGGATTGGCTCCTCAACCTTTCATTATCCTGGATTCCTGTGGATTTAATCATTATCAATCAATTGATATTCCTTTAACCCTTGCACTGTTTGGGGCTGTTGAAATGGAAATGGAATGGAATTCCAATACAAGCACTACAGCAAATGGAAATCCTGCAAGATAAGCAGGCTAAGATAATCAATATAATGCTGAAATCTCAGCTCAGAAAGAAAGACTGCTCGGTGTATCAGTATGGTCATCTGGTCAGCAAGATGAGATATCTATACTGGTAAGATTAAGAGAGAAAGGAGAAGCTGGAGGTACTGTTTCATATACATAAATATGCAACCAACTTTTTTTTTTATTATGGTACTTTCTGGTGAACAACTAATTTTAATATTCATTCACTATATTCCACTTTTAATTCTTCCCTTTAAAATATATGTAGCTCAGGACTGAACTATGGAGTCCTTGATGTTTTCTGAATTGGTTTCATTACCAAACAAGGTAACATCATGAGTACTAGTAAGTGGAGGTTTGCTCCCTGATTAGACACAGTAGCTTGTCCTGCCAGTATTGGTGACGGTGTGGTTTCTCCTTGATAGTTCTGCTTGATTATTTATTGATTACTGAAAATGATGTATTTATTATGTTTGTGTTTCTTTCTTTGTTTTTTTATTGTCTCCGTATTTTTCGGGGTATAACACGCACCGGAGTATAAGGCACACCTTAGTTTTGGGGGAAGGGGGAAAAATTCTATCTCTGCTTCCAGCAATTTTCCAAACAGAAAACAGTACAGATGATATATACTGTTTATGTCTGCATGTGTGCCTGACCCATGGAAACAGCAAAGAATTGGAAAAATGTACATTATAGCAGTCAGTGAAGGGCTTCCCCTCACTGGCTCTCCCGGTGCGTGCCTGGCATGAGATTTGGCTTCCTGCACATGCGCAGAAGCAAAAAGAAGAAGAAAAATGACCAACAGCCAGAGTGGGGAAAACAAGCAGGAGCGAATCAGGAGCAGAGCTTCACTAGGCAGGCTTTCAGGAGCATAGCGCAGCGCTGGAGGCTGGGCTGCTCAGCGGCGCTCTGCTCTCTGCTGAGCTTGCCTAGGCAATGAATGGCTGCTGCTGCTGCTAGTGCTGCTCAGAGGGAAAGGGGAGCAGACAGAGCCCCTCCATTGAGCCAGATACCCCCCCTCCAGACTCTCGATCGCTGCCTTGTCTTAATCAAGCTTCTTGAACTTGTGAGAAGTTTTCTTTCACAATGGGCTTCCTTCCCTGGACACAATTCCAAAATATGTTTCAGTTAGATGGGACTACAGTGATCCCTCGATTTTCGCAATCTCGATCTTCGCGAAACGGCTACACCACGATTTTTCAAAAAATATTAATTAAAAAATACTCCACGGTTTTTTTGCTATACTGCGGTTTTTCCCACCCGATGACGTCACTCTCTTCCTTCCTTTCTCATCTTTCTTTCTCTCTCTCTTTCTCTATCTTGCTTCTTCCTCTCTCACACACTTCCTCCCTCTCTCATCTCTTTCTTTCCTTCTCTCTCTTTCTCTATCTCTCCCCCTTTTGCTCTCGAGCGGCGGGCGGCGGGCGGGCGGGTGGCGGGCGGGCAGCAGCGAGGAGCCGAAGATCGGGGTTTCCCCTTTGCGTGGGCGGCGGGGAAGACCCAGGGAAGCTTTCTTCGGCCGCCCAGCAGATCTGCTCGGCAGCGCTGCTGCAGGAGGACCCGTGTCTGAAAGCCGGTGAGAGGGGTGGATCGGGCGGGCGGGCAAGCGAGCGGTAGCGGCGAGGGCGCCGGACGCGCTGGGGGGGCGGGGGCAGCCTACATTCAAAGCAATCTTTGTCGGCTTCCGCACTTTCATCGCTCCCTGGCTCCACCATCTGTGCATGCGCGGCCATGGAAAAAAGGGCGCACATGCGTAGATGGTGTTTTTACTTCCGCACTACTATATCGCGAAAAATCGATTATCGCGAGAGGTCTTGGAACGTAACCCTCACGATACTCGAGGGATCACTGTATATATAAGTGTCAGGTAGGACACATGATTCATGGTGGGATGTAATTTGGGGATAGCAGGTGAGGTGCGGCAGGATGGGCTGTGAAATGTGCATCCTACCTGACACTAGTAGCTTCATCACTTTCCTCGGTGTTGTGTCCAGGGAAGGATGCCCATTGTAAAAGAAAAGCGAGTTCAAGTAGTTTGATTGAACTTGTGAGGAGTTTTGTTTTACAATAGGCTTCCTTCCCTGGACATGCTAAGGAAGGTGATGGATCTACAAGTTTCAGACAGGACACGGTCCTACAAGCCAGAATAAATCTCTGTGAGATTTGCCATGCCACCGCCGCTGCCTTGTGGAGCAGGGTTCTGCAAGGCTTGTTGTGCCATTGCATTCATGAATGGCAGCACTACCGTGACATTCAACATACCAGCACAGCCGCGAGCAACATTATGACAGTATGGTGCTTGCGGCAGTCCTGCAGTTTGTGGTTTCAACAGCACAACAAGCCTTACAGAGTCCTGCTCCACAAGGCAATGGCAGCAGGCCAGCCGCTCAACCGCTGCCAATAACAGTGAGTAGGTGGCAATAAGAAATCCAGTCTCACACTCGCCTATTGCACCACCAAAATGATAACCCCTCCAACCCAATAATAAAGCCAAGGCCATATTTCAAGGAAACAAGTTATCTCCGACAATATTTGTATAACACTGTACAGTGGAACCCCGACATAAGAGCTGCTCTACTTAAGAGCAACTCGAGATAAGAGCTGGGAGGGGAGAGATATTTTTGTTCTACTTACAAGCCCAAATTCGAGATACAAGCGCCAAGGAGCTGTCTCCTGAAGCCAAACGCTAACTTCCGCGTTCGGCTTCAGGAGACAGCTGCGAAGCGGCGCGCGTGTTTTAAAAGGTTGCAGCCGGCCTGGGGGGCTCGGGGGGGGGCTTGCAGCTTTCTTTCTTGCTCTTTTTCTTTCTCTCTCTTCCCTTCCCTTCCTCTATTTCTTCTTTTCTTTCTCCTTCCCACCTTCTTCCCTCCCTCCCTCCCTTCACTCATTCCTCTCTTACTCTCCCCTTTCATAAGTTTCCTTGCTTCCTTCCTCTGTTCCTGTCCCTTCCCCCTTTCTTTCTTTCTTTCTTTCTTTCTTTCTTTCTTGCTCTTTTTCTTTCTCTCTTTTACCTTCCCTTCCTCTATTTCTTCTTTTCTTTCTCCTTCCCACCTTCTTCCCTCCCTCCCTCCCTTCACTCATTCCTCTCTTACTCTCCCCTTTCATAAGTTTCCTTGCTTCCTTCCTCTGTTCCTGTCCCTTCCCCCTTTCTTTCTTTCTTTCTTTCTTTCTTGCTCTTTTTCTTTCTCTCTTTTACCTTCCCTTCCTCTATTTCTTCTTTTCTTTCTCCTTCCCACCTTCTTCCCTCCCTCCCTCCCTTCACTCATTCCTCTCTTACTCTCCCCTTTCATAAGTTTCCTTGCTTCCTTCCTCTGTTTCTGTCCCTTCCCTCTTTCCTTCCTTCCTTCCCACCCTCCGTCCATTCATTCACCCATTCCTCTCTTGATCGCTTAAAGCCGGTCCCTGGTGCAAAAAGGGTTGGGGACCTCTTTCCTACAGGATTGGGTGGCAGAGAAGTTGAACATATGTAAATTTAAAAGTTTAAGAAAGTTTACAAGTTAAGTGAAAGAAACTTCATTATTCATTTATATGTACATGTACATTTCTTCATTAAAAACATGTCTTTCTGCATAATTTAGACTAACTTTGTGAGTTTTTTGAGGGCTGGAACCAATTAAAATTATTTACATTAATTCCTATGGGGAAAAGTCGTTCGAGATAAGAGCTGCTCGACTTAAGAGCCCAGGTCTGGAACGAATTAAACTCGTATCTCGAGGTACCACTGTATAATAAAAATAGAACTTAGGTTACATCCACTGAATGGATCTACACCCATAGCAAATATAATATATTGGTTGTAGTTTATACTAGTCACTAAGGCTACTAATTTATTGTGAGTATATAAGAAGCTCATTAGGAATATACAGTGGTACCTCAAGATACGAACCCCTCGTCTTACGAACAACTCGTGATACGAACCCGGGGTTCAGAAAAATTTTGCCTCTTCTTACGAACTTTTTTCGAGTTACGAACCGGCGTTCGGAGACTGCTGGGAAGCCGCGCGGCTGTTTTAAAAGGTGACAGCCGGGCGGCGGGGCTTCCCAGAAGCCTCCCGAACGCCGGTTCGTAACTCGAACAAAGTTCGTAAGAAGAGGCAAAATTTTTCTGAACCCCGGGTTCAGTTCGGGAGGTTGCTGGGAAGCCCCCCAGGCCGGCTGCGACCTTTTAAAACAGCCGCGCCGCTTCCCAGCTGTCTCCCGAAGCCGAACGCGGAAGTTCGGCTTTAGCGTTCGGCTTCAGGAGACAGCTGGGAAGCGGCGCGGGTGTTTTAAAAGGTCGCAGCCGGCCTGGGGAGCTTGCCAGCACCCCCCCGAACCCGGGTGCTGGCAAGCCCCCCAGGCCGGCTGCGACCTTTTAAAACACCCGCGCCGCTTCCCAGCTGTCTCCTGAAGCCGAACGCTAAAGCCGAACTTCCGCTTTCGGCAGACAGCTGGGAAGCCCCGCGGCTGTTTTAAAAGGTCGCAGCCGGCCTGGGGGGCTTGCCAGCACCCCCCTGAACCCGAGTTCAGGGTTTGGGGGGGTGCTGGCAAGCCCCCCAGGCCGGCTGCGACCTTTTAAAACACCCGTGCCACTTCCTAGCTGTCTCCTGAAGCCGAACGCTAAAGCCGAACTTCCACGTTCGGCTTCGGGAGACAGCTGGGAAGCGGCGCGGGTGTTTTAAAAGGTTGCAGCCGGCCTGGGGGGCTTGCCAGCACCCCCCCGAACCTGGGTTCGGGGTTCGGGGGGGTGCTGGCAAGCCCCCCAGGCCGGCTGCGACCTTTTAAAACACCCGCGCCGCTTCCCAGCTGTCTCCTGAAGCCGAACGCCAAAGCCGAACTTCCGCGTTCGGCTTCAGGAGACAGCTGGGAAGCGGCGCAGCTGTTTTAAAAGGTCGCAGCCGGCCTGGGGGGCTTGCCAACACCCCCCCGAACCCAGGTTCGGGGGGGTGCTGGGAAGCCCCCCAGGCCGGCTGTCACCTTTTAAAACAGCCACGCGGCTTCCCAGCAGTCGCCGAAAGCCGGGTTTTTGCGGGGGGGTTTTTGGTTGCACGGATTAATTGACTTTACATTGTTTCCTATGGGAAACAATGTTTCGTCTTACGAACCTTTCGTCTTATGAACCTCCTCCTTGCACCAATTAAGTTCATATCATGAGGTATTACTGTATTTATAAATATAAATCAAGCTGATTTAAATCATGATTTTTAAAGAGCAACTATCATCTGTCCTGCAGCGGCTCCTACTCTGACCGCTGTTGACTCACCAACAGTCCCAATATTGCAGAATATACAGCTTTATGCTACATAACTAAGATCAATTTCATGCTGAATAAACTACATTATTAATGTATATTAAATAGAAAATTATCCAAGACAGATGTTTCACTCCAAAAGCATTTTATTTAAAAAAAATGATTAAAAAATTTAAAAATCCATTTTTAAAAAAATCATCAATTTTTATCCACCTTGCATAGAATGGAGGTTAAATGTCAAGAATTAAATATTTAGGAATTGCTTAGTGTTGCTACCATTTTGGATATTTGAAGAAACAAAATCCTTCCATGTAGACGACTCCAAAAAGTATTAACAAATCATCTGGAGTAAAGTCTAGTCTTATCCATAATTATCTGCAATAGAAAAGTATTTTTAGTTTTAAGTATTTTATCTTTATTTAAATAAATAATTCACTTTGCATGGTACAAATAAGTGTGTGGAATTACATGTTAATTAGTTACAATTTAATTAGTCTAAATACTATTATGTAAAAAGATAATCAGATACTTACTTGTGTAGTGAAAATTAACTGATAGCAAGAGATTTACCATTTCAAATGGGGCAATTATATGTTGAACACTATGTTATAGGTTATGTGCACTATGTGGGTAATCATTATTTTTCTACTACAATCCTGTTATACATCCAAATGGGCTTTAGGTCCACATTTCCGCACCAGTGTCTATAATCTATCTTTCTGAAGTTAGATAATTGTATATTTTAACTACAGTATCAATTATCTCTACCAGAGTTTGAAATATTTTCTCAAAACACTACTAACATTTCTAATAATAAGGTGTTTTGTTGTGATTATGTCTACTGAGAGAAATGACTGTTACCTTTAACCTGGATTTCAAATACCCTCTTCTTTCCTTCATTCATACAGCACTCAATTTAGTTTGAGGCCATCTGCTGCTATAAGCCTAAATTGTGTGCAATTTTATATCTGAAAAAAAGAATTGTGGTTTTTCCCTGTACTTCTTTCATTATTTCACCAACATGGTATGGAGAGAGAGAAAATAACAGAGCTGGTTGCTTTTGCTCTTTGCTCCAAGTAGTTTGTATTCCTTTAAAAAGCCTTTTGTGTGCAATTCTAGAATGCTTGCAAGTTGGTTCGGAATCTTGCAGATAAAGGATATCTGCAATAGCGGTTTGCTGATTTTCTATTGACTTTTTTTTTAGCATGAAGGTGTTTCTCATTACTTTCTTAGAATACAGTGAAGATACCAGTTCAGTTACATTGACCTTTAATGGTGTTTATTTATTTTATTTTATTAGAGATCATGTAGGTAGTGTTTATTATTCTATTCATGCATTTCACTCTCAGGGGCTTAGATTATGTAACACTGTGTAGCTGCTGCATTCCTTCTGGGTTTTTTCATCTTTCATTTCTTTCTTGATAATAAGAATGAACATACATAGGGATTTTATTAATAAGAGATTGAAAATTTACAGAATAAAATCAAACTTTTAAAATAGACATTAAATTAAAATCGTCAAAAAAAATCAGGTGGCAATGAAGAGCTAATGGAATGATATAAAGTGCACACCTTGGTGCCTTGGATGATGATCTAACTACACTTCTATAGTTTACCGTATATACTCGAGTATAAGCCGAGTTTTTCAGCCCCAAAACTGGGCTGAAAAACCCGACCTCGGCTTATACTCGGGTGACCACAAGAGGGCGCCGGGTGACCACAAGAGGGCGCACCGCGGGAGCCCGGCAGACATTGCTGGCTTGGGCGAGTGTGGGAAAGGGCAAAGTGTGGTGAACCGAAGCAGCTGTGGCAAGAGTGTGGCAGTTGCCTCCTCTCCCCTGCTCTAGCAAAGATGCCAGCCAACTGCAAGAGCGGAAAAGACGATGGGAAGCTGGTGAGGTCAGGGGGAGGGACTCATGAAGCAGGAATTCCTGACTTCCCATCGTCTTTTCGGACTGTTCCGACGGCGTGCGAGAGAGGAACAGACGATGCGAAGCTGGTGAGGTCAGGGGGGGGACTCATGAAGCAGGAATCCCCTCCCCCCTGACTTCCCATCGTCTTTTCCCCTCTCGCACGCCGTCGGAGCAGTTGGCTGGCAACTTTGCTGGACCGGAGAAGGGAAGGCAGCTGCCCTACCCTTCCCACAGCCGCGTCACTCGGAGCCCCCTTTTACTTCCTGCTTGGAGCTCCTGTCGGCGCCTTGCAGCTACCTTCCCTTCTCCGGGTCCAGCAAAGTTGCCAGCCAACTGCTCTGACGGCGTGCGAGAGAGGAACAGACGATGCGAAGCTGGTGAGGTGGGGGGGGACTCATGAAGCAGGAATCCCCTCCCCCCTGACTTCCCATCGTCTTTTCCCCTCTCGCATGCCGTCGGAGCAGTTGGCTGGCAACTTTGCTGGACCCGGGGAAGGGAAGGCAGCTGCCCCACCCTTCCCACAGCTCGGAGCCCCCTTTGCCTCTCCTCTTAGAACTGGAGCCGGGGGACACGTTAACAGAAACGCTGGTGGGGCAGGTGGAGAGAAAAGGCGCACACAGACCCGGTACATGTAACCCAAGCCGAAGAAACTGAGTGCGCACGAGAGAGAGACAGAGAGAGATAGAAAGGGGTGCAAAGGTATTGGTGCCCATTGCCTCTGAAAGAGAATGAGACCCAGGGGGGAGTATGGACTTATGGTAGATGCACGTGATGGGAGGAAAGCGGCCAATGAGGAGAAGGGTACCGTAGTCTAAAATGTCTTTTCCTGAGGAACTTTAGGGAGGGGGAGAGGGAGAGAAGCGTTGGCAACAGGCATGCGTGTTTTAACCTCTCAACGGTGCTGCTTTGGTTTCCCCGTGAGTGCCTGCAGGAGCTAGAGGCAACACGTCCATTCTTTGCAAGTGAGCAAAAAAGGGCAGAGATCGCACGATCAAACTGGTAGGGACAACTAAGGCATGATTTGTGTCTGATACCACTTTGATGGAGTTATGTAACCCCCCTTTTAACCCTGCTGTTCTTTTCGAAAAAACTCCCTAATCTTATGTTCCCGGGTCTATTTGACCCGGACTGCAAATTGATCATTTTGGTCTTTTTGAACGTTCTTTTCACCTGGAAACAAGTTTGAACATTTCTGCGCACAATGGAATGAAAATTGAACTGAAAAAATTAATCCTTATTGGTTTATTTTGCACATAAATGTGCCTCCCCCCTCCCGTTTTTGTGAATTTGTTTTAGGTTTATTGATAATTTTGCCTGCAAAATGAATTCTATTTTACTAAAGTTGGTGTGGGATTGGTAGCTTGAACAGTGCTTTGTTTGAGAATGATGGCAGTGATGGTGATGACTGTGAACTCAGCGATGATGATAATATCTATGCTGATAATCTCACAGCAGCTAATGCTGAAGCTCTATTTGGAGAAACAGATGAGGAGGAAGAATCCTGTTTTGAGGGATTTTGACTCATAGGTTTTAGCTTGGTTGCTGATTGAACTACTTTTTTTACTTTTTAATTTATTTAATTTTATTTAATTTATTGTAAATATCAGATTGCTTTTATTTACCCACTTTGAAATAAATATTGTTTACCCTCTTTAAAATAAATATTGTAAAACATTTAATCTACTGATGTCTCAATTAATGTAATTTTATTGGTTTCCATTTTTATAAGTCACCAGTAGCCACTACATTTTCTAACCTCGGCTTATACTCGGGTCAATAAGTTTTCCCAGTTTTTGTGCCAAAGAATGGTGCCTCGGCTTATACTCGGGTCGGCTTATACTCGAGTATATACGGTATATTTCCTTCTCAAAAAATTCAAGTAAGCCAGTTAAATTTTGCACCACTGCTAGGTGTGATAATGAGAGCCAACAAACTGAAGCGGAATCCAAACAAGACACTCTGTGTATGCTATTGGTGGAGGGTTTATCTGTCTAACTGTTCCATCTTGGTCAGTATGGGATTGCAATCTTTCTAAAATAACAAGCTTGAACTTGAAAGAAGCCTAACACCTATGCCACAAAGCAGCTTACAGCAGCTTAGATTGCTGTACCAAGTTCAGTCTATCAAATTATCTGCAGTTTTTCCAGTGCTGTGCAATTATTGTTTTGGCTGCTATAATTAAATTGATAATATAAATTCTTTATTTTTAAGCTTTTGGTTTGGTCCTGCAAATAAGTGCAGTAAGTCAAACTCCAGAGAGCTTTCAATTGCTTGCTTAGCGATAATACTGTTATATGGATCTATATATATAATTCTTTTGTTTACTCTCAATTCCTTTTGCCACTGGGAGGCATTAAAATAAAAAAGTTTAAACTGCTCAAGAATGTTCGTCATTAGGGATTGATTTATTTGCACAGCCAGCTACCAGAAAGAACTGTGGGAATGGGACTACCAATATTAAAAATAAATACATCAACACACACAAACAAAAATCTCAAAAAAGTAAAAACAAGAACTGTTGGGAAACAGAGAGAGAGAGAGAGGGAGGGAGAGGGAGAGGGAGAGGGAGAGGGAGAGGGAGAAATAACAGCCAGGCTTCTTCACGCAACCAGGTTTGAGTATGGAAGCAGGACGGCTTATGAAAGGCCAGCAGGATTGGGAATGATGTTCCATAGAGTGGGCAGTATGGCAGAAAAGACCCTATTTCTGGGCCCTGCCAGCCAACAATGCATGGCCATTGAGTATCAGATCAGGTAGGATAGGATGGAAATTGGGATAGATGGTCCAAACAGGGCCATCTTAGCAGCATTATAGGCCCTAAGGCAATTACTCACAGGAATAAAAATGCAAACAGCCTATAAAATTAAACATATATTTGCATGTTAGTATTAATTAAAAATGTAGTAAAATTTAAACATGTTGCTGTATTTACCGTATTTTTCGCTCCATAAGACGCAGTTTTTTTCCTCCCAAAGTAGGATGAAAAATCAGCCTCGTCTTATGGAGCGAAGATGCAGGCAGGGAGGGGGGGGGAGGCTGCGAATTTGGAAGCGCCATCCCGCCGGCTGGCTGGCTAGCTGCTGCCTGGCCCACCGTTCCCCGTAAGCTACGCCCGTGAGCAGGCGTGCACCCCCAAATACACCCGAGCGCCCTTTTCCATGGGCGTGTGCTCCCCATCCCCCTGCCAGCCCGCGGGGAGGTGGGCGGGGGCGGGGAGGTGTGGCAATAGGAGTAAAGGGAGCCGCGGCCGCCCCTGCCTCCCCACGGTGCCTCCGGCCAAATGCGCCCCTGGCTTCTCCACGCTGCCCTATTGCCCGCCCGATCCGCCTCCTCTGCCACCTCCTGCGTTGGGGCGCGATCTGCCTCCTCTCCTCCGCTGCCTCCTCCTGCCTTGGGGCGCAATCTGCCCCCTCTCCAATGTCGCTGCCTTCTGCCTTGGGGCGCGATTCGCCCCCTCTCCTCCTCCGCCGCCGCCTTCTGCCTTGGGGCGCGATTCGCCCCCTCTCCTCCTCCGCCGCCCCCTGCCTTGGGTGAGCAATCCGGGAGTCCAGGACAGGGTGGCTTTACGCCATGAAGAGAAAACGGCCGACTTTTCCCTGCTGCCGGAGCCGTTTCCTCTTCATGGCGCAAAGCCACACAGTCCCGGACTCCGGGATTGCTCGCCCAAGGCAGGAAGCGGCGGAGGAGGAGAGGGGGCGGATCGCGCCCCAAGGCAGAAGGCGGCGGAGGAGGAGGAGAGGGGGCGAATCGCGCCCCAAGGCAGAAGGCAGCCATCTGCCCAGACAGAAAGGAAACAAGAGAGAGAAAGTGAGAAGAAGAGAGAGAAAGAGGGGGAGAGAGAGAGAAAGAGAGAGGGGGAGAGAGAGAAAGAGAGGGAGAGGGAGAAAGAGAGTGGGAGAGGGGGGGAGATAGCAAGAGAGGGAGAGAGAGAAAGAGAGAGGGAGAGGGGGGAGAGATTGGGAGAGGGGGGAGAGATAGCAAGAGAGAGCGAGAAAGAGAGAGGGAAAGGGGGAGAGAGGGGGGAGAGAAAGAGGGAGGGAGAGAGAGGAGATAAAGAAAGAGGAGAGAGAGAAAGGAAGAGAAAGAAAGAAAGAGGGATAGAAAGAGAGAGAGAGTGAGAGATGCTCAGTGAGCCTTTCTTTGAAGTTGCCTTTCTTTCTTTCTTTCTTTCTTTCCTTCTTTCTTTTTCTCTCTTGCTCTCTTGCTCTTTCATTCTTTTTTCTTTCTCTTGCTTTCTTTCTCTCCTTCCTTCCCTCATTCCATTTCTTTCATTCCCCCTATTTTTATTTCTCTTTCATTTTCTTTCTTTCTCTCTTTCTTGCTTTCTTTCTTTCTCTTTTTCTTTCTCTCTTTTACCTTCCCTTCCTCTATTTCTTCTTTTCTTTCTCCTTCCTACCTTCTTCCCTCCCTCCCTTCAGTCCTTCCTCTCTTACTCTCCCCTTTCATAAGTTTCCTTGCTTCCTTCCTCTGTTCCTGTCCCTTCCCTCTTTCTTTCTTTCCTTCCTTCCTTCCTTCCTTTCCTCCCTCCATTTCTTGCTTTCCTTTTCCTTCCTCCCTTCTTCCCTCCCTCACTCCCTTCTTTCACTCCTTCCTCTCTTCCTCTCCCCTTTTTGGCTCAAAATATTTTTTTTCTATTTTCCTCCTCTAAAATCTAGGTGCGTCTTATCAGCAGGTGCGTCTTATAGAGCGAAAAATACGGTATATGATACAAGGTGCATTAGTAACATACACAGATTAGCATGGGGCTCCTATGCTTGTGGGGCCCATGGGCAAGTGTTCCTCAAGGCCAGCCCCTCAGGACAGCCCTGGATCCAATAAGTAATCCAGCCCAAAACCACGAGGGGCTTTAAAGGTAGCCAGAAACCTGAATTGCACCTGGAAGCCTGCCAGTAGCCAATGCAGCTTGCAGGGCAATGGTGTCACATACACTGAATTGGCACCATAAATCGCTTGTGCTGCCCCATTCTGCACCAGTTGGAGCTTCCAAATACTCTTCAAGGATAGCCCCTGTAAAGTACAATATATTGCAGGAAGTCACAAAGGTATGAATGATCATGAGCAGGGCCTCCCAGTTCAGAAGGATACAAAAGGATACAAAACCAAAGCATTGCAAAAGCCCTTCTCCCAGTCACAGCTGCTATTGGCTCCTTGAGCAAACACTGTGAATGCAGGAGGACTCTCATTTTGCACATTGGGTCCGTTTAAGGCAATGCCACCCAATGCAGAGCCAAGGAGTTGGGTTTCCTCAGATGGGATCTGAGAATAAAAAGAAGATCTGCTTATTCTTTTCATTATCCCATTCTCTTGCTGTGAGTGCAAGAAGAGAAAACATTTCTGTGGTACCATTCTCCAGGCACTAACAATGATATGAGAGGCTCATAGAGTAAGAAAGAAGATCCAAGGGTCTTCCTCTGCCAGCAGCAGCCATGAAAGCTTCTTTCCTTGTTCCTATTTCTCTTTCAACCATATTCAAACAAGACTGGAATTCTGAAATGTGGAATGTTAAGTTGGCATAATTTTCTACCTGCTCACCAACTGCAGTTAAGTACTTTAATGCTGCAATTTGCATGTATGTTAAATTATGCACAGTGCCATTTCAATTATTTAAGCAAAAATCAACTATCTTCTAATATATCTTTTTTTATTTTAAAAGAAACTTATCTCCAAGACTTTTTAACCTAAATATTAAAAAACATCCTATGAAACCTTCTAGGTAGGATATCTGAAATTTCATGTAATAAAATAATTCATTATATTCCTTAAAAATCTTTTAAAATGTTAGCGACAGTCCTATTTCTACCTGAATATAAAACTAACTAACGAGGAAAGAATGCCTTTTTCTTACAAGATCTTGCATATTTTGCCCAAGGTGAAATTTTCATTCAAGAGCAACACAATGGAAATTCTGCAGACACTCAGGTATTACTTTTTCAGGAATTCTGGGGTGGGGGAGGTCGCGTTCAAGTCCACATTGAGTTGAAAATCCATGCAGTTTTCTTGGGAACATTTTTGGAAGTGGCTTGCCTTTGGTTGTCTTCCTAGGTCTTACAGATAATGACACGGCCCTTTTTAATATAGTCAGCATATTGCCTCCAACAATCTGAATCCTCATTTTAACAGACCTTGGATGGTTGGAAGGCTGAGTCAAACTATAGCTGCTGAGAATCGAACTGCCGAACTGCTGACAGCCAGCAGTCAGCAAAAGTAGCCTGCCCACTGCATTCTAACCACTGTGCCACAACTTATAAAGCCCTGCATGGCTTAGGGCAGTGATTTTCAACCTTTTTTGAGCTGCGGCACATTTTTTACATATACAAAATTATGGGGCACATTGAGCGGGGGGGGGGCCTAAAAAAAGTTTGGACAAAAAAATTATCTCTCTCTCTTCCTCCCTTTCGCTCTATTTCTCTCCCTCTTTCTCTCTCTTCCTTCCTTCCCCTCTCTGTCCATCCCTCTTCCTTCCTTCCTTCCTTCCTCTCTTTTTTGCTCTCTTTCTATCTCTCTCTCCTTCCCTGCCTCTCTTTCTCTCTCTTGCTTTCTTTCTCTCTCTCTCTTGCTTTCTTTCTCTCTCTCTCTCTTTCTCTCTCTCTTTCTCTCTTGCTTTCTTTCTCTCTCTCTTTCTCTCTCTCTTGCTTTCTCTCTCTCTCTCTCTTGCTTTCTTTCTCTCTCTCTTGCTTTCTTTCTCTCTCTCTTGCTTTCTTTCTCTCTCTCTTGCTTTCTTTCTCTCTCTCTTGATTTCTTTCTCTGTCTTGTTTTCTTTCTTTCTCTCTCTTTCTCTCTCTTGCTGAGCTTCGCGGCACACCTGACCATGTCTCGCGGCACACTAGTGTGCCACGGCACACTGGTTGAAAAACACTGGCTTAGGGCCAGACTATCTATGGAACCGTCTCCTGCCACATATCTCCCAGAGACCAATTAGATCCCACAGGGTTGGCCTTCTCTGGGTCTCGTCAACGAAGCGGTGCAGGGTGGCGAGCCCACAGGGTAGGGCCTTCTCTGTAACTGCCCTGACCCTTTGGAACCAATTACCCCTAATTGGGCATGCAAGGCTTCCCACCACCAGCTCTATTTGGGGATGGGAGGCTTCCCCCCCCCCAGCTCCATTTGGGGAAAGAGGCTCCCCCCCAGCTCCATTTGGGGAAAGAGGCTCCCCCCCAGCTCCATTTGGGGAAAGAGGCTCCCCCCAGCTCCATTTGGGGAAAGAGACTTTTTCCACTTCCCAGCTTCATTTGGGAAAATAGGCTCCCCCACCCACCAGCTCCATTTGAGGAAAAAGACTTTTTATTTTTATTTTTTAAGCAAAGAAATATTCTGCTGATATATGATTATTGCTGTGAGCCGCCCCGAGTGTACAGAGAGGGCAGCATACAAATCTAATAAATAATAATAATAATAATAATGTTTGCTGTTAAAATTCTGTAAGTTGATGGGGGATTTGGGCACAACCAAAGAATGAAGGGGAGTGGAGGCTTATGGATTCAATCACTAACTTTTTATATTTTACCATATGAAGTCATGAACTCCAACATTTTCAGCATCAATTCTGAGTACTGGAGATAAGCAAGACATTGGAGAACAATAACTGAAAAAAGTATTTGGACAAGGCTTTGGAGAAAAGTACTTTACTATAAAACATTAAGTTTCCAGACAAATACATTTTTTAAAACTATAATCCAAATCTTTGCAATGCAGAGTGAAATGAAATTTAAAACACTTACTAGAGAGTGAAGAAGCAATAGGAATCACAGACCTTTTAAAGCATATTTGAAAGTTTTCTGACTGCTTTTAGGACTTGCATAATATCTTGGACAAAGCCTGAATCCAAAGTTATTTATTTATGCAATTTGTCTGTCTCCTGAAACTTAATGGACATTAACATTAAATGAACCAATGAAAAGTCAAAATGATGAAGTTACTCATTAAGCCACTGCTGCAAGTTTCCATCTATCCAGGAGTCTAATCTGGAAAATTATCATTCCTCTTAAGTGAAAATTGCTGTGATGATGGTTACATACTTTGAAAAGATCCTCAATGTAATACCAAGAAGGCAGAATATGAATCTGGACAAGATCATTTGCAATCATGGATCTTAAAATGTAAGAATGCTCTCAGCAAGACATATGTATGCATCATTTAAGATGATGTACATGAATAAAACTATATGAAAATAAGAAATGATTTAAAAACTCGATAGCTAAATAGAACATATGGCTCACAGATGTCAAAGTCAGGGTGTCACATTGCCAAAACATGACTTTTTTCACAGAGAAAATATCAATAAATCATCATTCACTTCTAAACATTTGTATTTTCAGTTGCAATGAAAATAATGTTTTAAGTTATTAAAAATCAAATTCACAAACTTCATCATCATCATGAACATTAACTTTTTGAGAAACATTTTCAAGTACATCGTGTCTTGGAGAGTGGAAAAACAGCTTTTCCTGAACTGTTCTAATAAGGGTAGATAGCACTATTATGGAAACTGAAATATTTTTATTTGACCAGATCCATATAATAAGACCCATGGTGGCAAAGTGGTTAGAATGCAGTATTGCAGGCAACTGTTGGAAAAATTTCTGACCAGCTCAAGGTTGACTCAGCCTTCCAACTTTCTGAGGTTGATAAAATGAGGACCCAGATTGTTCAGGGCAATATGCTGATTCTGTAAACCAGTTAGAGAGAACTTTAAAGCACTGTGAAACAGTAAATAAATTTAAGTGCTATTGCTATTAAATGCCAATAACAGAGCTCTCCTCCTTAGGCATGGAAAATAGGGATGAAATGGGCTTTCCCACTCCATTAGTTCTGGAAGAGGGATTTTCAAACTTTTTTGGGTCACAGAATCTGCAAATATATAAACTAAATCCCAGAACCCCAGGTCATGACATAGTTTCAGTCTATGGAGAGGGGCGGCATACAAATCTAATAAATAATAATAATAATAATAATAATAATAATAATAATAATAATAATAGAAAATTTGATTTGTTTGAATTATCTATCCTTCCTTCCTTCCTTCCTTCCTTCCTCTCTCTCTGTCTTTCTCTTTCTCTTCCTCCTCCTTCCTTTCTCCTTCCTTTCTTGTTATCAATGACTGCTTCGCATGACAAATATAAATTACCACTGGAGTCTTCGTTGTCGAGTGAAAGATCAGAGGCTAAATCCAGTGGCCCCATGTCTTTCTTCCTGCAAGTAGCTGGCTGCCACTTCAGGAATCAGATGCCAAACTAGACATACCCAAGTCCAAACTAACAATGCTTTTGTTAAATTATATTCTAGCACCTGTGATACATGATTATACTTATTCTCTCCCATTTAAAGCTACTGAAAAATTAATAACTGAGGACAAACAAAAGTGGAGTTCCTTTTGGAAAAGGAAAATAACAACTGAAAATAGTAGTATGTTCACCTCTATGAGAAAGAATGCTAGGAAATCACAACAGCACATAATGACTACAAATGAGCCGGGGTGGCGCAGCAGGTAGAGTGCTGTACTGAAGCTGACTGTAGATCTGAAGGTCAGCAGTTCAAATCTCATCACCGGCTCAAGGTTGACTCAGCCTTCCCTCCTTCCGAGGTGGGTAAAATGAGGACCCAGATTGTGGGGGCAATATGCTGGCTCTGTTCAAAAGTGCTATTGCTAACATGTTGTAAGCCGCCCTGAGTCTAAGGAGAAGGGCAGCATAAAAATTGAATAAATAAATAAATAATTTTTTAGTCATGAGGTATACAAAGGATAAGGTAGACACATTATATTTTAGCAGTGATGGACAGATGGATGGATGGATGAAAAGCTCTAGCTGAACAATAATGTTCATTGAATAACAGAACATTAAATAATTCCTTTTTACTACTGAACAAACTTCTTAAATGAAAAACTGCTGTCAGGTGAAGAGTAACAGAGAAAAGCTATATTTGGTCTATTCGTAACAAGTTTATGTGGGATAAAGGAGATAGTGAAATAGTGAGAAGTAACACGTAAAGCTTTCCTGCTAGGCTTTCTTGAAACAATTATCTAGAGATTCTTGGTCCTTCTGTGCCAGTATATCTTTTGATATGTGTTACTAGGATGAAAAGAACCGTTGTACCTACCTGAACGGTCTTCTCGATGCCCTGGAAGGAGAGTCCAGCATGGGTTTAGCTCAAGTCTTATTGGTAGGACTGAGTTTCAAATTAACATAAATAAATAATAATTAGGTACCGCCCCCTTGCTGCCCCAAGTACCCAGTTTTAAAAAACGAAAAGATGTAAAGGTAATGAACTTTATTAACAACCATAATATCATAAGAAAACAGTATCATCAAACCAAAACTCCCATGGTTCTTCGGGAGGGTATGGACTCTCCTTCCAGGGCATCGAGAAGACCGTTCAGGTAGGTACAACGGTTCTTCTCCCATGCCTCCTGGAAGGAGAGTCCAGCATGGGATATACCCAAGGTCCAAGGTTCAGGGAGGGAGATTGTGAACCATGGGTGGTACCTCCCCGCACACCTTCTGGAGTACCCGTCTGCCAAAAGCAGCTTCAGCTGAAGCGAAGGTGTCCAATTTGTAATGGCGAATAAAAGTTGTGGGTGAACTCCAAGCCGCGGCTCTGCAGATATCTTCAAGGGGGGCTTGTGACGCCCAAGCTGCCGAAGAAGCCGCACTCCTTGTCGAATGAGCCTGTATACCACTCGGTGGAGTCCTTGCGCTCGCCTTGTATGCCTCAACTATACATAGTCTCACCCACTGGCTGATAGTATTAGAAGATACCTTGAGGCCCAGTTTGCTAGCACTAAACGAAACAAACAAAGCCTCGGTCTTGCGTGAACTGTCGGTACGCCTGATGTAAAGCTTCAGTGCTCTGCGTACGTCTATCTTGTGCCATTTAAGCTCTAAAGGGTGAGTACCGTGAGCACAGAAATCCGGTAACACCAGCTCTAGAGCCCTGTGAAAATGAGTGTTAATCTTTGGAAGAAAGGTGGGGTCCAGACGTAAACAAACTCTGTCTGGATAAAATTGACACAAGTCTGATCTGACCGACAGGGCGGACAGTTCGGAAACCCGCCTTGCCGAGGTGACTGCCACCAAAAAGGCCGTCTTAAAGGAAAGATAACGCAATGGAACAGTTCTCAACGGTTCAAACGGTGGCCCCGTGAGGGCTTGAAGGACCAAGGTCAAGTCCCATGTGGGAAAACGACGAACAGGAGGGGGATGCGTGTTGGTAGCCCCCCTGAGGAAATCCTTAATCCAAGGGTGACTAGTTAAAGGTCCCCCATCGTCCCGCTTAATAATGGTGGCAAGCGCTGCGACCTGGCGTTTTAGCGTGTTTGGCGCCAAACCTTTCTCCAAACCCTTCTGCAAGAATTCCAGGACAAGGATGACTGAGGAATCCTGTGGTCGAAGGTTCCTGTCATTGCAGAAGGAATGAAAGGCTGCCCATGTTGCCTGATAAATTCGGACTGTGGAAGGGCGTCGAGCCGCTTGAATAGTCGCGATAACATTCTCGGGAAGGAGACAGCTCCTCAACCTGTCCCCTTCAAATGCCATGCGGTTAAGTGAAACCATTGAGGTTCCGGGTGGTACACGAACCCCTGACTGAGGCATATCCGGTCGTCCGGTATCCTCCACGGTGGAGAAATGGACAGTTCTCTGAGGTCCGCAAACCACGGTCTCCGAGGCCAATGAGGCGCTAGCAAGATCACCTCCGCCTCCTCCGACAGGATCTTCCTGACCACTGATGGAATGAGTGGAATCGGGGGGAAGGCGTACAGTAGGACCTTTGGCCACTGCAGATGTAGTGCATTGACTCCTTCGGCTCCCGGGGTCGGAAACCGGGAATAGAACCTCCGGAGTTGGGTATTCTGGGGGGTAGCGAAGAGATCCAGCACCGGGTCCCCGAACCGACGCGAGACTTCCTGGAACAGATCCGGATCGAGCCGCCACTCCGCCGGGTCCAGTTCCTGGCGACTGAGCCAATCCGCCTGCTTGTTGTCCTCCCCCGCGATGTGCTCTGCATGGAGGGAGGAAAGATGAGTCTCCGCCCAGTTGAAGAGGAGGACCGTCTCTTCCATCAACCTGAGGGAGCGCGTTCCGCCCTGGTGATTTAAGTGCGCCCTGGTCGCCACGTTGTCCGTGCGTACAAGGACGTGATGACCTTCCAGTAAGGTGGCGAAGGCCAGCAAGGCCAAGCGGACAGCTCTCAACTCCAAGAAATTGATGTTTATTGGACATAGCTCCTGGGGACTCCAGAGGCCCTGAGTCACCTGAGACTGGGTGTGAGCCCCCCATCCCAACAGGCTGGCGTCTGTGGTGAGGATCGTGTGATGGCATGGTCCGAAAGAAGTGCCCTGCCGCAGTGCTGCAGATCTCCACCAGCGGAGAGAGAGTTGCAACTCGCGTCCCACGACGGTTAGACGGTGTGTATGGCTCAGTCTGCGACGCTGAAACGGAAGCAAGGTCCACTGGAGCAGTCGATAATGGTAACGGGCCCAAGGGACAATGTCCACACAGGATACCAGGGTCCCGAGTACCTTTGACAGGAAAGACAACGGCACCGTTCGGCTCTGTTGAAGGCCGCCTATGAGAGAACAGATGCGGTGCTGTCTCTCCGGAGATAGATACACTCTTTGAGAGACCGTATCTATCACCGCACCCAGATGAATGAGTCTGGTGACAGGAGCCAAATGGCTTTTTGGCATGTTGATGGTAAAACCATGACGCTGTAGACAAGACATCGTGGTTCGTAAGTCCTTGTGCGCCCTCTGGCGGGTTGGAGACAGAAGTAAGATGTCGTCCAGATATGCGAGAATCCGTATAGGTCGGGACCGCAGGTCGGCCAGTAGTGCATCCAGTACCTTCGTAAAGGTGCGTGGGGCCGATGATAGGCCAAAGGGCATGGCCCTGTACTGGTAATGGATGTTGTGTAGACAGAATCGAAGAAATTGTCGATGGTACGGGTGTATGGGGATGTGCAGGTAGGCCTCCTTTAGATCCACTGAAGTAAGCAGGTCCCCTGCCCGAACAGAGGCCAGGATGGAGCGGAGGGAGGCCATCTTGAACCGTCGGTACAGAATATACTGGTTGAGACGTTTGAGGTTCAAGATGAGCCTGCAACCCCCGGAGGCCTTGGGTACAAGGAACACCCTTGAATAGAATCCCGTACCCTTGGAATTGTCCTGAACGGGTTCGATCGCCTGGATTTGTAAAAGGTGGAGAATTTCCTGATCTAACAGAGACCTCCTTTCGAAGTCTCTGGGGACCGGACAGGCAGTAAAATGGTTTGGAGGATCGTGTAGAAACTCGATCTTTAGCCCCTGCGAGATAGTGGCTAAGACCCAAGGGTCTGATGTGGTAGCTCGCCATCTGTCGCTGAACTTTTGTAGCCTGCCCCCCAAAGGAATGGCGTCCAGGCAGTCACTTGGCACGTCTGGCGTTCCGTTGTTGGTATCCCCGGTATGGGCGTCTCGTCTGGGAGAAGCCTCTGCCTCGTTCTTGGGAATACTGTTGGTCATTCCTGTAGGATGTGGAAAAGGCCCCCTGCGAGTAAGGTCTGGTCTGCTGCGAAGAGGCGGACCACGAGTCCCACCGAAAGGGCTGCCTACGGGAGTACGGGCCAGCCCTGCGGTCCTGGCGGCGGAAAGATCTTGGGAGGACCTTCCTTTTATCCTTATCCTCCACCAGGACAGGATCTAGGGCCTCCCCGAACAATTTGGTACCCTCAAAGGGAGCTGAAGACAGAGTCCACTTGGACTTGGCATCCACCTGCCAGTTCCTGAGCCAAAGCAGGCGCCTTGACGCAATGGTGGAAGCCATAGCCCTGGAGGCAAATTTCGCGGCATGCAGGGTGGCATCTGTGGAAAATTCCGCAGTCGCGAGGAGCTTATTCAGGTCCTGCCGCAGTCGAGTTTCTTCAGGAGCCAGTCTCGCCTGAACCTCCTGAATCCACATAATGGACGCACGACTGAAGAAGGAGGCCGTGGAAGCTGCTCGAAGAGCCCAAGCGGCCATCTGGGGGGTCTTTTTGAGAAGAGTTTCCGCTCTCCTTTCATCCGGTTTCAAATTGTCCGCCGTCTCTGAAGGTACAACCGTGCGGGAAACCAAAGTGGCCACCGGCTTGTCCACGGGGGGGAACTGGAGTAGCGTCTCCATGCTGTCATCAAAAGTATAAAACCGGCGTTCCAGGTTAGAAGGCCCTTGCGCCGCCGCCGGATGTTGCCACGGGCGCTTGACATTTTCAAGGAAAATCTCCAAAGCAGGAACCTTGTCCGATTCCTTAGCGGGTTCCTTGCATAAAGCAGCCGAGGTGCGTGGCCCCTCTGATGGCTCCGCTAGTGGGGTTGCTCCTGGCACATCTAAGGCTTGTTTTGCCTTGCGCAATAAAACCCTATACAAGGAGGGTTTAAAGAGTCCCGCCACTGCTGGCTGCTCTGGAACAGTGAACTCATCATCTGACAGGCCATCCCCGTGGTCACTGTCCTCCTCAAAGTCAGTGTGGTCAAGTGACATAGAACCCAGCCCAGTAGGGGGCGGTGGTGCTGACCAGATGTCCCTGGGCTGGATAGGCTGAGATGGAAAGGCATTGGCCCGTGTTGCCGCAGCTATGCCCTGCGTAAATGCATTGGCCACAATGTCCTGTATAGTAGGGGCAAAAGCCTGCCAAGCATCTGCATTGTCTCTAAGCCCCGCTGCCGTGGGGGTGAAAGTAGATGAAGGCACATAAGATGGCATCTGTAACTCTCCCTGAGGCAGTGCCTGGCTATGAGAGGATGAAGGCCTCTCAGGTCTTGCTGCAGTTGATGGCAATGAAGGAATGGATTGTCTGTCAGGGGACCAGTCCCTCTCAGTTGCGGTGCCCTGGAGACCCATGGAAACAGCTGGAGGAAGAGGCTGGAAAGGGCCTATGGACAGTCCACCTACAATGGGGGGGGACAAGGCCGCCTCCAAACGTTGCTCCAGGGCCTTAATCTTCCTCTCAGCCTCACGAAGAGAGGAACCAGACTGGGAGGATTTACTCTTAGGCTTGCTTGGAGCCTTGTCCTTCCCTTTGGCAGGTGTCTGGACTGCCTGGGCCTGCTCCTCCCTGATAACTATTTGATCAGCCATATTATTTAATTATATCGGGGCAGCGTACTCACAAAACCAGAAATGAACACTCACACAGCCGCAGGTGTTTAAGCAAAGTTCTCACTCGCAAGTGAGACATGCAGGCAAACTGACAGCTAAGCCGTTTTTCAATTGGCTGTCAGCGCCCCACGTGACCCCCTCGGCTGTCACTAGGCAGAACTGTAGGCCTCCGAAGTTGGCCAGCTGCCCGGTTCGCGCCTTTTTGAAACGGCGATAGAAGCCGTTCGCGCCTCAGCTTATTGAAAAGAACATGGCGGGCGCGATGAATCGCTTCCTGAGAGCGAGCGCCCGCCATTGGAAAGCCGAGATTAAAACCGCCAGCCGCTTCCCTGCCAGACGCCTCGGCTGCCTTTAGAAACGCCGTCTTCGGCTTGCCGTTTGCAAGCGGCAATCAGCTGTTTGGCGGCTCGCGGCGGCTGCGGTAATAGCGATTACAGCGATTATTTTCCTCGCCGCCCCCGACGATGGGAAGGGACGGACCCCTCCCATCTGGGGTGAAATGGGCTAAGTCTGACCGCTGGGGTCAAGAATAAATGCCCAGTCGCTCCTCGCTGGGCAGTACCCACGGAGAGAAGAGGCCCCAAAAGGAGAAAAAGGTGGGGGTGGTGCCCGCGGAGGGCAGAGACCCCTAGTTGAACCGCAAACCTGTAAAAACGACAAAGGGAAAAAAATTACAAAGTTCAACACATTATTTATTAATATTTAACATACTCAACCTAGAGGGAGAAATAAAACTCATGTCCTTAACCTCGACTGAGTTTTTTAAAACTGGGTACTTGGGGCAGCAAGGGGGCGGTACCTAATTATTATTTATTTATGTTAATTTGAAACTCAGTCCTACCAATAAGACTTGAGCTAAACCCATGCTGGACTCTCCTTCCAGGAGGCATGGGAGAACAAGCTTTTGCTGAAAGAGCCAAGAGTTTCCACTCACATATTACAATTTATAATTTGTAATGAATACTTGGTATCAATCAAAAAGTTAATTGTAGGAATACTGCTCACTATTTCTTCTGATGTTTATCTTTAGGCAAATACCAGATGCAGATAGATCCACTGGCAAAGATATAAAGCAGAGGTGTCAAGCTCATGGCCAGTAGGCTAGATGCATGATACGGTGGCCACACCCACACCTAGTTTAGCAAAGGAGCAAGTTGCTATATGTCACATGATGATGCCATCTGACACCTCTGATATAAAGGGTAAAAATGTGAATTACCAATGTCTGACAGGTAATCAGAAGAACACGTAACTTAATATTACAATGTATTTTATAGTCAAATGTAGTTAGAAAATCCACTGAGACTTTCTTTCTCTCTCTTTCTGAGTGACTTAAATTGGGAATCCCTTTGGACTTGCAATAACTCGTAGTAACCAGCAACAAGATTTAAGTCACATTCTTTGATGTCAGATGATTAATTACTGGAGTTTTATAAGCTAATTTTTTCACCAGCTAAAATATAGCAAACTTACATGGCAAAAGATATTAAAAATACTTATCCAGTATAAATTCAAACTGTCACTTTCAACTCTTGTTTATATGCAGCAAGTTTATAGTAATGATTATACCAAATTTAATTCAAGAAGAAAGGAATTATTATGCTTAATATATGCAGATTGAATATTTACATTGAATTTGATTACATATATTATAAAATATCAACAAAATTTATGTTGCATTTAATTAAATAAATAAATATAAAATGCCATGTGTACTGCTCCTTTAGGAAGCCTTGTCTCATTGTTATATTCTGTACTAATAATTTAAACATTCCTAGAGAACTATGTATATTAAAGTGTAAATTTCAAGAATTGAAAAACATTATCTCTATAATACTTGAGTTAAAATGTTAGACAATAATTCCCTGAATTAAAGTTTAAAGACAATTATACTTGGAGCAGGATATGTTAAAAGAGTTTAGTGTAGTGAGTAAGGCAAGAATGTCAAACATAAGGCCCGCAGGCCGCATGTTGTCTGCAATGTGGTCAGATACAGCCTGTGGGGACGTCCTTGAAAATGTAAGGGGCTGGCTCATGTCACTTCGGCCCACTCTACCCAATGCAAAGAGAAAATATCATGACAGTGTTGCTTTGGCTTGATTAACCCAATGCGAGGAAGAAATATCAGGCCAGCATGGCTTCAGCCCAGTCTAAGGGGTCTAGCGCCACGGAGAGGTCGCAAGAGTGCAATCAGGTCAAGAGCCTCCACTGCAGCCTTGTTCCAGGCCTCAGCAAGAGACTCTGCTGAACTGTGGACAAGTGCATCTGGAATAACCCCAAGCACCCTCTGAAAGCCCTCTGGGGTGGAACCACCTAGTCGGTTCTGCCTCCCTGCGGGGAAGGATTGGAGCCAGGAAGTCAAGCCGCAATAAAAAATGGTCTGACGATGACAAAGGCAACACTTCTAAGGCCCTTAGTCTCAGATCATTACTCAATTGCTCAGAAAGGAATACCATGTCGGGTGCATGCCCCCCCTCGTGAGTCAGATCCTGTATTACTTGAGTCAGATCCATGGCTGTCATGGTGGCCATGAACTCCTGTACCCACCCAGAGGTTTCACCGAGTAACGGCAGGTAAAGTCCCCCAAGACAATGAGTCTGGGAAACCCTACCGCCAATCCAGTACCTCCTCGAGCAGCACAGGCAGGGCTGTTGACACACAGCTGGGAGGCAGGTATGTGAGTAACAAGCCCACCTGAACCCCTAAGTCCAACTTCACCAGGAGCGACTCACAACCCACAATCTCTGGAGCAACGAGTCTACGCAAGCAAAGGCTCTCCCTGGCTATAATAGCCATTGCTCCCCCCCCCTTCCCTGGGGTCGAGGCTGATGCAATACCTGGAATCTAGCTGGGCAAATTTCAGAGAGAGGAACTCCTCCCTCTGGACCCAGCCAGGTTTCAGTCACACATGCCAGGTCAAGATGATCACACAAAGGCCACAAGAACATTCTCTGAACATTGCTGAAGAAGAATTCTCTCTGCTGAAGGACCTAAGTTATTTTGGATGGATGGATGGATGGCCACTTGGTGACCTCATACAATGAAAATGTAATAGTTCATCACTTCTTGGGGATGAAATTCTTATAATGTGAATTAGGCAAGAAATATAATTACTTTCTTAAGAGGAATGGCGAACTTTCTAAAAGCAGCATGCAGAATTTGATGGCAATAATTCACATACATTTGCAACTAAATTTCTGCTACTTGCAAATTTCTATGGCCACGCCCCTCTAGCCTTTTGGAAACCTATCAACTCTTGTTCTTGTATCTAGGTGCTAAAGTTAGTTCTAGGAAGGGGCATGAGATTTCATTTTGGTTTTAGGATTTTATGATTTTTTTTATAGTTCTTGATTTTATTATGGTTGTGAAACACCAAGTGTTGTGTTTTTAGATGAGTGATTTAAAAAATCTTATAAATAAACAAGTAAATCAATATTAGTATTTCCTCAGATACTTGGAAATATATTTTCATTTCAAGGAATTTTAATTCAAGGTATTCTTGAGATGTACGTACGTACATACATACATACATACATACATACATACATACATACATACACAAACTAACACATGTGTGCATATGTGTCAGTCTATCTGTTGATCTGTTTGTTAGGCTGTCTCGAATTTGGAAACCACCCATCTCACTTACTGAGTAACTTTGGACAGTGTACATTAAAAACATAAAAATCATATATAAATATTATATTCCCATAGGAGGCAATTAAAAAAGCAATAGAATAATCAAAAATTATAAATTATAAAGGCAAAGGAAGGATTTATTGTCTAAATCAGAATGCTAATTGATTTGTTGATTTGTTGAATCCTCTCTTGGTCCCCCCCCCCCTTAGCTGAAGGTAATGAGCAGTGAAGTTGGATAACTTTTGCAAAAACTATTGTTTTATTTAACTATGAAATAAAGTAAAGCATGCTCTGAACTCCCCAAAAAGTCAAAATGTCAGTACTTTATCAATGGGAAAAATGAATGAATTTAAACAGAACGAATTAATCTGATTAGAAGGGGTGTTGGTCTTACTTGATATACTCCTTTTTGTAGGGTGCAGCTAGCATCCAGGAATGGGTTGATCTAGTCCCTTTAGCCTAAAGGTCTGAGTCTGTTAAACTTGATAAGCTCTGCCTCTGGCCGGTATTCGCAGCTACGACTCAGTACTCAGACTGGATGGACGTGGTTTCCTTCTCTTCCCATTCCTATTGCTAGCTTGGATTGTTACACCTGCCTTTATACCATCAGACTCAAATTCCATCTCACTCACTGGTGACTTGTCTCTTCGTGAGCTTTCCATCTCATCTGCTGTGAGTTATTCCCAGCTGACTCACTACATCTACAGTCACTGGGAGAAATAAATCTGTGGCATTTGACCATGATGGGGTCTGGCCTCTAGGTCTGCCACCAGAGCTTCATGCTACTGATCTGGGACTGCGAGACTCCACACTGGGGTGGTCAGCAGTTCCAATAAACTTACTTTAATTTTGGCCTGATCTGAAGTAATTTCCCCTTTTTTTTTATGAGCCTTGCCTTTCTGCGCCAGAGGATTGGCTAGTGATCCTGCACTTGCCTTCCAATGTTAATGCTTGATTTACTGTTATTGAGTGCTGATATAGATCTGATGTAGGCTCAATTGATAAAAATATGGCCACCGCAGCCTTGTGATCCAAGGAGGGTGGAGGGAGGAGGGGAACTGGCCATTGGGGAAAACTCAATGACTGCACATTGATCAGGTAGTTAAGTGTCCACTTACTATAAGTTAGCTTTAGCTAAAGGGGAGGAATGGCCTCAGGATGTAAAAATCAGATTGCTCCCAGGTTTATTTTGGTGCCTGGGGCTATCGTCAAAATCCAAAATGGTGGGCACGAATTATTAGCTATGCCTGTATCTGTCTCAAATGCTAGCTAATAAAGGTGGATGAGGAGCCTTGCCAGATAGTTGACCTCCCTGGGAGAGCTCAGGGACCGATTAAGGAGAGAAGAGTATGGCAATAAGGACAAATCCTCTGCTTCCCCCTCCTCCCCATGAGATGCAAGCAGCCGCCCGTGCTCCAGCTGCCTCCCCAATAGACAAAATGTAACAGTGTCACACTGGGAAGAAAGATTCAATCCGAAAGATTCAATTTTTTCATCAATATTTTCAACTACTGTATACACATCACCTAAGGAGAGCTGTAGCACAACGATCCTACTGAGCTGCAAAAATTAACTGGAGCTAGGAAGGACGTCAGCAACATAAATAGAAGCTTTGGCAGGCTCAGTCCAATCACCGAGCAGACAGGATTAACCCATGCATGGCTGTTATATCCACCATGAGGGAGAAGATTTTGATTCAAAAGTATCACCAAACTACTTGTGAGGGAATTTGATCTAATTCATAACAATGTAATCTACTGCTTCCCTGGAATTGTAAGCCTCCAACGTCAACTCTCCCAACCCACCGAACTCCTCCCCACTCCAAATGTTGCTTTGGGACATAATGGACACAACCCATGGACCTCCTGTACTGGATTGCTGAATAGTCTTTTATAATATTCATATACTTGGCAAGCCTGATTTTCATTTTTATTTATCAGAATTTCAGGATTATTACAGACTTTCCTTTTCAGACAGATTAAGTTATGGGCAGAGAACAAGTCAGGATAGGAACATAATGAAACTCTGCATTCAATTTTAAAGGGTTTATGCATAGAAATGCTTCAGAATTCCAATTAGAACATGAGTACCTCTGTCTTGTCCATAATTTCCAAATAAGGTTTGATATATAGAATTCAATCTACACAGCATTTAATTTTCCTACTCTTAGGAAAATTACTCTGTTCTCTTAAATCTCCAACTGATCATATTAGCGTTTCACTACTATGTCCGATATGCCAAGCCCTATACACTAGGCAGTAGGGAAAGGTGTAGAGCAGAATTATCTCAGTCTTCCATCATGTATGAATTCTAAATAATTTCAGGCTATTAGAAAGAGAGATGTTTGGGCCTATAATTCCATGTTTTGGTTTGAAACCGTACAAACAGCTTCAATTCTAATTTCCCGAGGTTTCAAAGTAAACACTAAGAACAGCAAAATAATGCTTCTAGCGAGTGGATATTAGATTTCTCTGAGCTTTTAAGGCTTTTAGATATACAGAAGACATAATTTATCATAGTACAAAGATATTGAAACAGGAATAAATGTTGTGCTGAACCCAATAGAGAAAACCTAAGCACAGAAAGCACTATTCAAATGCATCCTCTTTCAAGCCATTTTGCAGCTTCCTAATGCTGACAAAGGGGAAATCAGAAGGAAAATATAATGCTAATGTAATTTCAGTGTACTAAATATCATGTATTTAGAGAAAAATTACTTATGACAGAGTATGAATATTTCATATATTAACATCTTGTTAGCAAGGATGTAAAGGTAGCTAAAAACAAATCCCGAGTCTAAAAAAAGTTTTCATTTTAATATTTCCTTGAGCAGCCTAGAAGCATAGTAACTTCTCAAAAATTTTTACAGTTTTGGCAAGGCTAACATCCAATGGAAAAAATATCAAATAATTCAGTGTAATTTTATAACATGAAATATTCAAGCAGGTTTTAATTAACAGTGGGACTGAAAAAGAGGGAGGGGTTTCTTTGCTAAAAACATTTATATTACTGATATTGGTATACTTGTGTTTCTCTGTTAAAGCATTTTAAAAACCTAACTTAGAATACATAGTTAATAAATATAATGCCTAATGATTAAGCATATGGATATGCTTACATATGGATCCAAGGAATTAGGGGATGCTGTCTGAAATGCAAGCAAATATCATATAGATGTTACCTGATATTGTGGCTATTGTGTTACTGGAAGAATTCAAAAAAGAGGAATATATTTCCCACCAAAAGTTTAAACTTTGTTCTAGAAGAATCTAGTATAAGAAAAAAATATGAGTACAATAGCATGCCAGGTTATATACATGATTAAAGAACTAATCAAATTTTAAGGTCGCAGAAGTTTCCTTGAGCCCTGAGATGTCAAAGAGAGTGAGACTCGAGATGAGGCTTGCAAAAAATAAAAAGGTTTTATTTTTGGCCAAAACAAAATACTGGGTGAAACTATATTCAGAACATAAAGATACAATGCATGTAGTGAATAGCCACACCTTGGGGAAAGTATGGCATCCTTTTATACCTTCGGACATCAGCTTAGAACCCAATTCTGGCTCCCTAGCCCATGCCTTACTTGCTGTACAGCAAGGAATGGGGGGAACTGAGTGCTTAGTAACAGAAGTATTTGCCTGATGTAACCAGGTGACAAAGTGACATATGCCACTTCTTGAGATATCCACCAGGCACAGGGTTGTAAAAAAATAATAATAAGATAACAGGAGTTAGATCACTGGTAGAATCAAATGGCAAAGGCAATTTTAATTCTTAACAAAGAAATTCTTACAGAAGCTAAATAGCAAATTAATATTATGTACCAGTAATTCTACCTGTTTTACTATTATTAAGGCCCTTCAAAATTACACCTTGTTTATACTTTTAAAACACAATTCCCACACATAAGCCTTACTATGTTGCATTATCATGACAAAGGTACAGTGGTACCTCATCTTACGAACGCCTCTTCTAACGGACTTTTCAAGATACGAACCCGGTGTTTAAGATTTTTTTGCCTCTTCTTCTGAACTATTTTCACCTTACAAACCCAAGCAGCTGCTGCTGGGATGAAGGAGTTTCTTTTTTTCCCCTTTTTTGAAGAAAGAAAAGGGAGGGGCAGCTTGGAGGAGTAAAGATTTTGCATGCTTGCAAAGGCGCTGAAACGGTGTCCTTTGAAGAAAGAAAAGGGAGGGGCAGCTTGAAGGAGTAAATATTTCCATGCTTGCAAAGGCACTGAAACAGTGTCTTTTGAAGAAAGAAAAGGGAGGGGCGTCCCCCTTGCCTTTCTTCCTTCCCACTCACCCTTTAGCCTAGCCTTGCTTCTTCCACCCGCCCCCTTTAGCTGCTCCTCCCTGCCCTCTGTTCGCCTCCCTTCTAAAGTTAGGGATTTTCCTGAAGGATTTGCACGCATTACAGTGATCCCCCGGTTATTGCGTCCCCGACCATTGCGAACAGGGTAATTCGCGATTTTTCAACCCGGAAGTCAAAACACCATCTACGCATGCGTGCCCTTTTTTTCTATGGGCACGCATGCGTAGATGGAACCCGGCAGATCAGCTGCTGGGCGGCTTCCCTGGGTCTTCCCCCTCTTGCTGGCGGGAGGGCGAGCAGCGGGCATCAGCAAGGAGTTTCCCCACCGCCCACGCAAACTCCTCGCTGCCGTCTGCCCTTCGCCCGCCCACGCCGTTCATTCTCGCCGCTTTCGAGCTGAGTCCTGCAGCGAATTCGCTTCAGGACTCAGCTCGAAAGCGGCGACACCGAGCGCGGACAAACCGTTCTCTGGCGCTCGGTCTCGCCGCTTTCGAGCTGAGTCCTGCAGCGAATTCGCTGCAGGACTCAGCTCGAAAGCGGCGAGACCGAGCGCGGACAAACCGTTCGCTGGCGCTCGGTCTCGCCGCTATCGAGCTGAGTTCTGAAGCGAATTCGCTGCAGGACTCAGCTCGAAAGCGGCGAGACCGAGCGCGGACAAACCGTTCGCTGGCGCTCGGTCTCGCCGCTTTCGAGCTGAGTTCTGAAGCGAATTCGCTGCAGGACTCAGCTCGAAAGCGGCGAGACCGAGCGCCAGTGAACGGCTTGTCCACCGCCTGCCTGCCCGCTAGCGAGGAGCCGAAGATTGGGGGCGGCGCGGCTGTTTTAAAACGTCGCCGCCGGCATGGGGGGGCTTGCCAGCACCCCCCGGACCCCCAACCCAGGTTTGGGGGGCTGCTAGGAAGCCCCCCATGCCAGCGGCGACGTTTTAAAACAGCCGCGCCGCCCCCAATCTTCGGCTCCTCGCTAGCGCTGCGGGAGTAAAAACACCATCTGCACATGCGCAGATGGTGTTTTTACTTCCGCAGTGCTACTTCGCGAAAACCCGCTCGTTGCGGGGGGTCCTGGAACGGAACCCTCGCAACAAGCGGGGGATCACTGTATTTGCTTTTACATTGATTCCTATGGGAAACATTGTTTCATCTTATGAACTTTTCACCTTACGAACCTCCTCCTGGAACCAATTAAGTTCGTATGATGAGGTACCACTGTATTCCTAAGAGGGATGGGCAAAGAATATTGGAAGCGTATGTCCTAGGAGTGAAATTCAAAAATTTTCCCCACCAGTCTGTGGGTGTGGGTTGGTGGGCATGGCAGGGGAAGGATACTGTAAAATCTCTATTCCCATCCCACTCTGGAGCCAGCCAGAGGTGGTATTCACTGGTTCTCAGAATTATTCAAAACTTCTGCTATCAGTTCTCTAGAACCTGTCAGAACCTGCTGAAATTCATCCCTGGTATGTCTAAAAGTATATATTTTCAGCAAGATTATTCAATGTGTGAATGTCATCCCAGCATCCCAACTACAGGAAGCAGGCACTTATATTGAGTAGCAACAATATAGGACAATATTGGAAGCAGATAATCACTTCAGCGACAGTGACAAAGGAATCATTTCACACTATGTGGAGAAGGCAATAGATTACTCCTCCTATATTTTTACACTTGATAGAAAATGTAAAATGAAAGATAATGTGTCCCCCAATCAGATGTCATTCAATATACTACAAAGAGCTGAAGATCCTCAGGTACTAATGGAGGCAACATTAAAGCATTCAGAATGCTGGTGTTACCATAAGGAACACAAAAATATAAGCTGCAAAAATTACAGTGAGAACATGGAATATAAGAGCATTACCCTTGGAAAGCTGAACATAGTGAAAGATAAAGGAAACCATTAAAAATTGCCATTTGAAACATCAATGACTTCAGATGGGCTGGGATTGGATCTGTCAGAAAATCACATTGTTTATTACTCGGGATATTAAAAACAAAAAAAAAGGAATAGCGCTTTTAAATCTCAAAGGAGATCAGAGAGTCAAGTAGGATACTGAACAGCAGAGGGGGCGGAGTAGTATGTTGAACCGAAAGGGGCAGCATACAAATCTAATAAATAAATAAATTATAACAAATTAGAGATGTCATTATCTAAGATTCCTTAGAACCATGATGGCAAACCTATGGCACACACGTGCCACTGGGGGCGCAAAGAGCCGTATCTGCTGGAAAACGAGCTGTTGCCCTAGTTCAGCTCCAGTGTGCATGTGCACACTGGCCAGCTAATTTTTGGCTTGTGTGGAGGCTGTGCGAGGAAGTCGAGAAACAGGGAGTGGGAGTTGTGTGTGCATGCATGGAAGGTGGAACTGCGGCAGGGTGACACATGCATGCATGGGGAGACGGTTGGGGAAACATTTAATTATGGATGTGGGCACATATGTTTTTAACACCCAAGGGAAAAAAAGGTTTGCCATCACTGCCTTAAAAGATGTTCTGTACTTTCAAGAGTCTTGAGTAACATCATTTCTAAAAGGGGAGGGGAGACTAATTCTATCCATATATGTAACATGCTGTCTTTGCTTGTAGCTTCCATCTGATGGTACTCTTGTCTGCCTAAAAAAAAACTCTTTAAGACCACCAGCCAGTCAGCAAAAGATGGCTGTGAATGGAAAGCAATGTATTAAACATAATTTTCAGTGGATCTCATAAAAATAGTATGTGTAACTGTTGTGATTCAGTCTCAGGCTCCTCAGGGAACGTCTGGAACTCTGCCGACTCCATGCTCAGAGGGGGAGGACGAGGAACAGGAGGAGGAGGAGGACCAGGCAGACGGGGAAGAGGAATGTCAGGACGAGGAGGCAGAACAGCCTGAGACCCCCGGGGGGGAGCTCTCCCCAGCGAGTAGCCTGGAGTCATTAGATGAGAACGCACAAGCCATCATAGATATGAGGCAGAGAAGGGCAGCACAACGAAGGGGACAATTAGCCAGGTATTTCCATCCCTAATAGGCAACAGCTGGGTTTGGGTGTGGTTCTCCTCAGAAAGGTTGAAAAGGCAGGTCCGCCCTTCCTGTATTGTGGAGAGTTATCTTTTGGGAGTCCTGTGACCTTGCTTCGATCCTTGGCGTCTCTGATTCTGGCTTGTGGCCTCGAAGGCTGAAAACTTGGGAGAGGCGTGGGTTTTATTATCTACAGTGGTGTGTGTGCCAGCAAGAAGCCTGTTGTATTGTCTGGCCGTCGTGACTTTTCTGTGAAGCTTCATAGCATTCCAGTTTGTAAGAACAGTTTTTGTTATCTGTGTTTGTTTTCAAAGATATAAAATGACTTTGCTTTTTACCAGCGTGTCTGGATACTCTTTTTAGTTGGTGTTGACGTCTGGGGGAACCCAGACAGAACAGTAACAGTCCAAAAAGCAGAACAGTCACTTGATTTAAAAAGCATGAAACATACTTTAAAATTAAAAAAAATAGTGCCTAATAATTAGCATACAGATATGTTCAGTGACTGTTCAAAATTAAGACAGTAGTGAACGATAACAGATCGTCAAGAATTTTGGCAGTCACAGCACCTATCCAGTCAAGCTGGGCATTAAGCATCTGACTTGAGATCGTTTATGTATAAAGAGTATAAAGAGAGTAGGTTCTAGGACACTGCCTTGGGGAACGCCACTGTTAACTGGAGCAGGATTAGATATGGCATTACCTATTTTGGCCACCTGTTGTCTGTTTGACAGGAATGCTGATATCCAATTGTGCAGTGATCCTGAGATGCCATAAGATTTTAGTTTCATAAGAAGTTTGTTGTGAACTACTGAATCAAAGGCTTTGCAAAAGTCTATGCAGATTGCATCAATTGATTTACCCTGGTCAATTTGGGTAGTCCATATGTTTTTGCAGTGTAGAAGTTGCAGGTTGCAGGATAATTTTTTTCTGAAACCAAATTGTTTGTTGGAAAGTAGGTTATTTGTTTCAAGGTGGAATGTAATAGATTGGTTAATGATGGATTCCATGATTTTGCAAGTGACGCAGGTCAAGGAGATTGGTCTATAAATTTCAACATTGCTAGGATCACCCTTTTTGAAAATAGGGATGACCGTGGCTAGAGACCAGAGTTTAGGTAGGGAGCTAGTTGTAGAAGATATTTTAAAAATTATGCTTAGGGGTTCAGCCATAGTTGAGGAGAGTTTTTTTAAGAAGTATGCACATAGTCCGTCAGGTCCAATAGATAGAGATAGTTTTAGTTTGTGCAGTGATTTCTTAACATTGTCTTCAGTAAAGTCGATTTGTGTTAGATCATTGAAGTTAGTTGGGGTGCAACTAGGAAATTATTATTATTATTATTATTATTATTATTATTATTATTATTATTATTATTTATTAGATTTGTATGCCGCCCCTCTCCGAAGACTTGGGGCGGCTCACAGCAATAATAAAAACAATGTTATGAAGAGGGAGATGTGTGTGGGTGGGTGTGGGTGTCTCACGCTCTGCCTCTTCTCCCTGTCAGAAAGCCCTGCCACCCTGCCTGCTCTCTTTCGGGAGTTTCGCCCGCTTTCTTCCCCCTTCCTTTTGGAAAGCTGGGCTGCTGGAGCAATGAGCTGAACCACCACTACCTCCTTCTCCTCCTCTCCTCTCTCTCTCTCATGCTGGGCATGAGCCGTTACTATGAAAAGACAGAGCTGAAGAAGTTGTTAAAGAGGTTGGCTTTAATTGTTTCATCAATATACTCTTTGTTGTTTGGTCACATAAGTGGTGGGATGGATCTAGAGTCTTTAAATTTGTTGTTTACAAAGTTATAGAAGGCACGAGTGGATTTCGTGCGTAGGAGGTTTTCTTCTTGTTTGATATGATAGTTGGTACATTCAGTCTTTATTTGATGACATAAATTTTTATAGCGGTTTTTGCAACATAGCCTGCTTTGTTTTTACACCAAAGTAATCTTTTTTTTTTTATTGTAGCTTTCTTATTTTTATGGGTAATTCATTTCTCTTGGTTTTGGTGTATATTAGCAATACATGTGATTTTATGACTCTTTGGATCTCGAGCACAAATTTATTGTAATAGTCATCTACAGTGATACAGCCAGAGAATAATATTTTCCAGTCAAGAGATGAGAGGTCAGAGTCTATGTTGTCATAGTTGGTCTTCTTAAAGTAGAAAGCTCTGCTTTTGGCATTGTTTATGAGAGGACATACGTTGAGGCAAAAGTCGATTGTGCTATGGTCACTGTTAGAAAAAGGTTCTCTTACTTGGAGTCCATAAATTGAGTGTAAACTGTTGCAGAAGATGAGGTCTAGGCAGTTGTTGAGTCTGGTGTTATCAGTAACTAGTTGCACTAGCCCTAGACTAGTGATAGCATTGTAGAGGGTTGAGTGAATGGATTCAGTTGTGCATTCATTTAGGGACCAGTTAATATGTGGTAGGTTTAGGTCACCAAGAAATATGAGGGGACGTTGGTAGGAGGTTGCCAACGTTAGTAGTAAGGTTAACTTGTTTGGGCCCAAGTGATAATCTATCTAGGTCTTTCTGTATTTTGAGCCTATCCTCTAGGGTATTGGCTATCCCCACCAGCTTGGTGTCATCTGAAAATTTGATTAGTTCCCCTTCTATTCCTCCATCTAGGTCATTGATGAAAATGTTGAAGAGCACAGGGCCCAGGACAGAACCTTGTGGTACCCCACTGCCTACCTTCCTCCATTTGGATTTGGAGCCGTTGAAGACAACTCTTTGGGTGCAGTTGGTCAGCCAACTGTATAGCCATCTGCATGTGTTGTAATCTACCCTGTGTTTTTCTAATTTGTGGATTAGGAGATTTGTGGTCAACTTTATCAAAAGCTTTGCTGAAGTCCAAGTATGTGAAGTCTACTACGTTGCCCTGGTCTACTAATTTGGTTATGGTGTTTAAGAATGATATGAGATTGGCTTGGCATGATTTGTTTCTGGCAAACTCGTATTGGCTGTTGGATGTTATCTTGTTTGTTTCTAGGTAGTGGCAAAGCTGTTTTTGTATTATTTTCTCCAGTATTTTTTCAAGTATAGAGGTCTGTAGTTGCCTTGGTCAGTCTTTTAACCTTTTTTGTAGATGGGAACTATGTCAGCTCATTTCCAGTCTTCCGGTAGGTCTCCAGTGGTCCAGGATTTTTGGTAGATGATGGTGTCTGCCAGTTTTTTTAGGACTCTGGGGTGAAGTCCGTCTGGTCCTGGTGATTTGTACTCATTGAGCTCCCACAAGTAGTCCCTTATTGCGTTTTTATCTTTGTTCTGCAAGTGTGGGATTTATCTGTGTGGGATTGCAAGCTGGGTTATAGTTACCCAAAAATTACTAGAATGCTTTGTATACTGTGGATTATGATCTATGAATATTTTATTTTGTACATTAAAATTTGGCTTGATCAATTCTTTCAACTTTTTTCTTTAAAAAGTTTCTTTCTTTCTTTCTTTCTATCTATCTATCTATCTACATCTATCTATCATCTATACATCTATCTATCTTTTTCTTATTAAAGTTTCTTCTCAAAAGTCCCATGGTTATGTTAAAAAAAAAACTTGTAACAGGATGGACAAATCACTTTATGCTTTAGAGTGATGTAAAGCATCAGGGACCAAGCCTCAGTGAAAACTAGCAAATCTAAACATCCATAAATCTATCCGCTAAGGAGAAATGCTCATGGCTCTCAAGTAATCACCATACTCAATAACATCTAGTACCTTGTCTGATCTCTTGTTTACACTTTGTTTTGGTAAGATATGAAATAGCAATCACTACTATTTATTGCTTTTCACAGCTTGGAATAAATAACAGCATTCTCTGGTATTTTTGTAGGCCCTCTTGTCATACCAAATGATAAGAGAAGTAGTAGAATGAGCCAGCTGAAATTTATGGACTAAGGGAGTTTTGTTCATGAAAAATCTGACCCTATGATGCCTCAAAACTGAAAAAAAGAATTTTTGACTATACCAGCTATAAACAAATCAAATGGTAAAGTAATTAACATTTAAAAATGGATACTGATTAAAGAATTTCCTAGACAGTGATTAAGTTCATTTGATACTTTAGAAATACAAAGAATTTGTGTATCTACTACTATAAATTGATACAACACACTCTAAGATCAAGAGTGTTAGCTGTAAAATCCACCAGTAGAGATGTTGCATTCAATGGCAAATTAATCTTGTAACTTTCCAAAGCAATTCTCTTTGACATACTACAAAAGGAATAAGACTTCTTGTCCCTTTGTCCTCTTTTTTCTATATATCTGAAGGCAATTTTTATACTTTTCTTGGTGAACTTGATATATTAAAAGAAATAAAAACTTATTTTTCACTTTAGGATTTAAGAAATCAAAAAGGTATCCAAGAGAAAAATAAAATGTCCTTATCTTCCCGAGCTCAGAAAATAAGGAAAAGAGAGGAAGATCTTTTGTATCAACAAATGAATGGTTAAATACATGTAAGTATGTATAGGTGTGTACATGTGTATGGAGGTGTTTGTATATTACACACTTTCAATCATTTTTTTCAATTGTTGACCTTTAAACAATGTCAGTAATTCATGTTATTACAGCAGATAGAAAGCATTTTGAGAGTTCAAAAGGGCTGGGAATATAGCACAAGTTCATTTGAGCTTTGGTAGTGTCTTGCCTCTTTTTCAGTAATGGGAAAACCTAACTAGGATTTTAGCCCATGGGGAACAGAGACTAAAATCATGTAAATAAAATTAATGAAGGGAAACATAAGTGAAAGATTCATGTTACAGATCACACACAAACACACACACACACACTCAGATGGAGTATTTATACTGGACGTCAGGAATCTGGTTGAGTTAAAGTTTTTTTTCCCTGTGGAATAAAGAAACTATAGAGAACAGATATCTGTTCACTTAGCTGACTAAAGGGCTGGCCAGACATACCTAATACAAATTTAATTCTGTTACATCCTCCTTTTAAAATTCAACACTCAGCAATGCAAATGTCTCCAGACTGAGAGGCCATCTGAAACAGCTGATGTTGAAAAGACATCTTTGAGTCTTTTTAAATAAACATAATTTTATTCATAGCTAAGCCAGAATACAATTAAATGCAGAGTACAGTTTGATACACCGGAGGTTACAATTTAGAGAGGGGAGCCAATCAGGTAGCCATAAATACTGATTAAAATTGTTTGACTGTTAAATAAATTATTCAATTTAAAAATTGATTCCTTTCTCTATATATCATATGGCTTTCATACTCCCTTTTACACAAACCACACAAAAAACACACGTAACGATACATACAAAAAATATAACATACCGTGTTTCCCCGATAGTAAGACACGCCCGATTGTAAGACGTATCGGGGGTTTCAGGGGGGTCGGCTAATATAAGCCGTACCCCGAAAGTAAGACATATGTCTTACTTTCGGGGAAACACGGGGGTATTGCCGCCTCCCTCTCATCTACGGTAGCTGCGCACCGCCTCCTGCCCACGTCCCCCTCTCCATACGTCGCCGCGTCTGCAGGAACGGGTGGTGGGGCGCCACGAAGGGCGGTGCTTGAAAGCCACCACGGCGCCGTTGTTGTCCTCATGGCGCAAAGCCACACAGTTCCGGATCGCTTGCTTCCCCGGCCAGCAAGCCAGCTGCCTGGGAAAGCGGCGCGCTTTTAAAACGTGTATTTTTCAAATGCGCTGCTTTCCTAGGCAGCCGGCTTGCTGGCCGGGGAAGCAAGCGATCCGGGACTGTGTGGCTTTGCGCCGTGAGGACAACAACGGCGCCGTGGTGGCTTTCAAGCGCCACCCTTCATGGCGCCCCACCACCCATTCCTGCAGAAAGCCTGGGAAAGCGGCCAGCAAGCCGGCTGCCTGGGAAAGCGGTATGCTTTTAAAACGCGCGTTTTTCAAATGCGCTGCTTTCCTAGGCAGCAGACTTTGCTGGCCGGAAAAGGGAGCGATTCAGGACTGCGTGGCTTTGCGCCATGAGGACAACAACGGCGCCGCTTAGAAGCAACAGTGGCCGGTGCCCTCCCACCGGGGCCCCAAAAGCTCACGCCGTCACCGCTAGGGAAGCTCCAATATAAGACATACCCCAAAAGTAAGACATAGTGGGGCTTTTGGGGATAAAAAGAAAGTAAGACACTGTCTTACTTTCGGGGAAACACGGTATTCCCCTTTCTGCTTCCAGGAAAAATACCGAAAAAGAAGAGAAGTGAAATAAAACAGAAGGAAGATAGATTTTTTGGGGGGAATTGTATTGTACTGACAAAGAAAGATAACATGTGGAACAAAACTGATGGAAATAAGCCAAGAAGAATTAAGCACAGGAAGGAAAGAAGGAGAAGTCAATTTAGATGTGATTAAAAAGCATTACAATTCAGCAAGCTAACAGATCCCTCTAAGGGACTGTCCCATCTTCTGAAACAATTATGCTTTTCAGCAATTGCACTTTCTGTAATATGCATGCAATGATTATTGTTCAGTAATTATTCTTAGAGAACATAAGGCCTCCCATTTCAAAAGGAATTATTCAGGTGAAAATGTTATTGTATAGTTTAAGTAAGATTGTCCAATGATACTGCCAGCACAGGAAGAGTGAAGGTGCAAATATTAGATAGATAGATAGACAGACAGACAGACAGACAGACAGATCACCAGGACCAAATTCCTACAGCTGGCCTGAATATGCTAAATTTCTGAGTTCTGATGAGTAATCAATAGCCTAGAATTCTACAAAGGCAAAATTAGGCTTTGGGGGAAATGTAAACAGACAACGTAGTTTTATGAAAGAAAAGGAAAGTATTCATAAATGTACCTACATAATTACATTAGACCTTATGGCAACATGTGGATTTCTAGACTTTTCTCCTAATAAGAGTCATGCCAAGTATTATCAAGGTGGGGGTGAGGGGAATGATTTTTTTAAAAAAATCAAAAACACTAGGCTTTTTAATTTAAATCAGATTTGTCTGATTTTTATCAAATGTATTTTAATAAAAGGCTTTTGGAGTAAAAAATCTATCTACGGTAATTATAGTTTACTATTTAAGATACATTAATACTTTAGTTTATTCAGCTTGAAATGAAGCTTAGTTATGTAGCATAAGGCTGCTTATTTTTGGTAAAAGCATTCAATGAATCCAAGCTCTGCAAGCTAAATAGAAAACGTTCATTTTGTTTGCAAATAATATTATTAAAGATTCCACCTACTAACAAGAATGAGTGCCTGTTAGCGGGCATCCACTTACCCACTTTCTGACACATCCCTCACCTTGTTGTGACAGTGCTGCGTTACTAGCTGTTGCATTAAAGTGAGTCAACAATGGATCAGAGGAGGAGCTGCTGCGGGACAGATGACAGTTGCTCTTTAAAAATTATGATTTAAATCAAGTTGATTTTAATCAAATCAGTGTGGATTTGATTAAAATCAACTTGATTTAAATCATATCTGATTTAAATCACACTTGGCCAATAAAGAATTCTGTTCTATATTTGTACTACAGCTTGAGCATTTTCTCGTCTCCTTTTAAATAAGGAGATTATAATTTAATCAAAAGGAACAGAATGGAAATTGAAAACTAAGGTTATAATCTCCTTATTTGAAAGGAGACGAGAAAATGCTCAAGCAGTAGTACAAATATAGAATAGAATTCTTTATTGGCCAAGTGTGATTGGACACATAAGGAATTAGTCTTTGGTGCATACGCTCTCAGTGTACATAAAAGAAAATATTCATTTGTCAACACTTAGTGACTCCGTAATATCATCACCTAACCCCCAAAACTTTACCATTAGACTATCCACTGTTGACCTCTTCCGATTCCTAAGAGGTCAGTAAGGGGTGTGCATAGGTGCACCAGAGTGCCTTACGTCCTCTGTCCTAATGTTTCTCTTTTACTAGTATCATGTATATAAATATTATTATATGTTTGTATACCACCAATACGTACTTGACGAAACAAACAAATAAAATAAAATAAACTTAATGATTGTTATAGGAGTCAAATAAGCAATCAGTAAACAATCAATATTAATATAAATCGTAAGGATACAACCAACAAGTTACAGTCATACAGTCATAAGTGGGAGGAGATGGGTGATAGGAAAGAGGGCGAAAACCAGAAGTAATAGTAATAGTAATGCAGCCTTAGTGAATAGTTTAATAGTGGTGAGGGAATTGTTTAGCAGAGTGATGTCGTTCAGAAAAAAACTGTTCTTGTGTCTAGTTGTCTTGTTGTGCAGTGCTCTATAGCAGTGTTTCCCAACCTTTTTTGAGCCGCGGCACATTATTCACATTTTCAAAATCCTGGGGAACATTGAGCGGGGGGGGCGCAAAAAGGTTTGGACAAAAAAATCTCTCTTCCTCCCTTGCGCTCTATTTCTCTCTCCCTCCCTCTTTCTCTCCCTTCCTCTTTCTCTCTCCATCCCTTTCTTTCTCCCTTCCTTCCTCTCTCTTTTGCTCTTTCTCTCTCCCTCCTTTCCCCCCTCGTGCTGTCTCTTTCTTTCTTTCCTTTCTTTCTCTCATTCTGCCTCTCTTGCTATCTCTTTCTTTCTCCCTTCCTTCCTCTCTCTTTTGCTTTCTCTCTCCCTCCTTCCCCCCTCTTGCTGTTTCTTTCTTTCTTTCTCTTTCTCTCTCTCTCATTCTGTCTCTCTTGCTCTCTTTCTCTCTCATTCTTTCTTTCTTCCTTCCTTCCTCTCTCTTTTGCTCTCTTTCTCTCTCCCTCCTTCCCCTCTCTTGCTGTCCCTTTCTTTCTTTCTCTTCTCTCTCTCTCTCATTCTGTCTCTCTTGCTATCTCTTTCTCTCTCTTCCTTTCTCTCTCTTTTTCTCTCTCTTCCTTTCTTCTTTGCGGAGGCCGGCAAAGCTTTTTCTGGGTAGGCTGGCTGGGGGATAGGGTGCGAGCGCACATGCACGCACCCCCAACGTTCCAAAGAACCTTCTCCGACCTCCGCTGTGAGGTTTTCTCCGAGCGCTCGCCGCCGTTGCAGCCACCACTGCGGGAGGAGCTGGAGAAAGGGGCAGATCGGGCGGGCATCAGCGGCGAGAAGCCAGGGGCGTGAGGGGAGCGGAGACACTGGGGGTGGGGGCAGCCGCGGAGCCGGCCTCCGCACTTTCATCGCTCCCCACCCCAAACTCCAATGCCCAGCTCCTTACGCAGAAGAATTAAGCTCTTCTTTTTCCTGCCTTCCTTCTTTGGGGCCCAGCAGGTTTGCGCCGGCAGCGCCCCGCCCAGCTGGAGCTTCCCTAGAAGCTTTGCGGCACACCTGCCTGTGTCTCGCGGCACACTATTGTGCCGCGGCACACCGGTTGGGAAACACTGCTCTATAGCGACGTTTTGAGGGTAGGAGTTGAAAAAAATATGTTCAGGTTGCAAAGGATCCAACAATATTTTCATAGCCCTCTTTTTGACTCCTGCAGTATACAGGTCCTTAATGGAAGGCAGGTTGGCAGTAATCTACACTTTCTGAAGTCTGTGTCAGTCTTGTTGGGTTGCAGAACCAAACCAGATAGTTTTAGAGGTGCAGATGGCAGACTCAACGATTCCTCTGTAGAACTGTACCAGTTGGGCAGTTTGAGCTTCCTGAATTGGTGCAGAAAGAACATTCTTTGTTGTGCTTTTTTGATGACGTTTTTGATGTTAGGTGACCATTTTTGGTCTTGAGATATGATATAACCTAGCAATTTGAAGGTCTCTACTGTTGTTACTGTGTTGTCTAGTATTATGAGAGGTGGTAGAATGGTAGGGTTTCTCCCAAAGTCTACCACCATTTCTACAGTTTTGAGTGTGTTCAGTTCTAGATTGTTCCGGTCGCACCAGTTATTCAACCTATCGTCTTTATGCGGTTTCATCGTTGTCTCGAATGAGACCAATCAGTTGTATCATCTTCAAACTGCAGTAGTTAAACAGATGGGATTGAGATGCACTCATTGATATATAGAGAGAAGAGAAGTGGTGAGAGTACACAGCCCTGGGGGAAGGGGCTGTGCTAATTGTACAGGTATCTGATGTGACTTTACCTAGCTTCACCTGCTGCTTCCTGTCTGTTAGGAAGCTTGTGATCCACTTACAAGTGTGTTCAGGTACCGCTAGCTGATTTAGTTCAGTTAAAAGAACGTCTAGTATGATGATGTTGAATGCTGAACTAGAGTCTACAAAGAGGACCCTAGCATAGGTCTTTGGAGATTCAAGATGCTGTAAGATGTACTGCAGAGCCATATTCACAGCATCATCTGTCAATCTATTTGTTTGGTATACAAATTGCAGGAGGGTCTAACAGTGGATCCTTGATGGTTTTCAAGTGGGACATCACTAGCCTTTCAAATGTTTTCATAACTACAGATGTTAGAGCAATGTGCTGTTACTAAATAATATGTGATAATTATTATTCAAGTATATTTGTACATGTGTATGTAAAAATTATTTGTACAGTGATCCCCCGCTCGTTGCGAGGGTTCCGTTCCAGGACCCCCCGCAACGAGCGGGTTTTCGCGAAGTAGCGCTGCGGAAGTAAAAACACCATCTGCGCATGTGCAGATGGTGTTTTTACTCCCACAGCGCTAGCGAGGAGCCGAAGATTGGGGGCGGCGCGGCTGTTTGCCGCCGGCATGGAGGGCTTCCTAGCAGCCCCCCAAACCCGGGTTGGGGGTCCGGGGGGCGCTGGCTCTCGGCGCTTTCGAGCTGAGTCCGGGAGCGAATTCGCTCCCGGACTCAGCTCGAAAGCGCCGAGAACGAACGGCAAGGAACGGCTTTTCCACGCCGTTCATTCTCGCCGCTTTCGAGCTGAATCCGGGAGCGAATTCGCTCCCGGACTCAGCTCGAAAGCGCCGAGAACGAACGGCAAGGAACGGCTTTTCCACGCCGTTCATTCTCGCCGCTTTCGAGCTGAATCCGGGAGCGAATTCGCTCCCGGACTCAGCTCGAAAGCGCCGAGAACGAACGGCAAGGAACGGCTTTTCCACGCCGTTCATTCTCGCCGCTTTCGAGCTGAATCCGGGAGCGAATTCGCTCCCGGACTCAGCTCGAAAGCGCCGAGAACGAACGGCAAGGAACGGCTTTTCCACGCCGTTCATTCTCGCCGCTTTCGAGCTGAATCCGGGAGCGAATTCGCTCCCGGACTCAGCTCGAAAGCGCCGAGAACGAACGGCAAGGAACGGCTTTTCCACGCCGTTCATTCTCGCCGCTTTCGAGCTGAGTCCGGGAGCGAATTCGCTCCCGGACTCAGCTCGAAAGCGCCGAGAATGAACGGCGTGGGCGGGCGAAGGGCGGGCGGCAGCGAGGAGTTTGCGTGGGCGGTGGGGAAACTCCTCGCTGACGCCAGCAAGAGGGGGAAGACTCAGGGAAGCCGCCCAGCAGCTGATCTCCCTGTTGCCATCTACGCATGCGTGCCCACGGGCACGCATGCGTAGATGGTATTTTGACTTCCGGGTTGAAAAATAGCGAAGTACCCTGTTCGCAATGGTTGGGGACGCAATAAACGGGGGACCACTGTACATGTATATGTACATTATTCATGTATATTTGTATGCATTTCTTGCTACTTTATACTTCCAGTATCCTCAGGTATATACAGTGGTACCTCTATCTAAGAATGCCTCTACTTACAAACTTTTCTAGATAAGAACTAGGTGTTCAAGATTTTTTTGCCTCTTCTCAAGAACCATTTTCTACTTACAAACCTGAGCCTCTGAAACTGTAACCCGAAAAGGCAGGGAGAAGCCTCCATGGGGCCTCTCTAGGAATCTCCTGGGAGAAAACAGGGCCGGAAATGGTGGGGAGAAGCCTCCGTGGGGCCTCTCTAGGAATCTCCTGGGAGGAAACAGGGCCTCCACCCTCCCTGTGGTTTCCCCAATCACACACATTATTTGCTTTTACATTGATTCCTATGGGAGAAATTGCTTCTTCTTACAAACTTTTCTACTTAAGAACCTGGTCACAGAACAAATTAAGTTCGTAAGTAGATGTACCACTGTACTGTATTTCTACTATAACATGCCAATGCCTGTCAGAAAACAGTATTAACAAAACAATGCTTTACTACTGAAGTTCAATGCTATCAGGTTCTTTTTCTATTTCAAGTCTTAAGAATCAATACTAAAATATTAGCACAAATTGCTTCCGCATCAGAAAGAGAACAACATGTAGACTACATTTGAAATCATTTCTTAGATAGTAGCTTAGCTTAGCATTTAGTATCAGAAATGCTTTGCTATGTAATATTCTGAAGATCTGAGCTAAATGTACCTGTTCCTCATTGTTACAGAAATATGACAATCAGAAAAGTGCTAACTGATGCAACAATTTAAGGAATACCAAGATTTATTTGCATATATGTATATGTATGAATACAAGCATACACACAAACATGCATACATGACAGAATTGAAGGAGTGTAATACCATACTATATTTCAAAATCCTTTTCACATATCTTCTCAAACATGTACCCATACATAGATTCTATGACTCCTTAAAATGATAAATTAATTTGTGCTGATCCCATACAAATAATCATTTCACTTTTAGTTTGGCAAAAAAAAAAACCACCCACTTTTAAAAGCTAATTGTTGACCTATATAACACAAATATTCCCAGACTTTGTGAATCTGCAATCACCCACCGGTGAAGCAAAATAAGCAGTATAAACTAAAGCAACTTTAAATTGTGTTCCTATTTTTCCCTCTCCGTTTCTCTCATAACTTGCTTGTGACCTTCTGCGAACCTGTTTCAATAAATTCAGGACTGAATTAACCCAGTCGAATGAGAAATTAACATACATTGACTTCTCCCCTAACATTTAGTTTTCCTAAGAGGATAGTTACAATTGAGAAAGATGTATTTTGCTAAGTTGTGTTAAATGAACAAAATGTTGTATGGTTCAAAGGGGTTGATATTCATTGGTTTTAATCTTCCCCTCAGGCACACATCGCTGTTTCTTCTTAGCTTTTAAAGTCTTCATCCTCGTGTACAATTAGGAACCTCCTATATTGAACAAACAAATTTTGTTTCTTAAGAGGTATCTTATTTCCTACAAAATACTGTTGTGATTCTTGCAAGCAAGGCTCTAAGGCACAAATTTAAGGATTCTTGCCTTAGAACCTTATTCTATCTAGTACAAGAAAAGAACAACTCTGATTTGTTGTGCAGAGACCATGATACAATCAGCAGAGGCACATCTCAGTATGCCCTAGCTGCTATTTTGAAAAGTAGCAGCTAGGGCAGACTGAGATAGTACAAGAATGCAAAATGGGAGTATTAGAATGGCAAATTGCCGCCCTGAGTCGTCTGGAGAAGGGCGGCATAGAAATCTAATAAGTAAATAAATAAATAATAAATATTTTATAAAGAATGCAGTGTAGCAAAAATACAATACACTTTATACAATACTGTATACACTTACCGTATATACTTGAGTATAAGCCGAGTTTTTCAGACCAAAAAATGGGCTGAAAAACCCAACCTCGGCTTATACTCGGGTCACTGAGGAGTCACCACAAGAGGGCGCCCCGCTGGAGTCCGGCAGGCATTGGTGGCTTGGGCGGGTGAGGGAGCTAGGGCAGGGAAGGCATTGCTGTCTGTGTAAATACGTAGTGCCATCTCTGACAGCCGGACACAGGGACTGGGCTGCAGAGGTCGGGCTTTTCCACCCTCCGCGGCTCCAACTTTTAATTAGGAGAGAAGGGTGGTGCGGAGGAATGATGCCGGTGCCGAGGAGGCACCTTTAAGGCAAATTCAAGAGTTCAGAAAAGAGAGGGGGGGAGGCGATGGGAAGCTGGTGAGGTGGGGGGGCCGAGAAGACAGAAGCAGGAATCCACAGCTGCTTCAAAAACGGAGCCCCCTGAAGAACTGGAGACGGGTGAGACATTGATAGAAATGGCGGCGGGGCGGGGCCATGCAGCTCATCTCTCTCACTTCCTCACTTGCTTTCTTTTTAAAATATTTAAATACCGCTAAATCAATATGCTGTCGGCTGCTTCCACTTCTCCTCTTTTGTTTTCTCCTGTTAGTTGCGATCGTGGAGGAACAGGAGGAAAGGAAAGAGGCGAGGCTTCTTTTTTCTTTCCTCTTCCTCTGTTTCATTCGCAACGGATCTCTTTAGCAAATCTGCTTCCCCCGAACAACACATGGGGCAATAAAGGGAGACGGAGGAGGAGGGAGGATCAGGGGTGGGAGGGAGATCCAGCTAGCGAGCCAGCCAGCAAGCTAAGGGGGGGGGAGGACAGCATGAACTCTCTCCAGGCTTTGGAAGCCCCCAGCCAGAGAGAGAAGCAGATTTGCTAACGATTTCCACTTGGCGCGCTAGCAGGGAAAGAAGGAGGAGGAGGTCAGCCTCTTTCCTCCTCCTCCCCCAGGGCTGTGGGCTATTCTGGCTCTCCTCCTCCTCCCCCTGCTACAGTCCCAAGTGGATCTCTTTAGCAAATCTGCTTCCCCCGAACAACACATGGGGCAATAAAGGGAGAAGGAGGAGGGAGGATCAGGGTGGGAGGGAGATCCAGCCAGCGAGCTAGCCAGCAAGCTAAAGGGGGGGGGGACGGCATGAACTCTCTCCAGGCTTCTAAAAACTTGTCAAGTTTAAAGAGCCCTGGGTTAGAGTTAAAAATGCAAGAGTCTTCAAACCTGAAAACGTTAAGGCTTGTGGACTTCAACTCCTACTCCTGAAGTAGCATGGCTGGTGCAGGAATTCTGGGAGTTGAAGTCCACTAGTCTTAAAACTGTCAAGTTTAAAGAGCCCTGGGTTAGGGTTACAAATACAAGAGTCTTAAAACCTGAAAAGATTAAGGCTTGTGGACTTCAACTCCCACTCCTGTGGTAGCATGGCTGGTGCAGGAATTCTGGGAGTTGAAATCCACTACTCTTAAAACTGTCAAGTTTAAAGAGCCCTGGGTTAGGTTTAGAAATAGGTTTTAGCTTGGTTGCTAAGTTTTTTACTTTTTAATTGATTGTTATTACCAGATTGCTTTTGTTTACCCTCTTTTAAATTTACAGAGCTAGTTTACTGGTTTTCTTTAAAATAAATATTCTAAAACATTTAATCTACTGATTTCTCAATTAATGTAATTTTATTGGTTTCCATTTTTATAAGTTACCAGTAGTCACTGCATTTTCTAACCTCGGCTTATACTCGGGTCAATAAGTTTTCCCAATTTTTGTGGCAAAACTGGTGCCTCGGCTTATACTCGGGTCGGCTTATACTCGAGTATATACGGTACTTGTGTTTAATGGAACTTCTTTTTGAAAGCCAAGGAGAAAAAGAAAGAAAAAAATGGGAGATAAAAATATCATGATTCTGTCAAAATAGTGATTGTGTGGTACTGAATGAGACCTATATGATTATACATATATGTGGCATTGTCATATGTTACATTCTCAGACTGAAGCATATAGGCTTCAATCAGGTCCTCCATTCTAGAGGAAAAATACTGACTGCTGATTGGCTAGACTGTCTAGCAACTCCCTATAAAAGGGCTGGCTGTCAGAGCCTTTGCTGGGTTGTAAATAGTTGTCAAATAAAGAGGTGTTGTTTTGAAGCTACTCTGTCTTCCTCTTCCATTCACCCTATCTAACATCATATACATATGGATTCCGAAGCAACAGAGGTAAACCTGGATGTCATTTTTATTATAGCTGCTCAGTGCAAATCATAAATTAATAAAAACACAGCTCATCCCAAACTCTTCAAGGAATTTACCATATTTTTCAGAGTATAAGATGCACCTTAATTTAGGGGGAGGAAAATAAGGAAAAAAGGCCTCTGACTCCCAGTAATTTGCCTCTGAGAAAACAGTAAACAGAAAACAGTAGAGATAATATACATTGTTTGCTGTGTATTTTTGTGCGTGTGTGTCTGACCCATAGAAATAGCAACGAATTAGATAAATGTACATTATGGCAGTATATTAATGCCAGAAAGTTTTCTTAAATGTAATCACACTAACTCCGCCCAATTATTTAAATAGCTACTCCAAACATGACTAAGTCAGGGGTTTAACTCAGCTGCCTTATCTTAATACTAAAACAGGACACTGTTACTTTTCAGATTATACTTTTACATATCTTCAAAATTGATGTGGCTTTCTGGAAGTATTCTCTGCTTTTTAAAAGAAGACACAATAGCACTGGATCACTTCAGATCAAGCATTTATTTTAAAAAGTTTCTTTATTTTGTTATTATGTCTAGAACAATAATAAAGCAGTCTTTAAAAAATAAGTCTAATAATTTGAACATTCTATAGGCATTTATAGTTGCCAACTTACCTCCTTATATCAAGATTCAACAGTCCAACATTGCCAGCAGGCAACCTTCCAGCAATTTGCCTCCTTGCAGCTAGTTTCACTTTCAGTTCTAGCAGGTGGACTGCCAGTGCTGAATCAGCTGTGTGTTGGGAGGCTGATAATCACTTGTGCTTATCAGGCTCTGCATTTGCTGTAAGGAGATAAATTGCTGGGAAGCAGAGACCAAAGGGCGAGGGTGGTTGGATGGGGCTACATTCGGCGTATAAGACACACTGAATTTTTCACCCTCTCTTTGGGGGTAAAAAGGTGCATTTTATACATTGAAAAAATAGGGTATATTCCACAACTCCTTCTAATTTATTACAACTTCCCATTCATTTTCTCTCCTACACTTTCACCAGAATCAGTCCCAATTGATTGAAATAGTCTTTAGCTACTCATTTATGTAGCTTCTAATGAATATGAGGACCTTCATTAACAGTTATGGTGATCCTAAAAGAATATATTATTATCATCCAGCATAAGATCTTCGTTGTTTTTCTTCTAATTAGTAACATTATTTATTTGACTGTTTATGAATATTTCTCCAAATTAAGGATTTAATTATTTTCAACAGTGTAAGTCACTGTCACAACATACAGATTTTTGCAATTATATTCCTGCACATATTTTAAAATAGTGTTTGTTATTTCATCTCTGAGTATTTTAACTCCTGTAATTATTGCAGATTATCTTTTCCTTGGATGGCTAACTTATTTGGATACTTGAGTTTTAATTCTAAAATTGTGGTCTGACACCTTAGAAGAAATGAAATCAGAATTCAAAAGCACAGACAAAAACTATTCTAAGTGCCTACAGCAGATGAATGAACAGCTGTGCGACCTACAAAACATAATTTCTAATACATTTCTCAAAACATAAAGTCAGAAATATTTGCTTTGTGGCATCACAATATCAATGTCAAGAAATTACAAAGGTTTGTAAGATTTACCTTAGATTATCTACAATTGACTTCTCCCCCTTTCTAAGAGGTCTGTAATGGATGTGCATGAGCGCACCATTGTGCCTACCGTCCCTGTCCTACTGTTTTTTATCATTACTTTTCTAATGTTGTGCTTATACAAATTATCACTGTATAATTGTTTGACAAATATAAATAAATAAACAAATAAACAAATAAACAAACAAATAAATAAATAAGGTTTTAATATACTCGTTTTGGTAACTGCATATTGTTTCTGAATCAAGCTTTAGGTTCTTTGTATTTGCTCAGAATACTCCACGTTTATCAAATACCCACTTTATAACAATGATTTTGTGCAAAGGAATCACTTTATGTTATGCCTCTTACTAAAATGTGTCTATCAGCTCAGAAATTAAAACATTTAGTTTTGGTAGAGGGATGGCCAATGAAAGGGATGCCAGGAGAGCAACAAAAGAAGACTAGAATGTTTACAAGAGTGAACTTTAAAAAAATAAAACTTAATCTTGTAACTGCTAAGCACTGAAAGCTTCCCAGAAAGAGAAGGAGAAATAGATGGAGAGGTCATTTGTATGTTATTCTCTCTGACTGAGTTTCTGAAGCAGGGAGTGAAAGAGAGAGATTCACAGGGTGTACGTAAAAGGGGAAAAAAGCTTCTATGGTAGGTATTCTCAAAATGTAAGTTCCTCCGATTCAATAGAGCTTTATCCTATTTAATATTGGACTATAGCAAATAAAATCACTTTCCACAATTCCTTACATGTTCTGGATACAAGGGCAGAAGATGATATATTTGCAAGAAAAGACATTCCAGAACAAAAACCAGTTATTCTAGCATAAAAGGGTACTTACATTTGAAAACCAGCTGGGTGATTTTGGGCCAGTCACTGTTTCTCAGCCCAACTCACTTCACAGGATTGTTGTTGTTGTGGGGAAAATAGGAGGAGGAAGGTGGGTTGAATATGTGCACCGCCTTAAGTTATTTGTTAAAATAATAAGGCACAATATGAATAAATAAATACAATTTAGAAAGGAAGTTTCCAGGATTTGCCTAATAAAATGTTTAACAGAAGAGTCATCTAGATTTACCGTGTTTCTCCAAAAAGAAAGCTGGGTCTTATTTTGACCCCTGAAAAAAATGGCTAGGCCTTCTTTTGGGAGGGTTCTAAGTTTTGACTCACTTCATGGTCACAGTACCGACAGCCTGGCCCAGCAGGAGCCTGCTGATGATCTATTTCTGTAGCCACTTGCCGCCACTCACCCGCATCACCCTGGCTTCCGTTTTGCCTTCAGATGTCTGATGGAAGGCATCTGCAGTCAATAAGAGAGCTCCAGATTGATCTGGAGATATGTAGCTGATAATAGAGCTCCAGATCGATCTGGAACTCTGTTATCAGCTGCAGATGCCTTCCGTCAGGCATCTGAAGGCAAAAAGGAAGCCAGGGAGATGCGGGTGAGTGGCGGCAAGCGGCTACAGAAATAGATCAGCAGCAGGCATCTGAAGCTGAAATGGAGGGCAGGGGGGTGCATGGGGCAAACAGCCACCAAAGAAGTGGCTACAGAAGAAGGCAAGGAGATGTTGGGGTGTGCGAGGCCTGATAAATAGGGCAGCTCCACCACCAGCCCATCCCTACCCTAGCTTATTTTTTACCTGTGTGTCTCACCTCACCTCACCATCCATCCATGTATGTATGTATTTAGACTTCTATGCCGCCCAATCCCAAAGGACTCAGGGCGGCTTTCCTTTTTTCCTGGACCAAGAATAAGTACATTCTTATCTTTTTGTCTACCAAATCTATAGCTGTAAATAAACAAAAGTGAGTTGCTGCTGAAAATCCCCTGCCTCCCAACTTTCCTTTGAACTCAGTTTGCATTTTTTTTCTGTTATTAAACTGAATATATTAAATTCTGTACAGCTGATTTGCTTCTTCCTTTGACTATGTTGCATACCAACTTTATATATTCTTTTGGTTACATTGTCAACAATATATTATTTTATTGCTATTCATAATTAATTTCAAATATTATTTCATGTTGTATCATTTTATTGTTATGGTTTAATTTTTGAATCTCAGAATACACAAGACTTTTTGCTAATTAAAATAAATATACTAAATGTACTATATTGTAATGTAGTGCACAAGTTACTATTGTATTAACAATTAATATCTACATTGTGGGATATTCCTGTTACTAATATTATTAATTAAATAAACTAATATGAATAAACAAACACACACACACACACACCTCTGGTGAAACTAACAATTAAATAAAATGACCAAATGTTAAAAATGACTATTGCCTGGACATGGCCATTTTTTGGACTATATCTTTTGGTACATGGATACACAGAATAGTGCTACTCATAATGATTTAAAATCACCCAACTCTCCATGATTCTGAGTACTTTATACTAGAAATAAGATGAACGATAAAATAAACAAGCTACTATGGTCTACAAGAAAAAGCAGTCAATTAGTCCTGGATCAAAGAGTGACTTGCCCCTTGAAGCAATGATCAAAACCCAGGAATTCATAAAAGTTGGGTACGTGCTTTCAAGGAGACAATGGCCTAGGGGAAAAAAACTGACTACCAGACAAATCTAATGGAATAAGAAAATATAGTATTTTTCGGAGTATAAGACACACCTTTTTCCTCCCTAAAAGAGGCTGAAAATTCAGGTGCGTCTTATACACTGAATGTCGCTTTTTTCCAAAGCTTTTTTTCCCAGCCCTAACCAGGTGCTAACAATTTTCCCAGCTCTTTCCCCGCTTGCAAGCTCTTTCATTGTTATTTTCTGTCAATAATGTTTTCCCAACCCTGTCTTTGTAGATTTTTTAATTGCTCTACTTGCTCCCAATGTACCTAGTACTAACCAAGTACTAAAAATGTTCCCAGCTTTTACTGGCTTGCAAGTTCTTTCATTGTTAATCTTTCTGAACAAGGTTTTTTTTAAAGCCTAACCCGGGGATAAAATAATGTGCTGAAACTGTCCAGACTAAGGATGCTAGCCAGATGAATGTCTGGTAAGCAGATCCCCCCCCCCCCCACTTTCCTCCACAAAAACTAAGGTGCGTCTTATACTCTGAAAAATACGGTAATTCAAAGACCACATTTAAATGGATAGGCTCAAGATGATCATTAGAATCTCTTTGGAACAACTATGAATTATTAGAGAAATGTGCCTGCAGAGATATCAGGAGTCAGACCTGACTCAGTAGCACTTAACTGAAGAATGAGAAACCAGGGATTTAGAAACTAAACCTACCATTTAATTTAATTCCTCATATCACCCTCCTCTTAATTTGCTGTGGGAATTCTAGTCCCTGTGGAAATTCAATCCTGCTTTAGGCATGAAAGGTGCCTGGTGACTTAGGGCCAGTAAACCTCTCTCGCTCCAATTCATCTCACAGGGCTGTTGTGAGGAAAACAGGTGAAGGAAAGAATATTAGATATAATCACCATCTTGAGTTATTTATAAAAATTAAAATTCAGTGTTTTTTTTAAAAAAAAATCTAAACAAATTCCTCTCTTATCTAGGATGCAGTTGCCTCAATATACAGTATTGGAGATTTTAAATGGCCAACAATGCAATCTAATAACAAAAATAGATGGAAACTAGAACAGCAGAGCAATTCAGTCAAGCAGCTTAACTTGACCATTGAGATTTCAGATTAACAGGGAAACCGTGATTTAGAATTGCTTAATGATTTATTTCGTACAGAGCATGTACATGAATATTGCACACTGTGCTAGAGGAACAATTAGAAATCAGTATTTCAGTTAACTCAATATACAGCCTTTTCATTGAATGTATCATCTGACAGTTAAAACAATTAGCAGAGACTTCTGAGCTATAAACAACTAGTGGGAAATTAATTGACAAAATGTCACTTGAAAGCTTCTAAATTGCCAGAAAAATAAATCATGTCACTAAAGAAAGAAAACCACCAAGACTTTGTAATCATCTTTCCATTGCTATCAAGATTACCCATTGTCACACAATTGAAAATTAGTTTGACCTTTGCAGGGTTGCAGGCCTCTGCTTTGTTTTTCATTTGACTTGAGGTTATACCAAAGTTAGTCTAAACATGCTGTAATGTACTCTGCTACCAGCCATACCCTCTGAATCTATAGTTACTAATGATATACCATATAAGGTACATTGTCCAATCTTTTATTACACATGTTTTCAAAAATGTTAATAAAATTATATTTCAGTATTATATTCCTGCTGAATACATTTCAGCATACGAAATTCAGTTATCATGACCATGTGAAGTAAATACGAAGCAGAATATAAACATTTATAGAATTAAGTCACTATAAATGAGGCCTGAAAATAGAAATGTATGTCAAGCAAATAGCAATAGCACTTAGTAATAGCATTTAGGCTATACAGTGTTCCCTCGATTTTTGCGGGGGATGCGTTCCAAGACCACCCACGAAAGTCGAATTTCCGCAAAGTAGAGATGCGGAAGTAAATACACCATTTTTGGCTATAGACAGTATCACAAGCCATCCCTTAAGACTTTAAAACCCTAAATTACCATTTCCCATTCCCTTAACAACCATTTACTCACTATTATTACTGGTACTCACCATTGAATAAGACACAGTGATCCTGATATTTATAAACATAATTATTCATTAACAATAATTATTTTTTTTTGTTATTTATTTTCAAAAATTATTAGTTTGGTGATGACATATGATGTCATCGGGTGAGAAAAATCGTGGTATAGGAAAAAAACGAAGTATTTTTTAATTAATATTTTTCCGTGAAGTTCGAACCCGCGAAAATCGAGGGAACACTGTACACTGCTTCACAGTGCTTTACAGCCCTCTCTAAGCAGTTTATAGAGCCAGCATATTATCCCCAACAATTTGGGTCCTCTTTACCGACCTCAGAAGGATATAAGGCTGAGTCAACCTTCAGCCTGTTGAGATTCAAACTGCCAAATTGCTGGCAGCCAGCAGTCAGCAGAAGTAGCCTGTGTTACTGCATTCTAACCACTGCCCCACCACGGTTCCTATACAAATCCAGGGGCTATTTGTGGAACTTGTAAGTTTCGCATCAGGCTAAAGAGGAAGACGGAAACCAACCAGTTTCCACAATATAACTCTGAAGCATTTCTCCACAATATCCAAGGAGAATATTAGGAACTACCTAGAATTACTAAAACTCACTGCAAGTAACAACAAGAGGAACTATGAAATGAAATCTAATAAGTTGTTAAAAGATGAATGGAAAAAGAAAAAAAATAGCCAAAGAAGGAACAGGAAGAAAATGGATTTAAGAACTTATTGTAGAAATTGGCAAGAAGAAAAGAGCAACTGAAGCCAAGGAAGAACTTAGAAGGAAATTCCAAGTTTTAATTTGGTATGTTTAAGAGTGCCAAGAGACAGAGAATAACTGATTCAAAGAAAATCAAATATTGAAACTATGTACAGTAGAAATGTCAACATCTACAATACCGTAGAATATATTTCCACTTCTAAGAAACTTTAATATTAAAAGATGAAGTTAAATTTCCTCTCTGGTCATTATCAAGTCAGAACAGAAACTAATGGAATATATAGAAATATATAGAAATATATTCCATCAATTATGTATAAATATACCAAGAAACTCAAGAGGAATCAGTAATGCTTCAAGCTAAATTATGCCAGCAAATCTATAGAATGATATAATGGCCAAATTGAAAAAGATCAGTCTATATGAAAATACCAAAGAAGAGACTTAATAATAAGCAAGCTATAGAATATTTCCTTATTTCCACATTTTAACAAAATAATGCATGGGATCATTTGATGCCGATTACAGCCTTGTAAGGAAAGAGAAGCTACAGAAGGCAGGTTAATTTTTTAAAAGGCAGAGGAGCAAGACACATTATTGCTGGCCCATGGTGTACAATTGAGAACGTTAAAAAATATATATAGTAGTAAATATGTGCTTTAGTGATTACTGAATGTCCTTTGGTTGTGTTGACCATGCCAAGCTATGGAATCCTAGAACATCTTTCTATCCTCGTGAAAATTCTAGACATAATACTGTATAATCACAGTCCAAAATAGTACTGTACATGGTGAAACAGATTTTCTCCATCTCAGTAAACGAATGAGGTAAAGCTTTCTACTCTCTCACTGCTTAATCAACCTACATGTTCAATATGGATTGAGGGAAGCCAATTGGGAAAAAGATGAGCATGCCTTTAGAGCATGAAACACCACTAACCTAATTATACACACACAACATTACTCATGATAGTTGAAAATGAAAATGATCTTCAAGCTCTTGTAATGAAAGTTAAGAACCCAGGAAAATATGTGACTGTGATTAAATACAAGAAGACCAAATTTAATGACAATGCATAGAGAACAATGTTAGCAAAGACACTGAAGTGTTGAAGACCTTGCTTCTTTTAGAATTTACTACCAAACCCCAAAGTAAAGAGTCATATTGGTGTAGTGGTTAAGATGCTGGCCTAGAAATCAGGAGATTGGGAGTTTTAGATATGAAAGCTAGCTGCATGAATTTGGGCTATTCACTTTCTCTTAACTCAGGGGTGTCAAAATGGCAGTCCATGGGCCAGATATGGGATTTTTCCCAAACTCAACAAAGTCTAGCCCAGATGACAAAATCAGACCATGGAGGCAGCATTACACAAATAACATATACCTAAAGTAAAGATATAATAGAATAGATTTGAATTTAAGAAATAATTATAATTATAAAGGGAATAAATTTAGAAAAGCTTCTCAGCCAATCATATAATAGAAATACAATTATTCACTCAGGGAAGGATTTAGAAGATGTAAGAGGAAATTGAAAAGGAGAAAAGGGGGAGAGTAGAAGGAGAGGAAGAGAAGGAGGAAGGCAGGAAGGAAGGAAGAGGAGAGAGAAGTAGAAAAGGCAAAAGAAGGTGTAAGAAAGTAGAGGTGGAGAGAAAGAGGGGAATGAGAAAAGGAAAGTTGAGACAGACTGAATAATAAGCAGTAAGATTGGAATGTAAATTAGATTATTGTATTATGAGACAATATATGCTTATTGATTTGAATTGAAGGTCTGTGACGTTGTTTATGATTTTAATGTGGAGAAAAAATAAAAAAGCCTTTTACGAAAAAGGGAAAAAAACATCACAATATGACATGTGAAGGCAACGTGGGACCAGAGTTGGACACCCGTGTCTTATCCAATCTACTTTACAGATTGTTGTAGAAAGCAAAATAGGAGGAGAAAGGAATACAGTATTATATATGTTTGCTGCCTTGAATTATTTCTGTTTTAAAAAACAGCAATCCGATAATACAGCACAATATTTTATTTGGTAGGATAGCAATTAAAACAGGAGAAGTTATTCATATGCCATGAATATAGCACAAAAATCAGAATATTATAGACAATGGTTTTCTCTGTGACATTTCATAAATGAGAAAGTTGGTCTTTTAAGAAGCAAAACAGAAAGAATATTGGTACTTTTAGACTTTGGAGCTGGAGAAGATTATTGAGTATATATCATGGTTGCCATAAAACAAACAAATGGATCATAAAACCATTCCAGACTGCTCAGCTGAGGACACAAAATCAATATTCAAATCATCATATTTTGGATACATTATCTGAAAGCACAGCCCTCTTCAAAAGTCTATATTGTTAGGAGAAATAGAAGCAAAAAGAGGACCACCAGAAACAAGGTAAATTGATTTGATTATAAAACAGCAATTAATGCAATTCTGATGGACATAAATGGTCATCATCCAGGACTGATAATCCTGGAGAGTACCTATCTTTGTGGTTGCTAAGAGTCAACACTGATCTGATTGCATCTAACCTTTATCAATTATCAGCATTGCTTTCCTCTCAGATACAATATGGTTAAAATATTTTTTTTAATTCAACAATATTAGCCCATATAAAAATCCACAGTACACAGATATGGCCTCTATTAGAATCAACATAAGTGCTATGAAAGACTGGGTAACTTTCATATTCTTTGTTTGCAATATCATTGAAGAAATCAAAAAGCTTGCATGCTCACATAAGCCATTTTGGTTAGTGCTAATAAAATATTATCAAAATTTAATCTGAAAACAAGTAATTTATACTATAACTCTCTAGAACTAAGATATATGGATTGCACATTAGACATGTTTCTTCTTCGAGATAAATTTACCTGTTTGGTTTTTTAAATATTTGTTTATGCCATATAGGCTGTAAATATAGTCCTATAAACAATGAAAGGCAACAATAAAATTCTCTGCCATCATTTGGAACTAACTATATTCCAGACTCATATTATTTCTTGATTTCTCAAAAAAAAACAAAAAACCCAGCCATTGTGGCTATTCAGTTTACCAAAAAAGCAATACTAGGCAAATTTCAAAGGGTTCATTTACACTATGTATCTCATGCTTTTTAATTTAAAAATTTACTACATGATTTGATCTAAAAACTATAAACATCTGATAAAATCCAGAATATATACCAGCAATTGAGTCAGAAAGCAGAGTCTCGTTTCCTTTCCTTTCTGAAAAACAGTATCTTCATTACATCCATATTTTAAACAAGTGACTGCACTAAGACAATAAATCATATAAAAAATGAAAGCTTACATATTACCACTTGGGAAAGAAAAACAGCTGTCATAATACACTGTAAGACAATAAAAAAGGCAAACAGCCAAAACATATAGAAATTGTTTATTGTGATATAGTGTCCATTTAGATTTATTGATTTTTAAAGAAAATAAAATGATTCAATGTAAAGAGACAAAATGGAATTGTTAACTCTCAATTGAATGCAGGGTATTCAAATTATAGTACATTGGAAAGACACTGAAAAGTCTTAATAGTATTAAGAAAATTGAGTGACTAGGTATGAGATTGTTTGCCAGCCACTCATCCTACTGTTCAGACATCTCTGAAACAATTATATCTACTTATAGGAAGCTTATGGAGTCTTCCAATAATCCAATAATCTTGACCATAAACCTAGATTTCTAATGAAGAAAAACATGTTTCTACATAAAACATATAGAAAGAGAAAGACAAAGACAAAAGGAGATGCGGGTTCATTAATATATAATACGTATAACATATTTTGATGTTAGAACAATTAATCAGTAAAACAACTTTCCTCCAGACGTTGTGGATGTTCCAACTGTGGTAGTTTTTAAAAGGAGATTAGGCAACAAATTGTCTGAAATGGTTTCCTGCCTGAGCTGGGGGAAGGACTAGAGGACCTCCAAGGTTCTTTACCAGTTTTGTAGTCACTCCTGTTTTCACAAATCAGAGTAATCCCTACTGATGGATTAATGGAAATTGGAAACAGACCTGTTAAAACAAAAACTGCATATTCATAGAAAACAATATGTTCTCCTTCAATGCAAAGGTGAAAACATGGGGTTTCCTGCCTTCTACTATATTCTTAATATTTTCTGGGTATACATCCACAGTTTATCAAACATAGACATATCTATGTGTCACAATAAAAACTATGTGACTTAGAAAGAAAATAAATAACAATGCCAGGAAGTGTGTTATGACAAATAACAACAAATCAGCATGCTTGATCATTCTATTAAAAGTTATCTTTCATGACTTTCTGTCAAAACAAATGGGAAAAAAACAGAATCTCATCAACAATCCCTCAAATCTTGATAAATACCAGTACTTTGTAATGAGTGAAAGAATATAATAATGCTTTCAATCACCATAAAGCACAAAAGCATCATAACTTTTAATCTCTTTGTAAATCCTAAAATTTGGAGTTAGAACCAACAATAACCAAAGCTTGTTAAACTTTTTCACAATGGCATTGTGATAAAAAGAAACCAGTTTTATAAACATCTCAAATAAAATAAAGGAATCAATTCCAAAATTCAGTCTTTAGTTGTTCAACTTTCATGCATCCTAGTTTGATGAACTATGTTCACCAACAAACCAAAATATTGCATACAAAAAAATCTCACTAATAATATTAATTCAGTATGAGACAGGATATTCTTTATAACTGTATTTCAAGCAAAATGGACCACTGTTTTCTTTTCTTCCCTCTGAGAGAAGCTTTAATGAAGCATAATTACTAAAAGTAATTGTTACTAAATCAATTAAACAGCAGTGGCAAGATATTTATGTTTATATTTTTATTTATCAGTACAAATAATTGCAAAGCTTGTGCTTCTAGCAATTTGACATTATAATTGAAAATTAGCATTGAGGGATCTCATATGCTTCCTTTTATTTGTGTTTATATCTAACAAAGAAAAAAGAATGCATCTTTCTACAGTCATCTTAAGGAATGGGTGATAAACTTCACTGATCACAGCTAGATTTATTTCAAAATAAATAAGAAGTATATTTAAATCTTGTTAGCCAATATTATTGGAAAGAGGATCATAAAATGCGTTAAAATAGCTTGTAAGCTGCTTCAACCAAGATTTCTAGAAATGGAAACAAACAAATCAATCACAATTTCCAACAATTTCTTTTTCAGAATAACGTACTGATTTATTATGGCACAACTAAATGCATTTTAAAGAAAACACGTCATCTCTTTTGGCCTGAAAATTATATATTTACTAAAACTTTATGTGGGATGCTATGCCGCATTATTAGCAAAAAAGTAATCTGAAATAAATTAGCAAAATTAATCTCTCAAGACAGCTAGGAACAATTGCAAGCAGAAATTATTTCTTAAAAAAACATAGGTAACCTTTCTTCTTCACCATAATTAATAGAAAAATGTACTTCCTAAAGTACTAAACATACAAAATTGAAATGATAAATACTACTCAAGAAAATAGCAATAATTATATTGGAACTTTAAATACTACTGAAGAAAATTGTAATAATTATATTGCTCCATTGTTAACTCCCAGTCAGAGATCCACACTGTAAACTAAACTGCCTTTGATATGACATACTGTATTACGATTATTTAAGCACATATAATGAGGGTAGGTATACTAACTATACAACATGCAGTATTTAGGAAATACCATAAAAGCCATCTTTCCAACTTTAGAAAATGTCAATGCACAGGCCAATTCAAATTTGGATCCTCTCTGTATTATCACTTGTTTCACATCCCTATGCAGCACATATATAAAGAAAATTGCATAAAACAAATTAGTTGCATAAAACAAAATAGTTTTTGTTCATATGACTATCAAGCACTGCTCTAAGAAAATCAAGAGAGATTGAACTGTTTACATGAGTAGATGTACTCAATGTAGTAGCATATTTGTGTTTACATTTGATTGCACGTATTTAAACATTAACCCAAGTTTCATCTCACATGAACACAAAGTAAAAGCTCCTCGGAAATCTTATAAATACGTAAGTAAAGTGTCTCCCCCAAATTTCTTCTGACCTGAATTTATAAATGCAATTTTGCACACCAAAATGTGATGTAAATAGATTTAAGAAGAGACATTAGAAATGTTATCTTGATAAACGTTCAGTTATATACATTCTAATTCCAGATTTGTTGCTTAATGATACATCTGATGTTATTGAGGAACAGACTGGAGCCAGAAAAAGGCAAGACAAGAAGTATCAGATTCCAGCCAATGCTGCAGACTCACTTACCCCACAGTGCTTCTAAGTAGAAAATAAATTCTGCTCTGCCTCTCAAAAAAGAGAAAGGTGCTTCAGAAATTGCAAATCAAGAGACCAGGTTTACATATAGAAAGGAAACATAGAAACATAGAAGATAGATGGCAGAAAATTTTATCTTAGGATGGATATACGTTTATCCCAGGCATATTTAAATTCAGTTACTGTGGATTTACCAACCACGTCAGCTGGAAGTTTGTTCCAAGCATCTTCTACTCTTTCAGTAAAATAATATTTTCTCACATTACTTCTAATATTTCCCCAACTAACGTCAGATTGTGCCCCCTTGTTCTTGTGTTCACTTTCCTACTAAAAACACTTCTCTTCTGAACCTTATTTAACCCTTTAACACATTTAAATGTTTCGATCATGTCCCCCCTTTCCTTCTGACCTCCAGACTATAGAGATTGAGTTCATTAAGTCTTTCCTGATAAGTTTTATGCTTAAGACCTTCCACTATTTTTGTAGCCCATCTTTGGACCCGTTGAATATCTTTTTGTAGGTGAGGTCTCCAGAACTGAACACAGTATTTCAAATGTGGTCTCACCAGTGGGATCACAATCTCCCTCTTCCTGCTTGTTATACCTCTAGCTATGCAGCCAAGCATTCTACTTGCTTTCCCTATGGCCTGATTGCACTGTTCACCCATTTTGAGACTGTCAGAAATCACTACCCCTAAATCCTTCTCTTCTGAAGTTTTTGCTAGTACAGAACTTCCAATACAATACTCAGATTGGGGATTCCTTTTGCCCAAGAGCATTATTTTACATTTGGAAACATTAAACTGCAGTTTCCATTGCTTTGACCACTTATCTAGTCAAGCTAAATCATTTGCCATATTACAGACGCTTCCAGGAATATCAACCCTATTGGACACTTTAGAGTCATTGGCAAATAGGCAAATCTTCCCTACCAAACCTTCCCCTATGTTACTCACAAAGATATTAAATAGAATAGGAACCAGAATAGACCCTTGTGTCACACCGCTTGTAACCAAGCTCTGCTCAGAATACTCGCCATTAACAACAACCCTCTGATATCTACGCTTCAGCCAGGTGCAAATTCAGTCCAAGATTGGATTAAGTCCAATCTTCACTAACTTATCTATCAGCTCTTTATGTGGAACCGTATCAAAGGCTTTGCTGAAGTCCAGATAGGCAATATCCACAACACCACCTTCATCCAACACCTTTGTGACATTACATTTTCACTTTGTGAAAACTGCAAGCTTTCAGTGATGGACAATAATGATATACCATCTGCAACAAATGTTGATCCACAAAAGACATACATAATATGCATACTTGAATAATGCTCTACCCTTTAAAATGCAAAACAAAAGGTGTGTAAAATAAGACCTGTTACTAGTGGGAAATGCTAAAATCATCCAAATGTTAAAAAAATTGAAGACATGAAAGTAAAATTGCAAGAAGAGTTATTATTAACACAGAACTGAAAAGTGTCCTTTGCACAAGATAGGGCAGAGTCAACACAAACAGTTACTGTATGGAGAAAACTTACTGATATATATCACAAATACATATAACAATAAATTCATTATCGGCCATGTAGAACAGACAAGTCAATTTCTTATGTACAAGTAATTTAAATGATTATAAGTTAAAAAAAACAGGTTCCAAATTAACACTGATCAGAATGTACAATAAATTATATTCTTTGAATGCCTGACTGAATATTACCTTAGAATAACAGAACTAGAAAGGACTGGTGGTCTCCTAGTCTAATCCTCTGCTCAAGCAGGAAATCCTATACCATTTCACACAATCTCCTCTTAAAAACCTACAATGTTGGAGTACCCACAATTTCTGGAGGCAAGTCATTCCACTGTTCTGTCAGGAAAATTTTGGTTCTAGGTTTCTTCTCTCCTTGTTTAGTTTCCACTTATTGCTTCTTGTCCTGCCCTCAGGTGCTTTGGAGAATAGCTTCGCTCCCTCATTTGTGGCAATCCCTGAGATATTGGAAAACTGCTATCATGTCTCCCCTAGTCTTTCTTTTCATTCCTGCAACCGTTCTTTATATGTTTTAGCCTCTGTCCCCAATCATCTTTCTTGCTCTTCTCTGCAAACAATATTGTACAAGATAGAAACTAAATCCCTGGAATAATTTTTTAAAAAGCATTCACTTTAATTTTGTTTTAGTATCCTGAAACATAATGTGAATCCATATATACACATAGCAAATTAAGAAGTGCAATATTTGTACACAAAGATAAATTTGCAGAGTCTATAATTTGCAGAGACCAAATAATCTCATTAGTAATTGAGAACCACTATTTTAGAGACTTTAATTGGAGCCTATAAAATGTGGGACTGAATCATTATTTGAATCAGTCATGGCTTTGAGCAAGTTATTTTTTCAGTCATAACGCCCAATTTATCAAATGTGCTTATTGCACCTATTTTCAAGTATTGTTAGGGCAAGAAGAATAAAACTCTAAAGCATGATTCAAATTAGAAGTGTGATAAGAATAGTAAGTAGCAGTGGTAATTATTGTACTCAAACATTGATTCATTTTTATCATAAAATTCTCCTGTTCTATCCACTACAATGTATTTTATATGCAATTCAAACTTATCTAAAGGGCAAAATCAGGCTGAATTTTAAGTTAACAATTACAGAGTTTTCAATGGTTTAAATTATTAAGACAGGAAATAAACTAAGGCAATGGAGGAGAAATGAAGAATTTAAAGAATTCCCTTATGTGAACCATCAAAATTGTAACTGATGTTATGCTGAATGGCAGATCATCAAATAATAAGCTTCTATATCCCAAAATTGTTATAAATAGAATATTTGTATTTATAACAAGCTCATTATCATTTTCATGGCCTCATGGTTTTTTCTGGGCTTTGAGAAAGAAATAAGTTCTGGAAATTTAGGACTTCTGGAAAATTTAGGACACCTGTGTTCAATAATAAAGTTTATTTTATTTTATTTTTTTAAATGCACTGCTTCTTTCAATAAATTTTGTTTTGTTTTTGTTTGTCCAAGGCTCAAACATGTCTGTTTGTTGGTATTAGAATTTCAAAAACTGCAGCACCAATAAGTACGTCTTCCATTTATATTCAGCTATGAGCAATTCCTTTTTAATAATTTAAACAAACTTTTAGATGTTGTCCCTCTTGGAAATGTTGCCCAGGACCAGTTATTTTCCATTAATAGTTCTGGTTTTGGTTTTTTGGCTTAGGACAAATCAACAGAAATTTATTTGCTGGTTTCCATTATTTACAAAATGCTTAAAATACAGAATAGCAGATAATACGTAAGCCACCCTGAGTCCCTTGGAGAAGGGTGGCCTAGAAATTCAAGTAAATAAATAAATAAAGTTACTCGTCTTTTACCAACTATCTCAGAGAGTGACTGCTCATTGTTATGAGTATAAAGTAAATAAGGAGGTTTAGTCCAATCAAACTTTTGATATGCTTAGTACTGTACTTTTGAGACTTTTTGAGTCTTGCTTTTTTTAAAAAAAAAATAGAAGCTGTGCATGCATGGACATACAAATGCATAGTTTCTACAGGCCACTGTCTCATTTTGTTAGGATAAGGCATCAAAAAACTGCTTAAAATGTTTGTTTAACTATGCTACTGAATATTATTTGTGTTTATTGGATTTAAAGATTAATTTTTTAAAACACATTTGAAATGTTTACACTTTAACAGTAACAACTGTGCTTCCGTTACTTGCTATGTTTACATAATGCCCAAAACGAATTTATTTCATTTATGATGCAAAGCAACTTATAGCAATATTATACACATTATACTAAATCTTAATCCAGAATATATATCATTGAAGGTGAAATAGGCCTCTCTTTTTTTGCTAAATGCTGTACTCAAAAAAAAAACAACCCCTGTATGAAAGTTATTTCCAATGTAACTTATGTTAATTAAATATAGTTTATATGATTGCTCTAAACACATGCATTTAATATTTTCACCTTTAGCACCTTTAAAAATTCAGCTTTTGGATATAACAGATTAATAGAGTTGGAAAGGACCTTCAAAGTCTTCTATTCTAACCCCCTGCTCAGGCAGGAAATCCTATTCCATTTCAGACAAATGGTTGCCCAAACTCATTTTAAAAGCTTCCAGAGTTGGAGCATCAACAAGTTGTTCTACTGATTAAATGTTCTGACAGGAAATCTCTCCTTAGCTCCAGTTTGCTTTTCTCCTTGATCAATTTCCACCCATTGCTTCTTTTCCCGCATAGATCTCCACTGGCCAGACTCACAAATTTCAATGGCAACATGTGATCCAGAAACCTCACACTTTACACTTCTATTGTGAACTGCCCAGAGTTCTACTCTAAAATACCAAACAAATGAACAAACAAATAATAGACTTCCCCCATATAATAAATACAAAATCAAACAGCCACACGACCCATCCTATTTATTGACCTATCCCATTAGTCATATTACTTTTTTAAAAATTAATATATTGAGAAAATTTAGCCACTGTGTCACATCATTGGTCTAATACACCTTGTAATGTAGTGTCTCACTACTGAGTTACTGTCCTCTTGAAACCACCATTCTGCTAATCAAAATAAATCAAAAGTGGACATATGGTAGCACCACACTATACTGACCTGTTAATACCTTGTTCTGTGGGTCTGGGGTGGAGTGGAGTCAGAATTAGTTGCTTGTTTTTAGGGTTAGAACTTTCCCTGTTTCTAGTCCAGCATGTTAACCACCAGATCAAATTGAGTCTTGCTGTCTATGCTTTGAACAATTATTATCATTTATATTGCTCTAGCATGCCCTGTACTATTATCTTTTGAAAAGCAACATATTTCCACCATGTTTTAGAAAAATAGATACTTAAGGAATATAAGTTTCTTGTTCCTAAAAGTGGTTATTAACTTAAGCACACATATTTGGCAATCTTTTCAGTGGTATTCTTCTAGGAGACTCTGCTTAGAATAATAGTCATAATAACACACCTGCTTAGTAGCATTTATGTAAAATAAGCCTTGTTGATTGGGTACAGCACAACTATTCCTTATCAGCTGTAGTGTGAAAGCAGCTTTGATTATAGAAATAATCTTATCCACAACATATACACATACTTCACAGCTGTTACTGTCCTTAAAAAACCTACAGCAATCTTTGAAGGGACATGAAAAAGGCAAAAAGTGTTTCAACTTTCTTAAAAAAAGAAAAGTTAAAAAGTTGTATCCATGATGAGCAACAAAAGTTTGCAGATCAAACATACCGGCTAAAAATGATAAAAAGCAAAGTTACAGTAGAGGCAGCATTCCAAGCATGAGAAATTATTCTACCAATCATTTGAAGTGAGACAGAATAGATTTTTCACAATGTAACATGAATTTTAAAACAGTCCAATTTGTTTTACAGAAGGGCTACCAAATCTAGGCTACAACTAAATAAAAGTATACATTTGCTGCCATTTTTGTGATGGCCCAGTTTTTTATAGGCCAGAGTTGCATCTGTAATATACACTTATTTAATTTTTAAACTGCTGCAACTATCAGTAGAATACACTTGTTAAAGTGACATGTATTCTATATTAAGTTAAGAGTACATAGTTTTCACTTTTTTTCAAAAAGGAGAAAATGAACCCAATGTACTTTTGGATTATGATTTGAAAAAAGGTATATAAATTGCACATTATGCCTAACAGTACACATTACTTTGCCACAATTACTATTTTAAAATGTTTTAATACTATAGTATAGAGCCTACAACTTTCTCAGAAGTCTGATGGTTAAAAAAATCCAAAAATAAATAAAAACAAGAAAATACATTTTCATAATTCTGAAATGTAATGGTAGCATAATGATCATCGCAAATACTGAATTTCCAACCACAGTCCTACATTCATTTACTATAAGTGAAAATCAGTATGTAAGATGTAATAACGCTCCCTGTTCATTATGCAAGCTGCACCCTCATCATTTGTTGTTTAGTGAGCAAGCTGCTTCGGTCTAGGATAAGTAATAAAGCAACGTGCTGCATTATGTTGTTCCTGACACAAAAACCTAAGCACCACCATTGAGAAGAGAGAATTTTAAATCCATAAAACACAGGTTGGCATCCAGTAAAAGTTGTTGGAGCATTTGCGCTGAATACACTAGTAGGGAAACATGCGCAACAGCACAACAGACACCACACCACACAACCCATACAGTATGTGCATTTATTCCTATTACAAGTCTACCTTCAGCCGGCACATGCCTACGAAAACCAACCCTCACCCTCTTAGTTTGCAATACTCAGCTCTTTGTCTCAGATACTGGAACATAGCTTTTTTTATGACTCTGTAAAATATAAACAAGTTTCATACTTCAAGGGAAAAAAATAATAATCTCTGGAGAAAGAACACAAACCCTCTCTGGATTTTTTCCTCAGCCCTTCCATTCTTACTCAGCTTCTCTTCTTTTATTATTATTCAGTCTATTTAATGACATCTACTCAAACCTGTGTAAAACACACTGACTTGTCAAGTGGTCAGCTTGGCTTTTTTGCAAAAGTGATTAGGCTGCTATTTGGTACCTGGCAAAGTTAATAGCTGTATCTGGAGTCACCCAGATAAACTTGAAGTGGAAACGCCAGGCGAGGCAGAATTGTATGCAACAGGGGCAGAGTTATACTGCATGTATTAAAAGGTGTTTCTTCCCTGCTACATAATCCCCACTCTCGTTTTACAGAGGGCTTCTATTCTATCTACGATTGTCCCTACTATCTATTTCTTACACACACACACCAACCTCCCCCCCCCCCAAAAAAAAACCCCGTAATTGGCAGCAGTCTTTTAGCTTCTCCGGAATTCAGCTCCCCTCTTGGCACAAATCGCACGGAGTGGCAAATTCCACCACCCTTTCTCGCCTTTCCAAGCCGTTTCCAGGCAGGTTGACACAGACATAATAAGTCCGAGTTCAGTAGCCAGGGACCGGGGAGCAAGTGGCCAGCCCAGCATCGGAACTCGAGCTTGCTTATTCCGAATTCCAGTTATTTAGAAATCAACCGTAATTCCTGGGAAGTAAGCGCGAGGAAGGTTGTTGTAGTGGGGTGTTTTTTTAATCAATTAACAACCAAAGGTTGGGGAAGGCACGTCGCTTTGGGGGCTCAAGAAAAACAACAAACAATTAAAATTAATTAATTAACACCCTCCACTCCGCAGATAATTCGAAGTGTCTTTTGAGAGGCGAGCAGGTCAAAAGGTTGGCTCGGGTCCCCGTGTGTCGCACGCAAAACTTCGAATAGACCAGAACTGGAAAGGGACCTCGGAAGGTCTTCTAGTCCAGCCCCCTCTCCTCAAAGCAGAAGAACCTACACAATTTCAGACAAGCGACTGCCCAGCCTCGCCTTCAAAACCTCCAATGATGGAGCGCCCACGATTGACCGAAGGCAAACTTATCGATTGGCCGAGTCGACGGGCAGCATCGCCAACCACGCTATAGAATCGAATTAAGAGCCGAGCATCCAAGCGGGAGGCGAGAGAGAGGCTGAAACGATTCCGACGGCGCTGGGCAAAAAAAAAAAAGGGATGGGAGGGGAAAAAAAGAGAGCCGATGCAAAACACCGCCTGGGACTCAAGCACGCTCGTTTCGGAAGCCGCCCTGATGGGGAAGGAAGAAGACTTCTTCATAAATATCCCTGCAAGGGGCAAGTAGTGACTCCCAGGACGGGGGGGGGGGGGGCACTTTCTGGTTTCGCGCTCTTTTTCTTTGCCCCCACCCCACCCTTTCCTCGTCCCCTCCTCAAAAAAAACCGACACCTGCCGTCCGGACATGCAACCCAACCCAGGTCTTACCTGAAACCGAAGTAGCTGCCCAGAAACTCCTCCGAGCGGGGGATGCAGGCAGAGATGCACTGGACGCGAGGCTCGCCGCCGCCGCCGCCGCTTTCAACCGATGCGCTGAGGCTCCTCTTCTTTTCTTTTTTTACTTCCTTCCTTTCCTTTTTTTTCCTCTTTCCTTTTAAATATACATAGAAAAAATAGGCGCGCAGGTATTCTTTGATTCCTAAGCTCGAGTTTTGCCGCTGCAACGGAAACGTAAACCTGGAGAAGCCACGAACGCCGCCGAAAGATGCTCGGAGAGGGAGGGGGAAGGAGGAAAAAAAAAAGCTTGCGCGGTGGTCACCGTGCGACCCCGCCCTCCCCAATCAGACGCCTCGCATGCCAGCGGGGCGGAGAAGGGTAAGAGCGCGGGAGGGGGCGGAAAAATCTAGAGTCAATTAAAAGAAGGGGGGGAGAAGAAGCTTTGCCCGCCAACTCTCCGAGCTGCTTCGGTGCGTAGCCCCGCCTCCCCAGCCCTTCCGTCTCCCCCACCCCTTTTTAAAAAATTTCTCCCCCCCTCCCCTTTCGCTGGCTCCGTCCTCACCCTGCAACAGTGAGGAGGCGACGGGCGAAAAGAACCGCATCACAGGTTCTTGGGGGGGGGGGGGCTGGGAGAGGAACGGGAGAAGGGGGGGTTCCTCGGGGCGTGGTTAGGAGAGGCGCCCGCCTCGCATGTGCCTTTAGGCGCGCCGAGCCAACGCGGCCTTGGATTTTGCGGAGGGAGGGGGCGGAATCAGGCGTGGGCTGCCCACGTGCCCCAACACGCGCAGGACTCTGGCTGGGTGTGGAGAAGGGGAGGGTGAACAGGACGCAGCCCAGTAGGTGGGCCCACGCGGGGTCCGACGCGGAGCCCTTCGGAACTCTCCCCCCCCCCCCCGGGCTGTGGAGTTCTCCCTTCCTCTGACACCTGTTGTACAGGCCAGCCCGCACAGTCGTCAGAAAACCTGGAGGTTGGGAGGGGGGCACACCTTGCTCGCTGAGTAAACGGTAAGAGGAACCTGCTGGTCCTCCTTGCTCCGCCGGCTACTTCCATTTAGGAGGTTCCCGCGCTTTGGAGCTGTCTCTGAGGGAGCCGCCTGTTGATGCTCCCGCTTTCCTAGGGATGTATGTGGCGCTCATTGTCTCCTTCGAGTTAATGGCAAACAGCGGCTGCTTATTGTCTGGGCCCTTTTATAGTAGTGCTACAGTGGCCCAAAAGAAGAATTCAGTGTGGGGGTAGGATATGTGGAAATCGATATGCTTTTATTGTTGTTGGAGATGAGATTATTTTTTTGGGGGGGGGGAGTAACAATACTTACACAGGTGAGCTAACAATTCCACCATTGTTCACAGACTTTGTGATTCCCTCTGACCCTGGATTAAAAGTAGAATGAAATATGAAAACAATTTGCTCTCGTTATTTTGGAGGCAAGGTGATCCCTTAGGAGTGACCAGAGCTGTGGTTGAAACATGTTGACAGGTGGGTTGGTGTGCCTCTCCCTGTGATCACTAAAAGCAATCTTGTCTGCAGCTGTTTCTCTCCAACTTGTATCCTCCTCATTCCATTGCCCTCGTTTGTATCCCATCCTAACAGAGATGTTCAAAGGCCACCATTCTGGGAACATTGGAATGGCTTGGACAATTAAGGCATCTTATCAGTTTAAATAAAGTTAGAAAGTTTCCAAAAGATCCATTAATTCATGTCCCTCGGGACGATGATAAAGATGCTGCCAGTGAGCGAAACTTTTGAAAACTCTTGCTGCCCAATGTGGTGCACCTAATGATGAAGAAGATGAAATGGATCCATAATACTGTAGTGTATACCCCTATTTTCATACTGCTGTGGTCGGGCTTGTCCAGTTGTTTCTGGAAAAGTATTCTTTCAAACTGGTTTCCAAAAGTATTCTTTCAAACTGGTTTCCAGACATAATGTACTTATTTTGGGGGCTGGATACCGTCCTGCACTTCCCTAGAATGTTCTACAGTGATCCCTCGGTTAGCGCGGGGGTTACGTTCCAAGACCTCCCGCGCTAACCGATTTCCGTGTTATATTGGATGCGGAAGTAAAACCACCATCTGCGCATGTGCGCCATTTTTTTCATGGCCGCACATGCGCAGATGGTGGAGTTTGCGTGTGGGCGGCGGGGAAGACCAAGGGAAGATTCCTTCAGCCGCCCAACAGCTGATCTGCTCCGCAGTGCGGAAGCAGCGAGGAGCCGAAGATGGGGTAAAGGCAAAGGGGAAACCCCATCTTCGGCTCCTCGCTGCTGCCGCGCTGCGGAGCGGATCAGGTGTTGGGCGGCTGAAGGAACCTTCCCTTGGTCTTCTCGCTTGCCGCTTGCCAGTCCACACACGCCCCCCTGGATGAGCCGGCCACAGGGGCGAGGGGTGGGGATGAAGGGGCAGGACTTCCCGGGCGGAAGGCATGCTCGGCTCCAGCCCGTTTCGGCCGAGCCTCCCCGGCCAAGCAGCCAGGGAAGTCGAGCCAGGCGTGGCGGCGGCAGCGCTGCTTCTCCGGTCGCCCGGTCCTCTCCTGCCTCCTGCGCCGATGTTCCCCGCTGCGACGGAAGGCAGTCGCTTGGCTAGGGAGGCTCGGCCGAAAGCGGCTGGAGTGGCAGAGCCGAGCACGCCTTCCGCCCGGGAAGTCCTGCCCCTTCATCCCCACCCCTCGCCCCTGTGGTCAGCGGGGATGAAAGGGCAGGACTCCCTGGGTGGAAGGCGTGCTTGGCTCTGCCGCTCCAGCCGCTTTCGGCCGAGCCTCCCTAGCCAAGCGACTGCCTTCCGTCGCAGCGGGGAACATCGGCGCAGGAGGCAGGAGAGGACCGGGCGACCGGAGAAGCAGCGCTGCCGCCGCCACGCCTGGCTCGACTTCCCTGGCTGCTTGGCCGGTGAGGCTCGGCCGAAACGGGCTGGAGCGGCAGAGCCGAGCACGCCTTCCACCCAGGGAGTCCTGCCCTTTCATCCCCGCCGACCACAGGGGCGAGGGGTGGGGATGAAGGGGCAGGACTTCCCGGGCGGAAGGCGTGCTCGGCTCTGCCGCTCCAGCCCCTTTCGGCCGAGCCTCCCCGGCCAAGCGGCAGCCTTCCACCGGGAAGCTCAGCATTCAGTCAGTCGTAGCGCTGGCTGTCAACTTTTCTTTTTAGCACTGGGGAGGCAAGTCAGCTCCTGCCCAGTTTTAAAAAGAAAAGTTGACAGCCAGCGATTGTTCCGCTGCCGCCAGCATGGCCTGGCTGGCAGCGGAAGATGTAACGGAGCCCACGGGGGATTCGCCTTCCTCCCACCCGCAGCCGAGACTGATTGTGGGCTCCTTCGCAACCTCGGAGAGCTTCCGGGGCATGAAAGCTCACGAAAACCAGGAAGCTCTCCGAGGTTGCGAAGGAGCCCACGATCAGTCGGCTGCCGGCGGGAGGAAAGCGAATGCCACGGGGCTGGGCTCGGCTCCCCCCTCGGCTCCCCCCCTTACCAGCCTCGCCGCGGAAGGCTCCATTCTGTTCTCTGCCGGCCCGATTGAGCGGCCGGCGGTCTCCATTCAGGGAACAGAATAAAAAAAAATTTATTTTTTAATATTTTATTTTTTTAAATAATATTTTTTGAAAAACCGCGTTGCAGCGTTTCGCGCTAATCGAGAACGCGCAAGTCGAGGGACCACTGTAATACCATTTTATATTTTCCTATTGCTTCGTTTTCTTCTATAGCAGCCTTCCTCTTACTGAGATCAATTCTTATCTGATTTAGATGAGAAGACAGGGTTTATTCAAAAAGGAAAAGGAAGCAGATTTGATATGGCATTATTTATCACCTCCTGGTTTTCCCCACTGTGATATCCAGAAACAAATAGGGGGTGCCGCACTGAGCTTTTGTTAAACAGTTGTCAGTTTCCCTGTTTTTATCATTTTTCATCTTTTTTTTTCACAGACATGATCACAACTGCTAGTCACTTTCTGTTTTCCATCTTTATAAAGCAGTGGTTCTCAACCTGGGGGTTGGGTCCCCTCGGGGGTCTAACGACCATTTCACAGGGGTCACCTAAGACCATGGGAAAAGACAAATTTTCCATGGCGTTAGGAACTAAAGCTTCTATTCTGGTGCCTTGGAACATATTACAGTGATCCCCCGGGTATTGCGATCCCGATCATTGCGAAACGGCTATATGGCGATTTTTGAACCCGGAAGTAAAAACACCATCTGCGCATGCGTGCCCTTTTTTCTATGGGCACGCATGCGTAGATGGCGCCCGGCAGATCAGCTGCTGGGCGGCTTCCCTGGGTCTTCCCCCTCTTGCTGGCGGGAGGGCGAGCGGCGGGCATCAGCGAGGAGTTTCCCCACCGCCCACGCAAACTCCTCGCTGCTGCCGCGCCCGCCACTTGTCTTGTCCGCCGCCTGGCTGCCCACGCGCCCGCCCTTCGCCCACCCACGCCGTTCGCTCGCGCCGCTTCCCAGCTGAGTCCTGAAGCGAATTGGCTTCAGGACTCAGCTGGGAAGCGGCGCGAGCGAGCGGCGTGGGCGGGCGAAGGGCGGGTGAGTGGCAGCGAGGAGTTTGCGTGGGCGGTGGGGAAACCCCAGCGCCGCTTTCCAGCTGAGTCCCCTTCCCAGGAACCCCAATCTTCGGCTCCTCGCTAGCGCTGCGGAAGTAAAAACACCATCTGCGCATGCGCAGATGGTGTTTTTACTTCCGCAGCGCTACTTCGCGAAAACCCGATCATTGCTAGGGGTCCTGGAACGGAACCCTCGCAATGATCGGGGGATCACTGTATTTACAATCCAACCAATCAGGCATTTACAGTGGGGGTGTCCCTCTGACCTTCCTGCCAATCTGCTTAAATCTGGGAGAATTGGTGCTAGACTGATGGTTGGGGGTCACATAACATGAGGAACTGTATTAAGGGGTCACGGCATTAGAAAGGTTCAGAACCACTGTGTAAACCAACTAGCCATTCTGTTTTGTACAAGCTCTCTGACCCTCAATTTGAACTATTTGTGCCCTGATACTTTGCTGCATGACTTTGGTTATGCAAGTATAAATCAAAATTTGTTTGGTACTGCTCAGAGATATATTTTTTTAAGACATGCATATATGAGTCATCCCATATGTTTCTTTATTTCACATTATTTTTAATTTATGAAATACCAAAATAGGATATGAGAGAAGGACTAGGGAAAACCAGGTGGATTCCCCAAATTGCAGAGCTGCACAAGGACATCACATGCTAAAATGTCCCAGTCAGTTTGCACTTTCTTGTTGACTGATGACCTATTGAAAGGAACAGCATTAAAGTCAAAGAGAGGGTGAAAAAAACCCATCAGCTTGCCTATGACAATTCAACACACACACAAATATGGACAAAACAGTTCAGCAGAGAGCCCTGGAGCAGCGTCTAATGTGGATAGTATATGCAGCTGTTTGCAGATAACAGCAATTTTCATTAAACTTCATTTTAACTTGGATATCTCCACATTTTAAGGCAAAGATCATTTAATGGTTTAAAAACAGGTTAAAATAGTGAACATAAGTGTTGGAATGTTTTTATTCCCTGCTAAGTTTATTCCAAGCCAAGATGAAAGAATCAGGCAATTAAGTTCTTTATCATTTACCAACAACAATGATAACAAACTGTTAGATGGATGGGCCACACATCTGACCATTACAATACCTTACATTCTTTTTATTCATCCCTGCTATAGAATACCAGTCAGTCACTCATTTTTCTTAGCCTAATTTCATATTTGGTCCAGGGGTAAAATCCAGCAGGTTCTGACAGGTTCTGGTGAACTGGTAGCAGAATTTTTGAGTAGTTCAGAAGACCAGCAAATATCCCCTCTTGCTGGCCCCAGAGTGGGGTGGGAATGGAGATTTTGCAATAACCTTCCCCCAGGAGTGGGAAGGGAATGGAGATTTTACAGGATCCTTCCCCAGTAATGGAGATTTTACAGGATCCTTCCCCTGCCATGCCTATCAAGTCATACCCACCCAGCCACCCCACACCTACCAAGTCACTCAGACAGAACTGGTAAAAAAGATTGGATTTCACCACTGATATGGTTGGTTTCTTCCTTCCTTCGTTCCATCAATCCATCCATCCCAAGACATCTAACTTTTATAAAAATACATTTATCTAAAGAGAAGCTATCCCTGGACCTTATCTCATTTCTCTGGATAAACTGCTTCAAGGCGTATGAAAACTAAAAATCAAGAAAGCCAACACCTTAAAATGAAGCGTAGTTTTAGCTTTAGAGTCTAAACAAATTTTGTTTAGTTATTTATTATTACATTGAGTTAGAGAACTTTCACATAATCTGTAACTGAGAATTTTAATTGGAATACCAGAGAGAAAACTTACAACGTTCTGAATCCACAGTTCATATATCTCTGTTCTCCAATTAAAGCTTGTGGATAAATCTAATGTAAGTGCAGCAAGAACATTATATTAATGTATTATCACTATGAATGCTAGAACTTGAGAAGCATGAACAATGAAATTGAAATCTTTAGCGCTTTGAAAGTTTTGCTTTTCATTTTTCTTGATTCCTTTGTATAAAATCTTTGCCCACTATCCACTGAAATATTAACTCGTAAGCCATTTTTTCTGCACTCTAAAACAAGTTCAGAAAGCCTTCATCAGGTTTATCTAATCTCAATATTATATAACATGTTAAAGAATAATGTCTAGCAATTATCCCATAACTTATTATCAAGAAAATAAATGACTTGGTGATTATGACCTACTTAGTCCTGTAGTAATTAAAAGGGATCTAATATCTAATTTGTTCAAATAAAACAATCTCATATTTGCTACTTTTTAATAGGAAATTCTACCATGTAACATTGTATACAAATTAGTGTACAGTGATCCCTCGATTTTCGCAGCTTCAAACTTCGCGAAACGCTATACCACGGTTTTTCAAAAAATATTAATTAAAAAATACTCCACGGTTTTTTTGCTATACCACGGTTTTTCCCACCCGATGACGTCATACGTCATCACCAAGAGTCACTTCTCTGTCTCTTTCCTGTCATTCTCTGCTTCAATCATTTTCTCATTTCTCTTTTTTTCTCCCCTTTTTTCTATCATTTCTCTCTCTCTTCCTTCCACTCTTCTCTCTTTCTCTTTCTTCCTCTCTCTCACTCTCTTCCTTCCTTTCTCATCTTTCTTTCTCTCTTTCTCTATCTTGCTTCTTCCTCTCTCACACTCTCTTCCTCCCTCGAGCGAGCGGCCGGGTGAATGGTGGGTGGCCGGGCGAACGGCGGGCGAGCGGCGAGCGGACGGACGGGCGAACGGCGGGTGGCCGGGTGCTGGGGGGGGGCGGGGGCAGCCGACATTCAAAGCAATCTTTGTCGGCTTCCGCACTTTCGTCGCTCCCCGCCTCCACCTGCAAGCCCTTGCGCGGCCATGGAAAAAGGGCGCGCATGCGCAGATGGTGTTTTTACTTCCGCGCCGCTATATCGCGGAAAATCGATTATCGCAGGAGGCCTTGGAACGTAACCAACCAGTGATACAATGCAGTCTAATTTGACGGATCCTTGATGCTGTCTGAGCTTGCCTGTTTTCTTTCAGAAGTTTCATTACCCAATCTAAGTAACATCAGCAGCGCTAGTCACTCTAGCACTGATAATGTTACCTAGTTTGGGTAATAAAATGTTTGCAAGAATACAAGCAAGCTCAGAGAGCACCAAGGAGACCCTCATGTCAACTCTGAGCTACAAATATTCTCCTTCATTAGCAGTCTAATTTACTTAGGAACTGAATCTTACAAAGTTTGCTAAGTCCAAATACCCTGGTAGCACAGTGGTTAGAATGCAGTATTGCAGACTAATTCTTCCAACTCCCTGCAGTGCAATTCTCACTGGCTCAAGGTTGTTAACCTAGATTTGCTCTACCACTCCCTTAAGGTGATCTGGCATACAGAGATCACATACATATTCTTACTGATTGAATCTGGGTTATTCTGGATGGTTGGTTGGTTGGTTGATTGGTTGATTTAATTTGACTTCTATGCCGCCCAGTCCCAAAGGAAAATTTGATTTTTCAAGATCTAGAGCAAAATTTAGAAAAACAATGCTTCATTCTCCTATACTTTAGCATGAAAAAAACAGAAATGGTTGTAATTCAGCAGAACAGAATGAAAATTGCAGGTAAACTAGAATGTTATGCTAATATAAAGCATGCTGGACTTAAAGAAACTGGTGCTTTTGAGGTTTTTGAATGAAGCTCCTTTAAAGCATGATACTGTTCTAACTATGCATAATTTTATTGAGTTCGAAGAAATTGCCATTGCTAATAAATGCTGTATGTGTCATATATTACAGAAATCATAGCTTTTGTGTAAAGCATAGTTCCATAAAGAAAGATAATGCTCCTTACTAAATATAGTGTATTGTATTCTTGATTAAAACAGAAGTATAAAATATTTAGTCACATAAAATAAAATAGTCAGCTAGGCCATGTCAGCTAGGTAATGCAGTTCATAAAATATGGTTCTAAAAATCTTCTCAGGATAAAAGATCAGTGAAAAAATAGAACAAATTATCAACACCATTGGATGTAATCTGCCTGGAGTTATCTATGGGTGAATTTGGTAGCTATATAAATAAATAAAGCATGCTTTTTCTGCTGAACTAAAATATTTTGTGGTGTGTGCATGCATGTACATGAGAGTCTATCTACATGTTTGACACACAGAAAAACAAAAATTAGAATTTTGGTAGGGGAGCAACTGCCAGAGAATAGCATGAAGAGTGAAAACAAACGAAAAATAATAATTGATTAGACTTTACACTCTAGGTTCAAATTATTATATCTTCAACATATGAGAAGATCCAGCTGTCCTTGTCCAAGAGCAAGGATAACATGAAGTAACAATTGGGAACCACCCTTCCTAATGCTAAGAGTTGAAATGGAATTAATGGCACGTAATCAATTAGTCAATCATACAGATACATATACATAATTTTAAAACAGCAAATAATAAAAGCTTACTGCAGATATATTAATAAGCAATCTTATCACTGAGTCAGTTATTTAGGTGGCCTTGGCAGCCAGTGCTTGGGTTGTGCTGTCGTAATACACATTTCAATAATAGGCATCCATACATAGGACATGGTTACTCTACAAATGGTAAAACTAAGAGTCTTTCTCGGGACCCAGGATCTCTTGGGCCTCTTGACATATATTAATATATCTCCATTCTCCAATATATTGTGGGCATTCAAGTGAACTGAATGGCCTCATCCTTTGCCTCCTGAAATAAGTTCATTTCAGTCTCAAAAATTCAGCATTAGGAGAAAAATAAGCAGTAATGATAGAAAAATAGCTGCATTAGAAATACTGTATAACTTATGGGCAAGAAAACAGGGTGGTGGTGAGATAAGTTGGCATACACACAAGGAATGGCGGACATTGGGGTTTCAAGCTTCAGGGTAAAATTGCCTTTTTCTCTGGGATCTCTACAAAATGTGTTTGTGCAGCAGCCATGTGTATAAATGCAAGCAAGATGCTCATCTCTGTCTTGTGAATCTCCTGGGTTTGAGAGAATTAAGAAAAACACTTGCTACACTTAATTGTCTCCAGTGCTACTTTTGGTGTTAGATGCCTCACTTTATGGTTTAATAAACTTCATGTTGATATAAGCTGAATGACAATTAGAATTAGTGCAAACTGGGTTTGTACTTAATGTGGTTCACAGGTTTGCACTCCACGTGTTGGCGCTCCATGGTTTCATTTCACATATCAGCACCTCCTTATTAGAAGAGCTCCTAGTGTTAAGAATAAATCAATGCCTTTTCCCCAAACAACAAAGGGAACTTGCATCCTGACAACAGTGCAGTCCCTTCTGGGAAGCAAGAAGAGAAAAAAAATCAGTATAGAGAGTTCAAAAAGTAAAATGGATGGGCAATATTTATCCTCAATGACAGCATGAATCTTTGCAGAACTCACAAAAAACACTTTTGAAGGAGAAACACTTGGGTAATAGGCTTTCTATTATCTGAGGCAAGGATCATAGAATAATCTATTTTCTGCAATATGGATCAGATTTACTTTTCAAGGGTGGCAATTGTTTAGTTCATGTAAGTGCTCCTATATATATTTACTGTATATTTATAATATAAATATAGGATTATTGAAAGGCAGACTTGAGAGATACTCTTCTTTCTGTAAGCTGTGGGGCAAGACGCTGCTCGGGAATTATGCTTAAAACTGCAACGTGGAGGCTATTATTGACTTCACTTTGGAGAAAACTAGAAAGAAGAAATGATGATCTGAAACTTTTATTAGTCTTATCTTTAAAACAAGATACTTTCTAGAAGAAGAAAAAAAGCCATGAAGCATATCTTGGAAAATAAAATGAAACCCACTGAAGTGCTTATAGATTCCTAATAGGACCTGAATTTTGAAAGACCAAACTCATACAAATTTCATACCACCAAGAAACTCAGCAATGATAGCATTATGACAGCTGGTAAGATTTTCTGACACAAATCTAAGCATTCATCATAACTACAGTTCATCAGGATTTCTCTGAGGAAACCATAACTCTGCAAAGCAGAAAAGGCCGATATGAACTGTAGATAGAGCTATGCTTCCATTTTTCCTCGAGGGACGTTATGAAAATAGAATGAGCGTTTTCATTCTGTTGAAAATTACCACTGCCTTAGTAACAATCTCAGGCAGTGATCAATGAAACTGCTATGAAGAAAACTATCCTCCACCAGGATGTCAAGGAAAATATTGCAAAATGCTAGTCTACTTACTTGATGCAAACTACACTCCAGCTGGCAACAATTAAGAAAAAGAACATCAGCTAAGATTGGAAGAGTTGCTCTAAAACTGAGACAGAAATTCTGTGGAGAAGAGACAGCTTATATGGAAGAAAAAAAGCCAAGAAAAAAAGGCACTCTACTTGATTAAATCTGATAAGTCGGTTGTCTGGGGAGAAAGGCAGAGGACCGGCTTATGGATATTGTTTCAAATTGGATAAAACAGAAGTGGAAAGAACGATGCATAATAAATTCAAATGCAATATTTTGAATTTATGTATGCACAAAAAAGCAGTATCAACACAGTATTTCGGAAAGTCATTCCAGCTGACAGAATAAGTCCTGAAAAATGAAGGTGCGTGAAGAATCCCCAACAAAAATCTCAAAGTATCATCTTTTGGAAAACGGCCTTCCAACAGGCATCTCAGTTACTCAAATATCTATATCTGTTAATCTATATTTATCTGTACCTCCCTCTCTCTCTCTCTCTCTATCTATCTATCTATCTATCTATCTATCTATCTATCTATCTTAATTGTGTGTGTGTGTGTGATATTTTTGCTGTGTGTGTGATTTTTTTTGCTGATAATGAAAAGAAAGGGAGACCACATATGTATGTCTAGCTCTAGATCTATAGATCTAGATGTCACGTTTGGGCCTAGCAAACCTTCCTACATCCCCATGGGAGCCAAAAGGGGTATTGGGGGGGAGATCCTGGAGGCAGGGGTGGGTCCTAACTTACCTGGCTGCCAGTTTGATTCTTCTTGGACCGCATGGCAAAAAAACCCAAAACCCCAAAGCTGAAAAATTATGGCAACCATCAGAACAGATGGAGACAGTGCCAGAACTTGGCTTCTGTAATTTTTTTTTTTTTAATGGTGGCACCCACGGACCAGCACCGTCAAATCTGGTTCAGTGAAATCATCATGACATCACTAGCGGGTTGCTACCGCTTTGGGAGAAACGGTCCGAATCAGGAGGGACACCCCCCCCCCCCCCGATTCTGCTGAGGGAATACTTTCTATTCCCTCAGAATCACAAATTAACTGTAAACCACCCATCTCCCTCAGAAATGGGCTGTTGAAGTATGATATATACATAAATCCGGTTCAATGGTTGTCTTGCAGACTATTTTCAGAGATGAAAATGAGATGAGACAAGCAGAATTTATGTGAGGTTTCAAGTCTTAAATTTTATCATATTTACCCTTTTGAAGATAATCTCTAAAGGAAATTATTTATGAAACTTTGTCTTGGATTGCTGAGAGGAAGACAGAGTAAAAGTAATAGAAAGCTGTGCAAATTATTTGAACCCCTGAAAATAAACCCAGTTAAAGTACTATATCAGCATGCCTGAAAATTATACCAAAGTGTGTGGGCTTTTACATTCTTTTTCATGGTTGGAAGGTTGTGGCTAATCCTATCCCAAAACATGGAATTACCAGTAGTCAAAAGATAAATAAAAACAAATCTGCCCATAGATTAAATCAAAATGATACTAATAATGCACATATTGTAAAGCATGTATTTCTGCTTTTGTAAGCACAAACATAATAAATGACAACTAAGTTAGAGTTCTGCAAATAACCTATCCATCCTACTGTAGAATAAGCAGGATGGAGTATTTCAACTACTGACAAGGATTCCATAAACTTACTAAAATTATATGACATAATATTTTTGCAAGAACCTTGGATCCCAGAAAATCAATCTGATACCATTTATTTATCTCGTTTCAGATCATGGGACATTCCAGCAAGAAAATTAAATTCTATGGACCATTCTTCTGTTATCCTGTCAAATAGGAAGTAGAATATGGAGGCAGTGTAAATAAATCTACACTATAATCCCTCTTTCATTCAGTGAGATTTAAGGTAACAAATAAGATTGACCTAATAATATGAAATGTTTATATGCCATTCATAGGTACTAAATTTCAAAATCAGGACTGCCCGGCTTCACTTGAAATGACCATTGATGGTGTAGAGCAGAGGTGTTAAACTCAAGGCCTGGGAGCCAGAGCTGGTCCATGGCATGTAGGGCTACAGGGCTTCCCTGGCCTATTACACTGCCTGGATGCTTCTGTCAGCGAAAACAGAGTTTGTGAGGGCCCTGGGAGGCCATCACAGCTGAAACCCGAGTTTGTGAGGGCCACAAGAGACCCTCCTGAGCTCCAGTTTTGCTGGCAGAGGGTTGCAGGAGGCCACCGCAGGCAAACATGGAGCCCATTTTCAGTGGCAGAGCCCTCGGACCACCACATGCACCCCCAACATAAGTGACGTTGAATTGGCCATGCCCACCCTGGCCCCTGAGGTCAAACACAACCCTGATGTGGCCCTTAATGAAATTGAGTTTAACACCCCTGGTCTAGAGGACATACTTTCATCATAATGGATGGTTTTAAGGCAAGAATAGGAGGCTATAAGCATAAAACAGCAAAGCAGTTGAAATCCGGTATTGATGAACCTTCCCTTACTTTCACTTATACTTTGAAGGGCTCTAAAATAAACCTAGCAATGCTTAAACGTCTGTATTTTACAAATGGAATTCTCAAAGTCTGAATGGCCCAGGGATTCTTCTGGTAATTTTATATATGCATTGACAAATGGAACAACAATCATTGACATGCATGTATTCCCTCTGCCAAAATTAGAACATTTGAAAACACGAAGCTGTATTGATCAACAACCTATCACATTTCTGCATTTGTCAGAAATTGTGTAGGGTCTCCTGCTTGAGTAGAGGATTGGACTAGATGACCTACAAAGTCCCTTCCAACTCTGTTAATCTGTTAAAGTCAAGTGTACTGGCTTCAAAAAGAATAGAATGCTGGCAATACTCAATGATCACATGCTTTTCCCACAACTTTCAAGCCAAAATACAGAAATAATTAACTGAGGAAATTACTACGATATTTAACTTGTACCAACTGGTAGATATTCAACTTAAATTGATTAATGCTGATCTAACCTCTCCAGTTATTCTGAGCAGTTATCAAGAAATAGTTGACTATTTCAAACAATAATTAAGGTATGACACCTCTAGCTCAATTCACCAACAACAGAGACACTGCTTTGATATGGAGCGTAGAATAGCATATTGTATGTTTAGGATTTTGGCAAGGAGAGCAAAAGATAGCTATACCCCATGGGTAATCATGGAACTGCTTAGGAAGAAAAGGAAATATAAAAATCAGCTGAAACTCAAGAAGACATTATATCAAATGACTCTTTGGCATTCTCTTCTGACTGTTAAAGATTCTAAAGACAGAATATTATCCTGGAAACTGATAAATGCCAATTTGGCTGAAGATAGGAAGATTAGAAGCTGGAGTGACTCAAAGATAATGAAAGTGCCATTATACTAAATTGTTTGTTCCCCATAGGAGTTAATTCTCCAATTAAACTTTGGGCTACTCCCTTGCACCCAGTCTTATTAAAAAAAATTGGATATCTGATCCTCGCATTGCCATCAGACAAACCTTCTAGAGCAGACTATATCCTTGTTGATTGATTTATTAAAAACCATTATTAGATTACATTATTATTAGAATTGGAAGGGAATTGGTCATCTAGTCCAACCCCCCAGTCAAACAGGAGTTCCTACACATTTCAGACAAATGGCAGCCCAATCTCCCTTTAAAAGTCTCAAGTGTTGGAGCTCTCACAACCTCCACAGGCAAGCTGTTCCATTGGTTGATTTCTCTCACTGTCAGAAAGTTCTTCCTTATTTCCAGGTTAAATCTCTCCTTGGTCAGCTTCCATCCATTATTCCTTGTCTGCCCTTCTGGTGCTTTGGAAAACAGACTGGCCCTCTCTTCTCTGTGGTATCCCCTCAAGTATTAGAACACTACTATCATGTCACCTCTAGTCCTTCTCTTTGCCGGACTGGCCATGTTCAGTTCCTGCAACCACTCTTCTTATGTTTTAGTTTCCAGTCCAGTGGTGGTTGCTACCAATATGCCCCAGAGTTCCATTATGCTCAAATTGACCAATTTGTGCACAAACACTAGTGCCATCTTTGCAGGTCTGGCGGGCAACACCATCTGTTTTTGGGGGGGGGGGATTTTTGGGCTTTTTTCCTTCCTGCGCAGAAGCAAAATCTCACGAGGGGATGCTTGCGTACCTGAGATTTTGGTGATTCCTTGCTTCGGCGCATGCACGGAAGCAAAAAATTATCAAAATTGCACGTGAACGAGCGTCCCGTTGTGAGATTTTAGCACATTTTTGCTTCCTGTGCATGCGCGGAGGCAAAATAATGTGAATGAGCAGAATGCGCACACAGTGCACCAGTATGTAGGTAAGTGAAACCCGCTACTGCTCCAATCCCATTATCATCCTGGTTTCTCTCTTTTGCATTTTCTCCAGAGTTTTAATGTCTTTTTTGTAGTGTGGTTGTTAATGTATGCACAAAGTAATCCTTGAAAAACAAGAATATGCACACAGAAGCATTTATGAAAGTAGTTATGAATAATTATTCAGCCACACATAGATACACTAACTTGAGTTAAAGTTTACTTTTAGGAATAGCACAGTCCTATCAACAGTCCAGGTCATACACATAATAGTCAGAATAACAGTCCAAAGAATATCAAATTCAAAGTCTTTTTATTTATTTAGCTTAAACACAGTTTAACAATCTGCAACTTATACTGCAAAACACATGGACCACTCAACTTGATCAGGGTAAAACAATAGATGCAATTTACATAGACTTTTTAAAGCCTTTGATTCAATAGTACATGACAAACTACAGTGGTACCTCTACTTAAGAACTTTTCTAAATAAGAACCGGGTGTTCAAAATCTTTTTGTCTCTACTTAATAACCATTTTCTATTTAAGAACCCGAGCCCAGAAAAATTTCCCATGAAATTTGAGAGCCACACAAAGGCCCAGCCACTTTCCTGCCATTCCTCTTGGGTTTCTCTCTCTGGCACAAAGTATGGGCGGCAGCCTCGCATTGGATGTATGGGAGGGGCGTGTTCCTCCTCATCGCCTCAGAGTCCTTTTTTTTTTTAAAGCCTTAAAGTTTTGGATTTTTTAAAATTATTATTTATTATTTATTAGATTTGTATGCTGCCCCTTTCCGGAGACTCAGAGCAGCTCACAACAACAAAACAGTACAAATCCAATAGTTAAAACAATTTAAAACCCTTAATATAAAAAACATACATCTCATACAAACCATACGTAAAGCAGAAACGGCGCAGGAGAATCAATTTCCCCTTGCCTGATGACAGAGGTGGGTTTTAAGGAGTGTGCGAAAGGCAAGGAGGGTGGGGGCAATCCTAATCTCTGCAGGGTGTTGATTCCAGAGGGTCGGGGCTGCCACAAAGAAGGCTCTTCCCCTGGGTCCCGCCAGACAATGTTTCATCAACGGGACCAGGAGAAGGCCAGCTCTGTGGGATCTAACTGGTCACTGGAATTCCTGCAGCAGAAGGCGATCTAGGAGATATTCCCCTCATCTCACCTTCTTCCTTTGCCAGTGAATGTCCTCCTCCTCTTCTTCCTCCTTCTATTCCCACCCAAATTCCAAGCTTTTATTTCTTTCCTAATGGGTTTGCACGCATTATTTGTTTTTACATTGATTCCTATGGGAAAAATTGCTTCTACTTAACGTTTCTACTTAAGAACCAGGTCCTGGAACGAATTAAGTTCTTAAGTAGAGGTACCACTGTACTTCTCAAACTAAAATCCTATGGCATCTCTGAACCCCTACATCAGGGGTCCCCAACCACCGGGCCGCAGACCAGTACCGGGCCGCGGGCATGTTGCACCGGTCCGTGGAGTCAGCAGCTGCCGGCCCTCATGCCGCCACCCCCTCCCTCCAGTGCTTCGCCTCCCGCCGGGCAAGAGGCCTCGGGAGGCAGGTTCTGCCGGCCACAGGACGATGGACGGGACAGAGGGGCGGGAAGGACCGAGAGGCTCAAGCCTCTTTTGGCTTCTGCCGCAGGGCGCTTTTGCGTTTTTGGCTGGGGGGAGGCAGGAGGGCCAGCCTGACCCCCTGTCTCCAGCGCTTTGCCCCCGCTGGGCAAGAGGGCTTGGGAGGCAGGTTCTGCTGGCCACAGGGCGATGGCGGGAAAGAGGGGCGGGGAGGACCAGCACCCCCATGCTTAATCCCGCCCCCAACCACACCCCTTTCTGCCCCCACCGGGCCATAGAAAAATTGTCTTGCTGAAACTGGTCCCTGGTGGAAAAAACGTTGGGGACCACTGCCCTACATGATTAGATAACCATGTTCCTATTGAACAGATAACGGGTGGTCAGAATAGGAAATGACATATCAAATCCGGCTCCTCTCAACAGTGGTGTCCCTCAAGGTGGTGTTCTAGGACCAACACTTCATATTCTACATAAACAATCTTTGTGATGATATTATAAGCAACCGTGTTATCTTTGCTGAGAGAGAGTAAACTATGATCTCTAGCTTGCTCTTATCGCAATATGCAGCACAATGAACCATAAATAGCATGCAGTTGAAGCTATTTACCTTAACATAGTTAAATCTACATACATACATTGCTGGTTTATATATTGCCAACACAACTGTTTGGACAGAGTCGTAACAATGGTAATTAAAAATGGATGTAGTATTCTAGGTGTAGTCTAAGGCTTTATAGAGTGGTATTAGTACCTCCCTAGTCCTAGATTATATCCTTCTGTTAATGCAATTTAGGATTGCATTGGCTTTTTTGCCTGCACTGCACATTGCTGGCTCATATTTAATTGGTTATCCACCAAGACTCCAAGATCCCTCTCACAGTCACTGATATTGAATGAGCTTGGTATCATCTGTAGATATGGTTAGTTATTTTGGCTAAATTGTTTAATAACATTAATTGTTGTGGTCAACTTCACCAGGGTTAAAATGCAAGCACAGTGATTCCAACATTTTTAAAAATGGTGATTGTACATTAGTTACCACCCATAAAACTGTTAATTTATTATTATTATTATTATTATTATTATTATTATTATTATTATTATTATTATTATTATCATTATTATTATTATTATTATTATTAATTGGATTTATATGCCGCCCCTCTCCTCAGACTTATCCCAATTTATCCCATTTCTGCCCATCTCCCTCAAAGAGGGACTCATCTAGCTAATAAAAGAGGGCTCAGTTTATTTATTTATTTATTTATATTTATTTATTTATTTATTTATTTATTTATCCAATACACAAAACACATCGAGGGGAATGGGCATGAAGTATTACATACAAGGAAAAGATATGAAAATGGAGGAGAAGATATATGAAAGGGAGGAAAGATATATGACATATGGGATAAGGGGAGACAAATTGGACAGGGGACGAAAGGCAATAGTTGTCAATAAAGAATGTGCTGGTAGAGGAACAGATAGGGTTTAGAGACATATTCAAGAACTGATCATGGTTTTGTATACGATCATCAGATAAGTAAGTTCTATATGTAAAACCCATGGGAAATTGTATGTTGCCTTTGTGGGTTTTCCTACAGCTTTTGATTTTGTTGATAGAAACAAAATATGTATTAAACTAGATGAATTGAATTTGGATGGCAAGTTATTAATTTTTATCATGGCTTTAAATATAAATACTCAAATCCAGGTTAGTGCTAGTAAAACACGACAGGATAATATCAAGGAGTGAAACAAAGATGTTCTTTAAATTGTTTAACTGTGAATTGGGGAATATAGAGTAATATAAAGTAAGTTTTCTCTTAAAGATAATAGGCACTCTCAGAATTAGGAGCCCCAAAATTAAAAACCAAGAAAGCTTAATAACATTTTGGCATATAAAATGGTGTCAACAAGTTCTTCCAATCCTAATTTTTCTTTTAAAAAATCAAGTTCCTTCCTTATTTTCTGTATGCAGTAGAATTATGGGGAAATTCTACCCCTTAGTGTTGTGGTTGGCTCTGGCCCAACTCCTGCCCCAGGGTGTGGGGGTGGATGCAGGGGAAACTTCAACATGTCATAGGCCTGTTTTATTGCCGACAGAGTCAGGTAGTTCAGTTTCCTCGGAGGAAGAAGAAGATGGGAATTACTTGGAAGAGAGGGGCTTGGCACACAGCCAGGAAGTCAATCTTCATTATCTTCGGTCGATGTGGAAGTCTTGGAACCATGCAGGTGCAGAGTTATGCGTAGAAGAGACCAATTGAGGACATATTACAAGAGATAAGTGAGGCCACCTGTGTTTGGGTGGGGCTCCAGTAATTAGTGCTGCTGATATAAATAGCAGCGTGTGGGTTTGGCCGTTGTGGAAGATTATCTGATCATTGTTCTTCAGGACTGCCTTACTGTTTCCTGACTTTGTTTGTTGATTTTTCACAACTTTGAAACCAAAGCAGAGCAAAGTGTGTTTGTGTTTCACTTGGTGGAAGAAGAAGGGCTGTGACATTTCTTCACAGCTGCAAGCTAAGTACTTAAGGACTGATTAAGGGAATTGTACAGACTGCCAGGTTGTTTTGGGACCAGTGCTCTTTGCAATACAAAAAAGAGTGCTTAGTTTATTTTGAATTTTGTGATAAAGAACATTGTTTTAAATTTTCAAATGTGTGTGTGTCTGAAATTTGTATCCTTGAATTTTCGGGAGGCTCATACCAGAGAGCCCGGCAGAACACTTATGATATGAAATTCTTTTAAAACAAGCTCCTCATAATTGTTTTAGGTGTACCAAATGACACTCCTATTCTCTTTCTCTACTCAGAAACTGATAGATATCCAACCAAATCTACAATAATTGTAATTATTGGGCTAGATTTCTCTCAGTACACAATCTCTGATTTGTCAGTGGTGCCTTCCCGATCAAATGAATCACTCCATTTCTTGCACCAGTTGATCAACATTTTTGTCCAATTATATGCTTTCCTTTGGTTTTTTTCAGAATTATTTTAAAAATCAAATAATGCAAACAATCATGTATTATTTAAAAATAGGGTGATAGATATCCTTGCTAAAAGAAATTCATTTAAATTATCACAAAATAAAATTGCCCCTTGGTTTCACATTTAATAAACCAGTACTGAGTGCAAATATTATCTGTGGAATGTTGCAGTGCTATCCCTCCAAGAGGCGCTTACAAAACTATGGCTCCAACAAATGTCTTCAGCAACTAAAGGGGAATGATTTGCCTCTCTCCTCGCTCCAAGGAAATTCTAGAAGAACTTACTCTTTATTTATTGCCCTGCCCTTCTTCTGCTTCAGAATGTGGAAAATTTCTACAGCCCCTTGCAATAAGAAAAATCATTTTGGCCTGATTTATATGAAATTGAATATATAATAAATTTAGACAATGATACAATGTTATGGAAATTAGCAAGCTTTGCATGGGCTTCTGCTAAATAGACAGAAGATTTTATCAACTGTTACTAATATTTTCTAATATTTTACTGGCTTTAAAACACTGTTTTTAAAGTTTTTTACAACAATGTTGTACATTTTAATGTATTTTATTCACGTTTACTGTATTTTACTCATGTGAATTTTATATGTTATGATTAGTGGTCAAACAAAAAATATGAATTATTTGATAATAAGAAACAATGTCACCCAGCCACCCATACATATTTCTCCTACATATTGAGCTTCAAATTTGTGGTGTATCATATGATGTGGCTAACCATGTCAGTATCTACTAAAACTAAATACTGTATAGTGGTGAGATTTTGTGTGAAAGCATTAATTAAATATACTTAAATTATTAAACTGGCTGTAAGGAAATGAGTATAATCATATATGGGGGCTTTGCAAAAACAGGTTAAGATCCCACCAATTACTTTTCCCTGCCATTACTTTCAATGTGCTAAGTTGTTCTGGGTTTCCTATTGTGAAAATATGGATATGAATATTTTCCTATAGATAACTTTTTATTGGGATTCTGAGATTTGTTTTTGGCAGCAGTTCCTGAATGCATTAGCTACTGTATAATTTTAAAAGTGTTTAATAATCAAACCCAACATTCTCCTGTTAACAGATGTAGTGCAAATAGCAGCTTGTTTTGGCATGTGTTTTTAAGCTGGAAAATGAAACTTAGCAACGCTTCTTGGTAACAGGATATTTTACAAAATTGTATTGACTCTTTTTCTAGAAATGGAAAAATATAACTGAATATAGGGATTATCCATCATTTTGATAACCCTTGAAAGATACTATGGTCCTTTAACTAAAAATGTTTCTTTTGAATTCATTATTTGATTTCAATACTCATTTTTCCCCGTAAAATGCCGTTAAAAAAAATCTTTGAAACTTGCCACACCAACCCACACCAAGCACATATTGTTTTTATGATGTTTGACATGCATGGAAATGAACTTAACCACTTTCACCCCTAGTAAAATAGTGAAATCTTCATTAAGCAACCCTAACTGAAGTTACTACACTAAAATATCCCCAGGGTCTGCAGAATAATTTTGTTTGACCTTTAATTAAATACCAAAACTGTCTTTACTATGAGAAGGGCATTTGCTGGTGCCTTGCAGGACTGTTAAAGCCAAGACTATGTGCTTTTCTATATGTGTACATGCACACTTTCTGTCCAGAGGGATTTGGGTATATTTTTCTCAACTGTTTTGATTATATGGATTTTACCAATTTTCAGGCAGAACTAATTCCCAGGGTAAAACTCAGAAGCTCAGTTAAAGTAACTACTGTAGAGAGTTTCAGATTAATAACATAAAATTCTGTTTGTTTCTTTTTCAAGTGCAGTCCAAACTATGTTTATATTCATTTTCTCCATTTTAATTTTCCCAATTAGTTGTCTCAGATCTTACTAACTTTTCCTCAAATCTCCAGTGCATCTTCCACTCATTCTGTTATTTAAGCCTTATAATTAAACTTCATCAAATTATATCAGAATAAACTATATAAAAGTGTATATAGTTCTTGGTATAGTTTAATATAAATTCATGTTTTTCTTTTGTGTTCATTTGTTCTTTCTTTCTCTTTCTTTCTCTTTCTTTTTTATCTCTTGCTTTCCTAGCCACGCACTGGGATGCAAAGGGCAGCACATTAACATTTCATATATACAAATACATTCCGTAGATCACTTGAGCATGTGTGTCCATTACACCCATGGGCATATCTTTAATATTGCTTAAAGAAATAAAATGTATACTGCAAGTTGATTGAAGGCAACCTCTAGCCTTGAATTTATTGTTTTCAAGTCCTTCAGTAAAGGTTTTATAATCTTCTAAAAGCCATTATGGGAAATAAAATATTTTATTAGAATATTTGTTATCAAGATTTTTTTAAAAAAAGATAAGTCTACAGGTCTACGGAGAGGGGCGGCATACAAATCTAATTATTTATTATTATTATTATTATTATTATTATTATTATTATTATTATTATTATTATGTTAGTTACCATGTGTGTTTCTGGAATTTCAGGTGTAATTAAGAAAATACATTTTTGACCATGCCATTATCTTTAGCTCTATTTGTGAGACATATTTCACAGTGTCATAGGTACAGTACATAGCAAGGGTAATCAGATCTTTAATCCATTATGTAAATAGGGCTGCACATTTATCTTTTCAATGTTGCAAGCAAGCAAATTCTGCAGAGAGGGGCGGCATACAAATCTAATAAATCAAATTAAATTAAATCAAATTCACTTATATATAGTTGCGATTTGCAAAGAATCCATAATGGAGTCATCCATGTAATGACCAGCATATCAGTCTGGAGCCATCATTTTGAGTTGGAGATTTTGGCCTGCCACAAATAGAAAAGTATTTTGGGAATTGGGGAGGTGTGGTTGCATGAGAGGAAAAAATACTAGCCACAACAAATTCTTTCCAGAGATTCAAGGTCATCCTTTGTTCAGCACCAGCCAGAAGTACAGGAGAGGATCATGGACATTTAAAGAACCGGAGTGGTTCATGTGATGAATTGTGGGTGTGGGGACGAGGGATGAACCTTAACCTGGGTGGAGAACTGTAGGCAAAGTTAGTATCGGGTAGACTACAGCTCATAACCAACATGGCTCTGTTAATAAATGGAAACTCGGAAGAAGGCTAAGGTTTGGACTCTGATTTATTTCTCGGATGCTAATTGGAACACTGACACCGCATTTGAAAATTATTTGATAGAACTTTATCTTAAGGAAGGGATTTATAACTGGATATGCCTCCATCAATACCACAGCATTACACATGCTTACAAGTCCTAAAAAGGATTAGATCTTTGCATGTTCCCTACCATTTTGGTGTTATTTCTATTAAATTGTGCTTTCTGTTTTGAATGCATGCATTTAGGTCTGAGGCTCTGTGTATACATTTATTTCACATTTTTAATGGAATATTCCATTTTTGAATTCTGGTTATTTCTCTTTGTTGTACATGACCTAGAGTGATAAGATTGGACAGTAAATATATACAGTAAGTAAATCATATTTTATAACCTTTATTAAATATTCTAGTTATATATGTCCCCCATAACTAGCCTAGTTCAGATAATAGCTACTAATTCATTGCTTAAGTCTGCAATGAAACCTGCCCTCATGAATAACCAGGAGAAAGAAGGAAGGAAGGAGGGAGGGGAGGGAAGGGAAGGGAAAAGTTCATTTAGGCACTAAATATGTTTGTTCTTTTTGGTATCAGTTTTAATAGTCCTGAAAGACTATTAAAACTTATACCAAAAAGAACAAACATATTTAGTGCCTAAATGAACTTTAGGCCTAAATGAACTTTAGCTCCCATGCTCACTTGGGAGCATCTATGATTCATTAAAAAAAAAAGAGAAGAGCCCCAAAAGAACATTAAAGTGGAGGAAACACAATCTTAAAAGCACCTTATAAAAATGTCAGTATATTGCTACTGATTTTTATTTTTAGATTCCTGGCTATGCAATGGAGGACTGGAGAAAACAGGTACCTGAAAATTTCATCTAATTTTGTCAAGAAATAAGTTTGCTTGCATTTTTTTCCTCTTTTTTTGTAAAAAAATAAAAGCCACAATTTAAAGGCAATTGGCATAGCCTCTTTCTTCCATTTGTCTAAAATTTAGCAGAGTTCTGTGTATTTCATTCAGCATGTACAGAGATGACAGCCTTTATTACTTTCCCAGCAGTAGTCAATAGTGATGCTTAAATCTTCCATTTTTTTCAAATAAAGCTTCTGATTATATCCACTTTGAGTCTTAAGGCTTCTGAAGCAGTACAAGCGATACAAGCTGAGTAAAGTTGCTTTCTGAATAATCTGAATGGATCCCAAAACAGCAGCAGCAACAACAATAAGAACAAGGACTTTGTGATCTATATATCCTAAATAGCTACTGGGGGAATAAATTCTTGAATGTTGTGGTCATATTCAATTAGACTTGTGTGTGTGTGTGTGTGTGCTTGATCAAATGAAATGATTATTTGAAAGGCTTCAGAAGTTATTAAAATGAAATTGTTATTGTGTGTTTGAGTATAGTGAGGAAGACTAATGCAAGCTAAGATAATTATTGCCGGTTCTGACTAGGCTCAACAGCCTTCGTTTAATATTCTGAAATTATTTTAAATGTGCATCAAATAAACCTCAGTTAAATATAAATAAATGGTAATACGGCAAGGTATAATTTCTTCTCACACTATTGTCCTGCAGTTTTGTTCTACTTTTATTATGAAGTAGCTGATTAATTATTAGATAATTAATTGAAAAAAATAAAGAAGTGTTTTGCAAAGGCTTTTGTACCTCCCTGGATTTTTATTTTTTCAGAAATTTGGGAAACTTAGTAGTTTCTCCTTTCAACCATCAAGGAGTTAAGAAGCTGGTGTGACTGCAGATAAAATGTCTTTACCTGAAAGGGTACCTGGTTGATGTGGTAAATCCAGATATAATAAATCACTTAGACAGATTTTTAAAGTGAATTTAATGCTGGTGAAAAAGTTGAATTGACAGCCTGGAGAATGTGCTCTTGAAATTAAGCAATGGAACCATTAAATCTCTCATCTGCTGATGTGTCTTAAAAGTATCTACCCTAGAAATCTTTAAGAGCTAAAGCAATATTGTTATTGCTACATCATTTTCCCTGAAATTAGATTAGTTGCAACTCTGCTTACCTTTTACAAGACCTAAAAACTTGATTGTGTGCTTTGGAGCCTTGGGTGTATGATAGAGTCCGTCTCTTGGCTTTATTGACAGTTATTTATGAAGCTCAGTTGTTATGATGTTTATATATATATATATATATATATTATAAGCCCAGGGGTGGGCTACTGCCTGGGTGGGGGGAACGCAGTGGGGTAGTGAAAATGGAGCTCCACTCCAGAAAACCCAATTTGCACTGAAAGATGAAAGAAAATGCAGGGCCTCCTGCATAAGCCACACCCACAGTGTGGTAGTAAAAAATTTGGTAGCTCTTCACTGTGTAAGCCATTCAGAATTATTCCTGTGAAATGGACATAGGAATGAAGACTAATGCAAGCTAAGATTGTTTAACCGGTGCCAAGAATCTGGATGCAAAGGACCAAATGAAAGGAGACAGAAGTACTAACATAAATAGAGGGAGAATTGAAGGGAGAGGAAAGAAGCATGCTGACTAGAGAACTGAACTGAAATCCACAGGTCTTAAAGTTTACAAAGTTGAGACACATTGTGTTAAAGTCTTGGGGAGCTGAGAGGAGAAGCCATGGATAGATAGGTCAAAGAAGAAAGCCTGGAAGAAAGTTGGATAAGGACAGCTAGAAAATTTGTGCATTTAGCCAGGGGTGATCAGAAATCTGGATTGTTTAACTACGCACTGTGCTTTTAAAACACACTTTGCCTTTACGGAACTGCTTAGTCAATTTTGTGTGAAACTGCTAGCTTCAAGCAAGACTCTCCAGACATACTGACTTCAATAACTTTCTATTGCTATGTTAACGTATTAATTGATTATTGTATTTGCTTGCATGCTGTCTTTATATGATACAAGTGAAGTAGATTTTGGCTGTTCATCCCTAAAGGTCAAACTCAGGATCATCTTCTGTATCTCAATAGTCTCCGGAGAGGGGCGGCATACAAATCCAGAAAGAAAGAAAGAAAGAAAGAAAGAAAGAAAGAAAGAAAGAAAGAAAGAAAGAAAGAAAGTAATTAAGTAAGTAAGTAAGTAAGTAAGTAAGTAAGTAAATAATGCATAAATTACGGTAAAACAAAAATGTAATAAACCAAGTTTATGTTGGAATGCATAATCAGTTCTCAAGTGCTTCAATATATTAGTCTCATAATTGTGGGATATAATTGTAATGACCAATTAAGTACCCTCATGTCAGTGTCAACTCTTAGTGACCAGAAATATTTTTCTACAGGAGCATAAGCCCCAACCTTCAAGTTCTCTAATGGTGTGTCCATTGCTAGTGTAATTAAGTCTATATATCTCACTGTTTGTTCTTCTCTTCTTCTTAGCCTTTTCACCTTTCCCAGTATTATAGACTTCATCAGAGAGACAAGTTTTCACATAATGTGTCCAAAGTATGATAAATTAAACTTGATCATTTGTGCTTTAAATGAGAAAACTGGCCTGATTTGTTTCATGATCTATTGGTTTCTTGACTATGGTATTCTCAAGACCAATATTCTCCAATGCCAACATTCAAAAGAATAAATAGTCTTTCTGTCTTGCTTCTTCAAAAATCCAACTTCCATTTCTATAAAATGTGACAGCGAATGTCATTGTCTGATCTTATGCAGATCTTCTATGGACACATCCTGGCATCTGAGTATCTTTTCTAAGGCCTTCAAACCTACTGAACCAAGTGCTTGTCTGCACTGTATTTCTAAAAAGCTGATTCTTTTACTGCAGAAATAGTAATATATAAAATTCAGGAAATCTATGAGTCAGATTGCTAAATACTTTTTAGAAGCAAATTCTACTGAATTCCAAGAGACTTTCTCCCCAAAACATATGGGTGGCAGCCTTAAATCGCTATACTGCTACGTATGAACTGACCAAATGATATTTCCAGGATATTATATATTCATTATTTTGGCAAAACTAATGTTGAAAGCCACAGGATTTTTCTCTGAAATAAAGTACCATGAAGTAACGATTAAAAGTATTATATTGTTTGCTCATTCTGAAAAGTATGAAATATGGTACTTTAAACTAGTAATTTGCTTGTAGCACTTTTTCCAAAACTATCTGAACTTTTGCTCTCAGACAATAAATGCTTCAGCTGTTAATACCATGTTTGAGTCTACAGTATATTTTCATGATTACTTCTTTTTTTTCAAAGCACTCTGAAATTGCAATGTTTAAGAATAGAAATAATGAAATAATTCATGAATGGTATTCTTATAATTTTAAATAAATGCCTTAGATTAAAAAAGATGTGCAAAATTAAATTTTAAAATAGCATTGGAAGTCTTAAAGAGCTATATTTCAAAGCTGTGAATTGTTAATAAAAGGGATAAGATTTGAAAGGGATAATATTTTAATATCCAATATATCACAGTAAAATGTTTTTAGTATCTGTTAAAATAATTTGCAATTATTGTTTCTTGCTTTATTCATTATTTGGTTTATTAAAAAGAAGCTCACAACATTCAAAACTCAATTTGTAAAATGATTTTTAAATGAATATTTTTTCTTTTTCCAGGTACTAAGAGAAACATGAAAAAGATGGTTATACAAGAGACACCAAATCCAGGCTGCTTAGACCTGATAAGGTGTTGACATTTATAAATGTCATATGATTAGCATGAGAAAAAGTGATAGTCATTTTATAATAAGGTCAATTAAGTGTTAACTAAGTGTATAGCATAATAGCAGTGAAGAGCTTTTAAATTGCCTTTTTAAAAAGACAAAAGAAACCATGTTCTGTATCAAAACACTTCTATTACTGTTTTTTTTATTAAAAAAAACCTCATCTTGTGATTTGTTTTGATATATTGATAGCTATGTAATGCTACACATGCTAGCTAAAACAGTAGGGCTGTAATTTTATTGTATCAATAACACAATGTTTGTTTAGGAAAGGCTTTTCTCTTTTAACCTACTCTCATTCTCTATGTGTGTCTCTCTCTGCCTGTCTCTGTCTCTCTCTGTCTCTGTGTCAGGCTGAAGCCATCGTTTGGAGTTAGAGACTTTGGTCTGCCACAGTTAGAATAGCACCATGGGAAATGGGAGGGGTGGTTGCATGAAAGGGAAAGCTACTAGTCACAACACATTTCTTTCTTAGAGTCCAAAGTCATCCTTTGTTCTGCACCAATGGAAAGACGAAAGAGGTCCGTGGAATTGCAGCAACCTGTATGGTCCATGTGGTAAACATGTGGGTGTGGGGGCAAGAGATGAACATTAACCTGGGTGAGTATTGGAAAGGACATTAGTACCGGTTAGGCACAGTTGTAACCAAAATGGCTCTGTTAATAAATTGGATCTTGGAAGAGAACAAAGGACTGGAATCTGATTTATTTCCCAGATGCTAATTGGAGCACTGACACTCTGTCTGTCTGTCTGTGTCTCTGTCTCTCATTTTTTAAGAAAAATGATTTGGCAAGTTATTTCTATTTCCTTACTGATAAATGTTCAGGTTGGAGCATAAGGATATCTAAAAAACTCTGGGAAGGTATGCAATATAAGAGAGCCTCGGTGGTGCAGTGGTTAGGGTGCAATACTGCAAGCTACTTCTGCTGATCATCGGCTGCCAGCAGTTTGGCAGATCGAATCTCAGTAGGCTCAAGCAATGTACCCTCTAATTTTTTTTCGGTGTGGGCGGAAAAGTATAGTGTCTGAGCGACAGTCCCTTTGGGACTAGGCGGCATAGAATAATAAATAAATAAATAAATAAATAAATAAATAAATAAGAAAAAAATCCCTTCTTTTTTATTAAAAGAAATTAATAATAAAAAAAACCCAAAATCCATTACTATTAAAACTAAATCAACCAGAAAAACCAAAAACATAACTACTGTATTAATAAAAACAGGTGAGGGCTGGGTTTTTTTTTCTCTGTTATTATTTAAGTGCTTTTACCATACGCTTTAAATCAAGAGTCACTTCTCTCTCTGTTTCTCTCTCTTTCCTGTCATTCTCTGCCTCAATCATTTTCTCATTTCTCTTATCTCCCCTTTTTTCTATTATTTCTCTCTATCTCTTCCTTCCACTCTTCTCTCTCTCTTGTTTTCTCTGTCTCTCTCTTGCTTGCTTTCTTCCTCTCTCTCACTCTCTTCCTTCCTCTCTCATCTCTCTCTCTTTCTCTCTCCTCCTCTTTCTCTCTCTTCTCACTTTCTCTCTCTTGTTTTCTTTCTCTCTCTCTTGCTTTCTCTCTCTCACTCTTTCTCTCTTGTTTTCTTTCTCACACTCTTTCTCTCTCTTGTTCTCTCTCTCTTGCTATCTCTTTCTCTCCCCCCTTTCTCTCTCTCTCTCTTTCTCACTTTCTCTCTATCTTGCTGTCTGTTGCTCTCATTCACTCTCGTTCTCTCTCCGTTCTTCTCAGCGGTGACGCGCCCACGCCCTGCCTGTCTCACCTTTGCCCGAGAGCACTTTCGTCCCGGGCTCTCAGCAAGGGGGTTGCAGGAGAGACGGGGCAGGCGTTCTCTCAGCGGAGGCCGGCGAAGGTGATATTCAATGTCGGGGGCGCACGGGCGGTTGCGCGCGCTCCCTATCCCCCTGCTAGCCCACTCGGAATATTCAAAATAAGAAAAGCCTTTGCCGGCGAAGGTTTTTCTTATTTTGAATATTCCGAGTGGGCTAGCAGGGAGATAGGGAGCGCGCGCAACCGCCCGCGCGCCCCCGACATTGAATATCACCTTCACCGGTCTCCGGTGAGAGAACGGCTGCCCCGTTGCTGAGAGCCAGGGACGAAAGTGCTCTCGGCAAAGGTGAGACGGGCAGGGTGTGCGTTCCGGGTGCGGGAGGAGCTGCGCTGAAAGGCAGGAGGTGGCGGAGGAGCAGAGGGGGCAGATCGGGTGGGCGGTGGGCAGCGCGGAAAGGCCGAGGGGGCCGGAGGCACCGTGGGGAGGCAGGGGCAGCTGCGGCTCCCTTCCCTTCTGCTGCCGGTGCCTCCCCGCCCCCACCCCCCCGCGGGCTGGCAGGGGGATGGGGACTGCGCGCCCATGGAAAAGGGCACGCGGGGCCGTATTTTGGGGTGCGCGCGCACTCACGCGCGCAGCCTACAGGGAACAGTGGGCTCAAGGTTGACTCAGCCTTCCATCCTTCCAAGATCGGTAAAATGAGGACCCAGATTGTTGGGGGAAATATGCTTACTCTCTGTAAACCGCTTAGAAAGGGCTGTAAAGCACTGTAAAGAGATATATAAGTCTAAATGCTATTGCTATTGCTACTTTTGTATTCTGCATAACTTTAACAAAGTAGGCTGTTAATAGCTCAAATTGTTAGACGTTACTAGAAAAAACTATGCACATACATGTAATAGCCCTCTGGAACTGGCTCCCCTCAGAGATCTGCACTATCCCCACCCTCCTCGCCTTCTGGCTCCGGCCGTCTGGAATCAACTCCCCCCGGAGATCAGGATTGCCCCCACCCTCCTTGCCTTTCATAAGCTCCTGAAAACCCACCTATGTCGCCAGGCATGGAGAAATTGATATACCCCTCAGCTATTATGATTTATGTATGGGTTGTTTGGGTTGTATGATTGCTTTTTATAATAAGGGTTTTTAAAAACTGCTTTTTAAACATTGGATTTGTACACTGAATATTGTTTGTTGTGAGTTGCTCCGAGTCTTCAGAGAGGGACGGCATACAAATCTAATAAATTATTATTATTATTAATTATTAAGACTCACTTATGTCGCCAGGCTTGCGGTGATTAGATGCAGATCTTACCCCCTGTCCAATCAAACATTATGTACGGTTGCTGTTCAAATGGGTATGAATGATTTTTTTAAAATAGCTAATGATTTTAGAGTAGTTTATTTAATTTTACTTAATTAGATTTAGCGTATTGTATTGTATTGCTCTTTTTTATATGTTGTAAGCTGCCCAGAGTCTCCGGAGAGGGTGGCATATAAATCAGATAGATAGATAGATAGATAGATAGATAGATAGATAGATAGATAGATAGATAGATAGATAGATAGATAGATAGATAGATAGATAGATGATAGAAAAAAACCAAACCATGCAAACAAAATCTCTCTGCAGTTTTTTTTTATAAATACCATGGATTTCAGCATGACTCACAATATTACAAGTGCCTTATCTTACTACTGCGTGAAGAGAAGAATTGGCTTTTCTAAAAGAAATTAGCCAATAAAAATATCTCCAGGCAGAATATGAGTGCTTTCTACTTCAGTCTCCATTGTACTCTTTTTTTAAAAAAACACTCCTATTCTAGGTTTCTACATACTTAGATAAATGTATCCTTTACTTTGCTCTTGGTCTCTTCCTGCTTCTTTAGCTGTGTAGAATGTTAGTACCCACCCCACTCCTAGAAGAATGGAATAATTTTGAGAAATATTACATGAAAAATTGAGAAACATGCTCTTGGAAAGCAACCTCCACCTTTCTTAATAGCCCACAGCAGATGTCAGCACTTAAGAGATAAAGAGATTGATAGCTCTATTCATAAGCAAATTTCCTGCAGCAAGATGTAAACAAAGGTAGGGTTGGCCCTAAGCCACAATAGGAATTGCCCACAAGCCACTTCATTGCATCAGCAAAACTTCAACCAAACTTAACTCAGACAAACTCCTAAGATTTGTACATGGCACTATGGGAGTCTGACAACAGCCAATAGAATATGTTCTTGAACAGGAATAGGAAGTTCGAGTGCAAAGCCCAAGAGAAGGTATAAATAACCCCCATTCTTAACTCCATGTGGTCAGCTGACCAGAATCCATGTGCTTCTGCTTTATTGCTAAACCATCTTTCCAGTCAGCCACCAAGTTACCAGTGGTCTTTCTCCCAGTTTGCAACTGAACCAGATGGATATTTCTCACAACTCTTTCCTTACTCCTTCTTTCCTTTTCTTCATAGGACACCCATATATAATCTATTGATCTATGCAAATTAATCAGTGGGTGTGGCTTGTGACCGGGTAGGAGTGGCTTATCGATCAAGATAAGTTTTCAAATAGGTGCTTGGACTCTATTTCAGGTGATTAAGTCACAAAAAGGACAAATGATAGACAGCATTATGTGTTGAAGAGCATAGTAACATTTTAAGGTTTTGTACTGAACCCACAAGGTTCAGTATGATAACAGATTAGGCAAAAAGCTCAAATTTCTTTAATTGCTACAAAAATTCAGTTCTAGATAATGATTAGAATAATTAAAGTGTTTATGGCTAAAAACATACTATTTAATTATTTCCTATTTTAAAAGTAATTAAGGATCATAGGTACTAGAGAAGGAAGGACAATAAAAAAATTATTAGGTATTCAGTAAATAGTACATAAACATATTAACCCCACTGCACCTCCCCCCTCCCAGCAGTGAAATTAGTTCATAAACTGGTGGCATTCTTCAATTATTGATGTTCTTTGTTTTGTCATGTGCTCTCCTGTGGGATCTTTGCTGCTCTCTCAGCTCAGTTGTTTTCTAGCAGACATTTCATTAGAAAATTAGGTAACATCAGCAGTGAATAAAACGTAATAATCTTCTGTGACTGATATTACTTTCAGTGCTTAACAAACCTAGCTTACCAGTAATGATGCACCAACTCTTTATCTTTTGCTAGGGATACTTAAGGAATTTCATCTTATGGATTCCAATAGCAAATGATCTGATTAACATTTTTAGACTAATACTGTAATTTAGTTACTAATTTGTTTTAGTACTTCATAAAAGTCATGCAATTGTCTCTGTGTAATTTCATGACTTTATGACTTGCAAACCCAATGAATGAAAGTTATGAAGAACATTACATTTCCTTCTAATAGTGTATCATAGAAAATTGGCAAAAGATGGTTTATGGCAATATATCAATCTTGTCTTAATCATTGAAATGAACAATTATTGCAGCGGAAGCAGAGTAACGCGGACACAGCTGGATTTAAACTGGGTCTTTTTTATTAATTAAATAAACTTATTTTAATTCAAACTAACATGGGACCCGCAGAGGTCAACTAATAAACATTTGGGGCGGAAATGACGTAACAAAACTTCCTGGGCAACTCGGGGCGTAGCTCCATGCTGATCCAGGTGAAGGGGACCACGCCCTCACCTGGATCCCAGTCATGCAACGCATGTGGGAGGTCTCACCATCCAATCCCTGAAAGGCAATTGAAATGGGCAAGACCCAGAGGCAACTTCTCCCCAATTCCTCAGGCCAGTTTAAAAGCCACCATGAGCCCTTGGAGAGAGTCTGCCAATCATCCCCAAAGATGCCCAACGGAGAACATGCAGTTGCTAGCACCTCCCTATTTCCGCCCCTAACCTGCTAAGGAGGGGGCCCAGATCTCTATCATGGCCCCCTGACTCCCCCCTACCTGCGCCAGCTCACACAGGGACCACTGCAGGTCTTGTAAAAATATGGTGTTCTGACAGGGGAACACCGTCAACACGATAAAGCCATGGCTGATCAATTGTAATATTGGGGTGGGAAACAGCTACCCCACCCAACTCTCTAACCAACTTGGCCTTATTGACCTTTGCCTGATCTTGTGAATGGCCCTAGGGGAGATGGCGTCCCTCCAGAAAATCCGTGGAAGGATTTCGGACCAGACCACTTGCATGGCTGGCCAAGCTAGACGAAGAGCCCACAGGTCCTCGCAGGCCTGACAAATCAATGCCAGGCTGCCTAACACACACAGGTCATTGCCCCCAAGGTGCAAGACCAACCACCTGGGTGCAACCATGTTGTGGCGCCCACCCAGGAGCAACGGGAGGAGCCCCTCCCACCGCAGGCTTCTTCGTCCAAGCCAAGCGAGGTTGACCCAACGGCCCAAAGACAGCTGGGTCCCCATGGCGGATCTTGCTGCGGAGCGGCCAGCCCAAAACATCATACTGTGGCCGCACAGCAATGCCATCGGTTTCTCCCCATGAGGGCTGTCTAAAAGAGGGCAGAGAAAGGTTAAAAGTGTGTGGAGTACTGCGCATCAGAACCAGTAGGCCAAACATAAGACAAATAAGCCGCGGACCTCCAGTGACCGATCTCCCGGATCCGAGAACCCGGGAAGCCAGAAGCTGCTGCGCTAGTGGAAGCCCCTATACAGAACGAGTGCGTCCCATACCAGTCAGGATCAAGTCCAATCGTAACCAAAGCCCTGGTCATAATCGCCCAAAATTGATACCGAGTGAGTGGGGAGCTATCCTGATGACTAAAAAGATACCCTGTCCCGTTCCTCGCAGATTACAAAACAAGGAAAGGGCAGCCACCGGACAGACGGACGTGTCAGCGGCAGCTGCTAAAACTATCCTAGACCCCCTACCTAACTGATCTCTTTTAGACTGTCTTACCAAAAGAGAGAAATGGTGCCTTTGAACCGAAGGTCCGAAAACTGTAAGGCACGAAGTGACCCATCTCCACAGGAGGAGCCCAAAGCCTCACTAACCCGGTGTCAAGTGAACCAAGACCCAGCATCTAAGAAAATAAATGAATTTAGAAACATAGAAACATAGAAGTCTGACGGCAGAAAAAGACCTCATGGTCCATCTAGTCTGCCCTTATACTATTTTCTGTATTTTATCTTAGGATGGATATATGTTTATCCCAGGCATGTTTAAATTCAGTTACTGTGGATTTATCTACCACGTCTGCTGGAAGTTTGTTCCAAGGATCTACTACTCTTTCAGTAAAATAATATTTTCTCATGTTGCTTTTGATCTTTCCCCCAACTAACTTCAGATTGTGTCCCCTTGTTCTTGTGTTCACTTTCCTATTAAAAACACTTCCCTCCTGAATCTTATTTAACCCTTTAATATATTTAAATGTTTCGATCATGTCCCCCCTTTTCCTTCTGTCCTCCAGACTATACAGATTGAGTTCATTAAGTCTTTCCTGATACGTTTTATGCTTAAGACCTTCCACCATTCTTGTAGCCCGTCTTTGGACCCGTTCAATTTTGTCAATATCTTTTTGTAGGTGAGGTCTCCAGAACTGAACACAGTATTCCAAATGTGGTCTCACCAGCATTCTATATAGCGGGATCATAATCTCCCTCTTCCTGCTTGTTATACCTCTAGCTATGCAGCCAAGCATCCTACTTGCTTTCCCTACCGCCTGACTGCACTGTTCACCCATTTTGAGACTGTCAGAAATCACTACCCCTAAATCCTTTTCTTCCACGTCTTCTTTCTTTAGCGTACCCTCAAAATGACGCTACAGAGCATTGCACACCAGAATACCTAGACAGAAGAACATTTTCCTTGAATGCCATTACTCTGCTAAACAAATAATTCCCTCAACACTGTCAAACTATTTACTAAATCCACACTACTATTAATCTTCTCATTGTTCCCATCACCCATCTCCTCCCACTAATGACTTTATGACTGTAAGTTGTATCCTTACAATTTATATTGTCTGCTTCCTAATATGATTTGATTTCTTATTTGTACTTGGACTATCATTAAATGTTTACCTAATAATTCTTTATGAATTTCTTTTATGTACATTGAGGACCTGTGCACCAAAATGAAATTCTATTCTATTCTATTCCATTCCATTCAATTCCAAATATAGAAACAAAATAGAAGAGCTTTATGTATGAAACCCAGAGAAAACAACATTGAGAAAATGTGAACCAGAATTACTTATCATCAGCTTCTAGCAATTTGATGTATATGGATGTCTAAGATTAAAAAAATGTCCGCATTTAGAAAGAATTAAGCAACTAGATTTTTCTCAGGAGAAAATAAATTCAGCATCTCTAAAACATAAAAATAATGCATACTTTTAAAAAATATATAGAAAAATATAGAAAAAATATTGAAAAGAAACAACTTTCCGATTCTAAGAGACAGTTGCCAATAAACTTAAGGCTATGGAAATGGCAGTCTTGGAAAGATGGGGAAAACGTTTATGGATTATGAATAAGATAAATCTTATTCAAATAATCATGTATTTTAGGTAGGAAAGAATAAAGGAAAAGAGACTCAGAGATTTCCTTTACAAGAACATATTCTTGTAAAGGAAATCTCTGATTTTTTTTCTTTTTCAAACTTATAATTCAAATTGTTAACTATAATTAAATGTCAATAAATCCGTAGCCTTTCAGCCACTTACCTCAGAATAAATCATTAAGCACATTAGGGGATTGCACTGTAGCAAAATCAGTTTTGTACATTTTGTTTCAAAGTAAAAAATGTTTTTATGTGTAGGGTTCATTTTCTGAAATTATAATTACATAATACAGTTTTATTTGATGGTATGCTTAATTCCATCCAACAACAACAAGAACAATGGTAAAGACAAGATTAAATGGATACCCCACCAAAGCACTCAATACTTGATATGACACAGAATGTGAACTGGAGAATTTGGACTGAAAAACAAGAAAACTAATGGCTGTTCACTATAAAGTGTATCTCCATCCTTATATTGATAAATTATACCTTCCCCACAGAAACGGAGGAAGAGATTTACTTTAAATCAAACAACTGTCAAAGAATAAAAGCATGCATTGATTGATTATGTGAAAGAAAGCCAAGAACAAGCATTGTTGCAAGTTCAAAATTGGAACTTATTGAATGTACACTAAACAAAACATGAATATCATAATAAAAACAAGAGCACCAGGAAAAGCATTACACAGTCAATATCTACCAAAAAAATTGAGGGTAAAATGTATTAAGATAAAATTGACAGTGGCTTACAACTAGAAGATTAAAAAAAGAAACTGAGGGCTTGATTTTGGCTGCACAACAGCCAACCTAATGCAAACATGGCCAGAACAATTTAAAAAATATCAAATGATTCCAAGTGCAGGAAGAAGAAGATGAAGAAACAGTAAAACACATACTTAACTCATGCAAGATCACACAAACTGATTATAAATACAGTGATACCTTGTTTTACAAACTTAATTGGTTCCGGGACAAGGTTCTTAAGGTGAAAAGTTTGTAAGATGAAACAATGTTTCCCATAGGAATCAATGGAAAAGCGATTAATGCATGCAAGCCCAAAATTCATCCCTTTTTCCAGCCAAAGCGCCCGTTTTTGCGCTGCTGGGATTCCCCTGAGGTTCCCCTCCATAGGAAACCCCACCTCTGGACCTCTGTGTTTTTGCGATGCTGCAGGGAAATCCCAGCAGGGGAATCCCAGCATCGCAAAAACAAGTGCTTCTCTGTCAACGGAAGTCCAGAGGTTGTGTTTCCCATAGAGGGGAGCCTCAGGGGAATCCCAGCAGCGCAAAAACGGGTGCTTCACTGGCAACGGAAGTCTGGAGGCAGGTCATCCCAGCGGTGGCAGTGGGTTTGTAAGGTGAAAATAGTTTGTAAGAAGAGGCAAAAAGATCTTAAACCCCGGGTTTGTATCTCGAAAAGTTTGTATGACGAGGCGTTTGTAAGATGAGGTATCACTGTACTGACATAACCATGGGAGGGCTACTGCCTGGACTGCGGGGGGGATGCAGTGGGGGAGCGAAAATGGAGCTCCACCCTAGAGGACTCAACTTGCACTGAAATATTTATTTATTTATTTATTTTATTCGATTTGTATGCCGCCCTTACAACATGTTAGCAATAGCACTTCTTAACAGAGCCAGCATATTGCCCCCATAATCCGGGTCCTCATTGAAAGATTAGATTTATTGAGATTAGATTTATTGAATTCATATGCCACCCCTTATGCAGGGTGTCCTGCATAAGCCATGCCCCCAGTGTGGTAGTAAAAAATTTGGCAGCCCTTCCTTGGACATAACACACATCCTGAAATGATTCACTTCTGTATAATAAAGGAGGATATTTGTAGCTCAGGATTGACATGAGGGACCCTTTGTGCTCTCTGAGTTTACCTGTTTTTTTACAGACATTTCATTACCGAAATTAGGTTATATCGTCAGTGCACTTACCTACTCTAGGTAATAAAATGCCTGCAAGATAACAAGCAAGGTCAGAAAGTTCCAAGGACCCCTTCACATCTTTAAAAAAATTATCACATGCTTTTATGGTATGCCCAGTTGGTGGAAAGATAAGAGTTGAAAAAGTAGTAACAAATGAGCAGTTTAAAATGCTGTGAAATTTCCAAATGTCTTAGGGAATATGAATCTAGGTATAATATTAATAACCTTATTCTCAAAAAGAAACAAAGCTTCTATGTATGTTTATATATACAAACATTTCTTTTTAAGAACATTATTAACGTTATTGATAACATTATTGATGCAATAAAGACAAGAGAAACTTTTCTTAATCCTTTTCATTGCTATCTCCCACTCCACTTCAGCATAACCAAAGAGATAGCTCATTGAAAAAAATCAAAAGCTGTTTCATTTTATTCTTACTTAGCCAACTAATTTCCTTAATATCAGTATACTGTACTTGCTAACTAATTAGCTTACAGTAGCCTGTTGTGAAATGTTGAGTGACGGAATGAAGAAGTCATTTTTTTCAGATAAAGTAAGGACTACTATATCTGTATAAAACAAGACAACCATTAGATGGCAGCCGAAATATGCATAACATTTTTTGCTACTATCTAGTGGTTGCTTGAAAAATTGCAGCCCTACCTGGCAATTTACAGCCAAGACATGATAGTACCGGTAATTCTTGCCAAAAGGGTACTTTCCAAAGTTGGTTGTTCTGGCAGTCCAAATTGTAGATCAGATATTTGAGCTTACTTATTTGTAAACATGCATCTTATTTCTGTTTATTTCAACTTTGAAGTGTTTTTGCATCACTAGCAACATACCAGCATTTGCCAAAACCAAAAATATTGGGGTGGAAATTGAGGACATAATAACAATAACCTACAATTGTAAAAAGCTATGGAGAAACATATGAGAAGACTCTCTCAGTGTTATCATCATTATCATCATCATCATCATCATTTATTAGATTTGTATGCCGCCCTTCTCCAAAGCAATTACGGTACACGATAGCAGTAAACGGCTAAATTTGGGACAAGACCTATTTAATGCCAGAAGCCTCAGTTTAATGCAGAATTGTTCAGTTTATTCCAGGGAAATTTCCAATCATTTTTAGGCTGAATGAGATTTAATCCCATTTAAGCGAAGGGACTATGCAAAGGGAACTTCTCTAATGAAAGTTTACAGTTGATTTTAGACTGAATTATACTGTCCTTGTCTTAAAACTGGCCACAAGGTGTACAAATACAGATAGAGGGTTAATTTTCATGAAGTGGACAGCATCTCAGAAATAACCTGGGTTCTAAGACACATTGGAGACTCCCTCTTAAATTTGATCTTATTTATTTATTTATTGATTGATTGATTGATTCATTCATTCAGTTAGTTAGTTAGTTAGTTAGTCCAATACACAATGAGGGTTTTAGTGGGTATATATCTATATACACATAGTAAAATACATGATGAAGGTTATAGAGGAGATACTCATAGTAAAATATATCTAAGAAATAATAGAAAAGAAGGTATAGTAATAGAACATATCAATGAAAGAATAGAAGAAGAGATATAGGAATAGAAGAAAGGTATAGGATATATAGGAGAGCAATAGGACAGGGGACGGAAGGCACTCTAGTGCACTTGTACTCGCCCCTTACTGACCTCTTTGGAATCTGGATAGGTCAACCGTAGATAATCTAAGGGTAAACTGTTGGGGGTAAAGTGGAGGTGTCAAATTACAACAGTTCTCACCTCAGTATTATCACTGTACAGCAAAAGGGTACCCCCAATCACTTAAGTTTGGTTTGATCACAACTGTTACAGAAGGCTAGGAAGGAATTTAGGGGGGGAAATAGAAATAATAAACATGATTCAGTTTCACATCCTGTCCCAGGATTTATTGTTTCTGTGAAGCAGCAGTAAAAGAATTGAGTTGAGTCAAGAAGAAGTAGGCTTTCAGGAAATCATAGTAATTTTGTCTGTCATCTGGCACCATTTCCCCATCCAAATAACAGTCCTTCTTGTTCTCCATCTTTTTATTAGCATTAGCATATGAAGACTTATTCAGTAATATTAAGTCATTCAGGAAGAACCAGCTGAGCTGACTTGGAACTCCATAGGAAGGTGTTTCCTTCTAACAGGCTTAGAAACAGTAGATTTAATTAAACAGCCTTAACAGCCTAGGGAAACAAATACATCACTGCAGAAATTCTTAACTGGTAGACCACCTGCTTTGACTCCATGTTCAGCTTTAGCTTTGATAGTTCTTATCTATAAAAAAGGAAACTAGGATTTGCCTGCTAATTATCAGCCTATTAACCTTTTAGCACAATGCTAGGCATTTATATAATCAATTCCTAGAATAGGATGAATCAAGGACCATTTTGGCCCAAGAGGCTTGTTAGTTTAGCTGGCTGTTTGATTTTAGCCGATGCATTTATTTACATCATATGGTCAAAAAGTATACTTTTAAGTCAGGATCAACAATACATGTGGTTTTTACTGATTTCAGTTTCTTTTTAAAATTTATTCCTTCATTTAAATCATGGTGTAAACTTAAGAAGAAATAAAGGACATTTCAGCTACTGCTTACTTATAAACAGTAGGAAAGTTCTAGTTAAAACATTAGGTGCAGTCTTCAGGACCATTCAATCAAGAATATGACTATTGGCAGACAGTTTAGTCAGGAATGCATATAGATGCCATTATTGTTTAATGTTTATATCAGTTTTCTGTTGGACAAGATGATTAATCCAGTTGAAACTGAAGGATACACGTATTCTAGGCCTCCTATGTTTATATCAGTTTTCTGTTGGACAAGATGATTAATCCAGTTGAAACTGAAGGATACACGTATTCTAGGCCTCCTATATGCAGATCATGCTGTGGTACCATTTCAGACGCCAAACGGCCTTAAGCAAGTCTTGCGTGCCTTAGGCATATATTGTAGTATGGAAGTGCTCAAAATTAATTGCACAAAAACGGTTTGTTAAGTACTTGTAAAATGCATGTCTGGCAACAGAATAGGCATCCGGCTGAATAGATTAAAATTTTCAATGTATTCAATGTAGTGTCGCATGTTACCATAAATCCAATGAGCCTAAGGTATGTTACTCAAAATGCAGAGAAATCAGTGATGGCTTTGCAATCTTTCTATTGTTTAGGGATCCATTATTCATGTTTGCTCCACTAAAAATATTTTAAGCCAGACTCTGAACACTACACCTATTCAAAATCCATTTTGGGACCCTACTTTTTATTCACCTCTTTAAAGAAGGTACAGCCTGAATTTTTAAGGAAAATTTTTCAAGAGGTTCTATGGTGTGTTCTTAATATGGTTTTCTGCTGTGACACCAGCACGCTAAAATTGAAAATCATGTATGCTAATTCATTCCGCTTCCCCAAGTAAAAAAAGTTACATTCTCTCCTTTCCCTGGCAGATTTGACCCTTGCTACAATTTTAATTGATGGTTTTGTTTCATCCTAGGGCAGGACACTGCATGAGAAACTGAAATGTTATGGTTTTTTACACCAATGTAGTTCTGATAATGGACGTGAGTACATTAAACAGTGTGCCAATAGTTTGGAAGACCAATTAGATTTGACTGCGGTACCCAAAAATGTGTTACTGCATAATTTATACCCTTTTTTTTCAAGCCAGCTAGACATTTAAGCCAAAATTTAAGTTCTAAATTCTAAAGAGACTTAATTCTGGCAAGATTTAATGCCTTCAAAAAGTTCACAATATTCTGTTTGAACAAAGACGTTGTTTCTATAGTGAAGGAGTTATTCAAACATTGTGCTCTGTTATATTGCCCTTATTACAAAGAAGTTCAATTAGAGTTAATAACTCTTGCTCTATTCAGGAAGTTTTGAGGCTGTCCATATTCATTCTATTTACAGCTACAATTATCTGACAAGTGTGATTCTATATCTCTGAATATGGCTGGATTTTGCTTCACTATTTGTGAATGCATTGTACTTTGACCACAGAAGTTTTATATTTATTTATTTTTATATGATTTTTAAAAAAGTGATAACTTAGAGAGCTTTCTTCTTTTATGAATTGGTCAGTGCCTATAATAAAGTTTATTGAGTGATTGTTTGTAATTTTCCCCAAGACTAAGGCAGTATAGGAAACCATGATTTTTAAAAGTTTTTTATTTTTATATTTTATAATTTTTATTACATTAAAACATAACACAACATACAAACATATATTATTGTCATTTGTTACAGTTGAAGATCAGTTCATTAATATTCATATAAATATTATTTATACATCTAATTCATATAATTTTTTTTATTTTACTCTTCTATATATACACCTTTATTTTCTGTTCCTTATTATCTATAATAATATCTATATATATACATTTATGTATAATTGATATTTAGTATTTATACCTCTTAAATTCCACTGTCCTTTGTTTTTTAACTATTCGTACAGTCCGTTCCATGTTAAGCAGTATACAGACCTTTGTCTTGTAGCTCCTTAGTCAATTTTTATTTTTAAATTTGTTTTTTTAGCAGTTAAGAATGATTTCCCAAATCAGGAAAAATGATTTTATCTCAATTAATTCATAATTAATGCACAGGTTCCATGGGATAGTACAAAAGAGGTAATATCAACCTTGGGAATGGAGAAAAAAATGAGTGGGGTATTAAGGAGAGACTTTCAGGAGAGTTTGTTCCATTCCACCAAAAAGGAAATAAAAATTTTACACCACTGATTTAAATTATTGTGGACTAAGTTCCATAAGGAATCCACCCACAGTTTACGATCAGCATCTTTGTATTTAATCATTGTAGTGCATTTTGGCTGGTGGATCCTGGAAGCAATTATTTTTGCAATGATACATTTACAGATATAATAATAATAATGATGCATCAGGCGCCTCACTGACTATTTTAAAGACCATCGCCTTCTCAAAGAAAGGTTTTTTTCCCTAAAAAAAAGTTGTTCAATTTATAATAAGGTTTTAGCTGTAATTATTTATTAGATCTAAATGTTCTGATTGTACTGGATGTGCTTACAGCTACATCTTATTTATTTTTAATTTTAGTATTACAGTTTTATTGTTTTGGAGTTTTATTTATATTTCATGGTGATTGCTGGAAGTCACCTTGGAAATGGTTTATTCTAAAAAGCAGGTTATTAATATTTTAGAAGAATAAGTAAATAGTCTTTGAAAGCTGCCAAATAGTGTTCCGCAGATTGCAGATGACTTTTTTTCTTCTTTGCTCCAGCTAATAGGTAGTTTTATTTTCTTTCTTTTTTTAATGAACAGATTAACATATGAATTATATCATGGGATTTTCAAGACGTGCTCTTTGTCATTGGCCCTATTCAACTAGGGCCATCCTGCTGGCTCAGATTAGATGTTCTTTGTTCTTGGATGTCTATACCCAGAAGTGGCCCAAAATTTATACATCTATGTATAACTGGATGAAAAGCTATATGTGAAGAGCTGATGATATGTAAGCATGTCGTGCTCATATATGGAGGCAGCTGAATAACTTCAGAAAAAGTTAGGTTGAAGTACCCAAAGGTGCTTTTTCAAAAGGCAACTAGACTGTTTTTGTTTTTTTTCCTCCTAGATCTTTAACTTCTCATCCAGGACTGAAAGCTGGAAAATGAAAAGATTTCTATCCTTTGCAATCATCTGGTTGTTAGCAACTGGTTGTTAGCAAAGTGTATTCATATTTGGAATATTCACATGAATCATACATAAGCTTTACTATTAAAAAAGAGAATTCAGGATAAGCATCATCTAGATATCTGGGCAGAATAGTTATTGTATCATATTCTTTTATTCTACATAATATTGTAAATATCCTTATTATAGTAGATTCGCCCCCCTCTTCACACATATGGAGATTACTTTTTTATTTTACATATGACATATGTGTCTCATTCAAAATGTTGGAAATTGATTTCTAATTCTACAGATACGTTACATAAAAAGACCCACTGATTTGTGCAATACTTGGGGTATAACTTCATATAGACTTCAGGGAGCACCATACATATCTGAAAATCATACCATAAACAAAAACAACAGAATAACAGAATTGGAAGGGACCTTGAGGTCTTCTAGTCCAACACCTTCCTCAAGATGGAACCCTATACCATTTCAGACAATTGGCTGCCCAATCTCTTCTTAAAAACCTCCAGTGATGCAGCACCCACAAGTTCTGGAGGCAAGCCATTCCACTGAATTTAGCAATTAGTAAATAACTCTAAACTTTATTTTTGTAGAGTTTTAGGTGGCTATAGCAGTGACAGATAATGAACATTACGTGAGCCCAACTATCTTCAGGCCAACTAATTCAACCCAATGGCTTTCCTTCATATTTTAATCGCTATATTTCTAATAGTACAGTGAAAGTTATGGAGTAGATCTAGATTAGTGTCATCAGAGATAGAATTGCAAGCTACTATCTCCATCCCCTTCTATACTCGATCCCCTCATGGATACCAGATTAATAAGCTAAAATGGCAACAGAACTCAACTGTTCTAGAACTTTCTCTTAAAATAGGGAAGAGACAGGTAACCCCTTAAACTGAGAAGTTTGATTTAATAATAATAATAATAATATAATAATAATAATAATAATAATAATAATAATAATAATAATATTTGTATGCCGTCCTTCTCCGCAGACTCGGGGCAGCTCACAACAATAATAAACAGTATACAATAAACAAATCTAATATTTAAAAGAAGAAGAAATATCTAAAAACCCATTATATAAAACTATACAACCAAGCATACAATACACAAAACTATATAAGTTAGGTTTTCCTCAAGTTCGTATATGGAAACTCTTTCTTTAATAAGCTTATATGATTTTTTTTCCCATTTTCAGTACACAGATGTTTACAAGCAATAAAAACATACAAGGATCCCATCAAAACCTAACATACCGGAGTGTTTTTTTACTCCTTAAAACAGTAAGAAAAGGAAAGTCTATGAGTCTATGTCATACCTGTTTTGTGGAGACTTCATCTGATGGAGAGTTGGAATTTTGGGATCAACCCAGGGAAAACCTCCAGCCTTGAATCTTTTGGAAGGTGAAATTTAAAGTGTGCTAGAGGTACCAACCCCCCCTCCACCCCCAACAAGTCCTAGGCTGCATTAATAGAGGGATGGAATCAAAATAATGTGAAGTATTAATAACACTTTATAATGCCTTGATAAGACCACAGTAGGAATACTACAGTTTTGATCACCACAATACAACAACAACAAAAAGATATGCAGAGAAGAGCAACAAAGATGATTAGGGGACTGGAGGCTAAAGCATACAAGGAAATGTTGCTGGAATTGGATGTGTCTAGTTTAATGAAAAGAAGGACTAGGAGTGACATGATAACAGTGTTGCAATATCTCAGGGGTTGCCACATAGAAGAGCTATTCCCCAAAGCATCTGAGGGTAGGACAAGAAGCAATGGCTCCATGTTTCGCCCTCCCCAGGCTCCATGTTTCACCCTCCCCAGGCTCCAAAGTCTTCCCTGGAACCCGGGGAGTGTAATAACACCCTCCCCCATCACCCCAGAGCCTCTCCAGAAGTCAAAAACACCCTCCCAGATCCTCGGTGTGAGCTAAAAATCAGCTGGCCAGCACACACATGCACGTTGAAGCTGAGCTAGGGCAAGAACAGATATGGCTCCGGTTGCCACCTGTGCAACTAATGCCATAGGTATCCCATCACTGGTATAGGGATTCTTCCCTGAGCAAGGCCTTGGACTAGAAGACCTTCAAGGTTCTTTCCAACTCTGCTATTCTGTTTAAAAGGACAGTGACTGAGAAGTAAAAATTATAATGCGAGTTGAGGGAAAGCTTGAAAATTTCCCTTAGGTCACTGAGAGAAAAGTCATTTGACAATTCAGATTATGAGATTGAATGTCCCTCGAATAAGAAACACTGCAGAAACAGAGACCCAGCTGCAATTTTATCTATATACAGTGTTCCCTCGATTTTCGCGGGTTCAAACTTCGCGAAAAGTCTATACCACAGTTTTTGAAAAATATTAATTAAAAAATACTTCATGGGTTTTTTCCCTATACCATGGTTTTTCCCGCCCAATGACGTCATATGTCATTGCCAAACTTTTGTTTGCCTTTAATAAATATATATTTTTAATAAACTTTAATAAATAAACAGGGTGAATAATAATCTAAATGGTTGCTAAGGGAATGGGAAATTACAATTTAGGGGCTTAAAGTGCTAAGGGAAGGCTTGTGATAATGTTCATAGCCAAAAATAGTGTATTTACTTCTGCATCTCTACTTCGCGGAAATTCGACTTTCGCTGGCGGTCTCGGAACGCATCCCCCGCGAAAATCGAGGGAACACTGTACTACTAAAATCTTGTGTCTATTTGATGCTTTGTAGCCTTCAGTTGGACAAAACACTACATTAAAATGCAAAACATTGTCAACAAATGTACCTCAAACAGGCTAAAACGTATATAATTCTGGGACCTCTTATTCCTAAAGGAATGAAATTTGAGAAATGTTTTGCCACTTCAGCCCCATGGAACTGCTGTTTTTCAGCACCATGCCGCTGCTGTGGTCAGCTACAATCTGACATAATTCTTATTTTCAACATTCTCTGATAGCTTCCCAAAAGTCGACCAGGAACCTAGAAGGAGATAATATGATTGCCAATGCTCCTTGCCTCCTTTCCACTAGCAAAATCTTGTTGGAAACTTGAAGGGAGAAAGTGACTGGAGAAATAGTTCCTCTCTATCAATCTCTCTGTGATTGCATCATGTTTGCCACTCCCACACTCCCTTGTTCCACCCCCACCCACAGCAGCAGTCAATTGTCTGTCTATAGGGAAAGAAAGGGAAAGAAAGGGAAGGGAGGGTAGAGCTAGAAAAGGACAGGAAAGGGGAAAGAAGAGAAGAAGGGGAAGAAGATTTCTGATGCTCCTTCCCACAAGGAAGCTGACAGGAAGTTGGCAGTTTCTCTTGCTCTTGCCCATTTTTGATCAATCTGTTTCCCTGTTTAGGTAATATCTCTGAAATGAGGGCCCAATAGTGGATGGGTTGTATAGTAATTTTTAAAGTAGTGCCAGCCAGGGATAGACATTACAAATGATTTTGTAAGTAACTAGGAATAGTGTCAGAATCATTTTTCTCTCTCTTTGTTTTTTAGCCTGCCCTTTTCACAAAATGCAGAAACCTTTGCCTTCCTACTCTTGGCTTCTAGACTTCAGTGATTTATTGGTTTCAGTGACTCTGGACTTCATCTGACCTCATGAGTTGTCTTCTTCTCTGTAAGCCAAATTGAGATCCAGCAGGTTCTGGAGAACTGGTAGCAGAATTTTTGAATAGTTCAGAGAACTGGCAAATACCATTTCTGGAGGGCACCAGAATAGGGTGGGAATGGGGATTTTGCAATATCCTTCCCCTGCCATGCCTACCAAGCCATGCCCACAGAATTGGTAGTTTAAAAAAATGGATTTCATCACTGCCTGTAAGTGATTTTTATTTTTATTTTTTGTTGGCTTAAACCACAATATCAGGGTGTCATGATCACTGGCAGATGTTAGCAAATGCCTATTTAAAACAATAATTATTTTTAAAAATTGAGCTTTTTTCTTGTGTAAAGCAAGTCAGCATACCTTTTTTGAGCGCTTTACATGAAAAGAGAATTTTGTGGGAAATATTTCAAAAACACCTAAAAGGAATGTTGACATAGCCCATTTCATTGTTAACTTGAAATGACTTTCATAGTCACAATGCAACTTAAAAGCCTCTTCCTGTAATGGATTGATCTGTGATGGTAGTAGCAGTGACAGAGGTGATGAAGATACAATAGAAAGGCATTATACTGGACTTACCATTGGATTTTCAGTAGGTATTTTAAAAGTGTCATGACAATGTTACTGGTAGTAAATATTTAGTGTTCTCATTATCTTTTAGAAATGAAAGAAAATGTTCTCCACTGATTTAGCATAAAGACAGTTCCCTATCATGCAAATGTGTACTCATTTTTGAAAAAGGCTTGTAGAAAACTTTCTGTTATATATCCCTATATAGAAGGGGGTTTTTTTGTCCATATTTTTGAACTCTTGTACTATGAATTTCCATCAGACAGATAAAATTTCAAAACAGTGCTTTTTGGCAGCAAGCTAAGGTGCTTTAAAGAAGAATAATGATTCCTTATTAAATGCCCTTGTAAAATATTATCCTCAATTTTCCATCTTAATAACTAAAGAGATAGCACAGCATTTTGATCTTTTTATGTCAATTCCTGAGCTAGCTAAACTGGATTCTCCCTTGTAGCCAAAGATCTGTTTGTTTATAACGCGTCAAATAAAACAGTTGGTGTTGTCAAAGCTGTAAATATTAAAATAAAAAGAAAATTAAATTTAAAGCCAAAGAGTCAGGTCAGTAAGTAAAATCCTTGAAAGCTTTCTTATGGAGTTGGTTTGAACATCTTGTATTCATTTTCCCCTTCAATATTCTTAACCAGCCATTACTGACTTTTTAATTAAGAAAAAACATATTCCATAAATACTTGTACATGTTTTTACATTAACTTAAGTAAAAATAGTTTTGGGCTGAGCAGAGACTGATAAATGCCAAAGCTTACTAACAAAATGTTGCACATTTTTATTTCCACCCACAGATTCTGAGCCTGTGGAAATTTTCTAGCATGGTAATATTTATACTTTATGATCACACCATTAGAAACATTCCTAAGACATTGTAGATCTGCACTATAGCAAATTGCAGGCCGTTCTGGGAATCATCATCTTATATTGTACCATGGCTACACTCATAAAAAGTTCAAGAAACCAGAACAGTTCCATCATTCTGTCCCAATATACAGCTCAGCTGTGGAAGAAATTTAGAAACTAGAACACAAATACTCTGGGAAATTAGATGGCTATAGAGGACAGAGATTTCTAAAGCTACCAACATGTAATGTTTGAAATATGGGGAAACAAATCAGCTATAACTATGTAAATATTTATATGGGAATTATTTTACCTTACACCCAATTAAATAGCTTTCATGTTGTATTATAAATACTTCAGGCATTAAAGTGCCTTTTGGCAACTCAAGTTTATGCAAATATAATGGGATGGATTTTATGGAGCTGCAAGTTTCTTCATATTTTCTATGTTCAAAGTTATAAGGCTATCCTTTTACTGAACCTTTAAAAACAGACCTTATGCATCAGATGAAGAGTCTGTCCAGTACATCAGTTTCTTTGCCAAGTGATTAAGCAGATACCTCTGGAAAATTTTCAGAATCATTCTAATTGTATTTGCCTCAATTGTTAGAATGTATGTATGTTTTTTCCTGTCAAATCATCCTGGTATACCGAAATATGGGAGAGAGCATTGGTGCTTCCAAAAGCACTTGGTTAGTTGATTCCATGTTGAGAGTCTGGAACATACATAATTCATCTTTCCTAAAAATTTCACAAAATTTGATTTCCCATATTGTAATACCTTTATGTAAACCAGGGGTCCCCAAACCTTTTACAAAGGGGGGCAGTTCACTGTCCCTCGGACTGTTGGAGGGCTGGACTGTAAAAAAAAACTATGAACAAATCCTTATGCACACTGCACATACCTTATTTTAAAGTAAAAAACAAAATAGGAACATACTATTTAGAGGGGGGGGGAAGAAGTCTGAAATTCATATATGTTTATGTTTTGTTTTTAATTTTCTTTTGTTAACATCTGATTGGCTATACAGTACAAGGTTTCCTTGGCTTATAGAAAAATGTATAAAGAAAGAAGGAAGCACTTTGGCATAATGGTTAATAAGTTAGAAATATAATTGGTGTACTTTTTGAAGGAACATTAAGGAGGGAATTTAATTAAAAGAAAATGAATGTAACTGGATGACAAAATTAGAAAAAAAACTTTTGCAACTTTTTTGATAATTGATATTAGTTACTAACAAAATACCGCATTTTATTCAGGGAAAATTAGATGGTACTCTGTGTTGTTTGAATGCATGTTAAGAGAAAAAAAAATACACCACCACCCCACGGGCTGGATAAATGGCCTCAGCGGGCCGCAGTTTGGGGACCACTGATGGAAGCCATTGTATATTTATAATTGATTAAAAAGTTAGTGCTTTCTTTGCTCATTCATGGAAGATGCCAAGTGATGGTTTGATTTGCTGGCTAATTCTTTAATATTAGAGGTAAGCACTGAACAGCCTTCCAACTGAGGTGAACTTTCATTTAATCTTCAGTTCCGTAAATATCTATTGATTGTTTTCAATAAGGAGAGGGAGCAGCTTTCCTGTTCTCTCTGCATGTTCTGAAACCCAAGATCTTATTTAAGCTGAGTGTATTATGAAATGAATGTCAGTCACATGTGGATTGTGGCCTTCTCATTGTCCATGTTCCCCTTTCTCATTCATTCATTCATTCATTCATTCACTCACTCACTCACTCACTCACTCACTCACTCACTCACTCACTCATTCATTCATTCATCATTCATTCATTCAATATAGCTGCCAGTGAATTACTCTGGGTGAATTACATCTGAGAAGGTCTTGATAGTTCCCAGGACTACACTTTAAGAAACACTATGTCAGTAGGTTACCAAAATAATAGATGAGATAAGTAACACAGAAAATTACATATAATATTGTTTCTTTTTATTTTCCTTTGTTTGATCGTGTAACTGGATTTCATGGCTCTCTACCACAGGTTATCTACTACCTAAGATTACTTTGAATATAATTGTAGAAATAAAGAATCCATCTAAAGCTAAATGAAATGTTGATACAGAAAAGAGCAAGAATGGAGTATTATAAAAAGAAGTTAAAAGTTTTTTTGCAAATAATTTAGGTAAAGGCACTGATTTAAGAATGGTTGGGGGTGCAATTAAAGCTTTTATTGGAGATTATTTATACAATATAATTGTGAACTTCAAACAAGAAAATTTTGGATGAAATAAAGAGACAAGAAGAAGAATTAAAGAAATTTCCAGAAAAGATAAGTATTTCTTGACAAATTAAGCTTTTACAAAAACAATTATGTATGTTAATAGTAAAAGGAATAGAAATCAATGTGAATTATGTAAAGCAAAAGAAAAGAGTTTGCAAATAAACAGGGAAAGTAACTAGCATATGGCCAAAAGAAAAAGGGAAATAAAATAAAATAATATTAAAATTACAAGAAGGAAATATTATAATAATGGCCAAAGTGGCCATCGAAAAAGCTTTCTGTTATTATTACAAAACCAGGGAATTACAAAAAGAACATGGTAGAATGCCAACTGTCTCCTCTTTTGTTTAGTTTGATTCTTGAAATACTGAATACAGATATATAACAAGATGAGAAAATTGTGAGAGTAAAGATTAAAAAAGAAATATAAACAAGGGCATTTGAAGATCTATTATGTAATATTAGTTCTGAAAGATCATTTAAATGGAATTAAAATAATAATGGACAAATTAAAAGAATAGGGTCAATAAGCAGGATTCAAAACTAATAAAAATAAGATGATTTTAACAAAAATGTAAAATTAGAAAACCAAACAGAATTAAATAAATAAAATGAGTTTTAAGATTGAGAAGAAGGTAAAATATCTGAGTATGACAAACATAAAAGGTGTGTTATCTTATGACATGGAATATCCCTATGACAAACATAAAAGGTGTGTTATCTTATGGCATGGAATGAATATTAAAAAATATATTTTTGAGAGGGGAGAATTACAAGGTCACTGTTGAAGAGAAGTTCTGGGATAAAAATGAATATCTTGCCTAGAATGATGTTTTTATTTCAGACAATGTCTGTTTTGACAACTGATGCACCATTTAAACAATGGCAGAAGGATATATCTAAACATGTATGGCAGAGTGTTAAAAATGAATTAAATAAAAGGTGTTGCAAGATACAAACAAAACAGGAGGATTATATTTACCTGATCTGGAAATTTTATAGCTTGCTGTTTGATTAGAATGAAACAATGGTTGCTACTGAGAAATGAATGGCTTTTGGAGTTAGAAGGATGTCCTAAGACAGTGGTGGTGAACCTTTTCCCCCCCTCGGGTGTCAAAAGAGCATGGGCATGTGCATGAGTGCCTGCACCCATAATTCAATGCCTGAGGGTGAAATAGCTTCCCCCCCGGAGACCTTCTGGAAGCCAAAAACGGCCTGTTTCCCAACTGCTGGTGGGCCCAACAGGCTCGTGTTTTGCCCTCCCCAAGCTCCAAAGGCTTCCCTGGAGCTGAGAGATGATAAAAAAACCCTCCCCCATTCCCCCGGAGGCTCTCTGGAAACCAAAAATGCCCTCCCAGAGCCTCTGTGTGCGCCTAAAATCAGCACATTGGAGCTGAGCTAGGGCAATGGCTCACATGCCAGCAGATAGGGCTTTGCGTGCCACCTATGGCACCCGTGCCATAGGTTCACCATCATTGGCCTAAGATTTGAGAGACATGGATATTTGTAGAACCAAAAAGTCAAGATTAATGTGGATTTTAAAAAATCCTCTTGTTAGACATGCTAAATTGAGCCTATGGAATACAAAGAAACTTAAATAGTGCTCAAAAACACCTTTGTGAACAAGAAACATTACATAACTAGAATGCTAGAAAGTTATCTAGATGCTAGAATTTTGTCAAGGAGAATCAATCAATCAAATCAAAAGAGGAGCTGATAGAATAGAATAGAATAGAATTTTATTGGCCAAGTGTGATTAGACACACAAGAAATTTGTCTTGGTGCATATGCTCTCAGCGTACATAAAAGAAAAGATACATTTGTCAAGAATCATGTGGTACAACACTTAATGATTGTCATAGGGGTCAAATAAGCAACGAAGAAACAATCAATATTAATAAAATCTTAGGATACAAGCAACAAGTTACAGTTATACAGTCCTAAGTGGGAGGAAAAGGATGATAGGAATAATGAGAAAAACTAATAGAAATAGAAGTGCAGATTTAGTAAAAAGTCTGACAGTGTTGAGCGAATTATTTGTTTAGTAGAGTGATGGCGTTCGGGGAAAAACTGTTCTTGTGTCTAGTTTTCTTGGTGTGCAGTGCTCTGTAGCGACGTTTTGAGGGTAGGAGTTGAAACAGTTTGTGTCCAGGATGCGAGAGATCAGTAAATATTTTCTCTGCCCTCTTTTTGACTCGTGCAGTATAAATGTCCTCAATGGAAAGCAGGTTGACAGCAATTGTTTTTTCTGCAGTTCTGATTATCCTCTGTAGTCTGTGTTGGTCCTGTTGGGTTGCAGCACCAAACCAGACAGCTATAGAGGTGCAGATGACAGACTCATTGATTCCTCTGTAGAACTCTATCAGCAGCTCCTTGGGCAGTTTGAGCTTCCTGAGTTGGCGCAGGAAGAACATTCTTTGTTGTGCTTTTTGATGATGTTTTTGATGTTAGGTGACTGTTTTAGGTCTTGAGATATGTCTGGTATGATGGTATTGAATGCTGAACTGAAGTCTAAAAAGAGGACCCTAGCGTAGGTCATTGGAGATTCAAGATGTTGAAGGATGTAGTGTAGTGCCATATTAGCAGCAGCATCTGTTGATCTATTTGCTCGGTATGCATATTGCAGGCGTCTAACAGTGGATCCGTGATGGTTTTCAAGTGGGACATCACTAGCCCTTCAAAGGTTTTCATAACTACAGATGTTAGAGCAACTGGTCTGTAGTCATTCAGTTCCTTGATGGAGGGCTTCGTCGGCACTGGGATGATAGTAAAGCATTTGAAGCAGGAAGGAACATAGCACAACTCTAGCGATTTGTTGAAGATTTGGGTGAAGATGGGGGAAGAGGGATATAATTCTCAGTGGTTTTCTTATTTACATTTATTGGAAAGTTTTAAAGTAGACAAAATAATTTATTTTTGAAAATTGTAAAACAATTTAATATAGGACCATGTATAAATTGGGAACATGTTATTCCTAAGTATACATTTCTATTGAAATTTGAAACAGAGAAAGAGGAAGGGAAAAATTGTATGATAAAATGGGCTAATTTTTTTGTTTATAATATAGAGACAGAACAATGGGGAAATATATGGCTGACATATAGAAATTTATCTTAGATTATAATAGAGAATTTTTAAATAAATGATGTATCATTGGTATATGCTACAAGCAGGGCCGCCATCAGGAATTTTGGGGCCCCATACAGCCTAAGTGTCTGCCCCCCCCATTTTAAAACTACTTTATTTTGCGACATACCAATTATGTATTAAATTTACCTTAAAAAAAAAAATTAAACCCTGCCACTACAACAAGGTACACTTGTTCGACAGATTAATAATATGTTAATAACGCAGAAAATATATTCAAGTGACATCAACATATTACATACATATAAATAAATAACCAGAACAGTGCAAATACACCAAATTAACAAAATATTATTAATTTTGCCATCAACAATATTAAAAGCAGCAATAAGATGGCACAAAGGATAAAGACAAAATACTCCTGCATCACACTAGAAAAATATTTGTTTTCACAATAATACCAATAAATAACAGGTAACCAGAAGATAAATTATACGCAATAATGTTCAAAACTATAGTAAACTCCACCATAGGTGTAAAAAGCACAGTGCAAGAAAAAAGAAGAGAAAGAGGAGGGAAGAGCAAAAAACCCTTCCATCTTCTTCTCATTAACCTCTCCACCTATCTCCTTATAGCATTTTCCAAAGTTTGCAAAATTTTAAAATTACTTTATAAAAAAGAACATACCCTCATGTATCATCAAATCCATATTATGAAGCAAATATGCAAAAAATCCAAGATTTTTTCTCATACATATACCTGCTATTGAGTTCCATAACTTAATATACTTAAGCTTTTAAATGTGTAATGTATAATGTCTCTTAACAAATAGCATGTCCGTGGCTCTAAGAGCAACACCTTTTTTTTCTCTTTATTCTTTCTTTTTCTTTTCCTAGGATGTTATCATATCTATTAAACATACGGTGAGATATTACTTTGTATGCATTTAATATAATTTAGAATGTGAAATTTAAAATAACAAACTCCTGCTTCAGATATTCTCTGTACAAGTCTCCAAATATGATGTAGTTTGTTTTTTTGAAGTCTTTAGTAGCTCTACCCAGCTTCTCCTTTGCATATTCAAATCTTCCCACTTCCCACAATGCTTGCTTCTCTAATCCAGGATGGTGATTGCTTCCCAAATCTAAAATGGTGAGACAGCTCCAAAAAATATGTCAACTCCAAAGCAACACATCTTTTCCTCACACTTAGAAGGGAACAATTTCGAAAAAAATCTAACACCATAATCAAAATGTATACCAAATTAGCTCTGATCCAAACTTCATGTTTAACAGCTATGAAGCTCTTCAGGTAGAATAGAGAAAATTAGGCATTTTTGCTGATCTGTGCTCTTGCCTGGTCTCGATTGTAACAATTTTGCAACTGAATCCAATTAGCTTCCTTAACTGACCAGCACACCGTTCAATCGCCGGCCCCCCCTAATTTTTCAATTTGGCCAGACGCCTGACGCCAGTACCGGTAATACTGCCCTATCGGCGGCCCTGGCTACAAGATAAATTATCTAGAATATCTAGAAAGGTCTAGAACACAGTATCAAGCGTGATCACATCATGTGACATATCATGTATCACAGCAATTTTTTTTGCTTTTTGCTGGGTTGGGTGTGGCTTATGCGTAATGCATCCAGTCCTCGGGTCATCAGTTTAATAGGCCTGGTCTTGACTCTTAAAATTTATGAAGAAGGGACATTTTATCTTGTTTGCTGGATGCATAAACAAGCTAAAAAATTCTGGATTCAAATGCATAGTCTGATTGAGGAGATTCAAAAATTAAGATAGAACCGAGATCAGAGGTTTTCCTTTTGGAATTAATGGATAGTTAGGTGGAGAAATGTTATATAATTTTGCTTGTACATGATAACTGCAGTGAAATTATTGCATGCATATAGATGGAAAGATTCAGTATTTCCCACAATAGAGGAATGGTTGGTAAAGATGGTAGAATTTGCTAAGTTGGCTAAATTGACTTCTTTGATATGTATATTTATTGCTGACTAGAAATCCCTTATGGAGTTTTTTGAATTAAAAAGAAGTGAACATGTGATTTATGATTTTGATGATTAGACAGGATGAATTATACAAAAAAGAGAGCTATGTTGTAACTATAGAGCATGATGTAAATTTATAATTATACAGTGCTTATAACTGCTGTAAAGAAGGTCAGAAACTATTTCTTTCTTTTACTTTTTATTGCAATTTTAGTGTTCTTTTTACTTTGCTTTTCTTAATATTAGTGTTGTATTAATATTTTATCTTCCTTTTCTCTCTGAATTCAAGACATGTTGGGTAGAGAGCAAAAAAAATTACTTTAAAATTGGAAGAGTTATAGATGTATATATACTGATAGATGTGTATATACTGCCTGTATACTGGTTGACTGGAATGAGAAAAAAAGGTGTGTTGTAAAAATTTCTCTAGAAACCTCAGCTATGCATGTTCATGCTATGGTTAGCACAGGGATATCAAACTTGATTTCATTGAGGGTTGCATCAGGGTTGTGTCTGACCTTGGAGGGGCAGAGTGGGCGTGGCCAGGGTGGGTATGGTCAGATCAATGTCACTTGTGTCGGTGGTGCTTGTGGCAGCCCAAGAGCTCTGCGAGAGAAAACAGGCTCCTGCGCTCCATTTTTGGCTGTGATGGCCTCCTGCAACCTCTGCCAGTGAAAACGAAGCTCATGTGCAGCCTGCCTGAGTTCTGTTTTTGCTGGCAGAGGCACTATGGTCCAAACCTTTGCTGTTTCCAGGGTGGCTTCCTGGGCCAGATCTAAGCATCCCATGGCCGGATTCGTCACCTGGGCCTTGAGTTTGATACAGAACATGAACATGACTTATATAAAGCATTGCTAACTGTCAAAGCAGACCAAACTTTTTCTAGTACTTTTTCCCTTGAATTTAAAAAAGTTTCACTGCTTAAAGAATGGCACTAAAGGTAAAGTGTGTGTATTCTTTAAAACATGGCACACTTTCCCCCCAAGCTAACCTGCAAATTTGAAAAAATTCAGGCTGTTTTAATTCACGGCTAAGATATTTCATAGGAAAAATGCACATGAGCAGTGCTGCTGCACTTGGTATATATTATGCGTTGTAAATGAAAAATGAGTGGAATTAATTTTCCAGCATGCACACAACGTTTATATTGTCCTTCAGCCGGAACAATCATGGCATTCTTCCAAGTCAGCTAGAAAATCCTCAGTCTTAGATCAGATGTTATAGATCATTACTCTTTTTAAAATCTGAACAGTCATAAAAATAAAATCTTCCAACCTCAGATAATTGCCATGCATGCCAAGAACATAACTATTTGTTGAAATATAAATTTCCAAAATTGCATGCACTGAGTACATTCCAGCCACAATTACCAAGAAATCTCAGAAAAATCAAAGTAGCCTTACACATGCCTAATGAAGTATCACAAATTGCCTGCAAAACTGTCAGCTCTAAGAATGGGCTTATCAGGAAGGAAAATGCAAACATCATTTTGTAAGGTAAAATCCAGGGGGAGCATAATTTCAGTGCTTCAAACTGTCCTTTCTCTATTATTAAAGCATTGATTTGTGGTCCATATAATTTTGATTTTTCGCTTCAGGTGCAAAAATATCTATAAGCAACTTTAGAAGATTTTCTGAGGGTTTTCCCCCCTGTTATGCTGATCATCTGAACAAATAACTAACATTTAAGAACAACCTTATTTTATTTGATTACATTCAGAAATTTTGTGAGCGAATACTAAAACAAGAGCCCTTGATATGCACAAATGGAAGCCTCCTCTCCCCCCCAAACTTGGCAACTTTAAGACTTGTGGACTTCAACTCCCAGAATTCTCCAGCCAGCTATGAGCAGCACTTGACCATGGATGAAATAGTGGGGCAAGGGAAGTCAAGAGGAAAGAACATCTCTTACTTTATCGAACTCTGGAGACCATGGGTCTGGCCCCATTTGTTAAAATCTCTTCTTTCCCAGGGAAAACAATTAGTGGTGTTTTCCCAACTGGAGGGCATCACCAGACTCACAACACTAACTTTCTTCAATTCATTCTAATTAAATTTCTAACAACAGAGCTATTTGTTGGCCTTGTTGTTGAGGCAGAAACAATGAAAAATATGCAACTATGTAAAATATGGCTCTTCTTGACAAATATTTGTCACCTTGTTGATGAGAACCTTCTGAAATGTAATTCTCAAAGACAACCCAGTAGGCTCAGTTATTACATCTCTTTTAGGAGAAGAGACTCCTAAGTCTATATATGAAACCAACACAAAATCAAATCAAATAGCCCTGGTGGTGGAGTGGTTAAATGCAGTATTGCAGGCAAACTTTGTCCACAGCCTGGAGTTCAAACCTAACTGTCCTTGAGGTTGATTCAGCCTTTTGTCCTTTCAAAGTTGGTAAAATGAGGAACCAGATTGTTGGGGATTGTTGGGGATAACTGATGTTGCAAATGCTATAAAAAACTTTTCACATATGTAGCAATAACAATAGGACTTAAACTTATATACCACTTTACAATGCTTTTACAACACTCTGTAAGTGATTTACTCACCTCAGAAGAATGGGAGGCTGAGTCAGCCTTGCGCCTGGTGAGATTCAATCTGCCAAATTGCAGTCAGTGGCAGTCAGCAGAAGTAGCCTGCAATACTGCATTCTAACCACTGTACCACCACGGCTCTTCCCGTGGTGTAAGTCTAAGTGCTATTGCTATTGTTATTATAAAGCCCCAAACTTTTAAAATTGCTCTCATTTTCTCCTTTGTTTTTCTTACACCTCTCCTAATACAGCATATCATCTAATCCCAAGACTCTTGTAGACAGGAAAACCTTTTCTCTTCCACCCCAAGAATGCGTTCATTACCTGGGAAAGAGAAAGGTAATCTGGGAGTCTGTGAAGGACTTTTCCTGCTTTTTCCTTTTTTTCTCCTGGTCATTGGTTCAGAAAGAAGAAAGGAGAAGAAACTAGCCGTGGAGAACCCACTGAAATATAGAATCCAGAAATCAAGAACCTGTGTTTCAAAAATAATTTTCTATTCATTTTTCGAACTTCAGCCCTTTGTCCTCACTATTATAACTTCTTAGCACCATGGAAGACTGTCTAGAGAGAAGAAGACATCTCTATAATATGTAGATTTGTAGTTCATCTGATTTCATGAGAGTTTTGGGCTCTGGAGGGCCTTGGATGGTGAAAGGCTGGTTTATAATATTTGGAACGTTAGCTAATTGTTAATATGAGCTCAAATAAAACTGTGGTGATTTTTCAATCACTAATTAATTCAAACTGAAAACTGAAATTTACATTTGAAGGCTAATTGATAGAAGCCTATTTCAGTCATTAGTGCCCAGGTATTTGTAGAATTTAAAGCAGGGGAAGGTTGAAGACTTGAAGGGAAGAAGGCATGGTGGGCTGCTACCCAGATGGGGGAGAACGCAGTGGGGTAGCTAAAATGGAGCTCCACCCCAGAGCACCCAATTGGCACGGAAAGATGTTGAAAGAAAATGCAGGGCGTCCTGCATAAGCCACGGGCACAGTGTGATAGTAAATATTTTGGTAGCCATTCTCTGGAAGAAGGTAACCATGCCAGAAAATAAGTGGTGTGTTTGGAATGGGGTTGGGAATGTGGGATAAGCCACCATTCTTCCTGTCCTGCTTCTAAATCAAAAGTCCTTTGGAACAGCTGAGCCTGAGCACTGAAAAAGGAGAAACCACCTAAATTCAACCAAGATAATTTTGTGGAATTCTATACATTTTATTCTTAAAAACATGGTGCACTTTGAACCAGTCCATTAGTTTTAACTATCAAAATGCTATATAGGCCCCAGCAAGTGGCTTAGCTGACCTTATCTGGGGTCTGAGAACATAAATTGCCTTTTAAGTTTTGCAAGGACATTGTTTCCTTTGCAGGATGCAGATAATTTATACTTTTCAAATTAATTGGTACACTACAGTGCACCATTGTCTCTTAACTCTTCACAGTTTATTATTATTATTATTATTATTATTATTATTATTATTATTATTATTATTAATTGGATTTGTATGCCGCCCCTCTCCGTAGACTTGGGGCGGCTAACAACAGTAGTACAAAACAGCATGTAAATCCAATACTAAAACAGCTTAAAAAACCCTTATTTGTAAAACCAAACATACATACAAACAAACATACCATGCATAAATCGTAAAGGCCTAGGGGGAAAGAATATCTCAGTTCCCCCATGCCTGATGGCAGAGGTGGATTTTAAGGAGCTTACGAAAGGCGAGGAGTGTGGGGGCAATTTTAATCTCCGGGGGGAGTTGGTTCTAGAGGGCCGGGGCTGCCACAGAGAAGGCTCTTCCCCTGGGTGGGCCAAACAACATTGTTTTGTTGACGGGACCCGGAGAAGGCCCACTCTGTGGACCTAACCAGTCACTGGGATTCGTGCGGCAGAAGGCGATCTCGTTATTCCCATGGTTTCTGTGACAGGAACCTTTCTTCATTCTTGCCCACTCCTTTTTAAAGCTGTTATTTTATTTATATTTGCCTGCTTACTAAACAAGGAAAGTTTACAATTACCTTTAAGTTGTTTCTTGTAATAGCCATGATATTTGCCTTTTCAAGTTGCCAGAGGTTCAGTCATTGGTAGTCAAAGTGCTGGATTTATGAAAGACATAGAGAGATCACAGTGATTGATAGTAAACAAAAAACTAATCTGTATCCCCTCCTACAAATTAATGGACCAAAATTTGATAACAGAATGGGCAATGTCTAAAAACCAAAGAAAAGCATTTGCATTTCTCAGGAAATGCTGTCACTGTCTTCCAGCTGGCCATCCTTAAGAAACAGCCTTACTGATACACATTTTAATGCAAAACAACAGAATTAGAATTGTGATCAAAATTCAAAACTCTTTATCATGGATTAAAGAATGACTAACTTTTCTTATGACACTACATAATTTAACAAGCTGTGCAGTGCAAAAAAAAAATCTACATAATGTTTTACTGCTTTGTAGAGATCACTAAAGGTAATTCTCACTTTTTCACTTCTCATTTTTCCCTTCCCTTTTCCCCTAGTAAGAACTTTACTTAATATTCCGCTAAACTCCATGCATCTGATGAAGTTGCTTTGATTTTTACTCTTACAGAAACTAATGAGAAATGCAGCCTTTTAAAGTGTGTTTTGTGGCCTTTGCATGTTTCTTTTCTTTCCAATTTTGAACAAAGGCAGGCTACTTGAGATTATCTTCTAGGGCAGTGATGGCGAACCTTTTTATCCTCGTGTGCCGAAAGAGCATGGGTGTGCGCTATTGTGCATGCGCGAGTGCCCACCGCCATAATTCAATGCCTGGAGAGGGTGAAAACAGCTTTCCCCGCCCCCCAGAAGCCCTCTGGAGGCAGGAAATGCCTGTTTCCCAACTTCTAGTGGGCCCAGTAGGCTCATGTTTTTCCCTCCCTAGGCTCCAAAGCTTTCCCTGGAGCTGGTGGAGGGTAAAAACACCCTCCCCCATCCTCCGGAGGCTCTCTGGAAGCCAAAAATGCCCTCCCAGAGCCTCTGTGAGAACCAAAAATCAATTGACTGGCATACACAAGCATGTTGGAGCTAAGCTAGGGCAATGGCTCACGTGCCAGCAGATATGGCTCTACGTGCCACCTGTGGTACCCGTGCCATAGGTTTGTCATCACTGCTATAGGGTCACTACTAAGTTAGGAGACAGTACTGTTTCTAAGAAAATTAGAGGCAGCTCCATTGAGCATTTAATCCAGCATGGATGAGTGAAGAACCAAGAACTGAATAAAACTGATCAGAGAGCGGCATATAAATACAATAAATAAATAAATTGTAAGGTTTACCATGATTTAAAAAAAACTTTTAAAAACATCTGCCATTAAGCTGCCAATCATTTTTAGTGTGAGGTGGCATTTGCTCCAAAGGTTGGCTGGGCAATTTCTGCAGAGAAAAAAATCATGTAGGTCTTAGAATATCTGCTGCTATGTTATGGTTTTTGTGGCTCAGAAATTTTAAAAGATTGACCACATTTTTGATTGTATTAATAGATACTCTCCATATTTCAACATGCCCAGAAACTCTAGACACAATATCCTGTTCTGAAAAATAATCTCAGGAACTATTGTAAAGTTATTTCTTATGGTGGAGAATAATGATTGTATGCTAAAAAGCAAGACAGTTGTAAGAGGTAGCCATGCCAAGAGAAAACAGAAGACGAATAAGACAAATTGGGACCATATGGTAAAGCTGAACAAGGCACCTTTGTATTGCTTGTCTGGCACTTACTCAGCAATCTTTGATGCTCTTCGTGACCTTGCAGTTTGCAATTTCACGTGGATAAATTATCCAAAGCATTTTCTCCTATGCATGAGGGACAAAGAGGCTCCACTCCTGTCAAGTTTAAATTTAGCCTAAAAGATTATGAGTGGAAAAAAGAAACACAACCTAACATTACCATTGACTAAATGTATTTGACAATTCTATAGAAATCACTTTGGATTGAGATTCTTTTTGTTTTATACTGGTTAAGAAGTAGGATATATATATATCTCCTATATCTCCTATATATATATGGGATTGGATACTGTAGCCTAGAGGATAATTATCTGCCTTACAAGGCAAAGGTTGCAGGTTAAAGTCCCAGTGGGTATGGCTAGCTGATCAGGCCAAAATAAGACCGAAATAGATCTATCCTAGTCTCCCTTAATTTTCAAATTCAGCAAAAAAACATGTGACACATACAGATAGAATTGTTGGCTATCAATAAAATTAACTGCCTTGGAAATTGTCCTGGGTTGGGCCAAGAGGCAAATAAGGAGCTGTGATGTTCCTTTAATACACCAGGGTGATACGACACAAAAATATGTAACCTTTCCCTGGTGCAGAGCTGAAGGGATTGGATACTGTAGCCTAGAGGATAATTCTCTGCCTTACAAGGCAAAGGTTGCAGGTTCAAGTCCCAGTGGGTATGGCTAGCTGATGAGGCCAAAATAAGGCCGAAATAGATCTATCCTAGTCTCCCTTAATTTTCAAATTCATCTGGATTGGAAATAGGTTGGAATTTAAGGGTAGTTAAATAATTTAAAATCCCAATGTAATCACAAGTGCACTGAAAAGAAAAATACTATTTTCCTTTAATTTTTTAAAACTAACTGAAGTTATTAAAGTACATTTTCTCCATTTCTGAAATTGACCTGCTGAATATTTAGATCAGGTTTAATTTTAATAACTTCAAAGAAGCAGTTACTGACAGATTATTCTGGAAAATTATGTCCATCAGGCCACCATGAGTTGGAAGTGACTGAATTTCCATTGCTAAGTGATAAGATTGTAAAGTGCAATGTCTGTTGAACAACAACAGAAGTTAATTTTATGCATACCCATATACCTCATTTACTACAATTTGTAGTAATTTGAAGTTACTTTTATGCACAAAACAATTCGAAGGTACTTTTATGCATACCCATATACCTTATTTGCTAACTTCTGAATATGAATAACACATTGAAAGTAGTTCCATTAAGACTTCCAAAAAACACAAAGAAGAGCTCACCTTCAAGAGTTCGATCCCTACTGGCTCAAGATTGACTTAGACTTCCATCTTTGTAAGGTCAGTAAAATGAGGACCCAGATTGATGGGGGTAATATGCTGATTCTGTAAACCCCTTAGAGAGTGCTGTAAAACACTACGCAATGGTATATATGTGTTGTGAGCCGCTCCGAGTCTACGGAGCGGGGCGGCATACAAATCTAATAAATTAAATTAAATTAATTAAAGTGCTAATGCAATTTCAATTGCAAGAACTAAATTGCTTTCAACTTTCTATTTCTATTAGCAAGTAGAAGCCATCATTGTAGAAGACTGGGAATAAGAGAAACAAAGGAGGAAAAATATATAGGTGATAGATTAGATTAGATTTATTGGATTTATATGCCGCCCCCCTCCGCAAACTCGGGGCGGCTCACAACAATGGTAAAAACAATACATAATAACAAATCCAATACCCACCAATCCAATTACAATTTTAAGCTAAAAAATTCATAAAAAACAACCCCAGAATATTAAAAAACAAGCACACAATCAATCTAACACCAAAATAACATGGGCAAGGGGCAGATGTTTCAGTTCCCCCATGCCTGACGGCAAAGGTGGGTTTTAAGGAGTTTGCGAAAGGCAAGGAGGGTGGGGGCAATCCTAATCTCAGGGGGGAGCTGGTTCCAGAGGGTCGAAGCCGCCACAGAGAAGGCTCTTCCCCTGGGTCCCGCCAGACGACATTGTTTAGTAGACGGGACCCGGAGAAGGCCAACTCTGTGGGACCGAACCGGTCGCTGGGATTCGTGCAGTAGAAGGCGGTCCCAAAGGTATTCTGGTCCGGTGCCATGAAGGGCTTTATAGGTCATAACCAACACTTTGAATTGTGACCGGAAACTGATCGGCAACCAATGCAGACTGAGGAGTGTTGGAGTGATATGGGCATACTTAGAGAAGCCCATAATTGCTCTCGCAGCTGCATTCTGCACGATCTGAAGTTTCCGAACACTTTTCAAAGGTAGCCCCATGTAGAGAGCCTTACAGTAGTCGAGCCTCAAGGTGATGAGGGCATGAGTGACTGTGAGCAATGACTCCCGGTCCAAATAGGGCCGCAACTGGCGCACCAGGTGAACCTGGGCAAGCGCTCCCCTCGCCACAGCTGAAAGATGTTTCTCTAATGTGAGCTGTGGATCAAGGAGGACGCCCAAGTTGTGGACCCTCTCTGAGGGGGTCAATAATCCCCCCCCCAGGGTAATGGATGGACAGATGGAATTGTCCTTGGGAGGCAAGACCCACAGCCACTCCATCTTGTCTGGATTGAGTTTGAGTTTGTTGACACCCATCCAGGCCCCAACAGCCTCCAGGCACCGGCACATCAGTTCCACTGCTTCATTGACTGGATAGATTAAATAGATAGTAAGAGAGAAAGAGAAAGAGGGGGGGAGAAGGGAGAGAAGGAGAGAGAGAGACAGAGAAAGAAAGAAAGAAAGAAAGAATATAGTAGTTAAATTGTTGGAATGGATTGGAAAGACACAGGTGCTGAACCCCCTTGGGTGGCTTTAAGCCAGTTGCTATCGGAAGCCAAATCTTATAGGGTTGCTATGGAAATAAAATTAGGGATTCTTTGTACCAATAAATTTGAAGTGCCAGAGGAAAACAGAGGATACAAATGCAATTAATAAAATTATTATATCCAAAACACAACCTGATAATTTGTGACAGAAAATTTTCTCTACCTGATAATTCAGATAAATGAAATATTTGTGGATAATTCAAAACAATTTGAATTATCCACATGTATTTCCACACTTATCATGTTCAACAGAATATGATCAGCCAATATATAATGCTTAAATACTGTCTGTTCATAAATTTGAGCTAAAAATATAATCAGGCTGTCCAATTTGCATACGTTTGAAAGAACAATAGCCAAGAAATTGATGAGACATATTATTGGAGTCACTGTTCACAATGCTATATTTTCTCAAAACGTCACTAAATCTAATATGAACCCAATTCTATCAAAATGGAAGATTGGAAAGGGAGAACTTTTCTGCCTCCTTTACTTTGTTCTTGGCAATTCTAACTTCTCATTAATATTTGGGGGAAAAAAGTGTCCTCTCTTTTTAATACATGGCAGTAAATAGCAAATTATGTTTTCAATGGCCCAATAATAACAAATGGAATTGCCAATAACCTTATGGTGAAAACGTAAATACATCAGGGATTCTATAATGAATATGATCTTTTGTCTATTTCCCATTTATGGTTCAAATCAGAGGTAGAAATGCAAAGCAACTTAGGTGCCGAATACCATAGTAAATTAAGTAGCTAATCTAGTAGAGATTTGCCAGGATGACGACAAAAAAAATCTGAACCAACAATGGAAGAATCTGAACTAACAGTAGACTGACCTGAGAGTTCTGAAGCATCAGAAGAGTCACTTTAATTATCTGATTTAATTTAATCACTTTTAACTATGAGCTAGCAATAGGCTGCAGCTGCCAAAAAAACCCCAACACAATTCTAGGCTGCATAAACAGAGATCACTTGTACCACTTTATAATGCCTTGGTAAGGCCATACTTAGAATACTGCATTCAGTTTTGGCTGCCAAAATGGAAAAAAAATATGTTGAGACTCTGGAAAGAGTGCAGAGAAGAGCAACAATAATTATTAGGGGACTGGAGGCTAAAACACATAAGGAACTGTTTCTGGAATTGGGTGTGTAGTTTAATGAAAAGAAGATCCAAGGGTGACATGATAGCAATGTTCCAATATCTCAGGGGCTGCCACAAAGAAGAGGGAGTCAAAGCACTTGAGGGTAGAACAAGAAGCAACGGGTAGAAATTAATCAAGGAGAGAAGCAACTTAGAACTAAGGAGAAATTTCCTGAGAGAACAATTATTCCCTTCCCTTCCCATCCCATTCCATTCTATTCTATTCAAGCAACACTGACAAAACAAAAACAAAACCCCCAAGAATGAATTAACTGCTTGCAATCAAGGTATCTTTAAAAAAAAATCATGCCATCTTATGGTATTTAGGAAGTATTCATTTTTCTGTGTGCTTGACCCATTTTCTGGAAGAACTCTTATTTGACATCCGATAAGCACCATATCTGCTGACCTTTAGGAAAGCCATTGAGTTGATCTATTCCATATGTCTTTAATTAAATAATGCCATCTATCTGGACCCAATGAGTGTGTTAGGACTTAGAAAACAGCATCTACTCTCTAGAACAGCATCCCCAGATATCTCTGTGGCTCCCACCCTAATGATGCTTATAAAATTATTTAAAACTGGTTATTCTCACAGGCATTGAGATAAGGATGTGAACTGGGGCCTTTTAGAATTATTGTTTTTTCTTGAGCATTACCTTGTAGAGCAGGGATGTCAAACTCAAGTTGTCACTGTGGTGTCACGCAATGTATTTGCTAAACTGGGCATGGCTGTGGCCAGCGTATGACGCATCTGGCTCATGGACCGGGAGTTTGACAGTCCTGTTCTAGAGGCACATGATATATGTTTCTACATTAGCACTTTCCTACTTTCAAAGTTGTAAAGTGCCCATAATTCCATGGAGTCAGGTAGCTTCTGAATAGAAATAAAATATAAAATCTAGATGATTGTAACTAATAAGAAAGTGGGGATAATGAAATGTTAGGCAAGTAGTGAATAGTGAGTTTGAAAATCTGATTTTGATTGTCATCATCTTCACATTGTAACAGACCAGTGTTTGAGTAGAAGGTTAAATTTCCAGTTGGTCAATGTGTCTGCTTTCCGGGTGATTATAAATCCAAGTTCCATAATGAACTGTCTATGGTTTTTACCATTCACAGACTAACAAAGTGCTTAGTGTATTTGAAAGAAATTTTATGCAGCAAGTAAAAAAAAAAACCATTAAAACATTTAACACCACCCTCTAATGTATTATGCATAGTTCATTCTTGTATATCTTAAAATAACAGCTTGTTATTGAAGAAGTATTTTTATTGCTGATCCTTCTGCTTTTTTTGTTTTTTAAATTAAATAGAGAATTGATGCTGATCTTTTTTTCTACCAGTGTTAATTTGACTAATAAAATATATTAGAAGACAAAAGAAATGAAAGTGTATGAATGGTGATTATTAAAAGAATGGATATCAGAAACAACCCAGCTGGAAACACAGGCAGTAATCCTAATGGACCATTTGTAATATGTTCTGACAAATGTACACACTGTATTTTATGCATATTTTCAAGTGTCCAGGCATTAGCCATCCAGCTCAGCTTTATTATAAAAGTGTGTGTAGAATGCAAAGTAAGTACCAATAAATTGATGAATGTTAATGATACACAGAGTAGTAGCATGAAAAAAAATCGGAATTTACTGTAGAAAAAGCTGTTATCATGTAGCTTTTGGAACAGGTTTTTCTGAAAACTGAAAGCCGCAGCCATCTGCAAACCCAGAATTGCATTTTCAATTATTGAAAATGTCTATGCTGGGATTCAGCAAGAAACACCTTGGCCATAAACTAAGAGTCCAAATTTTTTTTATCACTTCACTATTTACTGTGCGGTATTGAACAAATCATTGTTCTGCTTCCATTTTGCACCTGTAAGGTAGACATGCTTGTAATCAAATCCACTACTAGAGAAGAAAACGACTTTTTGGTTTTTTAAAAAATAATTCTTTTCATATTGCTTCCATGAAACAATATTACAGTAATTAAAGACAAGTGTATGGAAGCTTGGACTTGAAAAATTTCAGACTTTTTTTGTAACACAACTATGGAAAAATCAGAGTTTTCCATTTTTGTAATCCAAACTATCTGCCATCATGCTGGATTTATGGATATTCCTATTAAGCACTATTAAAGGCTAATGCTGGCTATTACATTCCATAAGCCACTATTCAGCTACCATACAGCAGACAGTTATTACCTTAACCTTTCCTGAAATCAAGCAAATGTTTTAAAGATTTCACATGAAGAATTTTAAGTCCAGACTCTGAGTGCCATATATAAAAAGTTGATTAGCATTTGAATTTCATTAGATTCTCTTTTGTTCCTTGAATGTTCTTATTACATATACAATTCTGCATTTATTGCATAAACATAGCCACACCTATGTGCATTTTATTTTAGATTCACATTTATTATGGGTTTTATGTACTGTCAATGCTGAGTAGAGATTCATAGTTAATTTTTCATGTTAGAAAAATACAGCTGGTTTGGCACAATGATGCATGGGGTACAGTATAAATATAAATATCACCAGAATATAAGCAGAACAGTAGATGATCAAAATTGGATACTTGTATTTTGAATTTTTTTTGCATGTGCACTTCAAAAGTTGCCTCCAGACAGAACCATGCTCCATAACTACAGATGCACAAAAACTTCATTGCAAATAATGAGATTTGATCTATGTTTATAAACTATAGATAGATATAACTGGAGGTAACAGTATTTAAAATAATTGGACAACAATTATTTCCAGAAGTTTTGTTCCTGAAAAACTTTTGATGGTTATGATAACCTCCTTTAAAATGAACATAAGTATAATTTCAGAATGATTGTATCATGTAGGAATCTTGATATTTTAATTAGAAAATATTTAAATTTTAATTAAGCTTTTAATGACTATAATGGATTTAATTGTGTAATGGTCCCAACAGGTTGGTATCTTGCTAGAATATCCAATAATATCTTGCTACAGTATTCAATAATATCTAGCACTGATGGATTCTAGTTACCCTGATACTGGTTTTCTATTGTGGCAATGTCCTGGTGAAACCTTTCATGCGCATCATTGACTACACCTAGAATTCCAGGAAAGAAGTCCAAATGTGAATACCAAAAATCAATATTCAATGACATGTTGCATTTTATGATCTTGTACTCTATAAGAAATTTCTCAAGCAGCTGAAAGTCGTCTGCTGCTCTGTAGGTGCCCAGAAAATACTCAATGGCGTATATTTGAATATTTGAAACTTGCTTTTCAGGTGGTTTTCTCTTGCTCCATTAGCAGACTTTTGAGTTACTTGTCATTGATATGTGATCTGTGAATCAACAAAAATGCATTAATATTGTCATCAATTATTCTTGAAATTATTTGTCTCAAATAGCAAAAGTCGCCTTCCTTGTTCATTGCTTTCATAAAATTGTTCATCAGTACCTATTTTATGTGAAGCAAAGACGAAAACGGTTTTGTGAGATCTTGTTGGTTTATGTGCCAGGTTATTTCTGCCCTGGAACCAAATTTATCTGGAGTGGCCATGTTTTTATATTGCAATATGATGCTTTTGCACGGCTGTCTCATTTGGACATGTAACAACAGTGGCTGCATTCCAAGTAGCAGACCCACTAATTTTAGATATCCAGAGTTATTCCAATTGTATTTGGTGTACTGGACGTGCTTCAGCAAAAATGTCATTTTTTTGGTATGTTTCTTTCATCTGTGCAGCACAGTCAATAGGTACTGAAGGGTGTACCTTGCCATTATATAAAACATATATAATTTCTATAAAATAGTACATTATAGGTTAAATTTAGAATAAATAGGTTTAAATAGAACAGATTAGCAAAAAAATCTATAAGATACACCCAAAAGTGTTCAAGAAGCAAAATCTTTGTTGTCCAGTATAATGAGTGACATCTGTAGTTTTAAGCCACTTTTTTCTAGGCTGAAAAAAAATGAGCATGATTGTAAAAACACAACAAAGTGATATCGAAGACAAACTCTTGTTGACAAGTAGTGGTTATACAAGGGATCAGCAACCTGTGGCTCCAAAGTCACATGTGGTTCTTTTATCCTTCTGTTGCTACTCTCTCCTTTGCCTTTTGCTGCAGGGAGAAGTGGACGGGGCTGATTCTCCAATGCCTCATCTCTTGCTGGGTCTCATGGGTGCTTCTTTTGACCTTTGTTGTGCTGGGCACGCCTCGGTTGCTCAAGGAGATGCACAATCTGCTATCCACCCAAAGACACTGGCCTACTGTTGCCACCTCCATGGCCCGCCAGCTGCTCTTGCAGCACCTTGCGCACCACAGTGAAATTTAGCATGCTTCACAATTGAGGAGATGGTGTCCCTTCCTCCTGCTGGAGCTCATTATGACATGGAGTCACAGTGAAATCCTGCCCTTCTTGGGCAGTGACAGAGATGAGATGTCAGAGAACCAGAAAGAGAGAGAGAGAGAGGAGACACAAGGAGAGACAGACAGAGAGAAACACACACAGAGAGAGAGAGAGAGAGAGAGAGAGAGAGAGAAGGGTAAACAAGGCACCTGAAGTAGCAAAACGTGCCTGGGTGGGGAGGGCTAAAGCAGGGTTGGGGCAAATAATTTAACAACCAGTTCTCTGCCCTAATCACTGGCTGGGTAGGCATGGCTGGGAGGGGGGTCATGTAACTGGGTGGGAGTGAGTGATGTCGAGGTGGCCATGCCCACCCAGTCACATTTGTTAAATGGTTCCCGGTATTTTCTTTTTTTGTGGGAAATGGGTCCAAATGGTTCTATGGGTGTTTAAGGTTGCAGATCCTTGGGTTATATAGATGTTTGCAGCCCAGATAAATAAAGCTTAATGCTTTCTGGATTTATACCTGATTATCTTTTTAGCAGGAGATGAAATGTATTACTACTATGTTTCTCCAAAGCCAATATATTACATAATGTGAAATCAGCAGAAAGAACAAGGTTGATAGCTGTCAGGTTCCTGTATATAGGATGAGATGAGCAGGCAGTTCAGATTCTAGATCTTCTCATAACTGTTCTTTCTTTCTTTGAGGTTACAAATGGTAAAAGAGAAAATGTGAGGTCCTGGACAGGAAAGGGAAAAAAAGATCATAGCAGAAGAAGAGAAAACAGAATATGGAAAGTGTTGTGGTTCAGCCTGAGGCAGATCAAAGGCCAGCTGCGTCTCTGCTGGCTCCATGCCCAGAGGAGGCTGACAGCGAAGAGGAGGGGGCTGAGCAGTCGGACGGGGGAGGGTCCAGTCAGGAATGTGACGAGGAAGAACAGCATGGGAGCCCCTGGGAGGGGCTCTCCCCTGCCAGTAGCTTGGAGTCATTAGGTGACGAGGCACAAGCTGTCATTGACATGCGGCAGAGACGTTTAGATCAAAGGAAGGAGCAATTAAGGAAATATTATCAGCATTGAATAAGGAACACAAGGGCTTGGGTGTGGTCCTCATTAGCAGGGAAGGGTTTATAAGGCAGGCAAGCTATTGAAGCCATATGGAGTGTTATCAGTTTGGAGTTCCTGTAACCTGCATTGTTTCTCGGCGTCTCTGTTCCTGGCTTGTGGCCCAGCAGTCTTGAAGAACCGTGGGAGGTGTAGGTCTGTTATCTA